>NC_135268.1:63489738-64130363 GCF_051311805.1 Agelaius phoeniceus | reverse complement strand
AAAGAAAAAAAAAAAGCAAAATGAGTCACTGCAGAACAAATACCACCAGGAAGCCTGCAGAAAGCAACTCCAGCCTTGCTGGGAGTCAGGCAGTTGTACTGGCTCCTGCTGCTCTTTCCTGCAAGAGCAGCTCCAGGCTGGTCTCCTCTTAGAGGGCACTACAGGTCTGGCCACTGGGATACAGCAAGACCTACACAATGGATCCCAAAACAGGAGAGAAAATCCCACTGCTACAGCTGAAGATACAGCCTATGCCCTGAATGCTGAGAGGAGACCCCTGCAAGGTCCATTTGTGAACATGTGTATCAATGCAGGCCCCTTTCTTTTCATGTGGCCTGACATGATCTTATCCCCCCTTTAGAAAAGAAAGACCCTGGAGAAATCTGTCAGGTCTCTCAATGTCCAAGCTGCCTCCTTATTGTCTGACCCAACAGCCCTGCAGTAGGCAGTGTGTCCCCTCCATGGCACACAATGTGGTGCCATTGACAGCTCTATTTCACTTCCTCTAGCCATCCCTCCAGCAGCATATTCAGCTGCCTTTCTGCAAGCCCTGCCCTAAAGGCACCACAGCTGCCAACACACACAGAATACTCTCAGAATCACCCCTCAATGATCCATACATTTGTGGTTGCTGGGATTAATATCCCCATGGCAAGACCCTGATCAGCTGGAACTGGAGCATAATCATACCTCACAGAGAAAGGTCATGCTGCAAACCACACAGCCTCTTCCTGTAATTGGCTGTAAATAGTCTACAACTCTTCTCTTTGTGCAGCTTTATCCAAAAATAAAATCCCTTTAGGCTGTGGTAGACCTCACTTTGATGTTCATGGGAACAGCACTCTCAAATTATATGCAGTACATGGCACATGGACTGTACTGTACAGCAGTTCAATGCCAGTGACAGTCTATGGCTTATATTTAAGCACTGAAATACAGTTGAATTTCCTTGGGTAGCATTAAGGTCAGTTTCAGGTTAACTTATCTCTTCCTGTAATCCCATAAAATAAATATTTTTCTGACTCATTTTAAGTTTAGAGTCTCTGAAAATAGTTTTCCTGGAATAGACCTTGTCACTACACTGAAATTCATGTCTCCACTGTCCCCACATAATTAAGCACACTTGATAAAAAACATGTATTTTTAAAAGGCACTGTTAATATATTTTATTAGCCAAGTTGTTACTGAATCAAAACTTTCAATTAATTTAGTAGCATGTTCGTGTTTAACCTTTATTCTAAAGGATAAATCTGCTTTTCCAGCCTATCAACTCAAACAAATTCCATATTGCTTATAGCAAGCTAAAACACACCCTACAGCTGTCAGATCCTAATAAATCTCATACTTTGGACTTGAAATAAATGACCTAAAGCTAAATGTAAAGAAAAGCATTTTTTTTTCCTTAAGCAGAAAAGCATACAGGAGGTCAAAAGGTCACCTTCTTGCAATCTGACTACCACATTCCTAGAAGGCAAGGCCAGAGATGAAGTGAACCTTCTACATTCCCCATAAGAGTGAGGGGGGTCCTTACAACTGGGAGCTACACAGATTGACAGAAAGACACCTCTGTGACAGCCTAAAGACAGTGATGACGAATCTTGATCAGCCTTGACATCACAGCCTTGTTTTTCTGTTGCACAGCCACCCACTTCCCACCTCCTCATCCATGCTTCCCAGTTTCACCACCAGCAGTATGCAGATTTCCAAAGAGTTGATCCCCCTCATCTCTAGGGGAGAGTGACAGCTCCTATCTCCCTCCCCTTGGAGCTGGAACTCTTTACATATCTCCAGGAGAAGGCAGAAGAGAAGAAGGAGGACTTTAGGGGTGGTTAGCCTTACCTAGGGTCTCCTGGCCGGTTTCACAGCGGGGTGCTGGCTTGGTGGCTCTAAGCAGCGCAGCGAGGAGGAGCAGGAGCCTCAGGACCATGCTGGAGCCCCTTGCACAGCAGCACAGTGATGTGGCACTCAGTGCCTGATGGAGTGACTCCTCTGCCGAGCCTCAGCGCGGCTCTGGCTCTCCGAGCTGCAGAGGAAATCAGTGCACTGCAAGGGCATGCCCACGTCTCACAGTGTGTGCAGTCCAGGCGTCAGATTTCAGCTGCATTTCAGCTTGGAAAGCAAAAGGCTTTGAGACACAGAGGGAGGAGGAATGAGCTCCCCCTCCCCTCTGCCTCCAGACCGTCTCCCTCCTGCAGGCTGGTTTACAATTCCATAAACAGTTTGAGCAAAGGGGGGATCCTGCAGGGTTGTGCCCCCCTGGGTCCCTTTGGTCTTCATGCAACACTTTTCCTAAGGGACAAGGGACATTCATGAATGTGTGTCTCTCTGAAGCCAAGAGAACTGTCTGGAGAGAGCAGGGGGAAGAGACGGAAAAGCAAGCAACTGAAAGCAACTTTCCTCAAACTGTGGTATTTCAACACATACTTAACTGCAAGTTTAGAACAAACATGACAGTGAAAGGACTCTGAGCTGCATTCTTCCAGCACACAGAGAATGGGAACACACAGAACAGCCACCAGGATCCCCCTCTGCATGCTCCTCCTGGGCATTTTACTTAAGATAAGATCAAGTTGTCTGGAGGGATTCCAGTGTTTTCTGTCTATTCTTAAAAAAATAATAACTTCACAAACGACTAGAAGAGATTCCAGGACAGCATTATAAGGTTTAAACTGGACAGTAAATCTACATTAAGTTGATAGTAAATTGATCTTTTAATTTTTTTGTTTGGTTGGTTTTGGTGGGTTTTTTTCAGTATATTTTAAAGAAATATGTATTGTATGTTTTAATTTCTTTGCAACAGGTATGGTGGAGAAGCATACCTTAATTAAGATGCAAATTCCTCAATTCTTACCTACACATCAGAAAACATCCCATATCAAAAAAAAAGGGATTTTTTTCCCTCAAAAATCTAGACCTAAACAGACAAAAGCATCCTATCTTTTTCAGGCAGTGCGTGTTCCTTTGAGAACATATACCTGCTTATACAGAAGAGCAGAGAATTTGTCCTTGCAGGCAGAGCATGCTGGCTCCTGCTGCTCAGTGTTGGAGATCAGTAGGGAGTTATGGTGCTGTATGATAATGTAATCAAATGAACCCCCCATAGGGAAACCACTAAAGAGGCTGACAGGGCAGGAGAATGCTGTGTGTGTCTCAAAAAGTAATTGATGTCTCATCTCATTTGAAAGGGATGCATTGAGAAGCTCAGCAGTCAAGTCTGTCCTCTGCTTCCAGGCTCGGCAAGGCAGGTTGGCTTTTTATCTTCAGGATTTCCCTCTAGATCTGGAGACTGCAGAGTCTGCCCTGTCTAAACTGACTAAACAGTACCAAAGCCTATCAGGGTTTGAAGAACAAACTTCCAAGGACAAGAATACTATTTACCTGCCTTATTTTTTGTCCTGATCACACAGCAGTATGGCTGGACCCTCAAGAAAAAAACAAACAAACAACAAAAAACAACAAAGCGCTGGAAGTGTGGCCTCCAAGGGAACGAATACTTCACCTTCTGCCTAGTTCCCCAACAACTGGCTGCTCTGAGTACCAATCTGCCACACTTGTACCTGATGTGCTCAGGTACAGCTGAGGGTGTGTTAAAGCCTGAGGCTTGCTGTGTGCCCAGCCTGTGCATTTTGTGTTAAAGGGGAAAAAGAAGCTGCTCAGAACTAAAAGGGATGTGGCTCAATTTTTTACAACAACAAAAGGCAGCAGAGGTTATACCTACAAACAAGCCAACCATCAGCCCTTGGAAATGTTCATGCCTGTACTGCAGTTTTCTGCAGCCCTTGAGAGTGTGAGGGGAGGGGGAGTGTGAGGGGAGATCCTGTCACATACATCCCAATGCTTGTGGTGGTGAACTCTGCTGCAGAACTAATCCTGTATTATCTATAGTCCTGTCAGCTTTTCACTTCTTTTTTGCTGGCATGTTTTCCTGCCTGTATTTTCTCTGTTTGCTACCCTCCAGCATAGGCACTATGTCCTTGTGAGTGATTTCTCACCTCCACTGCACTTCAGTCACCATTGCCAGTGTAGATGCCACGTACTTTGGGACCATGTGTTTTAAAATGTGGTCAGTGTCATTATTATTGGATATTAGAAGTGAATTCAGACCATGTAAAACTTATGATGGGAAGGAGTAAAGGGTGGATCGGGGAGGCCAAGAGCAGGAAAATCAGAGGAGGAGATTAAAAGGCATGGCTGCATGCAGGTTGGCTGTGGGGCTGTACACTTGTCTGAGTCCTGGGCCTGATCACTGAAATCCAGTCTATTTCATATTCAATCCTTAACTTTTTCTTTCTCCTACTATGCAATCCCCCTCTCTGACCTAGGTGTGCAAGCTGAATGGTCAAAATGCCAGCAACTGAGAGACTGAAGTGTAAGCTGCAAGATCTAGGTGTCAGCCTCTGGAGAGACCAGGAGAGTTTATATTTCCCAAGTGAACACAATCCTGTGTCCATGTGTAGGTTGCCAGCAAACTTCAGTCTGGATTAGCAGGCAAGTAGGAAAGGACTTATCTGAAAAGATTCAAGGTGTGTTCAGTGGCTGGGTAAAGGGCCCAGGGTGCAGACATGACCTGAGAGCTTGTGCTGATGTTTGAGGAGTCTGTGAGTGTGAGCCTGCCTGTGAAGCCAGAGTGGGAGCATTTGTGCTTTCACCAGTGAGCCTCCAAACTGAGCAGCCACAGAGGGACAGCAGGACTGGGCTCTGTGCACTTATGTGAGTGCTGGTGGCAAACCAGCTTGTCTGGAGTCATGTGTGTGTGCTTGCCACTGTGGGACTCACCCTCCTTTGTGGTATGAACTTGCACATGTCCCCATTGCCTGGATGACACCAGAAACGTCACATCCTTCACAAGCTCCACTGCATCAACTAAATAAAGCTGTCAGTAGCTGGCAAACTCCAAGCTTCTTTGTTCTTCAGCTTTCAGAGACTATTGACATTCAATCAGGGTGTCTATTTGATACCAGGATAAAAAATTTAGAGCATAAGTAGGATAGATGGGGCCTAAGAATGACATTCAGGTAATTAAAAACAAAGTAAATTTATCAGTTTGTCACCACCATCTATAATTTCTTTCGTGCTTTCATGCCCTAAGGTACAGAAAACAGAAAGTTTGGAAGGGTTATTTCACTTTTAGCTTAGATTGCCTGTTCTTTTCTTCCTTTCCAAGGGATTTGATCCCAGTGTGTTTTTCTGTGAAGGTTTGGCATGTTTGTCACCACTAGGTTCCCGTGTAGACCTGCACCTTTCTGAGGGGAGCAGTAGTTCAGATACTGTTCTTACCACTTATACAATATTTCCAGCCTTCCAGCATTTCTAACTTGTGTGGGTTTTTTTCAGCCCATTGTAAGCAGTTTGTGTATATAATTTGCCCTTCTCATATTTTTGTTGTGGGACTAGCAGGAATTGCACAGCTGCATGACCAAACCTAAAAGCATTAAAAGCACCTAGGACAGGGATGGTTGGGAATAGAGGGATTTCCTGACCTCTCTGTTTTCTTTGCTGTGTTTAGTAAATCTTCTCATTTTAGGAAGTTGAAAACAAGTTCTGGCTTAGGGTTAAATATACTATTTTCACTCCAATTCTAAAAGAATCTTAAAAATGAACCAGTGAATCCCAGACTGTTAAGCAGATGTAACAACAACACCGGGGTTCCATCATTTGCATTTGAATCACTGCAATCAATAAAGGTTGATAATTTCACTAGCTGCTGTTGCTGACTGTGTTTTCCTGATCTGACCTTTCTGTTAGCCTGCAGTCCACAGTACAGCAGCAATCCAGAAATCCTCAGACTGGACTAAATACCAAAAATGGTTTATGTCCTTGGCAGGTACTCAAAGTGGGATTAAATACAGTACATTTAACTTGCTTGCATTCTCATGATTCTTACTCTTGTAAGATAAATTTAGCAGAGGAATATCTTAGATTTAGACAGGCTTTCATTACCTGTTTCTTTTTTAGTTTGACTCTGCTGAGAGGAGGTTGAACATTAAACAGAAGCAGTGTTGTCTAGATAACTTTTCAGAAGGACAAACAGAGACCAGATGAAACTGCTACTTCATGGCTTGTTATTCTCTCCCTTACTAGGTGCTAGTGAAGCTGGCAGAAAGTGTTTGGCAGCACATCACATCTGCTCCAGCACAAAGTCAGCAGCTGTGGTTTCAGGACTTTACAGCGGTTTAAATTAATCCAGGAGATATTTTAATTGCACAGAGGCAACCAATTGCATTCTGTGGGTTTTGTTTATTTTTGGTTTTTTTCCTCCCTGTTTCAGTTTCTGAAAAACAGGGCAGAGAAGAGGAGCTGGTCTCAGGACAGACAGGGAGTAAATCAGCAAATTCCTACAAAGCAATAGCAATATTTCAAAAAATCCAACCCTGTTCTACCTGTCTTTGCAAGACCTTATCTCCCTATGAACGGATTGAGCTTCATGTAACAGCAGAGAACTGGAAAAGGCCCACAAGGGCTTCTCTTTCAGCTTCTAGATGCTAAGTTAAAAAAGGAAAACAAATTTGTTCTCCAAACAAAGATTTCTAATTCAAATTAACATGCATCTGGATAAGAGAGATGGCTAATTTCTTCTAAAGATACACAGGCTATTCTGAGCTTTGCACTTAAGCAGATATTTTGGGATATTTCTCTGTGCTTTCTGGCACCATCTACATTATACTTGGGGAGCTTTTAACTTTCTCATTGAGAGTTTTTTCAGTGGTACCTTTTATCTCAACTTTCAATTTGTTCCCCTTATGACCCACAGGATTAAAAACTTCAGTTTAGAAACTGCCACACATAAACATTAAGTGCTGGAAATTTGATTGAGAGACTACAAAGAAAAGACCACAAGAACAAGTTCTCCTGTTTTCCTACACATTGTACTCTAAAATTTTAACCTAGAATGGAACATGGACTACAACTGCCTACATGTCTCAAATACTTCAAAATTCCCTGTAGACTCTACTAGTTATTTTTTATCATTATTGATCAAGTATATATTTGTACCAAGTCACTAAGGGAGAAAGAATAATGCTCCAATAAACCTCAGTGTGAACCAGTTTCACCATACTCAAAAAATTAAATTTCCTGCGATTTTTTTTTATTTTATTTTGACATATCTTGCCAATTTCTTTCCCCCAGTTTTTCCCTCATAAGCTGGAAACAAAAGCAAGCAATGAGTGGGTGGGTTTACTTCCCTCACTTAATATTATAGTCACAGATACATCTTTCCTTCCTGATTACATATAATACATGTTAAAAAATGCAGCTCTTGAAAAATATTTAAATTATTTAAATTCAATACAAGTATTGTCAGTGATAATTAAATTCTGGTTTTATCGTCTGACTTGTCACAGATTAACTAAGTCACTGACCCACAAAATTAGTTGCTTATACCACATCCAGGTGATTCACTGAGCTGATCCTATCAAAATGCAGAAGAACACAATTAAAACTGGAGAAGACCCTACCATCCCCAAAAGATTCAACTGGCTACATGCCTTTCCTTTAGCCTACCCTTCATGTGGTCTCTGTGCTTGTTTCAGTTAATCAGTAAGAAATGAAGCTGCTCAGAAAGTTTCTTTTGATGACAGGAGAAAATGATATCTAGTTAAAATTCATCCATGATCAAAGGCACCAATGATACAAAAGACTGGAAAGGAACCTGGCACCAGATGGTAGAACGAGACCACAAAGGGACAACAGTAATAAATATGATTCTATATCCAGCAGAACATGTGCAAAATAGCATGCACTGATCACCAGATCCTGCTATAAGCACACAATATTATTTAAATTTAATCATTAAAGAGATAGGGCTGACATAAGGACCTTGTTATCCTCTCAAAGGGCTGACATAAGGACCCTGTTATCCTGCCTCTTATTACTCCCACATGTAAAGTAGCAAAGCAGGATTGCTGCTGAGGGGTTACTGGTGATGCATTTTGCTGTTTTTGTTCAAGATGAGGCCCAAAGGTGACTCTGCCTGACTCCCATAAAGCAAGAAAAATAATACAAATATGTTCGTGAATCATAGAACTGAATATATAACAGCTACGAGGAAAAATGTGAGCTCAAAAAAGATCTGTGCTGAGAACTAAAGATCTTTCTTTTCTTCTGATCACAGATGGAGTATTAAAAATTAATGTAAGTTCTACCAGAAAAGAACTTGACAGTCCTATTTTGAGACTCATTTCACTTCATCTCTTCTCCCTGTCTCACAGAACATTAATGCCAAAACATTCAAAAGAAGTTCTCTGGGGCTTGCTTTTCACATTCACAGAGGTGCTGGGAAGCATTTTGAAAAAGTGATTTGGAGTGCTGTAGTTTGTAGATACCCGATGGGGGAAATACTTAAGAGACCCTGATGCTTTTAAAGCAGATCCTTGGCATTTTCTGAAGAAAAATTAAGTTCCTCCAAGGCTGGCACTCCCCAGAAAACAGATAGTTCATCTCAGATAGCAAGAACCAGTAGCCATTTCAGATGATACTGACATGACAGCTCTGAGGATTTTAACTTCACTTTCAGAAATACACTTCTGAGACATGAGTCTGACTTAACACCAGGAGAAAAATGGTGTTAAATAAGTCAATATAAAATGTTTAAAAATATATTTAAGCAGTTTAAAATTACATAGCAGTATACTGAGAATCTATATCACGCTAAATATCTGTGCCATGATAATGTGTCTTAATACTTGGTTTTTTTATAATATGGTTCCAACTCTTCAGAGTGGCACAGACTATAAAAAATAAACAGAGAATATTTTAAAAGATAAGAGGTTTTAGTTAAAATTTTATTTTCTGCATTTATTTAAAGAATTTGCAAAATACCTATTAGGGTATCAAAACATCTACCAGTGAAAACTTCAGACCAAATATAAAACCATCATTTTTTTTCCCAGAAAATCATTGGAAGACAATATCTCTAGCCTGTGGTATTCAGGCATGCTCCACTCATCATGTTCAGATTAAAGATGTGCTGAATTGCCCATGGGCACCAAAGGTACTGGATAGAGATATCAGAGGGGCAGAGACCAGGCTGGAGGCTGTCCTGGAGCTCATGCAGGACCCCATACTGCCAGGATTTTCAGCAGCACCATACCCAGCCCCACAGAGCCACCACAAACAGCCTGCTGACCCCAGTGCTGTTCTCTCAGCTTCATCTACATGGGCATAACTCATGCCAGGCCCACGTGCAGCATCCTGGCTCTCCAAGCCTTTTGTAAGAAACTCATTGGTTTCTAGATTTCTATTTCAAATGTAGGTTGCACAGAGTCCTGTGTGGGGAGGGCAGGGTGGTGGTGCTGTGTCACTTTCAGGGATGCTCCTGGCTTGTCCCAGGGTCCAGCAGAGAGCTACAGAGTCCTGCAAGCACTGCCATGTGCCATCCTTCAGTCAGGCTATTGTGCATTCAATGACATGAGAAGCATGAGTATTCCCATTTTGGGAAAAGCATGAACAAATTGGAAAGGATTTGCAGAGAGTTAACAAAGTGGATGGGGGCTTTAAGCATTGACTCATCATGAGAAATAATTTGAGCTGTTGAATTTGGTTTTTTCTTGGCCAAATAATGAATAATTTGATAGTCAGGAGTCTGAAAAAATAACTTGAGTAAAGCAGGCTAAGACACAGTTATGAAGGGTCAAGAGAATCACCACAGGGCAGTAGGGAGAGTAAAAAACCAGTTAGAAGGTCTTAATTACTAGCCACAGGCTGAACTGTGAGAACAATACCATGGGCTAAACTCTGGGAACAGCTCCATCAGTTAGTCTAAAACTCCTCTCTGCTTTTCTAAAAACCCAGCATTCTGGAACAAAACCTCTGCCAGGGTAAAGTAATCCAGTGATACTGATATCATCATGTTTCCCTGGTTAAAGAGCTGACCCAGAACTGATAAATTTTGAACAAGTGTGAGAAATGCCTTTTTATCCACATATCAAACTGAACTCTATGGAAGAGATTTCTTCAGTCTACAAGGATTCAGGACAAGACCTTTAGCAGCTCCAAGACTGTCATTGGCCATTCTAGTCACACCATTAACAACCTGAGCTACTGTGACACTGAGATCCCTATGAAAACTGGGAATTTGCATCTTTCTAACTTCCCTCAACCGTTCATATCACTAAGTTATCTTTTACTATCATTAGAGAACAAAAAAGAACTAGTGTCTCATCAAAAAAACTAACTTTGTGGTCAAAATTTTTAATAGTAAGGACCTTCCTTTAAAGCACTGCTAAGCAGGACAAATTTGGAGAACAGATATCCCAAGAAATTCCTGAGTTTTTCCATTTCCTTGCAGATTATTTTGCTAGACAGAGCTTGAATCTCAACTTCTTTTTCCCTGGAGTAAACTTCATGGTACCAGAAGGCAAGTCCAACTTCTGTGAGGAGCCCAGGGTCTCAGAGTAAACTATTTACATACTCCAGCTTATGTTGGTCCTGTTCTGCTTCCAGCAGCCACCCCAGGGCTCATCAAATCAATGTCATGGCAATGGGGGAAATTACAAAGCTGAAGGTCCTGGGATCCATTTATCTGGGTTTTTTGCAGGTTCATATCATGATATGAAAATCAACTGAAAAATCCAAAGGTGGCTGACACTCAAAGGCTGAACCTGAGAGCTTCAGATTTGGTCATAGAGGCTCTGAAGTGCCAGGGCAATTACAGACATTCAGCCATTGCAGAAAGAGCCTGGAGAAACCCACTATGCATCCACATGGGGTAGGTTGCATTTCCATCCAATCTTCCCTTCATTATGCTTATTAGGACAGTAGGTGGGAAGATTTATGGAAGCTCTAACAATACGAATTTTATTTTTATGAGGAATTCATGCTGAATACCTTGATTCAGCCATAAATGGATATCTGGTAATTTTATCTGAAATTGAGAATGTGACAGTAGTCATATTATTACTCTATGTACCACTGACTGCAGAAATTGGTAGCTGTAATCCCAAGGGACAAAGTAGATTCAGTAAGATTCTTGGGTTTATTCCTTTATCAGCTTGCTTTCTTGAGCACAAAAAAGTGAGGGGCACAGCTTTCTTCCTAGTTTGTTTAATATGCATTTTGCAATCCTGCTCAGCTGTCCAAAATTAAAAACTGAAAAGGCTGTCAGTGGAAAACTGATTAAAGACAACAAAAAAAAACCCACAGAAAACCAAAACCACAGGAAAAAGAAAAAAAAAAAAAGTGAGAGTACCATCACAATAGCCCAAGGGAATGATGCATCAAGGAAAGAAGGGTCTGAAGATGAAGAACAGCCTGCCTTTCAGCTGACATGAGAAACCAGAGGGCAGGTAGAAACTTTACAAGCTGAGGAAGGTGGAGGAAGCATGGGAATTGACTGAGCTTCCAGCAGTAGATAAGGGAAGACAGGCTGGCAGAGATGCAAAGAGCAAATGCTGTTCATGTCTCTGTTCAGCTCTAAGGCCAGAGATTAAAATAATGCAGTAGGAGGTAATTTATGAATAGGAAGAATAAACAGGAGGTTTAAGAAGGAAGGAACATATCCTGGGTTGAATCATTTTTTAGATGTCTGTCTAAAAAGTCCCTGTGTTCCCCTGGATCTGGAAGAAAGGAGCTTACAAGGTGCTCAGCAGAGAGGGGAAAGCAGGAATGTGCACAGCAGCCTGAGGAAGCTCAGGGAGAAAAGGGCTCAGGGGTGTAAGAGGCTGTCAGAGACTGCAGTGCAGGCTCCTCCACAGCCACACCATCTCTGTTTTCAGTCTGCTTGACATATTTTTTGTCACTTTTAGAAAAATGTACACCTTAGATTACCTTTCCCTTCAGTGCTGTTAAGGTGGTTCACTAGGGTATACAAGAATCAAACTTTTTTTTTCTTTAATGTGATTCATTCAGTGAGCAGACTTCATAACTGAGGTGATCTTACATGACCTTCTCAAAGGATTTCTGCAAATTTAGACTTGGAGTCTACTGATGAAAAGCTTCAAGAAAAATCTTGGTTTACCTCCAGTGGAAGTCAGTAAAGTCAGGACCTTCCCCTGAACATATTTTCTGATTCAGTAAACTTATTTTCTGCCCACAAAATGTTTGGGATGTTATACACAGATGGGATATAAGCAGCTCTCAGAAGAGAGGCAGAGTCATCCTCCCTCCTTTGTGATAAATTCCCTTACCCACTGAACTTCACCATCCTCCACACGGAGTCTGCTCTCTCTCATACACAGCAGCTCAAATTTCTACCAAAATTCCAGCCTGGCCAAAGTGGTGTTCTCCAAGAAGAGAGAGATCCCAGCCTGAGCTGTCACACCAAGAGAAGAACACTGACACTCCATCTAGAAAAGCTCAAAAGGGAGCTGTAACTTCAACATGCAGCTGTGTTTTATGAGTGAGGGGTGTCTGCCACTCCCCTCTTTGCATGGTGCTGGCACAGCAAGCTCCTCAGGATGAGAGGAGGAGGAACATCCTATTTGTGATCCTAAATATCTTTCTCCCAAAAATTCATCTCCACTGTCAACTCTGAGATATGCTTACCATTATGACAAGCACATTTTTAAGAAACTTTCACCAAAAGATCAGCAGGCAGATTCAGGATGAACTTATTTGTCTTTCATTCTTAGGTATCTTCTAAGCCACATTTCATGCAATTTGATCCTTTCCTGGCTGTGTGGTCTTTCATCTGTCTGTGCCTCAGGTGTCCTGAGATTAGCAGTTTTAATACTTATCTGGCTTCCAGCAAGGTATTAAGAATAAAAGGATAGTGAAGTATTCAGACTTCTGGGTGAGAAGCCCAAAAGATATTTTAAATGCCTAAAGCAGGCTTCATTAACAATGATAACAATAAGGGTCTGATTAGCTGAAAAGCCAGATTTCAAGCTGAAAGCCAGTCTGAGCTAAGAACTGCAAGGAGTGATCAGCAGCCTTTTGTAACACAAAGGCCACATGTCATCAATCAACATTTTGTTTTCCCATGATAAAAGACAAATATGAAACATTAGACCTAAAACATGTTTAAATATTTCCATGGATGCACACACACAAACCACACAAACCCAGTCTCCAGTCCCATGCCATGGAGCAAGGGCACTGAGCAGTTAAATGGGTTTCAGAGAACATTCTGAAAATGTGCATCAGAGCTGACAGCTGCAAGAAAAGAGAAGAGAGAGGTTGGATATGTAATGACAGGAATTATAAGAGTGAAAAGAAGGTGGTAATGAGTCTGCCACTTACGGTCAGGCTTCATTGAAGTACAATTTGAGTGCTACACCTTGGCTGGAAAAAAAATCAAATTGGGAAAGTGGGTTAAGTAAAAGCACTCTAGTGTTAGGCATGAGGAGCTTTCTTGGAAAGTGTTTGAAGATTTCAATCCATTTGGTAAAGGAAAGGAAACTTGGAAACTTGAAGATACATTGGATAATTTGCTCCAAATTTGCTGGATACAAACCTGTATATGACACAGAAAGATGCAGTGAGATGCATGAAACATGCACTACAAAACTTAGGTTCTGTCCCAAAGGAGATGTTTTTGGGGTATTTTGGCATCTTTATTGTCAACAGTGGACTGCTCAACAATTTGCAGTCTTGTGATAATGGATTGGACCCTGAAATGAAGGTGCTTCACTTATGGCTAAAGGCATCTAGTTAAAAAGTGATGTCAGTGGACTGGAATGATTTGTAGTTCTCAACACTCAAAGCTACCTTTAAAACCATATGGATCCTCTGACATCCAACATACCTGCTTTGCAATATGTTTCATTTGCATAGAGAATGTATGAGAAGCCTGGCTGGGAGCAGCTCGTGGTTCATGCATTGCTCACTTACAGAAAAGAGCAGAAGCACCAAGTTTGCATCACGCACCCTCTGTCCTGGCAAGGAAAATCTGACATTAAAGGGAGAAGAATCAGGGATATGCAGAAATGGGACCAGTCACTTGGCCTGTTTCCCATTCATAAGCCACAGGGAAAAGCAGCTCCAGCTCAGAGAAGGAGCTGGCTGCATATACTGTGCCAGGTGACATTTTGCTCCCCCAGGCTTCTGCTACTGAAAGATATTCATATATTTACAGCCTTTCTTAAGGTCATCTCTGCTGTGTCTCCAGCTGAGCCATTAAATATTAATTGGACTACTTTCCAAAAATAAAAACCAGAATCTCTGATTTACTTGTGTAATTAACACTTCCCACAAACCAGGTGTCCTCCTGAACCAGACTGAACAAGCCATTTGCTCTTCACAATACTGAAATATGCTATGTGCTTTTGAGACAGACACACAGTTGCTTGTTCATTCCATCTGCACAAGGGCAGGTAATTAATTGGGGGGAAAAAGCACCTCAAATACAACAGAAAATATGCCCTCTAAGTGATGTAATCAAACTTTCCCACTCACACTAGATCACTTCAGTTTGTGTTTTGTGTTTGATTTTTTTAAGCGTTTCACATAGAGGGACTTTAATATCTTGTTAGAGGTATTTTTTTCCAATGCTGCACAATGCTGCTAAATTTATCAAAGAGCTCAGATTTTAGCCTGCAGTTATAAAAGAGCATGATCAGTCTCTGGTCATAACCAAGGACTTGCATTAAGAAACTTGGATTGTCACTTGAAATCATAGAGCCATTTAAGTTGGAAATTGCTTTTGAGCTCATGGACTACAGCTGTAAACAGATTTAACCATGTAACAAGCCTAACATTGCAATTAGCTCTGAAATTTAAGTTCAAGACCAGCATTACTCACGTTAAGACAAGGTAAATATGTATTCAGTAATCACTGAGCTGCACAGATTATTTGCAGAAGTTTATTAGATGCTGATTTACCCAGATGGAGTTACATGTCTGCTCTTCAGTGAGGCTAAGGAATTTGTGGAGAGAAAATTCACAGAATTCAAGGTCCTCAATGCTCAGCTGCCATCTAAACTCAGAGACACTAAAGTTCTCATCCAAGAAAACTAGTTTTGTAGTGAAGCACATCCATCCTGTGAGGATTTAGCAGACTGGGAGTCAGCTCATACCTAAACCTTTTGGGAATCTGTAGACTAAGCACTACTTTGACTTTATTGCCTCAGAAACTCAGTGTGTCAGTCTCAGAGCTTACATGGAAAAAAAAAAAAAAAGCTTTATTTTCTTTTTGAAGAGGTGACTCTCTTTTTCATAAATGAATATCAGAGCACTCACCTATTAAAATGAGACACATAGACTCCATTTCCTCCTCTGAAAAGGCAGATTCAAAATGCCATCCTGGATCTTACCTGAGAATATCCAAATCATCAGGCTTGGAAATATTTTGGTGAACGTGTGTTAAGAATTAAAATTTAGTGTCTCCTCATTTGCATGGACTGATTAAAGGTTTTTTGTGCTGCAGAGTTTATACCCTGCCTACCGTTAGTTGGAGGATGTCATTCAGGGGAGGTGCAGTTCTCAGCTCCAGTCTTTGCAGACAAAATACAAGTTTGGAGAAGAGGAGAGGACTTTGTGACTTTGAACTGCAGCCAGGAGCTGAAAACCCACAGCCCAGGAAATTTCTGGGGGCTCTACTGCTTTGAGAAATTTTCTTGTACACTCTTAAGAACTTGCCATCCTTTCCTCTCAGCCACAAGTGGGTGAGACAGCACCTCCTGCTAAGGAAATCACAGTTTCAGGCAGTTCCTGCTCACCTCTGTGGCATTTCCACCTCCCCAACACACCTACTGAGTATTTGCCAATCTCTTGTCTCTTAGCAAAGGTGCCCCAGGCCCTTGGGCAGGAAATCCAGATGAAGTTTCCTAGAGCACCACCTTTGAGTTGGCAAGAGTGTGTCAATGGCAAGAGGCCATTTTGGATATCACACTTCAGCTTTGTTGGAAATCTTCTGCTCCAAACAAAACCCTGCTGTCAGGACTGTGTACCCCCTGTTTTACCTAAAATGTCAGTGTGTCAGTAAGAGGGAATCCACAACCTGTGCTGAATGTTCCCATCATGTGAGATATATGCAGCACTAAATCCCTGGATACCTTTTGTGGCATTCCAGAGCAATGGGCACAGAGTGTGGTTTCCTCCAGCTCCTCCTGCCTCTGAACAACCCCCAGCATGGAGAATGGAGCACAAACCTCATGAGTTCTGCCTGTGTCAGGAAGGCAAGGGAATGAAAGTGAGACCTCTCACTGAATGTTTCCAGCTTTGTTAGAAAAGTAGAGCAAGATCTTTTCTGGTGGGAGTGGGTGGTGAGAAGAAGAGAGAAAGGACAAATTTACCTGTATACTGCACAGGGGGAGATGCCTTTTGGTGGTGCTAAACAAGGCTGTTGAACTTCACTGCAAATCAGGACTGAGAGCACTACAGCTCTCCTTGCCCTTGCTCAGTTTCTGGACTGCAGCACTGCAGATCTTGGCTTCCTGATTCCATGTGGAAATTAAATCTAAAAGATGTTCTGTAACACCTAGTGCAGGCTCAAATATTTTTTCCCCATCTAGATCTGAGTACCTCCAGAAATACTCAATGTTTTGTGAGATAGAGAGGTATTGTAAAGTGTACACCCTCAAGTGGCATATGTAAGCATCATTAATTAACCTAATAGCAGAGGTAGCATTTTAACTAGGTTTCGTTTTGTACCTTAAAAATGTGGCTTATAGCTTATTAGCTTTAGAAGTTTATTACTCTAATAGCTTAAAAGTTTATTATTATTTTTCTCCTTTACCATTTTCTCTAATAATAATGCTTTATTTCATTTGCATGTCTTGAAGGTGACAATTTAATACAGTAACTGTATGTAGCATATTCTTTTCCCGAAGTGAGGACCATTTTGTTTAGGAAACCAAGGGTAAGCTAACAACTGTAGGTATCATTGAGCTCATGTTTATTCATGGACAGCTACTGTAGGCTATTAAAACTTTTTGGCACAAAACTGACTAAAAAATTACTGAAAATTTAGCATCACTCCCACTCCCCACAGAGTTATCAGGTCCTTATGTTACAGCTGAAATGAGAGACTGAAACATCAGGTTTTTCTAGCAGCATGGAAGAGGGGGAGGCATGAGGAGACAGGAAGACATTTAAACTGAAAAGATTCCACAGACAACTTTTTTTTTTTCTGAAATACTGTATTTACACAAAATTGAAGAGAGTACAAATACTTTACTAAGAAGACAAAACCATTATAGTACATTCAATTTAAACACAGGCAGAACTATAGATGCAAAGCACAGAGGCCTTTGGGGGAAGAAAAGAAAAAAAAAAAAAGAGCATCTTAAAGGCCCCAGAGATTAAAAGCAGGAGGTAAGAGAACATTGTATTTGTTAGGCAGCATCATCTTTCCTTGACTTCAGTGGGATTGAACAAGACACTCTCCTTCCTCACTGTGGATGGTGGGAAAAACCCTCTCAATGTGCTGACAGCTCAACACTGATTTTGCAAAACAGTTGAGTGTGTACTTAATTCTCAGTATAGAAATAGAACTGTTAGCTTCAAAGAAAATTATATTTGTGCCAATTTACATGCTTATATGCTTAGTTTGACCAGAAATAGCCTTCTCAATGCTTTATAGGGTCAAGTGCATTGTTACATAAAAAATAAGAGTACTTTACTGTCATCTTTCTTTTTATTTTTCTTAAAATATACTTTAGAATTGCTTTACTTTTTCCCTTATGTACTCAATTAGAAAATAGTAGTTTATTGAATGCCTTAGAATTCTTAAATTTTAATAAATGTCTTACATAATCAAAGGAATATTGTTCAAAAATAATTCCCACATTTTTCCAAAACCTGTTTAAATTTAAAAAGAAATAAAAGAGAAAAATACATATGCTAACAAAGCAGCTTTGTGTTTCTGGGCATTTGGCAGCAGGTCTGTTATAATATTTCTGACATCTCTTGTTTTCAGTTAAAATCACCAGATTAATTGATCATTATTAAAGAAAAGATTGTACAGTATTATGACAATCCACCATATATAGCCAGTGCATGAAATATTTTACACATTATATATCCTTTAAAAAGGATTAATATATTTTAGCTTTTCCTTTGAAAACAGATAGCTTCTGAAGTAATATATCTTAAACACAATGGTATCTGTCACTTCTACTGATTTTTTTTTTCTGAATAAAAAGCTTGCTTGAATAGGACTACTAGCTCAGTGGTGGAACTACAGTGCTATTTAACTAAATTCCATACATGTCTTTGTTACTGTTGCTGCAATTATTGTAATCACATACCACTGAAGTGCTAAATATTAGTAACTCAGATATGTGGACTTTGGTTATGCTTGATAGAATACTGGCATATCAAATATATATATGTACCACTTCCTAAAGGCTATGTTACAATCATGATGCCTAGTAATAAATAATAATAATAATATTAATAATAATAACAATCTCAGATTCAAAGTGCTGACTCACTTGAGGCACCAATACAATAAATCAATCAATTAAAATATCTATTTTTGATGTTCAAAACCAACAGCACATCCTGGGCTGCACGTGCAGCACGGAGGACTCTGAACCTGTCCTTCCAGTGTGGGGATTCCTGTGCTCCCAGAGAAGGACTCTGAACCTGTCCTTCCAACATGGGGATTCCTGTGCTCCCAGAAGACACTGGAATGTCATGTCTGATATGGAACACTCCAAGACATACCAAGTCTTCACACATGAAACATTAAAAGCTGTCTGTCTAAGCTCCTTGAAAGGCTCTCTCAAAACCCCTCAAGCCAGCTCTGTTCACTGGGGACAAGGCTTTGCCATGAATTGTGCTTGGCTGCAGACCAGGGAAGAGCCTTTTTATGAAAGTCCACGATGCAATGTGTCACATGAATGCAGCCTTCACACCCTGGAGACACTGTCACCACTGTCAGCAGGAGAGGAGAGAGGCAGTTTTCCAGCAGCAGCAAACACCTGTCTCCCTGGAAAGGGAGTGCTTTCCTGTTGTCAGTTTGTTCTGTGCAAGCAGTAATCGTTTTCAGTGTCGAGAGAACTGTTGTACCCTGATGAGGGATACAGGTCCCTCTTCAGTATCCTGTTGACGATGTTGATCAGAACTTTTTTGTACTGTTGACGTAAAAGTGAGTAAACAAATGGATCTGATGCAGCCTTACTGTAGGTGAGGCACTTGCTTATAATTCCCCAGTAGTAATTTATGGTAACAAAAGGAATGAGCTCTATCAACCTGTTAAACATTAAAGAGAAATGGAAACACTTGAGTGTTATATTCACACTGAGCCCAGTGCTCAACTCATGTTTCATGAAACATTCAAGTACCATTTATTTTCTTCAGTACACAGTCCCTGCAGGAGAAGGATCGTGTACTTACTCCTCATATTCAATAGGGGCAAAGAGAGCTTTCCTAGCAAGGCCACTGGGAGACAAAATCGATTCTTACTATGGAAAGAGGGAAAAACAGTTTTCAGTGGTAATGCTTCTGTGCAGAGGAGATAAGAGAGTGCTGCAGTTTACTGCTCACTTTCTGAATTTACTGATCTGTGCTGGTAAGTGGTCAAAATTGTGGTGACATAATTGACTACCTCTCTCCCACAGCAAGCTTGAGATAGACACATGTGACGGGGCACCCAGACTCAGTGACCTCAGTTTCCTGAGTAGAGCTGTCTAGTGACACTTGAGACATTTGGACATGACACCACTGGCATCAGGCTGCTGCTCCTGGAAGGTCCTGTGGCATATCTGCCAGCCTAGGTTAAGGACTTGGATGCCATGCAGCATCTCAAATGACACCAGCAATGTGGTCTAGGTCACTGAATCCATCCCCTCAGACCAGACCAGAGCACCTTTGTGAATTAACACGGATGCAAAGTGGATTTATGTCAGACCATTGCAGTATGAAAAACAACCTGGCAGTATCTCAGGGAGGTCTGGTTGGCACCTGCAGTCCCACAGTATGCTGAGCAGCACACCCACAACTTCTTAGCCATGGAATTTTTTGTGTGCATTTGGCTGACTTCTAGATTGGCCAAAGAAAACAAGGAGACAACACTTTTATCATCATTATATGACCAGTCAGCTCCATCCAGACCTGTGTCTCCTGGTCTGTGCTTCACGGGTGATTAGTGGCCTCAGCACCTCAGCAGAGAGGGAGGCATTAATCATGGGGGCAGAAACCACAACTAAGTTAAACAATTTTTCCACAGAAGGGAGGGCAATCCTTCAGACTATTCCAGCAAATGTCTCACCCAGCTCATCTGCAAATCCTCCAGGAAGGTGGAAAGAACTGGGTGAGGGACTTTTATTTTGTGTATGTCTTTTGTAAAACCTTTTGCAGGAGCAAGAGTATTCTACTTTGCTCTATTCATCCCAGAAGAAAAGAAAATGTTCTGGGAGATAAAATAGCCATTTTCTGTACTCTAAGACATCACTGTTTGAAGATGTAAGATGAGAAGCTTTCTCAAGGCTTGAAGAACCTTCTGTCCTCTTTCTAAAATGCAGAGCTCCTGACTTTCAGGGTGTTGACTTTTGAAGCTGTTCCAGTCCCTCCTCGTATAAAATCTGACTTATCATCATTTGGACTGAACATTGCTACAAATGACAGGAAAAATCCTTATTTATATGACTAAAAGTAAAATCATTTTTATGGCAAGTGCATTAAGAAAAACAAATTACTTCTGTTTGAAGTTGCTCAGAAAAAGTTTCAGTGAATTCAAAATAAGTAGTAAAGGAAGATACAAAATATGAGAAAAAATGTACAATAAATGACACTTGCTACATGATTGCTTAGGTTTATCACATCCTACATATCATCCTAATACAAGAAATATATAATTGATATTTACACAACTGATGTTCTTATAAAGACACTAAATAAGAGGAGTAAGATATCTTTTAGTCTTGAACATAGATGTATTGCTATGTTCCCATTAATGCATTATGGATCCTAACTTAATTGCACTGAGGCCAACAGAAGAAAAATTACACAGATTTTAAAAAGATAAAGGGTCTGGCCAAAACAAGTCAGAAATATCCATATAAATGCATCTTAGTATGATTTTCATGTTTTCAGTGCTGTTACAAAAGAGATTAAATTCATCTGTCGTCTCTTAGTGAACAGACGAATATATTGCTAATGAGCCTAATCTCATTCAAATTTCTAAAGTGAGGAGGAAATACTGAGCTCACAATGCAACCTGAGTCACCAGGCCAGGAGCAAGACAACAGGGAGGATGGCTTTTACATTGCCTCTCCAGAGAACGCTTCAGTGCCACCCCCCTAAAAACCAGAATGGAGGAAGAACGGAGAATCAGGCATGGCAGCAATTCCTCACCTTTCATGAAGTGCTGTCTTGGCACTCTCTTGTCTTTGAGACAAGAAGCCTTTTAGGATGTCTTACCCAAAACCTTCCCATTCTGCTGTCACTGAACCAGCTCAGTCCCTGTGACAGACAGAAGCTGGACCTTGACACACATTTCCATAAACCAGCCCTCAGCCTTCTCTGTAGTGATTCACTGGGTACCAGTTTGTCACACATAGAAAATGCACCATCTCACATTTGCCAAATGCAAGGTCTGAAGAAGGAAGTAACTTTTATTGTAGAAGTTTTTGAGAAATACCTCCACCCTGAAAAATGTGGCCACGTTTGGAATTTGCTGAGCTTCGTAATGGTCAGATGGGAAGAAGATGGCAAAATCCACTTTGCTCAACATAATTACATCCTGATTATGGTAAAAGTGAATAGAACATGACTCAAAATGTACTGAACAATGATGAACTGACCTTTTAACTATGTGATGTAATGTTAATATTTGTAATAATCCTTTCAACTGCAGAAAAAAGATGTAGTTATCCAGGCAATCAGGAAGGAATCCCTTTCAACAGGTAAATGGGAACTGAAATAAATGTCACTTTAAAAATGTTAAAAATATTGTCTGTTTAGTACACTGGCCATAACCTGCCCCCTGCTCCTCTCAGAAAAGGGCAGTGGCTCTGCCCATGAATGGCCTGTATGTGTGTGTCTGTAAGATCAGAGCACTGAAGCTGGCCAGTTTCTGTGAGCTGCCGTGGCTGCAGCTTGGTAACAACCTTGAAGAAGCCCTCACCAGAGGGTTTTGCACACTAGTGCACCTCCCTCAACACAAGTCAGCACTCTTCAAGGCTGCCTGGAACACACTGTGAAAGTGGGAAATATATTTAAAAATCACTTGTGAAAGATTTAGCCCATTTCAGTTTAGAGATGAAAGGTTAAATCTGGCATGCTGCAACTCAGTGTAGTTACACTGACTTCCAGATCACTGGTTTACACAAGGTTTAAAAAAAAATAAAATCATCTATTGTATGAAGACTACACAAGTAAATAACAACAATGATGCATGGACACTTCAAAAGGTGAAAACCACCAGATGGATACTTATAATTCTGCCCAGTTGAGGAACACGGTGTTTCCTATACATTTAAGGAGTCTAATTATTGCTTTTCCTAGGAGATAACTTTTACACCTCATCACAAGTCTGTGCTGCACCATTAGCAATATATTTACAGGCATTAATGTTTCCAGACTGAAATCTTATCTGACAAATTATCAGGCTGGACAAATTTAAATTATATCAACTCAGCTTCCAACATCAGCAAGCTTGGCCTTATGCCTAAAAAAAAAAACCAAAACAAAAACAAAAACCTAAGCTAATCAGAAAAGTCTGTCTGTTTTCCTCTCTATTGTGAGGGTTGTGCTAATAAGGAAGGGTGGCAAGTCTTTTAAACTGCTTTTATCTCCCCTGGCATGTAATTAATTCCCGGTACTTGTCCTAAAAGCCACTTGCATTTGGCAGAGGTGCCCAGACCTGGCTGTGATGAGGGGAGGAGAGCCAGGTCCTGCCGGAGCTGTCCCCTGGGACTGGGTGTGCGGACAGGAGCAGCGTGTTTGTGTTTGTGTCCTTTGGTCCTCAAGACCAGTCCCGGGGGTCCGTTTGGTTCTGGCCCCCCAAAATTAGCTGTAGAACCCCTGGGCACCTGGGCATCACAAGACATCCTGATCCCACAAAGTCCCCCACCCCTACAGGGGATACTAACCTGGTGATAATGTAAGGACCAAAACAGATCACGAACGACCCTATAAAAATACTGATTTTCTTGGTAGCCCGCTGCCTCCTCCTTTTCTGCTCGTTCAGACAGCGCTGCTTCACACTACGGAGGGAAAAGAGCAGTAAGGGTGTTAAGGCAAGAAGGGAGGAGGTGAAAAGTGAAGGGAAGAAGGGAAGAGCCCTCTCCACGCCCGAAAGCGCCCGGGAAGGGAAGGGAGAGGAAGGCAGCCCCGGAGGAGAGGAGGGCAGCCCGGTCCGGGGGAAGGGCAGCCCCGAGGGGAGGAGGGCAGCCCCGAGGGAGAGGAGGGCAGCCCCGAGGGAGAGGAGGGCAGCCCCGAGGGGAGGAGGGCAGCCCCGAGGGAGAGGAGGGCAGCCCCGAGGGAGAGGAGGGCAGCCCCGAGGGAGAGGAGGGCAGCCTCCCGGGGGAGAGGAAGGCTCTCCTCTCGGGGAGAGGAGGGCAGCCCGGAGGGACGATCGCACTCAAAGCAGTGCCTCCCGCTTGAAGGGAGCTCAGGCAAGTGTCATAACCCGGAGAGCCCGATTAGCGTTCAAACAGAGAAGGCTACAAATGCACAAGTCACAGTTCCTGGCACTGTCAGCAGCGTCTGAAACTAGAGGCAGGAGCGCTCGCCATGCGGCCGGGGCAGGCAGGAAAGGGTGCTGGGGAGGCGGGATATCGCTTCTGCCCGGGGTAACTACCGGGGGCTGCGGGTCCGAGCACGCACCATTACCTGGGGTGGATATCCACCAGCAAAACCAGAGTCTGCATGGTAATAATGTCTATCCTCTTGCAGTGGAACCGGGCAACTTTCAACACCTTTAAATAGGTGAAACACAAGATCACCAGAGACAGCATGAAACTGGTGGAGTGAAAGACAATGGTGAACACTGTAAACCTTCTCCTCTCCGTCTCTTCCTTCAGGTGTAAGGTGCAAGAGGCGTAAACGCTGTTGTAATCTACCCATGAGTAAAACAAGGATACCAAGGGGAACGTGAGGGAGTGGAGCCACGAGTAGCCCATCAGTATCACAGCGTCCTTATATCGCATCTTGCTGGTGTAGCTTAGGGGGAACACCACGGCAATCCATTTGTCGATGCTGAGCGCTGCCATGCTCAGCATTGTGTTGGAAGTCAGGAAAGTTTCCAGGAAACCCACCGCCTTGCAGACGCAGCCCCCGAGGGGTTGCTGGTTCCTCAGGATGCCCAGCAGGGTAAAAGGCATGTTCAGAACGGTGAGGAGCAGGTTGCAGAAGGATAAGTTCACCAGGAAAACCCCGGCGACCTGCTTGCGGATCTCCGTACTGTAGACGAAGCATAGCAGCACCAGGAGGTTGGAGAGCAGAGAGACAACCAGCACCAGCACGAGGAGCAGCGCCAGCAGCACGCCTGCCAAGTCCATCTCTCAGCGGGTCGCCTGGAGCGGGCGAGGGCAGGAGGAAGGGGGCACCCGCGCCGGCACCGCAGCCTCGCCTGCCGCCCACCGCGGCCGCCCGCGCATGGTGCCGGCGGCGGGGCAGGGGCCGGGGGCAGCGCCGGGGGCAGCGCCGGGGGCAGCGGGAAGGGCCGGGCCGGGCAGGGGAGTCGAGAGAGAGGCGAGGGGAACGCGACTGGGCGGCTGGACGGGGCAGAGGGGGGAGGACAGGGACAGCGGGGCCGGGGCTCTCTGACAGCAGTCAGGCAGCGGGGGGGAGCGGGGTCCGGGGGAGCGTGGCCGGAGCCGAGGGTAGATGCTGCGGGGAACGCAGCGACCGGATCGGGAGATAGGGGGAGGGGGGGTACCCGAGAATCAGAGCTGGAATAGGGGCCCCGAGGCGCCCGGAGCCGGGGGAGCGGGGCCGGAGGCGCGGTGCTGCCGAGCGCTGTCCGCGGTGCTGAAGCGGCGCTGCCCCGACGGCCGCCCCGCTCTCCCTCAAGCCGCCGAGCGCGGCCCCCGCAGCGCCCGAGCCCGCTCCGTGCCCCGCCGCCGCTCCGCTCCGCCGGGCGCACGGCTTCCGCAGGCTCTGAGCATCTTCCCCGTGCCCAGCCCCTCAAATACTCCAGCCGCGGAGCCTCCCGCAGCGACTCATGCGCAGACGAGCGGCTGCGAGGCACAGGCTCAGCCAGGGATCGCGGCGTCGGGCTGATCCACTCCCGGATCGCAGGCGAGAGCAGCAGGAAGCCCAACTTTCCGCTAGCGTGCAGCTCAGGAAAGATCAGACCTGGAGATGAGTTACTGGGATGAGTCTGATCCCTGTGCTGTGCTCAGGCACACCCTGAGTGCACCAGCTGTATCTGGTGCTCCTGAAACCTGTTCAAAATCTGGCGTCTGTGCCCCTTGGCAGGCTTTCCCCCTTCCACCTAAGGGATTTCTTGCCCTTTCCCCCCTGCAATGCTTTCTGTGATTGCCCTCTGCGTATTCTCCGGCACACTGCTGACCAGTGAGGGATGTTTCTCATTTAGAGACTCCACTTTGAGTGCTTGGACTCACCAGCTGGTTGAACAAGTACCCACATTAGGGTGATGCTGGCACACTCTGTGGAAAACTAAAGTCTCTCCCTTTACCATTTTCTAATCACACTGATAACACCGTAGTGTGGTCGTCAGAAAGGTTTTATCTGTTATCACATTCTGGAAAAAGCTGAAAAGACAGACAAGAAAGAGAACAGAAATTCCCCCTTGCAGCTGTCAGAAACGTAGATCACATGGCTAATTCCCAAAATGCTGTGAATCTTTATCTTAGATTAAAAAAAAAAAAAAAAGAGAGAGAGAAAAGAGAATAAGTTTTAGTGCATCAAAATACTGGTACAGAAAAAAGCTGCCATGTCTAATCACTGTCACATTTTACAGTTGATCGCCAGAACTGACACAAAGAAAAAGGAGAAGAAAAGGTAGATTTCCTACTATCCAAAATTACTGTTAATATCCTAAGGAAATACTGTATTGTGTATATTGTCCCTTTAGTGTAGCCTTGTCACGCAAGTGTGACCACTGTGTGAATAACTGTACATAAAACTGCTTGAAAGAGCCTGAAGGTAATGTAGGTTTTGTTGGGCTTTTTTCCCCCAAGAGTAGTTAAAGTTTTGGATCAGGCCCTAATTGAAAAGCTTGCTATGGTAAATTATATGTCTTAAGGAAAGAGCAGAGCAGCAAGACATGAGATGTGTTATTTGGAAGCGAACCAGTGCAGTACTATTCCTCAGGATGGAAAGAAAGTCAATGTTTTCTTTGATCAGAAAGCTGCCATTTCCAAAGTTTAAAAAGTGCAGATACATTTGACAGGGTTTATGCTTGATGAAAAAAAATCCAATATATATCTGTGTAACAGGTACACATATATCTGTGTAAGCATTTAAGGGAAAAGAAATCTATAAAAGCATGACAATGCCAGTTTCCTCAGCGTTCAGTTGTTGCACTTCTATCATCAGAGAGCCAACACTGTTTGGGAAGGGTTGGGAAGAAATGAACCATCATTGGAGAACCTGGCTGTATCCTTACAGAGCAAAGGTTCTGCAATTACTGCCTCCCCCACAGCAGCAATTCTTACAGCTCCTACTAGTCAGAACCCATACATGACCTACCTTTCATTTAACACAAGGTTATGGGGTTTTATGTTAGCCATCTGGGAATAGAGGCTGTCTGAGTAGTGGCATCACTGTTAGGGCTATTTTATATCATCACAGTGATAACCTGGATGTGCTGTTCCCTTACTGGGATAGCTACCTGAGGAGCTGTTTCCTCTTGGATGCAGACAGAGGACAACTTCTGTCTCTTTCTTTCTCTCTCTCTTCTACATGCATATATAATTTCTCCCATATGGCCTTTTCAAATGAAGAACAAATTGTTTCTCAAAACTGTTGTAGGAAGAATACATTTTAATAGGACAAGAAAATAAAAAGGTGGCAAAAAGATGGGAGAAAAATTGTTCTGATTTTTCAGATGTACAGTGAGTTTTACAGTACTCTGCAACAATATTCTGGGCTCCAAGAACCCAGTAGCGATCACTTTGTTGGATTTCTCCTTTTGCTTTCAGTGGAACTTTGTTAATGTGACAAGTTCAATGTGCACATAACTTCCTGTGGGATGTGAGTCCTCTGCTGACCCTTTCCCATTTACAAGCAGCAACCCCATACTACCTCATATCAGACACCTTTCAGTCTGACTTGCAGCTTGTGAGGCTGGAAACAGTCACTTGTTTGAGACCAGAAGGCTCAGACTTGCTGTGGTGGCCTTGCAAATGTGGGCAGTGCCTCCTTAGCCCCTGGAAACACAGATGCTGCCTTTTCACATATCAGCAGATAAAGGCTTATATAATTTCAAATGCTCACAGCAGTCATACTAAACACATGTATTTTCCCAATCAAGATCTTACAGTATTTATCAAGGATGCTGTTTTGGTGGAAACTTGGGACTGTAGAGACTGCTGCAACACAATTAAGAAAAGAAAAAATAAAGATGTTCTTGTCAATAATTATCCCTTGGTAAACATAGTCTATCTAGTTAACACAGATTAGGTAAGTACTTGAGACTTTTATTCTAACAGCTGCATCATTCATTAAATCTACACATTCATCTGTTCTAAATGTTGACCACAACTTATTTGATTTAATGGTGAATGGACTGTATTTTTTGGAAAAAATAGGGTAAGAATCAAATTCCTTTTTTAGTTTCACTCCAGGAGAGATGTGTCATGCAAATTTCAGTGTACATCAGAACTGCACATAATTCAGCTCTAATCAATGTATTCTGCAAAGGCTAGGAACATTTAATTTGGTTCTAATTTTAAGAAAGCACCATGAAAGAAGGAAACCTCAAATAAATTATATCAATTAATTTGAAAGTACAGAGAAAAGCAACCCTTTTCCTCTGATTCTCTTATGACAGGTGAAGCGAGGGAAATTAAATTATATTAACCAATATGGGGGGAAATGGAATGACTCATGGAACTGATGTTACAAAAAAAGCTTTTTACTTCTAGGGCACTTACTAAAAAGTGACCCATTTCAAAAGTGAGTAAGACTGGTTAATACCCATGAGATTTTTCAATATGTCCTGTAAATAGATCTGGAACTGATAGATCCTGACAAGCAAAGAGATATCTCTTCTCACTTCCACAATGACTGCAGGTGTGTTATTGTTTTCACATTACATTTAGCAAATGAAGCTTTAGTGAAGTCAGAATCCTTCAAGTCTCAGCAACAACTTTTTTTCTTATTATTCCTTTGTTCTTTTTTCCCCCCCTCTTTCTTTTCAGAGGCCTATTTTATTAGGATTTGAACTATAGAGTCTTTGAGCAAGCAGGGCTACTACACAAATATAGATGTTATGCTTTCTGGAACAATGAGACAAATAAGCAAGCAGATAATAGTATTGTGACAAGTGACATCTTGTTAGTCCCTAAAGAAAAGGTGTGAAGCCTGACTCATCAGTCTAATACAATTCTGCAAGACTGTTCTTGTGGCAGAATTCCAGTAGGCACATTTACCACCAGTGGAATGACTTTGTCCTAAAGATCTTCCTAAAATGGAACAAAGGAAAACTCCATGTGTGTAAAGCCCACACATTCCTTCACTAAGCCTCTACTTTTCAGGGAAAAAATTTGGAGCAGAAATATGAAGCTCAGCCATGCCACAGTTCTGCAGACTGAAATTGCTTCAAAATTGCCTAAGTACTATAATGAGGAATCTCAAAGTTCAACAGATAATCTTGTAGCTGTATCAAAAGTCTACACTCACAAAAATCTTTTGGGTCTTATTTCTGTTTATGCAAACTAGATGTATTCTTACAGTCTGCAAAAATTGATCTCAAAATTATTCCAGAAGAGAATATTTTATTTTGAAAGATGGAGGGCAACAGAGCTGGTGGAAGGTCTGGAGCACAAATCTTAGGAGTGGCTGAGGGAGCTGGGGTTGTTTAGCCTGGGAAAATGAGACATATGGAGAACCTTATCACCCTCTGCAACTACCTGAAAAGAAGTTGTAGACAGGTGGGGTCAATCACTTCTCCCAGGTAACAAGTGACAGGATGAGAGGAAACGGCCTCAAGTTGTACCAGGTGAGGTTGAGATTGGACAGTAGGAATAATTTCTTCACCAAAAAAGTTGTCAAGTATTGAAATGGGCTGCCCAGGGAAAGGTTGGCACATCATCCCTGGAGGCATTTAAAGGACCTTTAAATATTTTTTAAATGTAGGTGTAGCACTGAGGGACATGGTTAAGTGGGGACTTGGCAGGCAAGGGTTAACAGCTGTACTTGATGGTCTTTAGGGTTGTTTCCAGCCTAAGTGATTCTATCATTCTATTCTTGATATTCTTAATGGAAATGTAAATTCACAAATACTGGAAGATGACAGGAAAAAAGAAACATTCACAGAAATTCCGCCAGTTTCAGCTGACATACAGTTCTAAAAATAGTTATGTATGGATATGTGTCAATGCTTCCTCTTTCTCCCACCAATTCTTTTTGCCTTTTTTCCTCTTCCACAATGTGTGGCAGAAGGTAGAACCAGAATTCTGGATTGCAAAATTTGGCTTTGGAAACAAGCTGGTTGATTTGTTGATTTGTTTGGGGTTTTTTTTCCTAGAGTGCAATGCAAAAGTGTGAAGGCAAAAATATGCTATTCTACTGAGCAGCAAAATATATTGATTTCAGTGAAGTTTGTGTCAGGAGGTAAACAAACACTAACTAACTTTTACACCCAGAAGCTTTACAACTATGATGCAGGTCTGAAATATTAATGGAGGAATACTGTTGCCTCAAGCAAGTGGCACAGGTTCTTGAATCTCTGCCTTTCATAATGCAGGGACAAGTTCTTAAAAATATCCAAAATATGTCTTTTCTTTCCCCAGACTGGTTCTACAATAGAACCAGTCTGGGTTCTATTGTAGAACTCTACAATAGAGTTACTCCTGATTTAATTAAATATTCAGGACTTGGGTTATACCCAGAATTTTATATTTTGTGAAGATACAACTCTTCTGCAGTCTTCAGAAAAAATAAAATGGTGAGTGGAATGTTATTGCATATAAGAGCACCTATAGTCACTTACCATTTTTTACTGTTTTGTCTGTTTTTAAGGATTTGGTTAATCAATATAATTGTAACCCAACAGGAATAAAGATTAAAGTGCTTTTTTTTTTTTTGTATTTTTCAGTGCATCACAAACACAGTAGTTCTTACTAGAAATGCTGTACTACACCAGATTGTTATAAAATTTATCAAAGCTGCAGGCATGGGGATAAAATTCCCAGGAGCCTTTTACTGGCATTTTCAACAAATGTGACAATGTTTAGCACTTTCAGCGGCCAGAAAACATTAAATGGCATTTTTCAGAAACTGCTGAGGCAATTTATTTACTTTTGTGGTGAAGTTCCAGGAGCCAACACATGAAAAAACCGGCATGTGTTCTTTTGCTGTACTATTGAAATTCTCCTTTTCCTGCCTTGCTTGTTCAAAATCTCGCCCCCATCTAACAAAGATGGTTTGATTCTGTTTTCCCTGAGTCAGTGCAAATCCAAGATAAGTCTCTTAAAGCTACTGAGAAACCAATGCAGTGGAAATTAAAGCAATCAAACATAAGACTGTAAAACAGTATGAAGCTTCTAAGATGAGGCCATTTTGATTATAGTTATTTATTATAGAGAGCACTCTAAGCAAGCACATCAAGGAAGAATTAACCCCACCTTGTGCAGGGGAAGGGCTGGTCTGCCAGGGATCTGTGCTGAGCTGCTCAGGGACAGATGCACAAAGCCCTTTGGATGGTTGCAGAGGAAGGAGCACAAGCACACAGATGAGAGCTCTGTCCTAAGCTGTTTGCTCAGGAGCAGCTTAAGCAGATGCTGGATCAAAAGGGCAGAAAAAGCTGGGCTGGACAAGCCACCTTGGTTTGAACTCACACAGGAGCAGAGTGGCTGCAGCAATGCAGGACAATATTCTCTGGCATTATTGCACAAAGCCTCTGGGCTCTGAAAATCCCCTCCTTCAGGATAGGCATCACTTGTCTTATGGGCATGCAGCAGACCAGTGCCCATAATTCAGGGTAACAGCTCTGTGTTGTTCACCCTGCCCCAGCCCTTTAACCTTCACCCATTAATCTTTCTACATCAGGATCCTGCTCGAATCCCTTGGTTTGCCTTTCCTCAGCCCCTCACTGCAGAGATGTTTCTTCACACCCTCACTAGCAGGTACAGCTCCTTTTGGTGAAGGTAACCAATGAGCACCATCTGCCTTGAGGAATAAATAGCCAAGATATTTTTTACAGCAATATCTAGGCACTGTCCTCCCATCACACCCATCCTTTTCCTCTGCCTACCCACCCATCCACCCACCCCCACATCCATCCTCAGGAACATGTTTTTGCAGAAAATACTCTGGCTCAGAGGCAGCTCCACTCTAAGAAATGGAATTGGCAGGTAATAAATAGGCCTGCACTATGTTTCTTTCATAGAAACACTCAGGGGCTAAGGCTTTTAAATGTGAACACAGGTTATTATGAGAGCACAGCTATCTTGGAGCCTCTATTATCATGCACCTTTCACTGTGTGTTTCACTGAGTGTATTAAAAAAAAAACAAAAAACCAACACCAAAAAGCCCCTCTTTCAGTAGGGTAAAGAAAGAAAATCAAGAAACTGCCAGGACAAAATTGACACTGTATAATGCAAACTCTGTGCACTGGCTTAGCAGGGGTTCCTACAGCAAGTGAGTTGCTTAGGAACAACAATAAGATGTAGCCCCCCAATCAAACCCTCCAAATATGCAAGAGAGGCCCAGTCTCCCTCCAGAAGCATAGAAGAGAAATATTGATACCCTTCCTTGAGTCTCACTCTCATCCTTACCTGGGATGGGCTTTCATCTGGTGAACACAGGACAAGTTATTCCCCAGTCCTGCTGGGAACTCCTCCACAAACAAATGCTGTCAAAGTCAGCAGGATCTGCAGAAATTCACAGGAATGTGGAAACAAAGCACAAATACAAATAATGGCTCTCCAAATCCACTGCTCCTACACCTGCCACAAGCACCTTTGCCCACCTGTGGGGCAGGCTGCAGGAAGGGTTTCTTACCCCAACAGAGGGATGGAGTGACCTTGCCTGACCTGTGTCTGTGGTGGCAGAGGCTGAGTGGCCCCTGGGCTGGATTTCTGCCACACAGGGCTTCCTTTCTTGCCACCTTTTTCTTTTGCATGCTGCCTTCTCAAACCTTGGCCTCAAGGAGGAAGATGGGAATGAAGGCTTTTCACAGACAGATGGAGAAGAAATGCCATGAACTCCTTCTCACACAAGGGCTCTGGGAGATCACCCACAGCTGAAGCTCTCTGTTGTACCTCACTGCTCACAGCTCATCAGAAGTACCCCAACTCTTACCCTGTGAGCCCAGTGCTAATCAATTACCATCAAAACAACATTTTTTCCTCCTTCTGTTGATGAGGTCCCTCGAGTTTTGTAACCTCTGCAATTTCTTTGGTGACATGTTCAAATTAATAATTTATTCTGAATTCTAACTTTTTGTTTTAGTAATTCAGTTCATTTTTGCGCCTCTTAAGGTCATTTAGAATTTTGTCTCTCTCGTGGATAATTGTTTTCATTAACATAGCAGTAGTCTTGGAAACAGCTAAGAAGAGCTTTGTACCCATCATCCAGCTTTATGCTATGAGCTAAGCAAGTAAAAATATGCTGTTCTCATATGTGTTGTCATACACAGAGCTGTTCTGGGAAACTGTTGTGTAGAGCTGCACTGAACTCTCCCTGCCACTCCGATGCACACTCAGCTTCTGGTATTTTTGACACAGCAATTTCAGAAAAAGGTAAAACATAATCTGAAAAATGCCTTTAATTCCCACAAAGAATGTCCCAGGATTTGGAGAAGCTCCCTTACTAGCTGAGCTAATGAAATTGCAAGTCTAAGACAGGAAATTTTTGGGTTTAATTCCTGCCCAAGTAACCCAGGGTAAAAATTCTGCCTTGTTTTAATATGTCTAATCCTTATGTGTTTGATATGCTAATTGCTGCTAGATTTTATATTTATTTAGTAGAGCAACCTTCCACTGCACATTCCCATGGAATTTTTTCTCAGCATTATTTAATAATCTTTGTATTTCAGCATTATATGATTTCTCTGAAACTGTGTCCTCATTTTTATCACATTCCTTACTGTATTCCTCAAGCTAAGAACAACTCCACCAATTTATTTTGAGAAACTTTCAGGTGCTGGACTTTAACTTCTCCCAGGAATAGACACGAGGTTGGGATTAAAACCAACAGAACCCCCAAAGTCATTGACAGAGATGTTATATATGAAACTGAATTTCATGAGGAGTCGGTGGACTTGAGATATCTCAGTAAAGTACATTGTTCTGATATCTTTTCAAGGTAGAATTCCTCAAATATGCTCATTCAAGCCATCATTTCTCAATGTTTATGAAGGGATATGTCTAGTAAAAAGGTCCCAAGAACAGCCATTATGTTCATTTTGTAAAATTCTCTATGTTCTTTGAGATTATGTATGTGCTATTCCTTTCCAATTATATTGTATAATTGTATTCTAAAGCAAGGTGTCTGCTAACTTTAAATGGGTTTAATCATAGCCTTGAAAGTTGTGTTGTTTTGTTTTTAATTAGAAAATGTTAAAAATCAATAATCAAGGTATATTAGGAGGATTTATAGGTCATCAAACCAAATAAAGGGAACAGCTGTGATGATTTCTTCTGAAATTATTTCAGAAACAGGTATGCAATTATCTTGTTTTTACTACAGCCTGAGTAAAAATTCAAACTTGATGACAAAAAAAGGGAATTATGCAGGGAATCTATGGCAGGGGACCTACCACATTTGTCCTGGCTAATTTCTCTCACTGCTAACAAGGATATGGCTCATGTTTGAGCTTCAGAATTAACTTCAGCTAGGGGATGGCTTATACATTTCCCCACCAGATTAAAGAGCCAGTAATCTAAATTCTGTTACTCTAAGCAGAGATATTAAATCCACCAATGTACTTAATTTGAGCCCTCTCCAGCTCAGCATGTCTTTAACAGGGGAAATCCCAATCAAGCACAGCCTTCCAGATGCCCTCATAGGTAATACCCACCACACTGATTATGGAGCAAAATAATCTGCTATGAACTGAAGGTTTATATTAAACAACATTTGTTTGCATCTGTGGCTGATTTCAAAGTTACCTGGAAATTCATGTTGCAGCACTTTGTTCCTGAGTTCAGAGGGAAGACCTTCTTTACAGCATAAGGTAAATTAAATGGTTCTATAAGTATGGTTTTACACTGGCTGTTTTAAAGCACTCATTGCACAGTTCTTTTTATTTACCTGACTGATCTGGACCACTGTAAGCCATAGACCACTCCTCTTCATTGTAACTTCTCTCCATTTTCTTTTTGAGCAGAAGCTTTTGTCAGTAATCTTATGTTATCTACCAAGTCTCTGATCAAAGTATTAAATATCACAGACCAAACCAAATTTTCCATGGTACTCTCTAAGAAACCTAGTAATTTGATGGTATTTCTCAACTTAAAATTGCCTTTTATGTAAATTGACTTCTACAATAACTAGCTCACAAATAAAAACTGACAACCTTATTATGCTGTTGGAAAAAAAAAACCAACAAAATACAAACAGCAAACATTTATTAAAGTAATGATTGAAATCTGGCCATTTCTACATTCATATTCCCTAAGTTATATTTTTGAATATAAGGGACAAGCAGAACGTTTCTGCAGGGTATGAGGAGCAATCCTGTAACACAAACAACAGCTGGAGCTCAAAAAACCAGTGTGCACTGTTTGATAAGACCAGTGTTTTTGAGATACTCTTAGGGGAGGATGGAGCCATCAGGAACCTGAGGAGCCCTTCTTGAATTTGGGGTAATCCCAGTTGTGTTTGTTTGGACCTGATGAAATTCCTGGAGATTCCAGGTGAGATCAGGACAAGGTGCAGACCAAGGGGGGGTTTCCCCTCTCTCCCTTTTCTCCTTCCTGCCCTGCTGGCCCTGCAGCCTCCTGGCAGAGCTCAGCCCAGCAGCTCTGCTGAAGCCTCAGTTTCCTGCTTCCCAAAGGCACTCAGGGAGATTAAACTGGAGTGACTAAGCATGCACCTTACTCTTCCAAGCAGTTCTCCTCAGGGAAAAAAAAAAAACCAAACCATCACTTTTGGTTAAACAGATAGTAGTACCTTTGTTTTAAGTAGCAAAACCAAAAATAACTCAATGAAAACAAAATGAAAAAATGTTTAAATCCAAAATGTTAATTGTGGAATAAGATCTATGTTAACTGGGAAAATGAATGTCTAAGTGGTCCAGTTTGAAGTTTTTGCTGGTTTGGTTTATTTGGTTGTTTGCATTTTTAAAAAAGCTTTCTGTAGTTTGATTTATCCTTTATATTTATTTTTTGCTAGCACTTTCCTATCTTTGGATGGTACAAGTACAGAAAAAAAGAACCAAAAAAGCCCAGGATTTTAAGTAGTTTTTTTCCTCTGAGAATCACATATTGGGGCACACTATGAATAAACTGCAGCATCCCAGTTCTTTCATCATTGATTGCCTTTAATTACACTCAATTTATAGCATTAGTGCTGCAAAGCAAGGGGTGCCCTGTTCAAAGTTCTTTTCAGCTGGCTAAGCATTAATGGATGATGATTTACAAAAAAAAAACCCTCTATGCCTTGCCAGTCCAGGCTAAAAGCAAATTGGTAATTTGGCCAACGTGTGTGTTTGTTGCCCACATATCTGAAAAAACAGGTAGCATTAGTGGTGTTTCTATATAAATGTATGTTGCATTAATTAGTAGACCAACACAGGCACTCTTTTTCTTGCTTTTTTTTCAGATCAAATTTCAGTTCCAAAACTGCTTCACAACCATTTGGTCAAGCTGAATACATAGGAGGTTTGTTTTTTTATAAAACTGTATGTGAATATCCACATACCAACTGGTAAATGCTGTACTCTGTCACCAGATGGTTGAGATTTGGGTGGAAGATGGGGCAACAAACAGTCAGAAGTTAACAAATAATATCATAATAGCTCAAGACACCTGATTGGCTCTAGCATTTCTCACTAACTCACTTTTGAACCCTTGAACACTTGGTCCATTCCTTTCACCATGGTAGAAATGGAGCATCTGCAGTCATCTAGCAGAAAGGTTTCCCATCAGATTGCCCCAACATTTCTCCTCTCTTTTAAATGGGAAGCAGAAGCATCCCCCATACCTATCAGTAAAAGTTTACATTGCAACATCTGCCAGCTTTAGCACAATTTTTTGATGGTAAAAGGCTGCAACATTTGTAGTTGCTATAGAACACCCAAGAGGCAGATGTAACAAGTTTTTGTGCATGGTGAAATAAGATTAATAAAAGTGAAAATATTTAGAATGTCTTCTCTTATGTCATGCTACACAGTTGCCAGTTACCATCAGTAGAACCCATTTATTTATGCAATATTTTGTAAGCAACTCCCCTTTCATTGAAGAGGAAATCAGTTTTACCACAAGCTGAAGATTTAAAATTTGGGAGTCTGAGATGAAAAATTGATATATCATAAGGCTGTGTCAAAATAAAACTACAATGAAATGATGATAGAATAACTCTTAATTAACATGCTCCTTAGTCCATGGATTGTGTTTTTGTTTGCAAAATACATATTTTGGAATCTGAGAAAACTCTCAAATATATTTATTTTTAAAATAAAAAGGTTATAAATATAAAAAAAACCTATTTTTACTCTTAGGTTTTTCAGGGTATTTCAGTGAGCCTGTAGTGGAATAAAATGTCTATAATTTTTTTCAAGAAGGAAAATATCTAGTACTCCTTCTTTTTAGAAAAGGTTTGGTTATTTCATCAGTCAAGCATAGTTCAGTTTGTTTGTTTTACTTCTCTGAATTTCCTTGGATGTGTTTGGGGTAATATGAGCACTGCAGTCCTTGGGAAGGATATAGTCACTGGGAGCTACAGGGAAAAGGCATCTCTGATACTTTCTGTGCATCTGCAATGGCAAGAGCTGGCTCAGAGCTTCAGTGTCCAAACTGCTGTTCCACCACCTCACAACAGAGGAGCCATTTGATTTTTCATATTCCATAGGAGAAATATATTGATTTCAAGCAGTAGTAGTAGAAATAATTCTGATCAGCACAGTTAGTAACTAATATGACAAAAAAATTAGTCCATTACATCATGACTTTGCATACACATTCTGAAGTCATTGTTTCTTTATTTTTATGTATTATATTGCAAGGTTTTGTACAATGCACTTTTTGATTATTGTCAATAAATCTTTACACCTTTCTAGTCTTTTTTCCCTCACTGCATTTTTAAAATTATTTCTAGGTTCCTTGGGTAGGTTTTTATTATTTTGTTTTGCTTCATTTAGTTTTTTTTTCCCTGTCCAAGTTAATCTCATTTCTAATCTCTTAGCCCTGTATTTAGGAACTTTCTGGGACTTCTGATCTTTAGACTTCAAAAAGATTAATCAACCTCTGAAGAACTATATATATACTTCAGTTTTTCCAGATTTGGGTCTTTCTTTCCAGGTAATATTGTTTATACTCATAATGTAATGAGATGTGGATAGTTGGAGTCCCAACAGTATATGCCACCAGACACATATCTCCAACACTGTAGAAGGAAGACTCTTTATCACTGCCACATGTTTACAATTTGCCAGGCAGTTTCCAGCCCACATGAGTATGCTGCAATCCAAGCCAATCTGAATTAATTTGGCTGTAAGATTTCATGAAACACACTGCCAAATGCTTTACTGAACTCTAAATATGCCACATCCTCAGTTTTCCCTTCACACATTTATATTAGAATGGCTGGTGAGGGAAATTTTCAGAGACATGCATATTTAAGCATGGAAGCCATTAACTTTTACTTACAGTTTCACTTTGATTTACAAAGGCATTTAGGGACCCAATTTCCATTGGTGTCCTGTTGTGACTCGGGAATAAATATTCTTGTATCAAAAAAAGAAACTACATTTTCAGAGCAAGTTATTCTTCCTAGCCTTTCTCTATTCAGTTCCTTCCCAGATATGCTGGAAGAAGAAAATGGACTATCCAGTGGATCTTGGAATCATTTCAACCCATAATAATGTTTCATGTCCTCATAGGAAGAAAGGCAATTATTCCTGGTGGATTTTTTTTCCATCTGCTTTGAAAACAGGTAATAATCACTGGGGCCCATGTTTTGGGAAAAAGATCTCATCAAAGGTGCTTTTGTCTCTCATTGGTAGTACTAGAAAAGATTGTTGTGACTTCAGTGGTCCCTGCAGGGAAGATGAAGCAAAATGCACAGTAATCCCACTGGACTGCTGTGTCAGTAGGGAATGTGCTTCACAGGTAATTTTGAACAGCATGGGTTAAAATGGGGTAAAAGTAATGAAATAATCCCCTGATACCTGAGTGCATTTAAGGTCAGAGCTCTGACAGGGCACAAATATTTGGCTGAGTCCCACTGCTGTTCTTGCAGGAGGAGATTAAAAGGAAGATAGTCAAGCAAGTGCAACTTTTAAACCACTCTGGCTCTTAAAATTACTATAACTGCCACCATGGAGTGGTTCATTATCAGTGTGCAATTAAAGTAATGGACTTCAGTTACAGCTTCACCAAGTTCCCTTTGCACCACCTGGGCAGCATGAATAGGTTGGTGTTGGAATGAAGGCACAAGTAATCACCTTCTATCTCTTTAACTTCCCAAAACAGCAGACAGAGGTTCTGACAGGAATGCTAACCATCAGCCAGCTTCACAGTGTCCTGGTTAGGAGAGAGGGTATTGTGGAGATGATAGAAGTGCTCAGAGATTCAGGTGCAGATGTGTGGCTCCTAATGAACACCATGTTGAACATGAGCCAACAATGTGTCCTTGCTGCAAAGGGGGCCATTTTTATCCTGAGTTTCATTTGACAAAATACCCTCCCTCTACTCAGCTGTGGTGAGGCCACACCTGAAGTGCTGTGTCCAGTTCTGGGCTCCCCACTGCAAGAGAGACATGGACAGTCCAGAGAGAGTCCAACCAAAGTCCACAAAGATGTTACAGTGGCTGGAGCACCTTTCCCATGAGGAAAGTCTGAAAGACCTGGGGCTGCTCAGCCTGAGGAGAAGGGAGCTTATGGGACTGTATCAATAAACATAAATACCTGAAGGAAGGATTATTGAGCCAGGACCTTTTCAGTGGTGCCCAGTGACACCAAGACAAGAGGCAATACACACAAAATAAAAACCAGGAGATTCCCTCTGAATTTCATGAGAGTTTTTTATTGTGACATTGTGAGCACTGGCATAGGTTGCCCAGGGAGGTTGTGGAGTCCCCATCTATGGAGACAGTCAAACGCCATCTGGACATGGTTCTGGGCAACTGGCTCCACCTGGCCCTATTTGAGCAGAGGTCACTTTCCACCTCAGCCATTCTGTGAGTTTGTGACTCTGTGACTACTGGAAAGTATCAATGCACTAGAGCAAAATTGATGGTAGAATTGTGTTTGTTTTGATAAGATTTTTAAACAAGAAGGTCATCAAGGTTCTCTATCTTTAGCTTTCCCAGGTAGAAAAATCATCCTCTCCCTGCTCTGCTGGGACTGAGGTCTCAGATAAAAAGGGTATAAAGATATTTAGACTTCTCCTCTGTCTGATTAATGTTTAATCTCATATCACACTGATCTGACCTGAACAACACTACAGGTGAAGTTGTCTTCCTCCACCTTCGCTTTAAAAATAAAATCACAAATAATAGCATTTACTTTCAAGACTCATTTACTTTCAAGACTCATTTACTTTCGAGTCTCTCAAGATGGTGACAAATGTTGAAATCTCAATTTATGCTTGTGAAGTGTTTGTTCCTTGGTCATCTGCATTCATGACCTATTAGAGGCTGTGTGCTCCTCATTTTCAGGAAGTTTTATATCTGTTTGATATGGTAATTTCTGCTGGATTTATATGTGTTCAGTACAGTTGCCTTTTATTGCATTTTTACATGTTTTTTTTTTTCTCAAGACTGTTTAATAATCATTGTATTTCAGCTCTGAAGCTGTGTCTTCATTGTTTTCACATTCCTACTGCATCCCTTGAACTAAAAAGAACCCCACAAATGTTTTGTGAAACTTTCAAATGCTGGGGTTTAGCTTCTCATAGGAAGGGACCCTGAGTTGGGATTAAAACCATTAAAACTCCTGAAGTCATTGACAGAGTTAGCACACACGAAACTGAATTTTACAGGAAATCAGTGGACTTGAGATATCTCAGTAAAGCACATTGTTCTGATATCTTTTTAAGGTAGAATTCCTCAAATGTACTCATTCAATTCAGCATTGTAGATAAAAGCATACTGCAGAGGAAACATTGGGTCAATAGTTTAGCTGTGTGCTTCAGCAATGTAAACAAGGCACAGGAAGACTCTGTTTTCTGCAGAAATAATGTAGATGACCACATCTGAGAGAAAAAGAAGAAATAAACAAGGGAACAGAGCAGTCATAATATAGACAAAACTCTGCTTGACAATGGTTTTCATACTGGTTCTGGAAACTTTTATACTACAGGGAGTCCTGCTCAGTGGTCCTTTCCAAGCCAGTTAACCTTTCAGCAGCAGGAGTTTCCACTTGGATCAGACTGCCAGGCAGGTTTCTGGGGTTTTGCCTTGCTGTGCATATGGGAAGGGCTCACTCCCCGAGGCTGTTCTGCTGCTCTTCACTTAACAATCTTCCTGTGGTTGCAGCTGTCTGGGCAATGGTGGTTGATGTCCTTGATGTCTGTGCCTCTCCTCCTGTTACACTGTGGTTTTGTGACTGTGGCCCTTTCAATTCACTGTTAAAATTGGGAAGAATTTTCTGGCTGTAACATGTTTGAGGGGACAGATATAGAAACTGTGAATTTATGGAGCCTCCTGGACATCCACTCCATGCATGTGATGTGACAGCAGGGGAGACTCACGGCGTTCCATATCAACCTGAACAGAGCAGCATTCTCTCAGCTTGGTGGTGATGGTCTGATCTAAATTACTCATGAATCCTTGAGCTTTTTCCCAGCTAGTGATCATTGTATTATTTAGTTATTTCATTTCCAGGAAAATTGTTTTTGAAGTTCACCTATATATATGTTAGCCTCATAAATTTGGAGTCTTCTGCATAATTATTTGTAGATTTTTTCCTTGTGACCTCCACCCAGGTAAGTGTTACCTCCACTGAAAATACATAGTTTTTTGTAATTCAGGTCTTTACCATCTCTATTTCTCTCTATATATTGATTGCTCTTGCTGTAATAATAAGCACAACGTTCTGTGTCTGACCAGGTTTTGGCATCATAGGTTTCTAGTAGCTGTGTACAGATTGAAAATTTTAGGGCAGCTAAAAGACATTGGCAAGACTCATGCATACTTAAAAACAAGAATAGGAGTCTTTTAAAAACAATTGTTTTAAAAAGGGCATATGCACAGAGAAAATAAATATCTACAGCTAAAATGTTCCTGCTTCTCTAACTTGACATTTTCCCCCTCAAAATTACTACCAATTTTCTATTCCTTACACTGGATATTAATACTTTGTTCCTTTCTTATTTATTGAGATTAAAAGTTATTGGTTTTTTTCTTGATAACACCCAGGCTGGTTGGATATAAATCCATGGCAGCTGGAGAGCCTGGAGTTTTGCCTAAGCCCAAAAGGCAGCCCAGCTTTCCTCTGAGCCTTGCAGGGAAGTGTGGCTGTGCTGACTGACCTACAGCCTTTGGCAGAGCTACCTTCTGCCTATCTTCCCTCATTGGAGACAGTAATTTAGGCTATCTCTCCTTACCCTTCTTAACAGAATTGCTAAAATCTTAACAATGGCCAAGATTTCTTTTTTATTTTTCATTGAAACTAAATTTATTAGATGGGAAGTTAAGAGACAAGTAGCATCAGGGCATCTCCTTGGGAAAACATGTAAATTGTTAAGAAAAAAACCAAGTAAAATTTCAGGAGTAAGGAGTATGCATTGCTTTGAACATGCTGAAAAATTCTTCATATTTTCTTGGGTTGCTCTTCCATTCCCTGGTCTGGAAAAGGAAACTGAAATTTGTCAGAGGCAGAAAAAAGTATGTGTAGGGAGAACCAAAAAAATAATGATTCCTATGTGAATATCTTCCAGATATGACCATCCTAAATGCCTTTTAAAAGTGCATTTTTCCAGTGACTTTGCCTCTAAACAGGAATCGAACCCCTTCTGGTTGGGTGCTGCCCTGCCTCCTGCCCAGAGACCACCTGAGCACAGAGTGTCCCCAGTCCTGCACTGCAGCTCTCACAGCATCCCCCACCCAGGCATTTTGGGCAGAACTTGACCTACTGTGTGAGACATGGGCTGACAGATGCTCTGGGATGTTGTAAAGGCTGGCTCTGATGGGGAAAGCAGGAGCTTGACTCACCATAACTTAAGAACTGAACAGCTAGGCAGGGTCTAGGAGGCAAAGCAACTGGTTTGGGTGTCAGGGCAAGAAAAGCCAGAACCAGGGAGATGAAGAGCAAGTGGGCAGAAGGAGAATGATGAGCCCATTTATTAAATTGATACCATATAAGAGCATAGAATCATAGATTCAAGATGACTAAAGGTGACAGAATCTGGATTAAATAATACAGTAATCAAAGCATTTTTATGAATTGGAAAGCCACCAAGTTAGCTGTAAAGTCCCAAGCATGCTAACATTAACAATGGGGAGCAGATCAATTGCCAGTTCAGGAAGCAGCACTTCCCCACTTGTGAAAATGCCAAGAAACACATGGCCAGGACATCATGCTGAGAAGTGTCCTTGTCCTTTACAGTCACACAGATTTATACATTTGACTGCTATTTCATAGTGCAGCTCCTGGCCTTCTTATAACACAATTCCTGCCTGCTCCTCTCAATCACCTCCTTTTTTTCCTTAGGTCACTGGTATATAGGGGCTCTGATGTGCAACAAAAGCTCACCTCTGTAGAGAACTGTGAATTGAGGAGCCTCTGCTTCCCTTCCCTCTTTTTCACTCCATGACATGGCATATTTTCAGGGACACACAAACCTCCTGAAAGATGTTATTAACTTCTGTCTGTACCATGTTAGAAAAACTCTGCAGCTTAGAAGAATTACTTTTTCTGTGTATTGCTATTAAATAATTTTTAGATGAAATTCAAATATTTCCCCCACCTTTTCTTCATGAATGCATCTGGTAAGAAGGTGCAGTTGTCTTTTCCCTGCCTTAGGCTAATTGCCAGCAAGATCTTATTGAAATCTCCTTTTCCAAGCTGCTGAGTCCAGTCAGTGAGAAAGCACAGGGCTCTCCCATTCCTCCCATGCCTTTACCCCCAGAACAGACTCAGGGTTGCAGCATGTGGGGCCCCAGGACCCCACATCTGTCCCAGATGCGAGGTCCAAGTCTGCAGCTCTCCCTGTTGGATCATCTATTTTGTCAGCTGTGCAGGGAGGTTCTCCCCACACTAGGACACTTGGAGAAGGCATCTGGGAGGTCGTGATGTTCTATTTGTTTGTTTTCATTCCCCAGGCTGTTGTTTAAAGACTCAGCCTAGCTTCCAGAATAAACTGAGAAGTGAGGTTACAGGGCTGATTGTGAATGTCTATCTTGCTGTAAATAGAGGTGCATGTTTGTGCTTTTGTGTGTGTTCATATTCCAAAGAATTCCTGAAGTTCCCCATTTTCTGAAAGTGAACATTATACTCAATTCATAGACAGACATGTGAATTAAAAATAAAGGGAACAGTCAAGCAAAAGGAAATCTGGAAGACAAGACATCCCTGTGGCAGGTCCAGAGGCAATAAGCAAAGGCTTCAGTCTATGTATATACAATATTTTCCTCTTCAATCACAAAAATTCTTATCTCCTAAAGTCTAAATAAACTGTACCTGAGATTAATGTATTTTTACCTATTTTGGTTTTAAATTTAAAAACCCCCAAAATGCAAATTATTAACTTGCAAGTCAGCCCCCAGTTGTATAAAAATATGTTTATACTAATGCCTCAAGAGTTCTTATGGAAGACCTATACAATTCATAGAGTTGAAACTTGAACAAAGAATTTCAGGATATTTTTTAAAAATATGATAAATTAAGTATGGATCTCTTTTGTTCATGAATATTTTACAGAAATTTTAAATTTAAATATATGACCTTTTTAATTTCTTTAAAAACCACCAAGAAATTGCAGCAAACTATAAGAATATGTGAATACAAACACACAATTTAATGAATTTTCGATAGAATTTTTAAAACCCTTGTAAATAATGTATGGTCTATTTTATATCTTCAGCAGCTTAAAACTTGTTTCATATGTTAGATATTTCACAACTAGGAAAAAAACCCCAAAGAATATCAAGAATCTTTGGGTGAACTTTTGCTTTTGAGAGGACATTTTTTGAGCACTAGAACTTGGGTGAGCAGTCCCACCCAGCTTTAAACAAAATGTATTTTTCTGAGGAGCTACATCTGAGTCCTTGATGCAAACACTCTTTTTTCCTCAATCCCTGTCCTGGCAGAGATTTAGCACATTTTACTACCCAGGAGTGTGGGGGGAAGAACTGCTGTTATCACTCAGCAGCATGCTGGGAGATGTAAGTTGTTAGCAATAAGTGATGCAATTAAGTATTTCTTGGAGTGATCTTCATGCATAATTATGGCTCCATTTTGAACCACGCATCACTAATAACACTGTACCTGCTCTGTAATTAGGTGACTACCTTGTATTTCTGATGTACTCATGAGCTGTGCAGCAAGAACAAGCTACCCCACAGCACTGTAGAAAGCCATCTCCCACTAAGACACAATAGACACCATCTAGTCAATAGAAAATGTCTTTTACATACTTTTTCCAGAGTTAGCAGTGATCAGAACTATTTCCCCCCCCCAGCAGTATAATAACATTTCAAACTTGTACTTCTTGTGGATTTTCAACAAACATTTTAATTGCAGCACACAAACTCTGATAGTTTTCAAGTGCACAGAGTGGTTTTTGTTTGTTATATACATCACAGTGGACCCTACAAAGAGACCCCAGCAAGCTGCCGTGGCAGCAGCTGCTCACACAGAGCACCAGAGACCCTGTACCTCTCTTGGTGGTGTGTGGGACCTACCACATGAGGGGGGAACCCATAGGATCTACACAGCCATGATTTATTCATAGCTACACAAGACATTTCTTAACTTTCAATGAAAAAGTCAACTAACTTGACAAAGACATTGGAAGATGTATTTTTTTACAGAAAGCACCTCAGTTTCATAAAAGCTTTCTGTTTTTTTCTTAGAAGAATGAGACCATTTTTCTAGAAAAAGTTGATTGACAAGAATGCATTTTTCAAACAGATTAAGATCTGTGGTTTGTTCTAGCATTAAACCAATTCAATTCCCAATGCCAAGACTGTTAAAGTCACATATTCTTCCCCACATCCACCAAGACCTTGGCAGAGCCCCATTCTCCGACCTCTTCCTGCACTCACAGGATTTGGATCAGCTGGCACTGCACATCTTCCAGCAGTGACCATTTGGAGTGAATTCACCTCATGCAGGCACAGCTGTCAACAGGAATGACTGGGGAGAAATGTCAGGAGTGAGGTCTCTTTCCCTCTAACTACAACCCTGCTAAGACAATCGTTCCTGGGCTGGGGAGATCTGCTGCAGGCAGACACTGTGTGCTTCTGCAGCAGGAACACCCATTTTCATCCTGTGATGTTTCTTCTCCCCCACACTACCCAGCCCAGTGGTGGTCACTCTGACCTGAGGGTGCCTGGAGAGAAAAGCACATCTCTGTTTGTATTGCCTGCCTGAATCGTGTGCCTCAGCCCCCAGTGCCATATTTGCAGGTGCCATAAACATTAATAAGAGCAGTGAATATGAAGACAGACTGCTGCTCTGCTAGTAATTAAGGGTTTTTCAAATAACATAATTTCCTAGTTAACATTAGAAAAGTGACTCAGAATTGCTATAAATGTAAACATATGGATGTGGGTGCCTCTTTCCTGATATCAGCATTTTCCTGAAAGCAATTTAAATGAGAGAAGTGCAAAAGGAATTTATTTTTAGAGTGTGCTTTCCATAAGTGTTTATAGAGCTGAATGAAGTAATGTAGAAGAAGTTTTTCAGAATAAAAAGTGCAATCACCTTGAAATGCACACTAATATGAATTTTAAATAGAAATCACAGCTCCATATTACCACAAACACTTTACAAAATGCTGAGCTGAATGACAGAGCATTATCTGAACCTTTCCAATTTATTCTTTATAACCTGAACACCGGCATTTTTGTGAGTGCATTGATTAGACCTCCACAGAACTTCAAATGTCACAGCAGATGCAATGACATCCCAGAGCTTGTTTGAGGTGAGAGACACCTGATAAAGGGTTTTGCTGTAACCAAGGAAGATTTTACTGTGCCCTAAGCAATCTGCCTTTGTGCTTGCTCTGACTACAAAGATCAAAATGTATTTGCACAAATGCACTTTAGTCAATGTAATAATTTAGCACATGGAAAGAACTGAGGTATTGGCTCACAAGCCTGACCCCAGGCTGGGTTGTGATGCCCTCTCATCATCAGGCCCTCCTCATGTTTGGGTATCTGAAGAAAAGAAGGGCAGTGAGGTCTTAAATCCAGAGCTCAGAGATACTATCTGGAACTACAAATATAAATGAATCTTAGAATATGAGTGACCAGAACTGAACTGCAGTTTATAGAGATTCTCTCACAGAGGAACATTTGGAGGGAAGGCCCTGGTGAAGACAGTGGCCTTAGTTTGATACCTTGTAGATTTATTTAATTTCTCCAAGAAAGCTTTGATGGTTGAACACACACTTTGGAAAAACTCTAAAGGCCTGAAGGAAGAGTTTTGCAATGGAATGAGTAGAATATACCCTGGGGACAGCAGGCTGGGAAAGAAATGTGATTGCTTCACTTCTGTTATCTATGGAGTTCGAATTATTGAAAAAACTGAACCACAATTTTGAAACAGCTTAATCATACCAATAATTTACATTGAATCAACATAGCTCAGGCATCACTGGAAACATTTGCTTATATTTCAGCAAGTTTGGAATCAAATCTTCCACATCCTTATCAGACCTGTTGAATAATCACATTGACTGAAAGTAAACTTCCCAGAAAGATTGCAATGCCTTGGACTTCACACAAGGATTCATCTCTATTTTATCCAAGTGTTTCCAATGACATGTTTGTTATAAAATTCACCAAATAATAGCCTTTCAAATATCTTCAGGGGCTTTTTTAATCAAGGAAATATTTTTGCCTTTTGTGGTATTTAATTTATTTTTTCCATCAGTGATCAGCATCAGGTTGAAGTTCCACTGTAGAACATTTTTTTTAATAAAACCGAGAATAAAAAAGGAAATTGTTAATGTTTTACTAAGAAAAGTTATGAGTAATAGGAATATACAGTGCCTAATTGCAGTTTTGCTATTCACAGAATAGAGAAACAAAGTCCACCCACCTTCTGAGGATGAATGGGCTGATGCTGTAATAGAGACAGCTGCATGTGGCAAATCAAAATTTAGATTTCAGGATGCAGAGATTGCATCAGTGAAGGTGGAGGCAAAACTGCTGTTGTGCAGGTTAGAGAGTTTTTCAGAGGCCCACTGGGTTCCTATGACCTGGTTTCCCACCAGGGTTGAGCACCTTCAAAGAGAAACCCAAAACGAAGAAGCCCTACTGGTTTCCAAACACCACCTTTTACATCTTCCAGTGTGAGCAAAACCTGTGGGGGATGTCATCAGTCAAGCCAATGTTGAGCCAATGTCCCTTAGCAGGAATCTGACTGGTAGGCAGGGAGAAGAATGAATAATCTGCTTGCTGTATTGTCAGCTTGTAATCCATGGTGAAATTGGAGTTATCTCAAACTAGACTGTTTTTATGAAGAAAGGAAAATAGAAAAGGGCTTTTTTCTGGCTATCCCATCAGATGAAGTTAAGCTTCATTTTGAGGGATGCAAAATCTGTATTTTAAGTCTGAAAAAAAATGTTTGTTTGGAGGTGCACTGTGGGACAGAAACACAGAGAAATGGAGGCTTCAAGGCCATACTGACAAGATGTAAGAAAATTTAACAACAATATCTTCAAAGTGCAAAAGACACACAGCCCATTTAATTCTCCTTCACACCAAACTCAGCTGTCCTCAATAGCGGTGCTGAGCTGAGCTGAAAGGCCATGGAGGCAAAGCTGGTGTTCTCCACTCCTGGCTTTGGACAAGCCCAGTCCCTCTGGCTGGCCATCTTCTCTGAGAGAATATTCAGTAGGTTAGGCAATCATCAGTCAATTAAATGAGGTGCTCTGGACCAGGGTCTGCAGGAACTCTTCCCATTCCCTGCTTGCACACCCTATATTCCTAATTAAGCTATTATGAATATCAACTTGAAATAGACTTCTTACTACTGGGAAATTATGAGCTGGGATTTATTCTTTTAGGGTTTTCTGTAAAGGCCAGAAAAATAAATGCTGCTCCTCAAGATAGCTGTGTATGACCCCAGGCACCTGAGTAGTCCCTTTGACTCCACTGAAATGGTTTATATGTGTGAATTCTGTCTTCAGCTGAAGTTAGGAAAATGCTTTACAATCAATAAAGTATGACTGCTTCCTTTTTTCCAGATAATAGTGTTCCTCAACATCCCCAAGCAGCACTTATAAGTCAATCTATTAATCCAAGAGAACATTGTACTTCTCCTGTAACTATTGATAGGATGTTTGTTGGGTTTCATTTTTCTGATAAAATTGTAATTTTGGTTCTTTGATATAGTTTTACAGTTCACTAATGAACTGGATATTGTTCTGGAACGAAAAGAAATCCATACTCAGTTCATCTGGTACATCCTGGTCATCACCTGTTTCTCTCCTATTTTTGATTTTTTTCCAGAGAATCTATTCTCTGCACAGCAAGTTTCCCTGGGATGTTCACCAATGATTAACTTTATTTACTGAAAAAAACAGCCAGACAGAGAGACTCATGTTGAGATCAGGCGTAGGCAAAATTTCTTGGCAGGAGCTTGGCATGGCTGCATCACACAAAAGCCTGAGCTTCTGCAGAATTTGTTTGTATTTGAGGCACAAATATCTTTCAGTGAAAAATGAATTCTTGCTTTCCAGTGTGCTTTAACAAACTGCAAAACTAAGTGAAGCCAGTTCAAGGTGATCGTAAAGATAAAATTAAAACCAAATACATCCTGTCAAGACAGCATGTGGAACATCCATTTGTAGTGCAAAGTGCTCCAAGAATCATTGCCATTTGTTCTGTACAGCTCCCACGCTCCCTATAGAAAGAAAATTTTAAAAAATTCTTGATGAAAGAATGACTGGCAGGAATTATGATTACTTGAAGCGCATGCTTTAAAGGGACAAGACCATGATGTATTCACCAAGCCCATTCAGTTGTAGTGATGTTCTTCTGTGCTGAATTGCAGTAGTCAAGGAAAAGTTTTGAATTTTCTTTATGTTTGTGTCTGACACTACTCTGGATGGCCACAGGGAAAAATGTTTGGGTTTTTCTGTAACAGGGGAAAGCCAGGATGGAAATCCTGATTGTGATTTCTACCTTCTCTTGGAGAAAGAACTACACTGTCCACTGCCCCTCAGAAAAAAACTGGTGGGCTCCAGCTCAAGGACAACCACTGCTGGCAAGTGTGCCCACACTTGAAGGTCTCAATCCAACTTATATTAAAAAAACCAAAAAAACAAAAACCAAAAACCAGTAGTTTCTTCTAGTTTCTTGTAGGTCCTAATGTATCGAGTCAGTTGAAGATGTTAGAGATGTTAGATGAAGGGTGAGAGATGTACACTTGCCCTGGAGACACTCAGGGCTTCTGTGCCAGCTCTTCTGAGGAACCCATCTGGGTCTGGCTTAAACATGCAGGGAAGCCAACCCTCCCTTTGGCTTGTCCACCAGATAAGTTGACAGTGTATAGCAACTGATTGGAGAGGTTTAATGTTTTTATCATCAAAGTGGACTTTCAACCAATTCTTTATTTTCCTCATGTTTCTTCTCAGAGTTTCACTCAGTAGCTGAAAATCTCATGCTATGTGCTCTCAAGTAGCTTATTATCATTCTTAACACTTAATTCTTAATCTACATGGACTCATATTTCTTTAGAGAAAAATTAAATCCAGTGATTTACTCAAATTTCAGGGGAAGAGGAACAAATTAACACTTGTGCTTGCATTTAGTGTCTTGGGTAAGGCTGCAATGAGAGTACATCAGTTTGCCATTTCCTTCCAAGCTGGAGGCAGATGAAATTGTAAAGGAATGTTCCTTTACCATATTTTGAACCTTTTTAATAAAGCTACAGAAATTCCTTATGCTGTGAGATTTCTGTCACACAAAGTGGTTTGTATCTTGAGAAACTCAATGAAATAAATTTTCCGGTCTTGCAAGAGCAAGAAGAGTGACCCAGAAGAGTCGGGGTAAGAATTTATTTGCAAAACAGACGATGCCCCAGAATCTCTGGTGAGCATCTGTCTGCTGCTGGATGGAACCTTAGCTGTCTTTTCATCCTCCCTGACATGCAGAGATGGAGTTCTGTGACAGCTCAGTTTCCTACCCCGCCACAAAGGTGTGGGGCATGTCCAGCACAGCCAGAAATAGCAGCTAAAACTGGACTGCAGCTTCTTTCTCTTTAAAACCCAGTCACTAACAGTATAATGCACCAAGATCAGAATGCCAAGAAGGATGGGGTCTGAATTGGTATTTTTCTTTGCTTTTTGTTGGGATTGAGCAATAGTGTGAAGAGGCCCATGAGATTGCTTGCTCAGAGAAGATGGGGAAGTGTCCTGCTGTCTCCTCATGCATGATGCACACAAACCAGTTCTGTGGGCCTGGGCTCAAAACATGTGCAAGAGATTTTGGATACAAAGGTTAGAAACCCACCTTGGAATTAACTTGGAAGAGGGACACAAACTAAGGACTCAGTGTCTTAAACTCATATGGAAGGCAAATCACCCAGCTATTTTCTGCTTCTTTCCCCTGCAGGATATTTTATGACACAGCACTCATAGTGAGGTGGGAAATACCCCATCCAATAATTGTACCTTTCCTATGGCCATTCTGGATGGCTGCAGCTGGGAGTTTGTTCCTCCTTCAGATTGAAGAAGGACAATAAAGGCACATATATTCTATATGATTCATTGCCATTACACAGCTATAGAGGATAATTTAAAAAGGCATCCCAGGGGAAAAAAAAGTGAGAGAAAACCCCCAATCCTTCTCTGGTTCCTGCAAATAACCATCAAGGGTTATTATTTATATGGTAGGGAGATCAGCATGGATTTCAGGTTGCTGAAGACCTGAGTCAAGCTAAGATTTGAAGAAATAAAGGATTTTAGGGACCTTCCCATCACCAGTTTTTCATAGTATCTAACTTCAGGCACCTTCTTACCAGCTGTGTGGGGTTTTCAGACCACCCAGAGGTTTTGTGAAGACAATATAAATGATTTGTAGACTATAGATATATATGTATGCAACATATGTACATAGATGTAGATATTTATATAGATACATATGTATGCAAATTACACACATAAAGATGTTACCAACATAACTCTAGGTGATATCTGTGGAATAGGTGCTTAAAAGCACTGGTATAGTCTGGTTTTACTCTTCATCCGATGCACATTTCTATTTAACCATAGGTTTAATCACCAAAGACAAGTGAAGCATAAAGATGTTTATGAAAGCAAGCCCTCCCTGTAGGTTTTATGGAGCATTCTATGCAGAATTTTTTTTCCTCAGCAAGAAAAATCTAATAAAAATCAGCAACAGTAGAATGATTTCTTTCTCTTCCTCTTAATCAGAAGGCAAAAAAAAATCTGGGAGTAGAGTGGGGAGAGTTTCTTTCCTGACAAAACATTTTTCAGCTGTCAGACACAATAAGTGTCATTTATATACAGGTTATAATGTATAGAGAGAAGGAATGAACATTTCAAAGTTGAAAAATTTAGAGTGGAAGTAATAAGTTAGTCATATGGCTTTGCAAAAGTCTCCATTTTTTCAGTCTAGTTTATGCATTCAGCTTTAATATTAGGATCAAGATTTCATCTTATTCTTTGAAAAATAAAGTCTCTGCTGTCTGTGAGCTCGAGAACAGAAATTACTTGATAATATTCTGTTGCCTGTACTTTATTTTTGTTTTTTCATGCAGGAAATCAGAGTAGGTGACCACAATAGTCCTGCCAGGCTTTAAGTTTGAATAGAAATGAACAAATCTGACATTATAATGGATTTTCTCTTTTTTACTTGAAAGGCAAAGAAATGCTAATTCCAACCTAGGACAGTGCAACATTTAATGACTAAGCAGCTAAATCTCTTATACTATTAAAATAAGTTGGTTCCAGTTTTTGCACTTAATAATCTTCTCACATAATAATTTATTTCTTCAAAACAAAAAAATACCTGCATTGAAATAAACCACTGAAAAATAATCAGGCTGAATTTTTATTAGATGGCATTGTGGCTCTCTATAGTGCTTGAAAGTTTTTGGGTCTCAGGGGTGTTGAAATCTTGTTTCAGTCACTGGGACTGCAGGTTACAACCCAGGGACACTTGTAGGCTGAATTTTGTGTCAGCAGGAATGTCACCACAGGATGGTGGCCTGAGTGGCTTTTAGTGAAGACAATTCTAGAAGATTATTTCTCACTGCCTATTGGATATTCTAGCCTTTTTTTCCAGGATATTAACTTACTAGAGTCTGCTCTTATTCAGTGCAAATACTTCAACAGCTGACAGAAGCTTGAGCCTTCCCTAAGAACTTTAGTGGGGACTAGACTTCCAGGAAAATCCATTATTTTCTTTTCCAAGTAAATATCTATAATCCCCTGCAATGCTACAGGCCTGGGACAGAGTGACTGGAGCCCTGACTGGTTTAACCTGGGGCTGCAGGTGAACATGAGCCAGAGTGTGTGCCCAGCTGGCCAATGGCACCTGGCTTGGATCACAAGTAGGACCAGGCCAGTGATTGTCCCCTGTACTCACAACTTGTAAAATCACACTCAAATCCTGGTTTTGGTTTGGGGTCTCTCACTACAAGGAGAACACTGAGGTGCTGGAGAATGTCCAGGGAAGGACAGTGGAGCTGCAGAAGGGTCTGGAGCAAAAGTCTGAGAGGAGCAGCTGAGGGAGCTGTGGATGTTCAGCCAGGAGAAGAGGAGGCTCCCTCTCTACAAGCCCCTGAAAGGAAGCTGCAGCCAGGTGGGGTTGGTCTCCTCTCCCAGGTAACTCACTACAGGATGAGAGGAAATGGCCTCAGCTTGTACCAGGGGACACTGACATTGGGCAGGAAAATTTCTTCACCAGGAGGCCCAAGGAAGTGGAAAAGTCACCATCCTTGTAGGTGGGTGTGTAGGTGTGATGCTTGGGGACATGGTTTGGTGGTGAATTCAGCAATGCTGTGTTGGTGGTTGGACTTGATGATCTTAAAGGTCTTTTCCAACCTTAATGATTCAATGATTCTGTATAAGCACAATTGATCCAAACGTTAAAAGATTGGAAATAACTCTATGTTTATTGTTTCACACTAAAATCAGGGAGCACTGATCAGTCTTTCCAGAATGATGAATTGACTGTTCAGTTCCTTAACTCATGCTACCTTGGAATCTGTGTCTTACTCAAACCAGGAATGTGCTTTTTTTTAAACTAATTACATCATGCCACTTTCTTCAGCCATGTAAAACTCCCACTGACTTCAGAGGTCAGGCATAATGATGTTACAAACACGGGATTTGACTTATGAAACACCATCTGCAGCTGCAAGTGGATGTCCAAATAATGTGGCACCTCAGACTAAAACCTCTGTCCCAGGAACCCAAAGATTTTAACACTTAAAGGATGATTTGAGGATCTTTTGTACATTTACAGCTCATGCTATTATAAGTGGATTGAGAAGTCAGCTATGAAGGTTTAATCCTCAATACAATAAAGAGGGACAATCCTAGTAAAGGTCCCAATATATTCCTTTTTCCTCCAGTGATGCTTTTTTCTGTCAAACTTATATTGTCTTCTCAGTATATTCTGCAAATGGAGATTTGCAGAAGTACTCTAGTAATGAGAAAAGATGGAAAATAATTTAAAGATGTGAAGAACAAATTTTAGTGTTTCTGTTGGTGAAGGATGAAATTAAAGCAATAAGTAGAACCAAAAAGAATTCAATAAATGAAATGCAATCTGAACATATCAGCTACTGAGTCCATTAAAGCAAGGGGGGGTACATTATTTTAAATAACAAATTCAGACAAATCTAACTTGTATATCATCGACAGTATTATTACCAAATAAAATCTTTACATTTCAACCTATTTTGTTCTCTTTTTCTAGAAACCTCCTGAATTAACTGAGCACTTTTACCATGAGAAGTAAGGACAGAGATGAGCACAAATAAAGCAATATCACAGTAGTCTTTCAAAAAATAGGAAAGTAACAGCCAGAGACAATGAGGTGCAAAGGCTCAAGTTTTGATTTGTACATTTCCCTTAGCAGGATGATGTCTTTGAATCAATACTGCTTGAGGTCCGAGGCACATTTGCAAGGGTACACGGTCTGTAGAACACTTCCCACCATCCTCCCAAGCTCTTGCAGAAACCACTGGAAAACGTGACAAAAGTTGCAGAAGGGTTGACATTTCTTCTGACAAACATTGTCTCTGAGAGATATATTGTTTGGCTGAAAGTAATTAATATTTTTAAATGTTGCTCTTTCTGTTATTTTATTTAATTTGTTTTAGTTTATAGTAATGGAAAGGGGTTTATGGATTAGAATCAACCTTTAATCAATGTGCCTGTAAAATTGGCATTGGAAGAATTTAAAAATAGCTAAGGCTGTAAATAGTGCTAAAAATATTGATGTGGTAATGGATGAAGTTGTATTAATTGTAGTCAAAATATAATCTTCCTTGCTGTCTAGGGACAATTCCAAAAGAAGCAAGGAGACAAGCTGAAAGACTCTGACATGGCAAGAGTCTCCAAACCACAGGAAAATCCCTGCCCTATCTTTTCCTGTATAAAGCAGAGCAACTTCCTCCTACCACCTGCAACTTCCTCCTACCATCTCAAAGTGGTGCAAGACCTGCTGTTGCTTGATGGCAAAACACTCATTAGGGTGCTTTGCATGGCCAGGCTTCTGTTGTTTTCAGTTGTGGGACAGTGACTTTAAATGTCATCAATGTCATCACCTCGATGCCATCTAACTCCAAGCTCTGCCCAAGAGGTCATGGTTCCATTGATTTTAAAATGGAAGGTGTCAGGTTTTATATCCTACAAAGAAAATTTCTTTACCTGCAGCTATTAAATGAATGGTTCCTGTCAGTCTAAGGTTACAACTTTGTGGACCAAAACCTACTGGTCAGATAGGTCAGGGATTTGTGTTTGAGGGTTTTTGTAAGGTGTTGAAAATCCTCTAGAAAGTCGAGGCAGGGGGACTGAATGTTCAGCACATCTTTTTGAGTTACATGCCCAGTGCAGGGCTTCCTGCAGATGCAGGGGACAGGATTTCATGACCTTTGCTGTCCTTTTGGTTATGATGTTCTCAAATGAAAAAGAAGTGAGATTCTTTTCCCATGGACACTTAAGAGGTACTATGAGCTAACAGCAGAAAATATATTGTATTTATAGAGCAAAACTTGGTATCCAGTGTGCAGAAATAGGAAGAACCAAAAGCTCTTCCCACATTGCAGAGAAGCACTTAAGGGAGGAAAGATATGAATGGCGCAGTGGGACCGACAACAGAAAAAATTAAATTATACTTTTATTATAAGAAATGTGACATTGCTATATCCTAAAAATATTGAAGAATAATTATATACACTTACAACTGCTATAGTTGCTGCAAGTTGCTGCAAATTTACAGAGAGATGAATCTGGGGACTTTGTGGGTTTTAAGATATTATCCATATTGTAGTAATTTTGGAAATTGCTGACCAACAGCAGGTTTACAAGGTGTCAAAATTACCTTTTCATGTGTGTTTACTTATGTGTTCTATCTCTAAAAATGTCACTCCACAAGAGAGATGCTTATGTTTTTTATGAGTTGTCAGCGTGTTTCTACAATACAAATCACAGTCTAAAGCACTTTCATTGTACCCATCACACCAAGCTACACAGAATTTACATAAAAAAATTCCAGCAGTGATCCCATCACCTCCCTGGTGTGGTACAGCCTGAGAGAAAAGCTCTGAAGTAGTTTGTAGCTTATTAATGGTAATTCAGACATGATCAAATTTACTACTTCAACATTGAAACTTTTGATTCCAAGTATATTTCTTTAACTGCAACTTTAGAATTTATTTCTCACTACTCACTGAACAATAAGAGTACAAATAAAAAAAATTTAAATAATAATAAAAAAACTAAATAAAACTCTATGAAAAAAATGAAAAAACAACAACAACAAAAAACCAAGAAACCAAAACCAAACAAGAAACCACAAACAAAATGAACAAAAAAAAAAAAAAAAACAAAAACACAAAAACAAACAAACAAAAAAAACAAAAAAAAAAAAACCAAACCCATGCAAAAAACCCCACAGGAAACAAATAAACCAAACAAAACTAAAGAAAGCCAAACAAGACCCATAAAGCAGCTGAAGGCTTGATACAACCTACGAAGGTTTTATCCACAGTTTCCATGGAGCATGTGTCTCAGAGATTGTGAGAAAAAGCCAACACAACAAAGTAATTTGGGGTTGGTAGATCCTTCTGCTTTCTCAAACATCTAAAGTTAACCTGATTTTAACATTTGTTCACTGCTCACTGACTCCTGAAAGGGCCTCATGTCTTCATCTCTGGAAAAAACAAACCTACTTGAAATTGCTGTTCTATGACTGTGAATATGCATTTTCTACCCTTTCTTTTTCATGGTGTCCTAGGGACACCTGAGGCTCCAGTTATTAGCAATATTTTCCAGTTATATTAATATTCTGAATGCTGACTTTAGCTAAAACTACCTTAACAGAGCCCAGCTTTTTCCTGAAACAGGATGAGAATAGATGAGATATCTCAGTGGTTTGAGACAGCTCAGCTAGCCTTCCAGTGTATCTATAATTCAACACATTGCACAATAAGTGGAATTTTGACAAATAAAAATAAATAATGCATTTCCCTGAAAGCTCAGGGAAATGGAAAAGTGTATGGAACAAGAAACAGCACGTGTATGGAAAAGAAGTTAACCAGATGAAAAAAAGGGAGAAAGACTTTTACTAAATATAGGGAGGTATTGAATAGCGTAAGTTCAGAATCCTCAAAATTATCTAATCATAGCCCAGAAAATGGCATAGTTCTTACTATGTAAATATATTTATATATAAAAAATGTGTTACCAAAAGTGAGAAATATTGTATTTGGTGGAAATTTAATCCTTTCCCCTAGCTGGTACAAAATTCACCCTTAAATTCCTGCCAAAAATCTGAGCTAAGCTGATCTTTTTGCACTTTCCCAGCATGTTTCTGACTTTCAGTGAAAGCTGAAAGTGCTAAATTCTTGCCATTAAACACCTGCTTAATTCCAGATTAATAGCAGAAATAAATGCATTAGCTTAAAAAAAAAACTCCACTCTTGATTGTTCAGAATTTTAAACTGCTGCTACTATACAAGAAATCAAGCTGGTTCTGCCTTTGTGGAACTCTATGACTAACTAGTTTACCTGTTTTCTAGGAAAACTCTCTGCATAATGGATGTGACTTTTAAACATTAATTACATATTCAATTACTCATTGTTATTCAGTACTTAATGCAGGTGTACTTAAAAGGAAAATTAGCATCTGGTACCCAGCTTATGCAGCTTATATTTTAATGTGGGTTGAATAGTTCAAGAATATCAGTCACCTTTTCCAGATGTAGAGATATTTTTCATATATTCTTTCCCAAACTGAAGTAAAAAAGTGGCTAAGGGTTGCATCTCTACAGTGTATAACAAGTTGGAAACAGCTCATTTCAATAAAGCAAAAAGGATAAGGAAAAGCAAATAGTTTATGCATGAGGACTGCTAAACCAAATCAGTAAACTATAAATTAAAAAGACAGAACTAAGGAAGAAATACAACAGGAAAATATGTTTCAGATGGGAGGGGACAAGCCAACAGAGCAGGGATGTAAAACAAAGCAAACCAAACGGAAAGAGCAGATGGCAGCATGGAAATCACCTGAAGGAATACCAGAGGAGACTGTGGAACTCCTTGCCACAGAGGAGCTATCAAGAGTGCTAGAACTTTGACCTCATTTCAGAAGAGACCTTAAAAATTAATAGAAGAAAACTACATGGATAGGTCTTAAGGAAAGAAAGAAAATACAAACCACTGGAACTGGAGAGTAGCTTGCTGCAAAATCACTGAAGGTCTGTCTTGTTACAATATGATTTTCTGTCGTGGGTCAGAAGAACCTGTGACCAGTAAACCTGGATTTAATGTGAAAGGCAGAAAAGACAATTCTAGGTGGTATACAATTCAAGCAGAACATTTTGGATTGATTTCATTTGATTTGAACTCCATGCTTAAAAAAAGGTTTTTTAGTCCGTGCAGGTGAACAGAAAGGTTCCCAACTTCACCCTCAGTAGGCAAGGTCAAAGGCACAGACAGAGCCTGAATATGAGAGTCACTGCATGTGCATGTGCAATAACTACATTGTGCAATAGTTGTTTCCCTTGGTGGCAAATTCCATTAAATAAATTTGGGCTACAACATATAGGAAAAAAACCACAATGAGCCTCAACAAGACAGAAAAAACATGAAGCAGACTGGAATTCAGAGTGGGTTTTTTCTCTTTGCACACCAGATTTTAAAATTAATCTGCTGCTGGTGAGGTAGAACACCAATGTTCCTTGTAGAATAGGTTCATTGTTGTTTTATGTATTCATAAGACAATGGTTGCAGAAATGCTATTCTTTACACTGCCTTGTGAAGACATTTATGCTTACTCATTTATGCTTGTTCATTTTATCCAAACTGAGACTGAATTGAGGAAGAATCAGCCAGTGACCAACTCCTTCAATTTTGTGTCCAAGCTCTGTCTTAGCTGTTAGATCTGAGCAATGAAGTGCAACTGCCTGTTCCTTCCCTCTGGCCACAGTGAATTATTAATTGCTGTTTGTCTCTGAGTTTGTCGCTCCTTGGAGGATTTCATGAAAGAAAATGACAAAGTGAAAACAAATACATGAGATACCAAGTCCTCCACTTCCAAGGATGCTATTCAGGCACATCTGTTCACACAATAATGTCATTTCAAAGGCATTAAGCCTTGTATCAGAACAGTTTTATAGCTATGGATCTCCATGAAAATAGCAATTCACACGTGTGAGACAAAGGTGATTAAACCACAAAGAATGAACAGTTTAGGGACAAATTTTGAAAGAGCAAGAATTGAAAGGAATGATCAGGTTCTTTTAAAGAGTTCAACACTTCAAATCCTTTGAAGTGATTTATTATATCTGAAGTCATTGATATCTGAAGGAAGATTTAGAGAATTCTTAGTTTTAAAACCCCATTTTTCCTTAGATTAAAAGCCAATGTCCTTAAAAAATTGCCTCTGTTTAGAAACTCAGGCCCATTGTATGCAGAACTCTCTTCACTTTATAATAACCTGTTGTAATATTTCAAAAGGAAGAGTCTTTCAGTCTTTCAGCACATATTATTTTCCAGTGTTGAACTCATGATTATTTGTGCCTCTGTAAGAGGATTGACATGATGTAATGATGCAAGTCCAGAAATAATGAAATGCTGTCTACTTGCCAAGCCATTACAGAATTATCTACTGCTCTCAAAGAAGTAAATATAATTTCTCATAAAGTTTTTCCAAATGTAGCAGGGATGAGCAGCAATTAAAATAAAATAGGATGATTCCTGCTTCAAAAATAATTTCTTATTGCAAGAATGACAATAAACTGGAGCAGTTCATCTCTGATTTACACTTGACTGCTGATACACACTCTGAAAGTACAAGGCATTTATTTTATTGCCATATATGTGACAGAAAATGCCAGTTGTTAAGTCCACCAGTAAAACATTCCTCAAGAAACTTTTTTAGAAAAGAAGTTTGAAGAGCTGTCACTTACTTCATTAAGCTGCTAAGAACAATTAAATAAAATGCAGGGCCAATTTTCTCAGGATTCTTCCAGACCAGAAACACAGTTGTTTTATTGAAATCCTGATGTTGCTAAAGCAGCCACATAAATTCTCTGTTGAAATAATCCAAGGTTCACAGCAGCATCATAACATTACATATTTTACACACTTCAGCAAGAACTTGCCTCTTGAGGAACCCTAGGAGATAGTTACTAATTGTATCTTACTTCCTGGCAGTTTAAAGGTACACCTACATCTGACTACTTCTTAGACATGCTTATTTTAGTTTCAGCTTGGGCTGAGAAGAAGCTACTGTCATAGATTGTATAAATGTCAGATCTGTGCTCCTGCTGTTTAAAAATTGTGTCTTCCAACATTATTACCTCACCTTCCTCAAAACTAATTGTTTGGAATTTTGCCCAAGTTAAAAAATATCAAATGAATGCATATCAGGAAATTATATTATCTTTTGACTCAGTGGCTCCAAAATAGCTTCAGGGATCCAGGTCAGCCTGGTTAAACCTTTGCTATCAGGATCCATCAGGAAGCACAGCCCATGGTTGGGAGTGCAGGTCAGTAGGCAGCTCCATGATATCATCACATCTACCCTCACTTCTCCTCCCTGTCCCAGTGAACTCTTGCCCCTGCCTGCAATCCTGTTCTTCAAAGGGCACCAAAAATGAATAAAACCAGCTCCTGTTTTTGGGGAAAAAAAAAAAAAAACAACAACAAAAAACCAAAAAAAACCCCAACCAGAGACAAAATTCTCATTCCCCTTAGAAAAAGTTCCTATTTATTGTTTTTTGTTTTGTAAAGAGAAAAAAATGTAGAAAAAATGTAGAAACACAGAAAGAATGTGGCTTTAAATGTACTCCAGAAATGTAGATCATCTCCTTGTCAAAAACTGACCTAACTTCAAACTTCCAGGAGTGTAGGGAACTGCCTCACTGTTTCCTGAATACATTGCAGTCTCTGGTGTCACTAAGGATTTAGGAATAAAAAATACAGACTGGGAGAAATATTCTTGGTCAAAACAACTGTTTTCCCACACTACAAAAAAAGCCCAACAGAAACAGCTTCAGAAGTCTCAGGTCCCATTTGCAATCCAGTTTGGTTCCTGTCTCCAGTGTTTCTGCAGGCAATCACTCTACAGTCACACTTATAAAAACTAATGCAATAATTGACTCATCAATGCATTAATACCTACTTTGCCTTCAGCTTAAATAGTATTTCCTTCACACAACTGCCACTGACTGCTTACAAGGGCTGAATATCTCTCCTTAATGTATTTACAGAAGACAATGATGTTTTAATCTTTGCATACCTATATTGGCAGGACAGATAAACAAGGGCCTTGAGTCATAAAGTAGTTTTACACTACCCCATCCTGGAAGCACTCAGGGCCAGGCTGGATGGGGCTCAGAGCTACTTGGTGTAGTGGAAGGTGTCCCTGCCCATGCAAGGGGGGTTGGGACTAGGTCATATTTAAGGTCCTTTCCAAACCAAACCATTCTAGGATTCTATGGTTCAGTTAAATATCCACTAAAAGCATCTAGCTGAAGAAGAATGATCTAAACTAACAGAACAATACATGTACCATTCATATGGGATGAAAGTGGGGTTACTACAGCCACAATCCATAAGGGAAGACAGTGAGAGGAACAGACCCTGGATGTTTTCATGTGGGAAGAGCCTTGTGCTTTGCTGAAGCAGAGAACAACTCCAGGGAGGTCTGAAAGGCTTGTCTTGGCTGCAGAGACAGAATATCTTCACAAGACACATTTGAAACAGCCTTTAAAATTAAACTGGTCCCCAAAGCCTTATGAAGCCTTCTGTCTGGTTGTGTAATGACCTCTGTTTTCATTCACCTTCAAACCAGCATGAATCCAACTGGAATGCAATGCTTTTGTAGACCATACCATGGATTTAGTGGTATTTCCCATTCATTCAGCTCTGTCAAATAAAACAGCCCCTGGAGTGTAAAGACAGAGGATTACCTGTGAGGAGGGCCAGGTGGAACAGCCCAGAGGAGAGGGCAGTCAGCATTTTAAAACATATGTAGAGGAACCTGGTTTATGAGAAATTCTGTTAAGTTCAGACCAGGGGGCTGATCAAAGGTAAGTACATTCACCACTCAAATGCAGGGGAAAACAGGCAATATACCATGAAAGAACAAAGGACTTGTAACATTGCAGGGTGGCTGTATGGGAGTTTTCATGGACTGAAAAATATTGAAGGAGCCACTTGAGAGTTTCAGAGGTTGAGGCATATGGAGGAGGGAAGATGAAAAATTGAGGAACTAACAAAAATTTCAATGGCATGGGGAATGCAGTCATGTCTTTTACATGATTACAAAACTTATAAAAGACTAAATAAGTAAAAAGTATAACATACTGACAAAGCTAAAAGAACAAAAAAAGGCTTAAGATCAGTCATTCTGTTATGTTACAGAATTCTGGAACAAATAATAATGTAAAAGAGGCCACTCTTCAATACATTTAGATTTCCCTTGGAGAATTCAGTTGCCAAAATTGACTGATCTCTGAAGTGACCCAAATATGCCACAATCAACTCTTGGTTTTATGGTCTGTAATTTCTGAACAAGAGTGCCATGGGACCTTAGTCAATGAGCAGAGACACAAAATACCCAATATTAATTGCTCAATTTAGAGAAAGCCCAGCAGAGATCTAAGTCACCTTAGCTGTGGATGGTTGTGAGAATCAGGGATTAGGAGTGTTTTGCCTCAGTGTTTCCAGCTCTACTACAGGTTAGTGCAGTAAGATGTGGACTAGACTCTCTATTTAATATACTGATGGGGGACTGACTTTTTGTCTGGGTGTGTATGAAAGAAATGAGCTAAAATATTCTGTAACTAATGCATAAAAGCAATTAATTATAGCCAGGAAAGGAGCAAATTGCCACAGAAAGAACCATCCTGGGAAGGGCAGAAGAGATTTTACTTTTTAATTTGATCTCAGCACCATCTTGAAAATGAATAACGCTTTTCTTTTCACTTATGCAATGCTTTCTTATCAGCAGAGCAAAGGCAACATCCAAATGGAAACAGATTTTGTATTTCAAGGTTCTTCAATGTAAATCAAGAGGAACAGATTAATTTTCAACATTCCTGTTCACTGAGCTGCTCAGTGGAACACAGAAGTTGAGCACTTAATTCTTCAACATCCTGTTGGCTGGATTTGGCTGGAATTTCAGAACAACTAATGATGCTTATAGGACTCAGCAGCAATAGTTATAGAACCAAAACACTCTATAAAACCAAACACCATGTCTATCTTTAAAAAGAAGAGCTGCAAAGAAGGTATTGATTAGCCAGCTGTGCCTTAATAAGGAAACAAGGAGCATATAACACAGCATTGTTAAGTATAATCTTTATTTATTCTAGCAAAAAAAAATCCCTTGTATAACAGGATCATCACTCTTTGTGGATGGAAAGACAAAGTATGAACCACATATCTAGGTTTTACAAGTCTATTAATTTTGCCTTAGGGCAGACTCTCAGTGTTCTAAATGAAAATGCTAAAAAAGAGTTTGGCTACTCATTTCCAGAGAGTTATTCATTGGATTCACTGACAGAATGGAAAGGCTTGTCAGGGTTCTCCAGAAGTCTGCATAATGCTTCACTTGATAATCTGGATGATGAATGTTCAGTAAGCCCTTTAAAAATGCAGATAATGCAAAGCTAGAAATGACTGTGCATAGGCTGTAGGAGGGGATAACAAGTTAATAATGACCCTGACAAATGCAATGGTCCAAAATAGGATGAAATTTAGGGTATGTGAAATTCATCAAGTACAATGGTCTAAAGATAAAAAAAATGTGGTAGGCTGGGCAGGGTGAGGAACAACAGATTGTGTTATTCTTATATATGGCAGATAGGACAAAGAATATTCAGATGCCAGGGAAACTTGCTAATTACAACTCTGATTTACAAGGATTTTCATCTCACAGTGAAAGGGAAAGAAACTCTGAAAGAAACACACAGTTTCCACCCTGAAGGTAATTGTGAAAGTTAAGCACACTTCTGTGAAGGATGACATTGTTGATTCTGTCTTAAGGTAGGGAATGGATTAAATGAGCTTCACATGTAATTTTCAACCATGTTAACCATAGTTTAAATTGTCAGTAGTGAATATCTTATTTGCCAGAAAATGTTCTACTCATAAATAATATTCAGTTTTTTGATGGACAGCTGTGAATTAAGTAAAACATCACTCATTGGGGTAAGAACAGTGTGCAGTTTTCATTCCTTGGGAGACATTGCAGAGTCATATAAACATTGAGACTACTGTGGATACAGAGCATTTCAGCTGTCTCATGGTAACCTCTCTCAGGAACTCTCCTGCAAAGTCCTTCACATGTTTTGAGTCACAGAATCATAAACTCACTTAGGTTAGAAAACACTCTTAAGACCACCAGGTCCAACTATAAACTTTGAGAAGCAAGTTTTGCCAAATTTCTTTGTATTCTTCAAGAACAAAAGTGTGCAAGTGGACAATTTCCATGCACCAGGTGGTAGTTTTTAAGCACACAGCCTATCTTATCTCTCAGTAATTTATTTGTGTAGCCATAGCCCTGTGCTCCATGGAGACACAAGGTAATGAATTCAAGACTGACACAGACTAAATAATTGATCTGAATTGTAATACCATACTGAACTCTTTATCATGCACCTGGACAGGTATCAGGGACTGCACAGAGATGGGCAGCAGAGGCACACAGCAATTCTAGCCAGCCTGCATGTGGGTCACCCTGTTTGGAGGTCACAGGCTCATTTCCTATGCACTGCTATTGCACAGTTACCTGAAAACTTGCTCAAAAGAGGTATTTTTCTTTTTTAAACAAACAAACAAACAAACAAACAACAACAAAGAAGAAGTGACCAGATGCTCTGCATGTGTCAGAAAGATAATTTAACAACAGGACTCAGTGGTCATGGCATGAGGTGCTGCCACGTCACATCTCAGGTCACTCTTCCAGCTTTTATTTTACATCACTTTTCTGATCCTCTTCTTCCTTTGACATTCTGTGCTTCCATCTCACTTGAATATTTTCAAATAATTTATCACAATTTGTCCAATACATCCTTTTCCCAGTATAAGTGACTTTCTTGGCGACAAAGAATATTTTCATACCTTTTGTGGTATTTGTGTGTTGAATGTATCAGAAGGATGTTTTTCTAATTATGGTGACAAACTTCACATGAGATTCAAAAACTGATTTATTATGTTTACAGGCTAGTAATATTCACCCAGGTCATAAAATTTACTCAAATTAAGTAACACAAACCCCTTAAAACTCTCTGGGATTACTTATTCAGTAAGGTATCATTCAGATTATCATAAAAGTATTAGAGTCATCCATATGATATATTGCTCTGCTATAAATTGAATATCCATATCCACACCTTATAAAAGCTCCCGAGAAATTTAAAAAGCATGTTTTCCAATTTTTTTTAAAGGACTCTTTGATTGCAAGAAAGAGGCCTTCAGAATGATAAGGATTCAATACAGAACTGACATTCTGCCTAGAAAGCAGCCAGGCTTTCATATGTAAATTCTCCACTGTGTTTTGATTTTTACTTCTAAAAAGTGTATTGTTCCGTGTATATAATGAATATTTTTGGAATAGTTGCATAATGTTCAATTTTGCCCTTGGTGAATTTTTCTTTGGTTGCCTGAAAAACTATTGCTTCATTTTAGATCTGAAATTACGGATTCATAAGTGCCCAAAGGCTTTTATACATTAACTAGTTAATATGAGATGTCATCATGATTAATGAATGAGGGTTCTTTTTAAAAAGCAATACTTTCCTGGTTTTTATGGCATGAGCCTGAAATAACAGCACTTAGTTTCATAAGAAGTGGAAGAAAAAAAACTTCAAATCTTTTCAGGTAAACCTGAAAAAAAGCTAACAAAGAGAAAAATGACAACAGAAGTGGATTACAGTGAGATGTGCTTGGGTTTATTCTAATATGTAAAAGAGTAATTATTTACATTAGATTAAAAAAAATTTGGGAAAAGCTGGTGAATATTCTGTGGACAGGTGAACTGAAAACAAGGCAAAAATGCACTTTTAGCTACAATTATCAGCCATTATATTTAAAGATGAATAGAGGAAACAAGAAAGCAAGTGTCCATGGAGGATGCTGTGCTGGAAGGAACTAATGGAGGACATAATTTCTAAGTCTCAGGTGAAAAAAACAGGCTACAGGCTGACTGTTTTCAAGCATTCAGCCCACTCTGTTATTAGAAGCAGATGTGGACAGAGGGCCAGCTGTGGAAGGAAATACACCTGCAAAAAAGATTTGAATCGGGGTTAGTAATAAGGACTTCAACAGTTTTGAGAACAGGACCCAGGGTTTTACATCACTGGAGGCAGCAAGTCAGTAAAAGGAGAATCACTGTGGCCAGAGGTGGGTTTGATGGAGGAGAACATGCCTGGTGTCCCCCCACACACACCCAAAAAAGTTGTGCAGCAGCTCTGCTTGGCATGGCAGGTAGAAGCTGAGCTCTTGAAGAGTCTCTCCCATTCACCTGCCAGGATCCTCTTTACACACACAGCCCACATCAAATACAGAGACACCACAAAGGACATGCCAAATTCTAATTTCTGCCTTCTCAATGTCCATCATAAATTGCTTTATGGCATCTTTTAGTTTCAGTCCAACCACTGGGGCCATGTAGGGGGACAGAGGATGGGACTGCCTGACAGTCTTTTCTTGAGATGTTCACTGAAAGATTCTTTGCCTTGCATGGCTTTGTATAATTTTGAAGCAAAGGTATTATGCTTTGCAAAGTCATCCTGCTGAAGAAGAACGAGACAAGAGAATGAGGAGTTCATGAGAATGATGATCAGAATTTATAGGAGTAAACTCAACACTGTCTATTACCCCAGCTCTCTCCTCTCTGGTTACCCACTTCTACAAAAATTGCTGGAATTCTGTTCCATTTGAGACACCAAATAAGGATGAAATCAGCCACTGGTTTAACATTAACATTGAGAAGAGGACAGATTGTTTCTGTAGGAGACTACAAGAGCAAGCTCAACAGTGGTCACTTTGGGGTGGGAGGATAATTCTGGACAATTAAACTGCTTCCCCCACAGTAACGGAATATTGGAAATGTTCAGGTTCCCTAAAAAGAAGGAAAAGATTACTTCCAAGAAATGGCCTCAAACTAGCATCAACCAAAACCCTGGTTTTTTTGGTGACAGGAGCTTCTTTTTCTTCCTTTCTTTGAGGTGTCATCACTGTGTGCTACATTGGTTCTCCCTTCATTTTTCACTGTGATCTTCCCTGTTTGGGATCTCATACTGGAGACTGTGCTTTCCCTCCCTCCACCAGTGTCCTCTCCTGCTCCTCAAGATCTTTGATCCCATGTGACACCTGCTTCAGTGTCACAGCATCACCTTGCTAGTGGCAGAGAATAAAAAAGTGTCTTACCATCATGGGAAAAGCCAGCACTTCTCCTGCTCTGTGCTAAATAATTTTGTGGGAGGGAAAAGCAGCAGTTTCTGCAATGCTCACTTTTCCCTGGCATACCATAGCTCCCCTCTGGGACCACAAGAAAAGAAAGTTAAAGACAAGACATTCAGCCTGACTCTTGGATGTTTACTCTTTTCAGCAGCAATTTGCATAAAAAAAGCATTACCAAAAAGATAATGACACTGATGTTGAAATTACTTTAACTATGCAAGATTTCCTAGAAATGGGGAATGATGCTTTTTAAAATGGCCCAGACCTTTTCATGATTTCCAAAGGCATTGTGAATCATTCTGGTTAGAATGAGAACAAGTTTCCAAATGCCAGAATTTCCTACTAAACAGAAATTCAAACTGAGCTATTACTAACATCCTCACTCTAGAAGATCCAGTTGTTTCTGGTGTCACTGGTCCAGGAAAATGACAAGGAGATTTCCCCATTTGATGTTTTTGTCCACAAAGAATGTATGCTCTGACTTTACAAGTAAAAGCTGAAGTCTTAAAAAGGGTTCCAGAGCACTAGTTAATAGCAATACAGGCTATGTACATGCTGCTTAGTCACCTAAATCAGAAAAAGATCAAAAATAAATCTGATTATAATGATTACTGAAATTAAAGACCAACAGAGGTTGAGGTGAATGAATTGCCACCTTTCTGCAGAAATAAACTCCTTGGAAAACATAATAAGCAATCATGGCTCTGTAAGAGTGCTTATTCATACACCTGCATAATGTATTTTTAAAAATACAAAAGTTCCAGTTTGTACCTATACTGCCTGAGCTGCATGATTAAGGTTTTTTCCTGGATTTCAAAAATGCATGTGGGAGTGGGAAGGCAGCAAAGAAATTGTAAAGGCTACTTGTATGCCATTTTTAAATTCAGATATTTGTAGACATGATTCTGCTCAAAGAAGTCGGCTTAAATCCCCTGTGATGTGGATTTTAACTTGTGCCCATGAAAGAGGTGCTTTAACTCCTTTTCAGACAGTCAACAGTGGAAGTGTTCTCAATAGCTCAGGGACACTGCCTGCTGTGATCTCAGGTTCCTGGCCCAGGCCACAGCTGGGTGCTCTCTGTGCTTTTTAATGCCCACAGGGGTGGGACAAGAGCATGGCAGGGCTGTAGAGGCAGCAGAAGCCACTTTCCTTATCTGGGGTCATCAGCAGCCACAGGGGCTTGGCTCAGCACAGAGAGCAGCCCTGGGCTGTGTGCTCACAGGTAACACAGCAGAGCTGCCCTGAGCTGTGTGCTCACAGGTAACACAGCAGAGCAGCCCTGGGCTGTGTGTGCTGTGTGCTCACAGGTAACACAGCAGAGCAGCCCTGGGCTGTGTGCTCACAGGTAACACAGCAGAGCTGCCCTGAGCTGTGTGTTCTGTGTGCTCACAGGTAACACAGCAGAGCAGCCCTGGGCTGTGTGTGCTGTGTGCTCACAGGTAACACAGCAGAGCAGCCCTGGGCTGTGTGCTCACAGGTAACACAGCAGAGCAGCCCTGAGCTGTGTGCTCACAGGTAACACAGCAGAGCAGCCCTGGGTGTGTGTTCATGGGTAACACAGCAGAGCTGCCCTGGGCTGTGTGCTCACAGGTAACACAGCAGAGCTGCCCTGGGCTGTGTGCTCACAGGTAACACAGCAGAGCTGCCCTGGGCTGTGTGCTCACAGGTAACATAGCAGAGCAGCCCTGAGCTGTGTGCTCACAGGTAACACAGCAGAGCTGCCCTGGGTGTGTGTGCTGTGTGCTCACAGGTAAGGCAACACAGCAGTGCAGCCCTGGGTGTGTGTTCTGTGTGCTCACAGGTAACACAGCAGAGCTGCCCTGGGTGTGTGCTCACAGGTAACACAGCAGAGCTGCCCTGAGCTGTGTGCTCACAGGTAACACAGCAGAGCAGCCCTGAGCTGTGTGCTGTGTGCTCACAGGTAACACAGCAGAGCTGCCCTGGGCTGTGTGCTCACAGGTAACACAGCAGAGCAGCCCTGGGTGTGTGTGCTCACAGGTAACACAGCAGAGCTGCCCTGGGTGTGTGTTCTGTGTGTTCACAGGTAACACAGCTGCCCAGGTGTGTGTGCTGTGTGCTCACAGGTAACACAGCTGCCCAGGTGTGTGTGCTGTGTGCTCACAGGTAAGGTAACACCTTCTTACCCTTCTGGGTGCAGAGCAGATGTGTCAAAGCCAGCCCTCTCCCTATGGCCTCTTCTCTGGTTAATAGGGAGCACTGGAAAATAAATCGAGTAAATTACTGATTTGTTTGCCTTGATGGGCAAATGACTGAAAAAGCAGCTTTATGGAGACACTTGGGAAGAGATAGACTGATTTAATTTTGGACATCAATCACCAAATTCTGTGGTTTAGAAACCGAGATGGTGTTTTGTTGAGAGAATCTCTGCTTGCCAAGAGCTGCACCCCTGGGACTGCAGCCAAGTTAAGTTTGACTTTTTTGTCCTTGTGTCCTTGACCTAAAGCAGGAATAAAGCTCCTGCTTTAAAGCTGGCTATACTGTGTTGTCATTAGGATGATGGTGTGCCCTTTCATCATTTGAAAGATGCTGTGAAGGCCCAGAGGCACCCATCCCTTGCTGGGTTTGGCTGCTGGGGGCTGGGGCCAGCCTGTACACAGGGGTCTGTCCTGGTTCCCAGCCCATGCAACCCCTCACAGTGCAAAGTAAGAGGGTCTGTATGTATTTGTAAACATATATACTGATTTTCTGCCTTGCTTTGCAGTGGAGCAGTAAGCACACTGCCCATTAAGTTGTGTTTGCACTCAGAGAGCTGGAGGCAATACAAAAGAACAGAAAAGATAATCAAGGCAGGCTCAGAGCAATAGCCAGAGACACAGGCACACTTTTAATGAAGAACACAATGCTGCATGACAAAAGAGGATTGTGTTCCTACCTTCACCTCTGTGAACAGCCTTGTCCCAGGGAAGGACAAGCCAGGGACCACAGAAATAACTCTGGCAACTTGTCAAGAAAACTTGTGTAGAAAATTGTCTTTCCTAAGGAGAGGCCTGTGCTGCTGCCTTCACTGCAGATCTATTTGGTTCACTGCTGATATTTTTATACACTGAGAGAAGAAATTCTGACTAAAATCAATCTTGTTGTTCTGCCATAAGTTCCCTACCACACATGTCCATCCTAATGAGTACTTTACTGGTAGACATCAATTATTTCTGCTTCTTTCCCATGAGAGAGCACCCAGTGCTTGAAATCATGTTTCTTTTCCCAGTGCTTGTCATTCTCATTTAGTCCAGAGGAGCTGAAAAAGAAGTAGTCAATTCTCACTTCCTTCCTTTGCAGAACTGCAGTAATAACCTAGAATTACTCTTCGACATCCAATCTTTTTCAGCAGATGTCTTTCAGCAAATAAATATGCTCATCTTGCCAAGCTTTGTCCTGAAGTACAAAAGCTAACCACATCAAACCAGGATTTTAAGAGTTTTCATTTCGTACTGCGATCTATATTTTGTTCATGAACCATAATATGAGATGAGAAGTGAACTTTTATTTATTCACATCTACATTATATATCTCATATCAAGTGCAGATTGTAGAAATAGGAGGTAGAAGCACAAGAGTGTGAATAGGTCAAAATCAGCCCCAGTTTTTACAGCACCTGCTCTCAAGTGTTAGAATTAGTTAAGAAACAACAATCAGCTTCCCTTTACCTCATCCCACTTTATAAAAGGATCTGTCCACCTTTGAGAAACCTGAAAATGTTTTAGGAGCTTTTCTAGGGGTAAAAGATAATCCAAATGCCTCCCAAAACAAAAACAAATTAACTGAAGGAGGAAATATTTTTTTTATGTTGACCACATGAGACAAATATATCAAAACCAAACCACACCAACCAAACAGAAAAAAAAAAAATCACCAAAGACCCTGTAAAGTTACTTGTAAGTTCTGTAAGGCATCAGCCAAAAAGCACAGTACTATTCAGTGGCTGGCAGCTGAAAGTTAAGTTTGGAAAACTCAAACCAGAAATGAGAATTTGAGATTTTCAAGTGAGGTTAATTACCAATTTTAAAAAAATCCACACGGGGCTGGAAATTCTCCATCCCTCAACTGGCTTTAATTTCTGGTCTCTTTACATTGCTAAAACATCCAGGTAGTTCCTTCCTTACAAATGAATCCACAAAGACTTTTCTATCTTGTTGTCTACCACCACAGTAGCAAGTGGGACTTATCCTTAAGAAGTCTGAGCGAATTCCTGTTCAGATTTCTGTTTTGTTTTTTTTTTTTTTTTACCCAGATTGCAATAAAGTCTCAAAACTCCTGAACATCCACTCCTCACACCACCATCCCCAGGCTCTCTTTCATTTCCTAGGACCACCTACAAAATCACTTACACCCTCCTTAGTGTGTTGTAAACACCCACTCCTTTGGCAAAACATCAAAACACATATTTACCTTGACAGTAATTTCTTTTCTCTTTCAGATCTTCTTCATTCAACCCTGCACTTGTCCCAGCTGAGCAGGTGTATGGTCTTGCTGGTAAATTCTCTCCCTTTTCCACTCCATTCTTGCCCTTTTTTGTCCTATGATCTTCTCTGTGGCTTTTTTTATTTCCTAAGTTCTACCTCCAGGGAGCCTGTGCTGCTGCTTTGAGAACTACAGGAGATGTCCCCTAATTTCCAGCAAAAGGTCTTGCTAGAGGACAGAGAAACTGTGAAGATAGAAAATCTATTTTTTTATGGTAATGTGAATAACCCTCCAGGGCTCCTCTTAAAATGTCTACCAGCGCTTGCTCAGAGCTAAACAAGAATGTGGATACAACATTAGTACAGGGGAAAACACATTATGTGAAATTCTGCATTGTGTGGGCACAATTTTCCCTTTTAAGAAAGAAAGGTAATGAGTATTGAAATTCAGAGTGACAAAAATAATTGTGCTCTGTACCTGATTTGACTCCATTTTTAATTGATTATGGAGGTATTTTTGTCCTTGTATATCCCAATACCACAAGACTTTCTCATTTCACTGTATCTTGTAAAAATTATACTTCTATTGGATGTACATTTTCAGCATGCTATACATGACATATGAGCAGTGACCCTGACACACAGAGCCTATGCTGAACCTACAGAGGTGCAAGTTTTTTGAGCTGGACACAAGCAGAAGCCAAGTCTCAGGCTCTCCCAGGGCTCTGAGCTGCAGACAAGTTCCTTTCTTGCTGAAAATCTCCCCAGGGTGTCCCACACTGGGGAGCTTGCACATGCACAGCTCAGAGAGACAAAATCACAAGATCCTTTATTCAAGTAAGGCTTTCCATTTGTTTTTAGCAAGAGCATTTCTTCATGTCAGAGGGGATATATGTGCCTGAGAGACCTTTTTTAGTAAGAGGTTTTACATATTGAGGTAATAATTTAGAGGGGAAGGAGTAGGTTTAAGGCAGACAGTAACCTAAGCATTTAAGGATATGATCAAATCAAGTTTACAGAGCAATAAATTGGGTTTAAATGGCCCTGTACATGGAAGGCCCTGTAATCCCAGGATGGACATTCACTGGGGTGGTTTCTGTGTTCCTTATTAGATCTGCTCTCATTTTCAGGTCAGGGCTCTCAAATGCTGCTCTGGCTTCCACCAGCAAGACCAAAGGGACAAACTGCAGCTGAGGGTCAGAATGGCTCAGGGCTGCTCTGGGCATAGGCATCACCCTCTCACCTCACCTGCCTTCTGCACTGAGAGCAGCAGAAAGGACCTCCCTGATCAAACACCAGATGTGCAAACATCAGATACCTTCTCCCCAGAGCTGGCTTTCCCAGGTGATACAGCCATCACATTTAGATCTGCTATTAGCTGTGCAGAAGATACCTGAGGTTCAAAAATATTTTTGCACACAAAGCAGATTCCATGTGAAGGGCTATCTCAGATCAATTCAGGTGTAAAGATGGACAACCTTGGTGGGTGCAGACATGATAAAACTCCCTGGGGACCAAAGCTCACTGGATATGACCCAGCCCTGCCCTGGAAATAACTGAGCTGAGACAGAGCTGAGCCAGTATTATGGTTCTCAAGATAGCTAACACCCACTGCTCACATGGTGATATTCACTTAGCTGCATATATCACACAGAGGATGTAGAAAAAACACTGGTGGACTGATGGAGTATCCTCTCAATTTAGCTAGGACAAACTCTTTTCTCTGCTCCATGTTCTTTTTCAGAAGTTCAAACAAATCCTGAGACCACAATGGGCATCTCTTGACCTGTAATATCAAAGTGAATTCTCAGGGATACCTTTTTAAGAGATATATGAACAGTTCTCTGAAGATCTGTTGGTGTACAGAACCTCTGTCAGGATAATGTTCTTGAAAGAAGAATAGAGACTCTGTGAATTAATAGAAAAACAGTTTTTAATAGAAAGAAAACTCACAGCAGAACTGTGAGGACCTGGCAAAGAACCTCTCTTGTCTCCATCTCTTTTTCTTTCTTCTGAGAAGATAAAAACAATTTTTAGTAATAGAAGGGGAAGGGAAGATTCCACAAGCAAGTCACCAGCAGCCAGTATCTTTTATTCAATGCTGTAAACTTCCTTCCAACACGCCAAACACAAGAGCACTCACAGTGACCAATTCCTTCCACATAACATGGGAAAGCATGTACAGAATCTGGAATCAATGGGGAAAATAATCTAGATCAAGTGATTCCTGACAGTGATGGGAGATGAAGTGACTTTCCCCAGCCACAGAAGGAGCAGCACAGCAGACAGGCACTGCAGCAGGAGAGAAACAGCCCAGCCCATTCATCCCCTCCTGGGTGTATCCCTATCTGCTGGCAGCCAGGATCAGTTTGCAAACATTAAAAACGGCTTATTTAGAACGATATAAGAAAAACTGAGGTGGGGAGATAGGTGTGTCCTGAGATAATCAATGAGCATTAAGAAAAATAAAAGCCCAGAGTATTTGAAAGACTTCTAGAAGGTGCTTTACAGTTTAAAGTAGATAATTGCATTCTAGCTGGATGGCTTTAAAGCAAAAAATGTCACTGAAAATGAACTGATAAATCTAACTGATTTTTTTTTTTCATAGCTCTTCCTACTTTTGCCTGAGGAAAGTGAAATGACCAGCACTGCTCCTCTCCACCCATATTTCTAGAGAAAAGGGACATGTTTCCCAACTTCAGATGAAGATATTATGGCAGGAACTCAATCTGCACAGTGAGGATGGAGAGAGAGAACATGTCTGGGAGGAGAGAGACTCCAGTCCTTCCATCACTTATTCAGGTTCCAGTTCCTCAGTGCCTGTGATCATTTTCTGAGACAGCAATTCAGTCTCCAGTGTGCTAACTGTAAAAGTTAGGAAGTCACCCTTATTTTGCAGACCATTAAGTTTTGAACTCCAATGCTACACAAAGCCATATTTCTAGTTTTACTTGCTACAGGTCTGCAGACTGGCTTTACAGAGGTTTGCTGAAGCAAACATTGATTAATGAGACAAGGCAGTAGTCAATGAAAGCAACAAATGGGTGGACTCAGGAGGACTGACTCTTGAGAACAATTAATGTGTGGACATGCCATCTGGGCTGGCAGCATGCAGGGCAGTTCACTACCTGCTGCCACTGCTGGCACTGCACCAAGGAGAATCAGAGCATCTGTCAGTCCCCAGGATCTGAAACAGAAAACTGCAGCACAGAGAGCTTCAAAACAAACCTTGAACATCAAGACCCTCTGGCAAATCCCTAGAAGAAAATAGCTAGAGATAATATGGAAGTAACTGTATTAAAAATAAAACATTGTATTGTTTCCTATGCAAGAAAAAATTCATATACATGGACTTTTCTCTGTTCCTCTTTGACTGCAGATGCAACTCTTTTCTCAAAATTTATTTTGATTACCTTAATTGACATCAAAATCATATGTTTTCTCTGTGAATATCTTAAAGTAAAATTTCAGATTTTCAGCTATAGGATTCACTTTTGTCTCCCATTTCTCCCAGTTCATTTTAATAAGGTCAAGGTTCTTTCCAAAGAGGTGCTGAATCAGTTAGGAAAAATTATAGTGAGCAAGCCATATCTCACTTTACTGCTTATCATTGGCCTTCAAGGGTTTCTCTATTGAAAAACAAAATTTCTCTGGCATTGCTGGGTATTTAACCAAAATGCAGGGAGGAATATCACTATTCTGCCTCCCTTTTTCTGCAAAAGAAACACAGTCTAGATATGAGCTACTGCCAGGAGTTGACACCATCAGTCTTAAAAGGGGAAAATTGATTTTGCAATCTCACAGTGAATCACACAGAAGCAGCAAGTTAACCAGGGCTACCTTGTGATCTTGTGCCCAGTAGAAACCATTATTGCTTCCAGTGGATAGGTTTTTATGGGATTGGAAGTGAAATATCAGGAATCAGTGTCAAAAATCAAGATTTAAGTGCTTAATCACCATAATCTTAATTTCAGAAGAGATATTTTGACTTTTGCTTCAAGACAGCTGTATTGCAAAAAGGCAGACAATTCAGAACTCTGTGAATAAATTAGAAAATAAATTAACCAAATTACTATGTTTACTCTTCTTTCTCCCATGCTTCACCCCTTTGACATTACTTTCTACAATATCAGACTTAAGCTCAGCATATAAATATAAACTTTGACTAAAATTGACTGGGCACTGCAAGCTGAGATGAATTACCTAAGTGTTATGAGGGGTCTTTTTGCAGGTCCTGCATGAGACTTTCTCAGGGCCTAGTCCAAATTATTGGATCCTTCTAAGTTATTAGAAAATATTCTGCTATCTGCCACAGGCACTTGACTGGGTTATCAATGAAGAAGAATGGCTATATGTTTGTATTAAAGAGATAATCAGTCTCTGCAATATTTGCTTCAGAGAATGAATCATAGAAAACACAGCTTTCAGCTGAGGTGTTCATGTCTGTATTACGCATCAGCAGGCTTGATCATAGTGGAACTTTAATAAGACATTTGTGTAGAGAAGTTGAAGTTGTCTAATTACAGATTGTCTAGGAGCATCTTTTGTTCCCAGTGGGACCTGGCCTATTTTCAGAGTAGTCTGGCTGGAGAGAAAGGATTGGTTTACTTGTCTCCATTACTGAAAGCTAACATGACTGAAGGCAGTGACACTTTGCACTTGCCAGGAAAATTCTCTCCTATTAGACGCTAAGTTCAGCTTAATGCTTTAATTGTTGGACATCTAGAATGTGTTTTATTGAAGCTCAGCAATAAGAAGAGATGCACCTGATGGAAGTTTGTGTGCTCACTGAAATTTAGAAAAAAATTTGAAAACCTGTGTTATTTTCAAGCAAGAAAACTTGCAAATTTTATCTGAGTAGATTCTGTCATTCCATGTCTTCACAAATGAAGACATCATAGGGTGAAGACACCATGGTAATGGAACTATCTTTCTTATACACAAAGTGTTGACTGAATTACAAGCCACTAACTTTGCTAATTTTGAGACTACTATCACTAGTCAGGAACCCACAAGGGAAGTTTCTGAGAAGAGAGCTGAGTGTGTAGTCAGGTAGTTGAACTCCGAGTTGCATGTGGAAGACATGAGATGTCCTAAAATAGTATTCAAAATGTTCATGAACCCAAGATGAGTTTAGAAGATGCAACGGTAGACCAAGAGATGGATGTAAGTCACATTTCAACAAATGCTGAAAGTGTTGAAACAAATGCTGAGTGCCTGCTTTAAAATGGCCCTTCTCACATTAGAATGTTGGCAAGCCCAGGAAACCCTTTTGTGAAGAGGTAGAAGTGAGATCTTACTGCTTGGTTTGCTTGGTGTCCAGGCTTTTCTATCCATTTTACTATTGCTGCTGGGGTTTTGGAAACAAATTTCATAATTACCAGTCTGAGGACAGAGATTTTACAGATGACTAAGACCAATATTCTTGAGACCCTATAAACAGCTGTCCTAAGTGAGCCCCTTTGAGCTCTCCTGTGCCACAGGCAGCTCCCTCGGCGTGGAACACCTCTTGGAGCTCACAAACCCTTCAGCTGGCAATATTTGAAAGCCCATTGATAATGGCAAGATTTAGGCTGATACCCCACAGGACATTCCTCAAGGTGCAAGCCATGCCTGATGAGAAACACAAAGGGATTTGATGAATTTCACCAAACTTGAGGTGAGTTTTTGATTGGTACCTTTGTGCACAAATAAAGATCTATTCCTCTCTGACTCTCGCACCTCTATCTTTATGTATTGGTATCCTTTGTACTCTTACCTTTTCTCATCCTGGTCTCAATGTAAATAATCATAAATTTATTCCAATCTGATTTTCCTATCCATGCTTCATCTATATAGAGTAACAGAGTGAACTTTGTCATCGAGGTCTGTTGAGGTTGTACTTTCATAAATACTTATTAAAACCTATTTATTGTCAATCACCTTGATGGTGATCCTTTAAGAGGCCAAAACCACTCATTTGTAACACAGGTCAAAATAACTTTTTTTAAGTCAGTAATTTTGTCCGGTGTTGCCATTGTGAATTAGAAGAGAATCAGTTAAATCACCGAAAACTTGATTATGATCAGTTAACCATCTACTGATTCTCATGACTCTCATCCAAAACCCTGTAGAATGGTGAAAAGACATGCAAATCCTAGCATTGGCATAGATTGCACAACCATGATAATAACCCTGTAAGCAACAATATGTATTAGGGAAAAAAAAAAAAACCTGAACAAAAATTGCATCAATGATAATGAAATCAGAAAGCTGAGAGTCCACTACAGTGTTTCAATCAGTCTGCAAAGCAATATAGCATTAGAAAATCAGTATATTTTTTCTGATCCACTGAGTGAAAGTGGATATCTGCCTAATTATTAATTTGGTAGACATGTTTTCATAAACAGCAGCATACTTTTATTAAAGGACCCTAGCTGATGTGCAGAAAATAATAATACCCCATTTTGTAGCCAGAAGCTGTTTAGGTAAGAAAGGAAATTCCCTATGTATTGGCTTTTAAAATTCCTCTGAGGAGACCCAGGAACATCCATCTTCTCTTGACAAGTGATAGTACAGAGAAAAGTTATCAATAAGCACATTTTGATTGCCACAGAAATCAGAAAACACTCTCTGGTAGACTTGATAGAGAACCAAATCCTAAAAGCAAAAGATTTCATGTGAAACCTCTCTATTCCCAGCAGGACTCTGTACCATGAAAATTAGCAGGTGTAATGTCCCAGGCAGTTATTTTCAGATCATATGGAGTACTAAGTGATCTCAGAGATAACCAGGAACAACATATGCACTGATTTAATATGAAATACTTTAATTGTTCTGAGAAAAGGAGTAGGATGCCAATGTCACAGCCTTATTAAATATAGCCTTTCCACTGAACAGGAGAACATTCATGCTTAGATAAAGTAAGAGCTGTGTGGCAGATTACCTAATTGGGAGAAGCAGTTGGGCTCATATCTCCCTCTGCACTGCCACGTCCTGCACATTCACACCCAGCTCTCCCTGCAGCCAGCACCTCCTCCAGCATTCATTAGGTCCTGTAATGTGGTCCTCACTTTCTGCTCACTTAGTCAGCCCCAGCAGGGGAAATATTTGCAGTAGGGTGTCTGCTGTAATAATCCAGCTGGTATTTAGAGTCTGCAGACCACTTTTTCCCTCTGCTGCAGAAGTTCAGTTGTGCGTGGGTGGAATTCATCTTACCCAAATATAGTCCACAGAAAGAAATAAGCACTGCTGGGCAAGATTCTCCTGCTCTATTTTAGGCACTGACCTCAGGATGAGATTTCTGTCACCAAGCCCCTATTTCTCTTCTCTGCCAGTGCAGTGGGCCTGTGATGACTCACTCAGATGTAGGAGTCTACAGCTGGTCTGATGAATGCTGCCTGGAGGCTCTTGAAGGTAAGGGCAAGACCTTGGACTGGAGGTAAATAAACCCTTACAAAAAGCAAATGTAAAAATCAGATGTGAGTGGCAGGCCAGACTGCTGAGGAGATAAACTGCATCAGGACTGAGGCAAGCACCTAACTGCTGGTGCTGGATTTTAAAACAGCCCTGGTACAAATGTTCTGGGATTCAGAAATACCTGAGCTTGTACCTGCTACATTTAATCTTGTTCTGGCGTGCTTTTGTCTGAGTTGTTGTTACACATTGCTAGATGAAAAGTTTGATGTTTCAGTGATTAACAAGGACTTCCTTAAATTTGATAGCTGTTAATAAAGACAAAATTCATTAATTTGAAAGGCAGTAGCTATTCCTTAATAGCAGCTTATGTAGATGAGAGATAGGTGGAAGAGCATGTCATTGAACATCAGCAACATAGGAGGCGGACACTTCACCTGCCTGATAAATTTATCTGAGACTTCTCCCAGCATCTCATTTGTAATAATCTGTATCAACGTCTCTAAAAAAACATTTTTTATATGTATATTGAAAAAAAATAGTTTATTTATTTTACACATTTTAGTTTATTTATCAAAATATTATATTAAAATACATTAATGCACTTATTCCAATATAATTATTTGGGTTTCAGTTTTCTTGGGTTTCTGTTTTTGTTTTGTTTTGAAATTAAAAAATCTTTTAAATTCCATTCTATAAAACAACAAAAATGTCTGTCTTTCATGATTGTCAAGTCTTCCAAAACGTTTTTATGTAGACTGTGGCATTCTCAGCACTCATCAAGGATATCACCAGTGCCAGCAACCAGAGCTGACTGAAGACAAGCTATTCAAATGAGACGTTTCTGACTCAGGAAAATAAAAAGTATCACAGCAATCCAACAACAGATTAGAAACTCCAGAAGACTGGAGTTTCTAGAAACTCCAGAAGACTGGAGTATTACAGCAATCCAACAACAGATTAGAAACTCCAGAAGACTGTTAAATATAGCTTTCCTATTTAAGAGTGTTAAATAGGAAAAGGCTTAAGGACCAATATACAAATCCAAACAATAACAAAAAGCCTAGTATTCCTGAGAGGAAAAGAAATTCTTGAGCTGTTCATTCTTTCAGAAAAAGGGTGGATTTATACCTTGAATGGTAACATACACAATCTACATTACAGCTAAATGGAATAAAAAGCATTTCACACAAATTCAGAATCATATTCTATCATTAAAATCTCACTTCTGAAAACATGTAAGAGTTTCTTTAGAAGAAAGTTGGAAATCTTTGTGCAGTTACTGTGTACCTTTGCCTCATTCCAAGGCAATAAACTCTTATGTTTTGGGAAGCAGAAGCTGCAATCACAGAGCTAGATTCCTTTCCTCCAAAACTTCATTGCCATCTCTGTGAAACTTGAGGCATGGCAAAGCATAAGGTAGAAAGATGAAGTCTGAAATCAAACACTGTTAAGTATTAAAAGTTATATTGAATAGTCAGTTGAACTGCTGAAAAGTTTACATCATTGCACACTCACACATGAGCACCAGTTGATGTTCCAGTACTATTAGACAAAAAAGCTGATCTATTTCTTTTAATTTTGATCACATCACTTCTCCAACTGTACAACATGAGCAGCACTCTAAAATCAGCGTGCATTGCACTTGCTTTGTAGCAGAAGAATTTGGCCTAATTTTTAAAGAGCTTTCTAAGAGCTTCTTCAACTGCAGAAATTAGCCCACTTTCCTCATAGTCTAAATATCTGACAGAGCCAATTTTTTTACCATAGTCACAATACAGTTTGTAAGATACTTTTGCAAAGATTCAACTTTATTTCCCTAATTATACATTTGATAGGAGCTTGGCATTCCAACTTAGTTCCTGAAGCCTTAAGATTGTTACAGCTACTTATTCCAAACAATTTCTGGACTATATTCCCAGAAATTTCAGGGATAACCTACAATCAATTGATTTGATTTCCAGAGTTTTGAATAAAGCATTGGATTCCTTTTCATGCAGAGCTGCACTGAGTGCTCATTGCACAAGCATGACCACGACAGTGCATTCAGGTTTGTTCACCCAGCTGTGGATGTCTGTAACTGAGGTTTTTTTCAACACTAATGAATATTGGGTTCTAATGCTTTAATACTTGTTTCATACTACTTTTTTTGATGCTTTTCTTTACATTAAAAATTGGAGTAGATGAAGTCTTGTAGTAAAATAATTGTCTCTTTTCACTACTAGGAAGCAGTGAGTGAGTACAGGAAAAAACAGTCCTGCAGTATAGAACAAATTCATTAAGCTTTTAGTTGTCTAAATCTATGCAGAGTTTTGTGCATTTATTTCACAAGCAAAGTGTCATCACTTTAAAGCCACCCACTCCCTCTCCTCTCTCTCTGTGTTTTCCAAAATGGTTTCCCTGTTGGTCTTTGACATACATGACCATTTGATAATGGAATTTTCTGTGAATTTCCTTCCTTTTATTCCATGATTTACTGGTAGTTCTAATGTTCATGCTTACATTCTCTTTAAGAAAAAAAAAAAGGAAAAAAGAATATGAGAGAGGAGAAGGGATAAGAGAAAAGGATGAAGAAAGAAGTAGGAAGGAAAAATAAGAAAGAGGAGGAGGGGAAAAAGTATTTTCATGAAGAATCATTAAGATTTGAATGCAGCTGCATTTTTATCTCTTACAAGAAAAAAATACAATTCTATACATGACTTGTATAGAATAGCCCTCCAAGGATAGCACTCCAAGGCATGGAGTTGAATATTGATGTCACAATATTTTCCCTTAGAAAACAGAATTGAATGAATTTGGCACAATGCAATATTGCAACATTCACTTTTTGTCATCTTTCATATTTTTGCTTAGCTGAAAAGAGAAAATTATTCTGTGGAGCTGAATCCAAATACAAGACAAATGTATTTATTGCACTTGCTGTATAGATGTACAGGTAAATTACTCTGAATGCCCATGTAACAGAAAGTGATTTGTTTAAATGGAAAAGCTTTTGTGTTTATTCTGTGAGACATGAAAATGTATCACTGAACACATGATTGTGCTGAAGTAAGAGGCATTTGAAGCACACAAACATGCCACATCTCCTGAACGGACAGAGTTCTTGGATGCTTTTGCAAACACTCAATATTTCAGAGGTGTGTCAAGTCCTAATTCATGTTCTTTTTTAATAATATTGTCCAAGAAGCAGCACTTTTAAAGAAGTTTTTAGCCACAAGTGAAGCCTTATTGAAAAAAAAAAAAAAACAAACCAGAAAGCAGCTCTGTGTTTTCATCAACAGCTATTTTGAAAGTCCCCAGCTTTCATAAATTGAAATATCTGCAATCATGATCTGGCCCCACTGACTCCATGAGCTGGCAGTGGAGCAGAGCAGGGAACTCAGCCCCACTCTCAGCCATCTGCAGCTTCAGCAGCCACAACCCTGTCAGCAAAGACTCACACCAGGGAAACTGCCTGGTAGAGAAAGAGTAGTATTTAGTCCACTAAAGTGCAATTCTAACACAGCCCTATTACTTTAAGGACTCAAAATCCTGTCTTTGCATGCTAGTTTACTTTAAACTCACTTGCACATCACAGTGATTAGTCCAGACACATTCTCTGTGTTTTAGAAACCACAACCAAGAAAATATCAACATTTGCACAAGCACTTAGACACGTAAATGCACTTTAAAATCCAGCTCTGAGACTTTTGCCAGCAGCTCGTGTCAGCTGGTTCAGCTCCTTACCAGCAGAATTGTTAACTCACTCCTCTGGGTGTGTGCATCAGCTGCCTACAGGTCAGAGTGGAGCATTCCCAGGGGACACCCAGAGCAGTGCAGACTGTGTGCCAGCCTCCTTTCCCAGGCAGAAATCAATGCCACTGATAATATGTTCCATTAATAAAGATAATGCCCAGAGACTTCATTCAAAATCAAATCATGAGAAATTATATTGATTTCTTCCTGAAAGAGAATAAACCTGAGAAAGAGCTTGCAAACCCTACACTGTAACACTCTTTTCTACCATATTCAAGAGGTTAATACAAATAAGATTTGCTATTATAGTGTCTGTGTCAGAAGGTGATAGACCTGGAAATAACTCTTTTCTGATGAAAGGGAGAAACAGGGATTAGTAATTCTGGGAAAATGACCTCTGTGTTGTAGATTTAAACAGATTAAGAGCTAGCAGTGCAGCAAAATCAAATATTGATAAATATTGAAAGCCATTTCTAGTTTTAAAGCTATCCCAGTTAAAAATTACTTGAGTTACTTGAGTTTTATGGTCAGACTTTTTTTGAGAGGCATGTTCTTGACACATTTTTGGGGACTGCATTGAGTAACAATGTAAAAAGGGAAAAATTAGCAAGAAGAAGCAATAGGGTTCCTAATGAAGTATATAAGTAAAGTGGCAGCTGTCTTTGCATGGAAGAGAATGGGAATTGTTCAATAATTTTGCCTTCAAGAAACAAAAAAGGAGTGAAATAGGAATGACCACTATTAAAAATAGCTTAGCTGCACTTCTAAATACTTTTAATCTGTGAATGTCATGACAAGATTATTTTGCTAGTTCAAGTTAGTGAGGAGCAAAGTGAGCCAGGAAGAATGTGAGATAGTTACTGGATTATGTAGATGTGTAGTGGGATAACCCTGGCTGGATTCCAGGCACACACCAAAGTCCCTCTATCCCTGCCCTCTGCAGCCCTGTGAGGGAGGGAAAATACAATGAAAGGGTCATGGTTTGAGATAAGGACTGGGAGAGATCACTCACCAAATACCATCACAGGCAGAGCAAACTTGAATTAGTGATACTAATTGGATTTATTACTAACAAAATCAGAGCATGAGAATGAGAAACAAAACCTTTAAAAAAGTTCCTCTCAGCCCTCCCTCATTCCCAGCTCTTCCTCCTCCCCCCAGAAGCACACAGAGACAGGGAATGGGGGTTATGGTCAGCTCATCACACACTGTTCCTGCTGCCTGCTCCACCCTGGGGTCCCTCCCATGGGACAGAGTCCTCCATGAACATCTCCAACGTGAGTCCATCACCAGGGCATCAGTCCTCCCCAGACTGCTGCAGTGTGGGTCACTCTTCCCTCTTGGACCCAAGGTAAGTCACTCTTCTGTGTTGGCTCTGCTGGTCATGGGCGAAGCTTCTGGCAGCTTCTCACAAAAGCCACCCCTGTATCTCCCCTGCAACCAAAACCTGGCCATCAAAACCCAAACCAAACCCAGAAGCTACTTGATTTCCTTCTTTGACAAATGAGCAGACAGAAACAGGGAAATGTTCAATGAACACAGAAAGGACCTGGTTCATCACTCTGTGAGGCTGGAAAGTTACTGCACAGCTTTCTGGTATTCTGTCTTGTTTAGTCTTCCCTGTAATCAAGGGACTACAACTATTAAACTTGGTAATAAAAAAGAGAATGCTTAAGCTTGAATAAGATAGTAAAAAACAAAAACAAACAAAAAAACCCCCACAAGAACCAATGAAAAAACCCAGAAAATACTTCAGTTAATTCAAGTTGTCCCTGTGAGCTGGCATTGCAGTAGATGAACTCCAGACTTATTTGCTGCCTAAATTATACTGCATTTCTCTAAATAGCATTTCCTGGCTCAGACTGACCCAGAGGAACTCACTCTGACATGCATCAAGAATTGAGTGGTGCAATCTGAAGCAGTTCACAAGTATTGCTTTTGAGAATTATGGGGGACAGGTGAAAACAGAAACCTTGGAAAGAGGTTGTTGCATATCTATTTTTTAAAAAGTGGGTGGAGTAGGAAGGCAGAAATGCCACAACATTAACCTTGTCAGGCTAGTTCTAACACTCAAAATACTGCAACAAAAAACTATTTTACAAGCCCCTAAAGAGCCAGCAACAGCAACACGAATATCTCAAGGCCAACTGATGTCAAACAAAGCATTTTATGCTAAAATAGATCCAAAACACTTAAAAGAAATAGATGTGATATGCTGTGTTTTTACCTTAAAGACCATGAAAACCTACTAATTTGACTTTTTGTTTGAATCAGCTTGGGGAATGTCCTGTAGATGAGGGATCCCAGGCTCAGTTTCCTAAGCTAGTCCTGCCATTAATAGCAAAAAGTCCCTGACTGCTCTCCTGAGCAGCATGTGGGTAAACAGGAGGCATTTTGCTGTCTAACATTAAGGGATTTAAAGTAGCTTGAATACCCTCCTAGAGGTTTTTTTTTTTCTAAATGACTGCTCTAGCTGAAATTGTTAGAAGCTATATACAATTGCCTGAAAACCTAATGCCAAGTGCTATCAGTGTTCACTGTCAAATTAGAAGGATGTCCTGTGACTTCCTGCAAAACTCTGTCCCATTTCTGGCATTTTTCAGTATTTCCATTTATGACTCATACAAGAGCTGGGAGTGCTCCTTATGAAATTTGTATACAATCTGAACTTTAATGTGAGTTTCGAGCTCTACAGGTGTAGAATTAAAATTGATCAGATGGAGTCTGAAATAAATAATTTGGCAAGGACAGGTGAAAAGGTAGGAATAGTCAGCTGCACAAATAGAAGATGGAAACCACTGGATGAAATTAAGTTTTGGAGAAAAGGTTCAGATCTGAAAATTGATGGGTTTGCAGTGTCACACACCTGCACTGTTTCTACCTCCCTCCTTCTGACATTTAGAAGCAGGTGGTTTTTATGCAAGATGTGAAGAAATCCTCACCTTCCCTCCAGCTTTGGCATGGTCTCAGCAGTAATCCTGCCTTTCATCCAGAATATGATAATTAGAGAAAGATGGGAGCACTGGAATACAAATCAGAGAGTGACAAGGATAATCAGAGCCCAAGGAAAAATGGCTTTTCAGGGGCAGTTGAAAGAAATGCAGTTGTTTAGGCTAGAGAACACTGAGAGAAAACAACAATCATGGGACGCATAAAAGGCTCTTGCAATTACTTTGAGAGCATTTCCCAGAGAGGGACACATCTTCCAGGAGTCTGTAACACACTGTTTCTGGTAAGCAAAGCAAATATTTACCTAATACTGGCCTAATTTTGGGTACTGAGTGGATCCATTCTCCTCATCCTAAATGCCTAAGCAGTGTTTCTCGTTATGGGTCACCTTGAGAGGTGATGTACAATCAATCAGTTACAAAATACAAGTGTACATGCTCAGTTACAGGCAAGTAACCAAGCAGGCTGGTGAAAAGCAATTTTTTCCAGTGGAATGCTGTGTATGGAAAACATCTTTGCCTCAAAACAGGACTCACATATTGTAAGTAAAGAGGACACATGGTCTGCAAACTCTTGCAGGTTGGTGATGTAGCAGTGTAGTCAGCTGATGGCAGAAGTTGTTTCCACAGGCCTCCAATCCATGTCAGCTATGGACTTATTAAAGCATATCAAATGAAAACTGAGAAGGGGAAGCAGAGGGGAATGAAATGCATGGCAAAAATTCAGCTACCAGGTGAAGTGGCTTAGACTGTGACCCACCAGCCTTTTGTGGCAGAGAAGCTCCAGGGCAAATGCTTTCCCTCAACACCTCCATCTGTCCAGCTGCACAGCCCTTTCCCCTCCATTAACTTTAGCAGGCTTTTAGACACCTCATTTAGGCAGAGACACCAACTTGCCAGTGATTTATTTAGCTGGAGTTCTGAAATCTACCCTGAGTGCTTGCAGTCATTTTCATGACCCACCCACACCTGTCCTGGATATTTTCTTGATCTTACTTTCCTAGTATTTTCTCTTCATCCATTTCCTTCTCTACCCCTATTTCATGAGTACAAGATTTCATATGAACAGCCAACAACCACCACCCAGGTACTCCTTGCTGTAGTAGAGACCCTTGATATCCTCCAGAAAGGAGCTGAATTACTTAGAAGAAATCTTAGATAAATGAACACAGACATCCTTTGCTGAAGAACTGGTGAATGTGTATATTTTAAGAGCATGTTTTCTGTTGCTGGGGATGAAGGTGGTGAGGATGAAGGTAAGCCTGCCCAACAGCTGCATCTCTGTCTCTCCATGTCTGTGGAGAGGGAACATCTTGCGACAATTGCACGGCAAAGAGCATCCTGTCTCCATCCTGAGATGTCTGCACTCTGCTAAGATGTCTCCTGCCTTCACATTCAATTCATGTTTTGTAATTGAGCAGCTTTTGTCTGTGCTTCCTCTTGCCCAAGCATCAGACAGAATAGCTTTTCTTCCATCTTTTGTAAAGACAGCACTTGTGGTTTTGTAGATGATGCAGGTTTCTGGGGGAAGATTAAAATATTCCAGCAAAACAAAGAAATTCTGACTGAAGCATTTAAATTCCAAGTGTTGAGAGAGGGAACAAACTGTGAGGAGAAAAGAAAGTGCATTCTCATTCTGGGTGCATTTTTCTGCAAACACTCCTCATAACCCTGGGCTTGAATGGCAGCTGAGTAGCAGTGCTGCTTGCAGCAGTGTTTATTACCAGAGGCAAAAGCTTTTGCTATAGCTCTCCCTTTAACTTTTGCAAAAAACATTGTCAGTCACTGTGGAGACATTGACAGAAGCATCAGAGAACGTGTAGAATGTAAATATTCGTGTTGTGGCTGTAAAACAGACAAACTAAAAAGGCCTAACTTCTCTGGAGTTCTTGGGGAGTGAACCTCAGAGCTGTGAACCCACAGAATGAGCTGCTCCCCAAAACATCTGGGTGTAGGGACCAGCTTCTTTCTTCAGCAGAACATTATTAATCATAATGAAAGCTGATTATATTGTGGGTAATAAGGGGTATGCTATCACAAAACTGTACACACACACAGAGATCAGCACTTTCCCCCATTTCTTACATCACTTCCTAAAAATCCACCTGCAGAAAGGCTCTTGTCTGGCAATCTTCCAGATGGGAGTCTGTCCACACAGAGGCCTTCTACAAGAAAACACAAACAGAAATGCTCTTGACAAATAACCTAAAAGAATCTGGCATCTATGCTGTGACCCAGCAAATGCATGCAAAAGCACCTGTCAGACTATTTGAGGGGAAAGGATTAGCATATCTGATAAACACATGGAAGGAAGGTGATTTCCTCAAAGGTTGGCTACCAATTTTTAATAGGACCTATTCCCCTCTACGTGAAGGTTGGGCTTGGTGATCTTGGAAGTCCTTTTGGACCTTAATGAGTCTATGATTCTGTGACTATGCATTAAATAATTTGCATTTTTAGCAGGAACACACTGGTTTGATTCAGCCTTGCAAGGTAATGTCCCTGCCCTTCCACCACCTTGCCTGCACTGCCTGTGGCAGAGCCTAAAAGATGCATTTCACAGGGCTGACAGGCTCCCCACCAGGCAGCCAGGTGTCTAACAAGCCTGGAAGTCTGATCTTGACTGGTATTTGCAGAAATTCACCTTCCATAAGTTTGCCTTACAAGTATTTTGGGCTCAGAATCACTGGGGCACCCTCTTCATACTGCAGTCAAGTTCAGGGGTTATACTTGTCATTTAAATCCAGACCCATGTATCTTCCAAAAAGAATATTCCAGTGCAGACAAAAACTGTCTTCATGGCAAGAGGAGTCACATGTGGATCCCATGGGTTCAGACCTGTCCAACTTCTCAGGGCTGTTGCCTATCAATGGGCAGCTGGGAACAGCAAGTGCATACAAGAGCTGTTTGCTTCAGGAGGTGGTAAAATCTCCCCCAGAAGACTTTTTAAGGATAGGGTAGATTTGTCAGACATGTTATAGGAAGAGCAGACAGGGCAGAGACCACCTGACCTCTGCAAGCTCCTCTGACCCATGCTGATTTTTTTCCAGGTCACTGGACAGAGCACTGTCTAGTTCCATTTCAGATTTCTGGGTGCTGGTTACATCCCCTGCATTTGAAGCTGTTGAGATCCAGGCAGATTTGAAGCAAATTCTTTCCAAAGCAAACTTGCAGAAAAGGGTGGACAGATTAAATGAGCAGTTTGCAGAGGAAAAGCTTTGTGCAACTCTTCAGGAAATCCTTGCATTAGCAGTGGAATAAAACTGTTCTGCTTGCCAGGCACTGACAAATGGGAAAAGTGCAAACAATTTAAATAGAAAAGTAGAGATGAGAAGGGAGAGATCACAGGGTCAGCTGCCTCAAAAACGCAGTAACATGTGTCCTGCCACTTAGAGCAGGTCTGAAGAGGCTGAAGTACTCAGGTCTTTGACCCTAAATATGTGTCTGAGAAGCAGCTCAATGTAAGAGATCTCATTTAAGTGATGCTAAACTGGAAAATGTATGCCTCCTGAAGATGCAGCCTGCAGTGTACTCACAGAGCTGACAAATGAGGAAAATGCCAAAGATGCTGCCTCCAAGGCCAATATGGCCCTCCAAGAGCAGCTTCCCAGCATCACTTCAGCCCTTTCTAGGGTCCCTCAGAAGCCAGTTGAGAGTAAGACATTTGGTGGATAAAGCAATTTAGCCACCCAGTCTGCCACCTCTTCCTCATACCAAAAAGAGGTGGGCAGAAGTAAGAGACTTCATCCCAAGCCAGGTGGGCATGGATTTATGTGATGGGATGTTCATGTCTGCCAGTGAAATGCTTACAGTTTAGTCAGAAAAGAGGCCCAGTGAACTCAGTGGAGAAGTAAGAACCTCTTCAGTGAAGGCCTTAAATATTTAGTTGAAATTGAAATACTTTAATGTAATAAACTTCCTCATTTGATATTAGAACTAGTTGTTTCTTTACTGTTATATATAGAAAGCCATACTTCCTCCCCCAGCTAATTTTTGTTGGCATACCAATTTTTCACCTTAGGGCCCAGTTCTGATTACCTTCACACTGATGGCACACATTTGTGTAACAACACTGGCTCTTAACAGCAACAGCTCTCTATTCATGGTGGTATAAGCAAGATAGGAATCTGGCTCTCAAAGCTCTATTTAAACTTGACCTGGATGATTCATGCCTTTGAGATCTCAAAATGAGATTACTGCAAAGTGCTTTATAGCAGGCTGCCAAAAGGGCTAATCCATTCCCTGAAGCTAATGCACAGTACAGCACCTTGATTGTTATCAGAGGTGGGCAGAGAGGGATCTGCCTACTCACTACTTGTCTGTCAGCATTTTCTGCTTTTTAGTGCCTAGGAAAGGTCTACAGTTTTGCTTTTAGCTTTTAAAGCTATTAACAGGCTGGAAATTGATGTTGCCAAGGACATCTGTAAATGTGCCTTGGGGATGTATAAATACTTTATTGTATTGAATTGTTCCCCTTTTTGTTAGCCACAGGAATCCTATCAGACTGACGAGGGTAATTTCCAGTGATGTCTCTCAAACTGAACATGAAAACAAGATGGTCACTCTGCCATGCCTTTCCCCTGGACTCCCCTCCATGAGATCAGATGCTCTCCATGATCCTTTCATGATCAGATTCAAATTAATTTGAATTTGGAGGTTCCCTTGTGAACTTTCTTCTTTTACTACAAAAATTGAAACCATTTCTATCATAACAAAGTTCTCCTCACATGTGATTTTTTTTCTGATCCATGAGGATCAAAACAGAAGCTCACACAACTTAGCATTGTTCCTACAGGCTCTGCAGTGTGCTCCACAGGAGCAGCCAGTGCAGCAGAGATGTATTTCTGCCTGTCATACAATTTGCTCAGAAATCCTTTCCTGTGAGTCCTGGTGTGCATCATTCAGCCTTTGCATGCCTGTGCAGTGGCATAAGGCTTCACGTAGCTGTAAAAGCACTGGGAAACATACAGGAAGGAAAGATAAATGTGTGCTGCAATACAGAAGACCAGAAAACAGTGCTGAAAGTAGGTAGGGATTTGCAGGCTATTGTAGTGCACTGAATTTCCCCAGCTCCCTGCACACATGATGACTCTCTGGGAAGCTCAAATTAGTGTGCATTTTATCAGCCCCTATTCTTTAATAATGTCTCTTTTAATAGGGACAGCTGGATCCAAGGCAATCCCATCAATCAACACTGGCAGCTGTGGCTATGATATTTACTCCTCTGACTCTTTGCTGCACTTGCAGACCTCATGCCTGTGAAATTACATCCAAATTTGAAATGTTTGACAGCAGGAGATTGGTGAGATTTGCTGTCCTTAGAAGGATCTAGGAACAGTCACAGGTGATAGCTCTTGGACATACCTTCACTTCTGCCTCACTGAAGGGAGGCAATAAACTAACATCCCTTAGATAGTGGCTCTGATCCTTACATTGGCTGGCAATTCCCTCATAAAGGTTGATAATTTCAAGAGTTAATGGTTACATTAGCCCTTGGTGGAAAACATTGGCAGCAAACTGTAATATCCCCATGATGAAGTCAGAAAAGAACCCACCTGTAGCATTGCATGTTTCATATATGGGTTTATTGTAAAGTTGGTTAATTTTATAAGTTAAGAATTTGGTTTGACCCTCGGTTCCCCCCATGTTCTCCCTTGTAATGGTTTGTTCCTTCCACCTGTTACCTGTCAATCATTGTAACCATCCCTCTCAGGTTGAGGCTCTTCTATGTCAATCATCCCTCACCTAACATATGATTTGTCCCCTGAGCCTTTTCCCGCCCCCAGACCCTTTCTATTGGTTCAGTGTGTGTCATCCCCGCCTCTGGGTTCTGTTCATTGGTCCCTCATGTCTCCATCCTTCACATCTTTCCCTTTTATAAGTGCCTACCTAAGGGCTTTTACCCAACAGTGTCACTGGGCCCACCTGGGTCAAATAAAGCGCCTTGGCATCCAAACGCGTGTCCACTCCTTCCTTCCTTACCTCAGTGCTTCACAGTCCTGCTCTTGCCGGCATCCAAACGCGTGTCCACTCCTTCCTTCCTTTGCCTCAGTGCTTCACAGTCCTGCTCTTGCCGGCATCCAAACGCGTGTCCACTCCTTCCTTCCTTTGCCTCAGTGCTTCACAGTCCTGCTCTCGCCTGCATCACCACGCCGCAGACAGAGCCACTACTCAGGGGTTCTCACCGAGAACCTGGGAGTGCCGGGATTCACGGCCTCCACCGGTCACTCCGGGAGTGGCTAGCCAGACTGTCAGCTCCAGTAGTGAGACTGCACCCACCTACTTTAATCTCCATTTCATAAATGCCTGAATTTAGAGACCATGCTGTCACATCAGTGATAATGTCAAGCATGCAAATTTACCTTTCTTCCACATCCATTGCTGTGCTTCCTACTTCAGTGTTCAATTTCTGGCATTTTGTTGCCAAAGTAAAAATCCTAAATTATTTTGATTATAATCTCCACTCTTAACTAGTTTCTAATCACAGAATACCTTGTTCCTTTTATGAAAGAAGGATATTATGGCACAAATTTTGGAAGCCAGTAAATAAAGTTATGCATTTTTTTCCTTAGAAACCTTCCATGGCTATGTTTTGTTGAAAAAATAATTTCAAAGGATTCTTTTTGTTTATGGAACCATATTTTGTATCATGCAATAATCTCAAAAGAAACAATTTGTTACTGCTGCCTGTCTGGCATTGATCAGGCCACATCTGGCAGTCTGTCTATGGTATTTGCAGGGATGCCCTGACAAAGGCAGGAATGATGCATCTGACTCCATGTTTTTAGAAGGCTAATTTATTATTTTATTATACTATATTATATTAAAGAATACTATACTACACTATACTAAAGAATACAGAAAAGATAACTTACTGAATGCTAAAAAGATAAAAATGAAAACTGAATGCTAAAAAGATAAAAATGAAAACTCGTGACTCTTTCCAAAAGAGTCCCAACACAGTTTGGCCCCAATTGGCCAAAGAGTCAAAACAACTCACACCAGAATCCAATGGAACAATCACCTGTGGGTAAATCTCCAAACACATTCCACATTAGCACAGCACAGGAGAAGAAAATGAGATAAGAATTGTTTGCCTTTTCTCTGAGGCTTCTCAACTTCCCAGGAGAAAAATCCTGGGCAAAGGGATTTTTTCAGAGAACATGAATGCCACATTTGTCCAGCCCTGGGCTCCCAGTACAGGAGGAAGCTGCACAAACCTGAGCAGCCTCCCCTGCAGACAGCCTGGGGCTGGGGTACAATGTGTGAAACAAGGCTAAGGCAGCTCTCCCTCCTCAGCATGGCAGGAGCAGCCCTGGCTGCTGGGCTCAACTATCTGAAAAGGAGGTAAGGAAAACACAGAGCCAGGCTCTTGCCAAGATGTTTAACAGCAGGACGTGAGGAAACTGTGACAAGGTGCAAAAAAACCCAGGGAAACTCCAGCTAGATGCTTGGATAGAAAACTTACAAGAAACGACATAAAGTGAGAAAACAAGCCCTGAGACTGTGGAATATCCAGCCTTGGAAATACTCAAAACTCAGCTATATGAAACCATTAGCTCAATGTTCTCTGAAGCCAGGCTTCTGCTCTGAGCAGGGTATTGAAGCAGACAACTACACAGGTCCCTTCTGACCAAAATTATTGTGCGATTCTGTCTATCTGACCTTTTTTGCTTTAAGTGCTCTTTGAGATCCCTATTTGGGAAAAAAAAAAAAAAAACAAGGAGAAACATAGGTCTTCCTTGTAGAAAGCAATCACTGTTAATGAAGCCAACCCCCTTCGTGTAAGGGGCACGAGAAGCCCAAAGGTACATTCATACACGTACATCCAACCAAACCTTACTGAAAGTGGAAACAGGGGAAAAAAACAGCAGATTTTTAAAAGCAAACCTAAAAGTCCTCTAATTTCATCAAGTCCAAGCAGAAATGTAAAAGAATATTGTCATCTTTTTGCAGGGGTTCTATACTGTTGTCTCCTTATTGCAAAAGTTCCATACCTTCTTGGTGTTTCTTGCGGGCAGGTCCTCAGAGCACGGCCTCTCACCTCTTCACAAAGCAGCCAACTGACTCTAGTTCCCTTCTCAACCACCCAACCCACTCTTTTATAGCATCTTCTTCTCATTGGTTACAGCTGTGGCCTCTTAAAGTCAGACCTGTTCCTAATCTTTGATAATTGTCCCAGCTGCAACTCCTTAGGGTAAGATTACTTTTCTATACTACCTTTATTTTCTTATATTCTATCCCCCTGCAAGAGAATTTGGTCATAATTTTCATATCATAATTTTGTATTCTCAAATCCTCAGATGAGCCTTAAGACTAAGGAGGAGTCATGTCTGAAAGTAAGGGTTGAGACAAAGAGCTATCAACTCTGAATGTGTATAAGGGATTGCTGGAGGTCTGAGATTATCTCCAAAATGTTATTTCTAAGTGTTTCAAAACTTTTTGGCCATATCACTTTGTTAACCTCCTCTTCCCTTCCTCTCCCACCTCTTTTTGTGCCTTTATCTATGGAAGCTGTTCCACAGAGTTGTGCCAGTGACCATGTCTGCAAAGCAGTGAATGCACAACTCCCCAGGGAATAATCACCTGCAGTAAGCTTTGACTGGAATAGCAGTGAGTTCAGGAGTCCCAGAAATAGCCAAGGTCTTCCTAAGAAATGAGAGACAAAGGAAAATACAACCTAGAAAAAACATAGGCAAAATATAGGGTTGTGAAAAGTCCCACAGCATCTCAGACTGCTGTTTTTGTTTTCTACAGATGCTTCCTTTGATATTCCTCCAAGAGTTTTGAGCATTTACTCCATAATAACTATTATTATGTATTATTATTACTGAAGGCCTGGATGGCATTCAGAGGTTTTAAAATAGCCATCTCTTACACAATGTTTTGCAGTTTCTCTCTCTTCATGTTTTAAATTTTGTCCAATGGAGTCTCAAACTCTCAAGGAACAGAATGACCTGAGAGGCCCTTGCATAAGCCCCTCACATGGGTGGTTTTTTAAGTGTTAACTTTCACATAATTCACCATGAAAGGAGTTAAAAAACACCTGAATATGCAAAAAACCTATGCCTGAAACAAAGACAGAACCAAACTTCAGCTAGGCTAATGGATACTGCTTCTCAGTTTTCCCTAAATTTATCTAACAAGGATTATAACGGCAAGTGACTGTTCAAAGACAACTTCCACAATTTTTTCATGGCCTCTACTGATGAAGAACACAGCAATGGACTCAGCTCTGCCCTTCAACAGCAGCACACAATACACAGGATTTTTCAGAGAATGCCATGTGTTCCAGGAACTGAGAAAATAGCACTACTGTAGTTTGTGATGACCCTAAATCATTGGACTTTGTCCTGCTCTTTCCCAATAGCTCTTGAAAGGATTTCTCCAGGTTTCTAGATGTCTTTTTGCATCCCAGGCACACTTCTTACATGTCCTCCCACTCTGAAGCTATTTATTGTACCAGGCTCTGTGCTTTTCTGCCTGAAATTCCTCCACTTTCTGAAGAGGGATTTTCCTATTAAAAAGATTCTTTCATGCCAGGAAAAGGTTAAAGATTTACCATGCATCAGCTGGGCTGTGGTAGTTTAATATGTGCATATTTTTAGTTTGTTTTAAACAGAGTAAAATCTCAACAAAACTCATTGCCACTTCATATAACCCTTCTCTAATCATGGGTTAAGCACATGCATGCAATTACTGATAACTCTTATCATCTGCCAGTCCTCAGAGAAGATATTCTTACCTGCACATTGATTTATAACTAATGATTTGGACCAGGTTTTGCACTTGCCTTGCACTGGGGTGAAAGCCTGTACTCTGAAATCATTGCAGCTATTTAGGTGAGCAACTGCCTGCCAGCTTGAACAAGGGATTCCTCACAGAGACTCCTAATCCATCATAATCCATCCTTCAATTTGGTAACAAACAGTGATTTTGAAGATCTGACTTGTATTGAAATTCAATGTCTTTCCATCTGCTAGCCAAATTTGTACAGTAATACAAACACACTTGGTATCTAAAGAGCATTCATTGCTTGCATGTCACTGTCCTTGCACTTTAATGTTCTAGAGATGATTTAGGGGCATCTGCCATTTTTCCTTGATTTAGGAAAGATTTAGAGATTTAGCAAAGACTTTAGTTTGTGGGCTTAAAATCCCTTACAAAACCCCAGGTTTTGTGTGCCTTGTATTTAAACCAACGTCCTTGAAGAGCAGATATTTACATCAATAGAGGTGAAGGTACCTTTTGTTTAATGACTACAGAAAGAGATTTAGGCTACATTTTTCTTTTATGTCCAGGGGACCATATCTTCCACATAGCTAGGAAGAGCTACCTGAAATTTTTTTGAACTTTTCAACCTGCTGGTTCTCCACTCCCACATCTCCATCAACAAGAGCTGGAGGAGCGTGAGATAAATGCAAACACACAGAATGCAACTTCAGAGCCCAGATTTCCTTCTGCCTGTGGAGAAGCTGCAATTATGCCTCTCTGATTAAAAGAAAATCTGCAGCAGCCAAGCACTGATCAAGTTTGAGCAGCCTAATGACTTTGCTAGCACATGATGTTTGATAACAATCTCCAGCAGACCACTGATGACACAGATCCCTCTTCTTGGAAGGGAGTGATAAAGCCCCCTGTTCCAGCTGATTAACTTGTACATAGCAGGCCATGATCCAACTGTTCCTTAGCCACCTGTGCAAGTGAAATGTGGCTCTGCTCCTGCAGTAATTTAGCTCCTAATATTTTCAGCCTGATAAAAAGCAGACCACCTCATCTAATGGCAATTTTTACATAATGCTTTTTATTTTCAAGCCAGCCTGCCCACCTTATATTGCATATAAGCCATGGCTGTATTTACTACCACAATGAACAACTGCATCTCCTCCAGAATTAAAATCTAATGACACATAAACAAAATCATGCCCTTATATTCCTACAGATAAAACTTAGATCTATATCTTAATTAGGAAATAACTGTGTCTTCATCTAGAGAACAAGTAAGTAAGTTCTAGTAGATCTTAAGTTCATGTAAACTCTGGGTAATTTAAATTGAGTTTTTTCTATGATGAATGTTTACATTTATCATATGATAGAAGTGGTTGGGATTCACACCTGCACAAGTAGCTACCAACACATGGACAAGAATTCTCACCTTTCCAAACATCAGTAACAATTCCTGCCTTTGCATGGTTGCAATACCTTTGCATGGCTGTCTGAGCAAGAAACCATGAAAAAGTAATCCCACAGTGACTGTGAACTGACTCATTCAATCCCTGCATGGTTCAAACATACACAGAATATGTATACAGCAGTCCTCTTGCTGGTTTTGCTTCCTAAGCTTCTAGTTTATGTTCTGGAAATGTACTCACTTTCCACCATATAAAAAAATCTGGAAAAAATCAGAAGTATGGAGTTGAAGTGCTACTTTCATCCTTCATTTTTATATCCTTTAATATAGCAATAAAATGAAAGCAGTTCCATGCTGAGGACCCAAAGGCTATGGGGCACTAAAACCAATTAAATGGCAATCAAGCCTTCAAAGCAGATATGTCAAAGGCCTTGAGCTGCTTCTGAGGAGAAAACATTCAGTAACTCTCTATTTATACAGTTTAAAACATCATAAGCATTTTCTCTGAGGAATTTACACAAACAAAACCATAGCAATTCACTAAATATTCAAACAAGGTGATTTCAAAAATCAGACAAAACCTAAATATTTATTAATTGCACTGTTGAACCTCAAGTGCTGAGAGCATATTTTAGCTCCCTAAAGCAAATTCTGAAGCTAGATAATCAATACTCAAGCAAACTACTGATTTGTTCCATAAACATGAATGCACTCACATGCTTTGCAGTGTAAGGAAAAAGTGACATTCCCAGAAAATGACTAAGTTCAAATACTACATCTCCTGGCAAGAAAAGTTTGAAATTCTGCCAGCTGTGTGCAGAAGATCACCTAGCATGACTTTGATTTCTAGAGGTAGTAACAGACTGATTTCTTTCCCTGCAACAGATTTAGCCAAACAGGTTTTATGCCAATTTTTCTACTGAAGTAACTGGGGGAAAAAAAAAAATCCAAGAACAAAAAAAAGCCAAAACCATACTCATTTGGCAGAAAAGAGAGGAAGTTTGCAAGAAATATGATTAAAGAGAAAGTGAAAATTTTAGATACAGATAAAAAATATGACTGTATTACCTCAGGGGCTTTTTTTCAATAAGAGATAAGCGTTAAAAGTTTCATTCTGGACCTGAGTTTGCTGCCTAACAGCTTAAACCTTTACATTTGGCCAAAAGAAATGCAAAATGCCACCATTTTAATTTGATGCTATTTGAAAGTCTCACAGATGGAAGTGATTCCACAAAATATAAAGCAATTTGGAAACAAAAGCTGCTGGTTTACATCCCCAAGTGAGCATTCAGGCAGACTCACCCAAACAATGATGCTCAGTTTAACCAAACTACCTGATGAGGAGAGATGCCCTTTCCACCAGAGAAATCCCACCTCCACAAAGTATTTTAATCAGTTTTTAAAAGAGCAAAAAACCTCAAAGCAGGACTTCTTTTGTCAGAAAGAACCTGCCCCTGTTCTGGGAAGGTAACCCAGGAAGCAGGGCCAGAGGAAGGAATTCACTTTGGACCCTGCCACAAAGTGGAGAGCTTTGAAATACGTCAGGTTTGGTCACCCACAGCAGAAAGAAACCATTGTTTGCTGCCAATATCTGAGTGTGTGCACAGAGGGAAGGTTTTTGCAGCAGCTGGTGAATGCAGCACCTCCTGAGTGCCTTGGAGACCCTGCTAAGTTCCTTGCAGAGTAAAGCCCTGAGATTCTTGTCAGCACGTCTTCACTTTGTATTTGCCTGGCAATTTTCCAGCTCCCTTCCCACCCAGCCTGGAAACCTGCCCAGAGTGTAGGATGCTAGCAAGAATCATTTGGCTTGTGCTGTTTGGCTTTGTTGTCAACAGTTGGGTTTCAACTCTGCCGTACATCTGGCACGGTTTTGCAGGCTCATGCTGCTGCTCACATTTTCTCAGTAATCCCCCATGTTAAAGGTGGGAAGGGAAAGAGAGTATTCTCCTAGACTGTCCATGTTTGAGAATGTTTTGTTCTTCTCAGAGTGGACATCCTGACAGAAATCTTTGTTTTTCTTTTTTCACTGTGGTATTTCCCCTCCCAGGAGAGCAGAGCATCAGGAGGCAATAACCAAGAGAAACCTCCATAGAGAGGATCCATCCTCTGGCCCTTTCGTGGCTCCTCCTTTCCTTCACATGAACATTTTCCCCCTTTTCACATATCCCAAGCCTTTCCCATTCTTCAATCATAAAGTGTACCTGGAGGAAAGGTACAGGAGAGCTGCCCTCTGTGCCTTCCACCTGCAGGCAACTTGCTGGTCCCAGAACCAAGCTTCAGCCTCCATCCAATCACTGCTGACACCTGCCAGGAACAAGCAAGGCCTATCGTGGTCTGGTCCCAAGACATGTGGGCAAAAAAGGTAAAATGACCAACATAAATGTTAACTGAGAGCAGTAACTGCTTTGGTTTGGGTTTTTTTCTCATCAACTTCACAAGACCTATGTCTGCATTGACTGGATCTTCAAGAAAGCATCATTTACCTATGACTTGGTACCTGAGAGAGGTGGAAATGACATGAAGAGCCCACCAAGCCCTCTTGTAGCCCTCCAAGTTGTCTCAATTCTAGGAAAGAAGGAGCTGATGATTCTCCTGGCAAGCTCAATCTTTTCATGCCCATCTTGGGCATTTTGCCTCAGCCATGCTCAAAAACTGTTCTGCCAGTGGCAGGAGTTTTGGGGAAGCCCCAAAAAATTGTTTTCACCCCAGGACATCCAAAATATACACCTCTGTTTGTTGCCCTCCTTCTGACCTCCTGAATCAAGGAGAGGTTGTTGTCCTGCTGGTCTAGTCTAACTTATACTCAAGGGCAATCAATTCCACATCCTGGCTGGATGTCCTCACACATCTCCTCATGGCTGCCTGAATTTCTGTTACAGACAGTTTTCCTCCACTCCTTCTTGCTGAGATTTTATCAATAATTTTCCCAGCCTTCAGTGGCTTATAACATCACTTCTGCAAAAAATTACTTTGTTCAACTGAAGCAATATTTCTGTAAACTATTTATAAATCTGTCTTTGAGTTTAAGTGGCTGTAAATAGCCAGTGCCACAAACACAGCTGTGCCACATCTCAGGCTGAAAATAAGGGCTTCTCTCTAACCAGGGACCTCCAGGCAATGTTTTCAGTTTTCTAAGTGCCTTTATTTATGGTAGACATAAAACCAACCCAGAGCCCCCAAATATTTTTGCCTTGTTGGTATGCCTGATTTGCAGCATACCTCAAATTTCAGTGCAATATGGAAGGATGAGTCAGTAAAATTCATTAACACAAATAAATTAATTAGCCCAAGTAACTGTCTTCTTTTCATTTGAATTAAAGTGGAAAACAAAGAGAAGTCTATCAAAAGTTCTTTAGGAAAGGCAAAGCACATTCAATCAGTCTTTACAGAAATCAGGTGTAACACAAGTCACACAGCTTTGAAGATTCTTAATTTTTGTGAAAAACAAAAATTATCATGAGGAAACCACTGTGACTGCTCAGCAAAGCAGTAACTCACCTCTCCCATAAGAACATTTGTTTTGGCTTTTACTGATGAAACAGACCAACTTCAGCTCTGAGGTTTTTCACCAACACTGAACATAGTCCAGGCCAACAGGATTTGAAGTGTCACAGATCCAGATGGCAGAGGGGCATGAAACAAGTCCCAGGCAGCAAAAAGACACTTCCCCAACTCAAGGTGAGTCTCATCATAAAGCCATATGTCAAGTACCAAAAACACATGGAGCACACCAATAGGGAATCAAGTAGAGCATGATGATTTAGTCCTTTTTTTTTCTTCACCCCACAAAAGGCACAAGGTGCCCCTGCCAGATGCCTTAGGCAGCCTGAAGTATCATGGCTATCCCTGAGCTTCCCACAGCCAGCATCAGGTGACAGCTTCTCCTTTCCCACCACAGATGTACAGATTGCTTATTTATCCCTGCAGTGTTTATTGGGAGCTTCCTACCTTGCAGCTCACGTCTGTCTTCCAAATGCACATTACACTATGACCTCACAGCTGTGCTGAATTCTGTAATGCTATTCTCTGTCAGCACAGGGATTAACAGAAAATCTAATGTGGATAACCAGAGATATGCAATGTCTGACAGATGAAAATGGTGCTAAGGGCAGCAATACCTACATAGGGCTGGTGGTGCAGAAGAGGAGAAATTTGTTTTCCACTGAATGCCCACAGGGACCATCAAGAAAAAGCCACCCCATTTTGAGAATTACCAAACTCTACAGCAGGCCCACCCAAAAAGCAAGCCCTTCTCTTGACCCAACAATACTGGGGTTATTTTATCAAGGCAAGGTTAAGTAGTTGGTAGTAGCAGATAAGAAGTGAGAAAGACTTACTGTGATATTCCACAACCCTGCAGCAGGTTCTGCCCACATCTTTAGCAAACCCTGGAAGTTTGGAGGTAATTGCCCACACAAAGACAGCTGCCCTTTTCACAGCCCCACATGCACAGTTTATTCTTTAATATTTTTGAAAATATCACAGCCTCCATTAGAAGTCTTAGGCAGAAAGCCTTGATTCAGCTGTCCTCCCTCCTGCATTTGGAATCTGGGAGAGCCATTTTGAAACACAAGGAAGAGTTCATTTGTATTTATCTGAGAGAAAACTGATAGACCAGATCTTTATTAATCAAAGTCAATGAAACTGCATGGTTGAGAATGCGATCCAGTGTTTACAAACATACATTTTGCAGCCAGACTGTTTTGGTGCAGTTTCTCCTCCAGAAAGGGTATTGCCATACATCTTCATTTATTCTCCTAATGAAATTAACGAGGTATTTGGTGGCACAATTTATAGGAAGAAAAATTAATGGCATTGGATTCTCAGCTTATGTGAAAAGGAACTGTGGTACTTCAGCAAAACAAATAGAATTCATCCGCCCACATGTAGTAGAGTCCCAAACTAATTAAATAGGCTGCTTATCTCAGATATAAAATTCAGGCTTCATCTTTCAAAATGAGAGGTTTGAGGAGGGAAGAATACTATGGCCTATCAGCTACATAGATATATATAAGTGTCTGAATTAATCTTTGGATGTCTCCCAGAGAAACTGAGAAGGTTCTCGTGTCTGTAGAATGCAGAGAGTAACCAGAAATGGTTATAATTTGTACTTCCTTAACAGGACCTTCTTCAAGTTCCCTGTAAGAGATAAGACTTTTCTAAGGTCACACAGTTCTAATTTACATTATCAGTCAGTCCCACAAACTGCATTGTTTTGAATTTAAGTATCAGACTTTTTTTTTTAGATGGCAAATGCCTGATCATCTTTCTTCTACTATGAGAACCAGGGGAAGCATGGTGAGAGTAAATTAAACCCCAAGGAATATATCCCCAGAACTGTCTATTCAGCCAGTGTCAGGTAGAACAAAGACCACGTTGAAAAGAGTGCAGAAAACTTACATTAGTAATGAAGTGAGAGCTTAATAATTATAAAAGGAAAAGATCCTAAGGGAGTTGGGAAGAAACTAAATTGTAAGAAATACACAAATAGTCTTTTTGTCTTTTATTTCTGAGTCCTCTCTGTGGTGCCTTGGCAATGTGTCTTGACAGGAGTAAGTTACTATAGGCCATGGGTTCCAGAATTTAATGTGCTGCTGAAATTTTGTACTATTTGAGAACAAGAGCGAACCTTTACAACTGCCTAAAATCTGAACAATTCTTGATATCTTTTGCTGTTCCTCAGAGCTTTCATCACTTCCTCAGCAGCCAAACTGCCCAGCTGCTGCAGGGATTGGCCCCAAACTCCTGACTGCTGTGAGTGTGCCTTGTTTGTTCACGTTTGAGCACCAGGTTTGCATCTTCCCTTGGAAGCTGACAGGAAAACTGGTCAGAAACATGGAGGCAAATCCAGGGGTAGTGTTGGAAACATGAATCAGGGAAGAAAACTGCAAAGCTGCTCTTCAATCATCTGGCACAAATTATTGTCATTTGTATCTGATCTGGCCAGCGCCTTGATGATCTGCAATCAAACAGTAACAACAGTTAAATGTAATGATTTCACAACATTCTCTAGATATATGAAACACAGGCAGGTGTTATTTAAATGCATTAATTCAGCCACCTTGAGAGTTAAATTGACAAGAAACAGTATGAAGAACTGAATTCCTTATGTTCCTTATAAAACATAAGGAAAATAACAAGAAATAAAATTTCTTACTGATGTGAAAACAAATCATAGATAAGAAGAAAATAACTGTTTAGACTAGACCTTATCCAAGAGGCTATGCTAAATAAACATATTTAAAGCTTTTTAATCTTTAATAATCAGACTGATATGGGACTTCAGCTTACAATGATGTTTTATGTGGCATCCTCAGAAGAGAGGATGCTCTCAGAAAAGAACTGCTCTTTTACATTTGGTTCATGAGTTACCACACAGAACAGAGGTATCAGAGCTCAAGTAACAGCTTCAGTAACACTATAGATATTAAAAAAAATCTATGCTGTATAAATAGGTATAGAACCTAGAGTAGAACCTGTGGTTAAATAGGTTTAGAAGCAGAGATTACCACCACTGGCATGAAATGCCTGGACTTGGGACTTGCATCCACCTTTATATACTGTGAGATAGGTGTGGGTATCAGGGCGTGGGAAATAAAAGCTCTCAAAGAGAAAAGTGCAGGCACACAAATGTCCACAAGTGGAGGACAAGAACAAAAGGCAACACACTGCAGCAAAACAAATATCGTCCTAAGAGATATCCTGGGGAAGATCCATTAAGATGCAAAAATACTCAAGAATAATTTTTGAGTGCCAATTAGTGAGATACACACTCCTGCAGCAGCATGCATCTACTTCTAGGTAGCTCATGCAAAATCATCATGGAGTTATGCCCACTGGGAGCAGGTGCTTCAATTAGAGGTTACATTTATAATGTAATTAAATGCCTAATTTATTAAAAGGAATGCAAATCACCTCAGTTTCTAAGTGGCAGCAGTGACATTTAGAGCACGCTACGCGAAACCTTTGTTTTAGGAATTAAGCAATGTATGCCCTCAATGATAGCAGCTCCAAAATGGCCTGTTGCTCACTGGTCTCCTGAGAGCCCCAGTGAGCATAAAAAGTGAGAAATTGAGAAATGGGATCATAACATTTATGAGAGACAACTGGGACAGTCACAATAAACTGTATTTCATGGAGGTTCTGGAGGTTTTTTAATTTTTTCCTTTTTATATCAAGAACTCAACACAATTATTTAATTTTTTTAAAATATTTTTATACAAAAGCTTTTAATTGTTTTTTTTTTTAGTATTCCAACGGTTTGCAGACATAGTGGCTTAGCTCTGAGAGTAGAGTCACCTCTTTGAGCCGTCGTGCCTTTTGTGCCTGTTCCTCAGTAACTCTCTGGTGTGCAATTGAGCATCTGGTTGATGGCTACCATTCCCATTGCATGACCAATTCCAATGATTTGTTGTAACAGTAAGTCCCATAATGTAACAGGGAAAGATTAGAAACAAGCAGCCCTGCAGAATTGCTAAAATACATAATCATTCCTACTGGTGTTTAACTCATATTCCATATGATCCATTGTTAACAAGAGAGCTGCTTAACCACAGGCAGTTATTTATGCATTGGATAGACATGCTGGGAGCAAACAACACCAAAATATCCAATACTATAATGAGACTTAAATAAAACAAAAGGATCCCATGTATCTTTTCAGAGCATTACTTAAAAATATTGTTCATTTAGTAAGGCTTTTTTTTTTAGGTGAGAACATAGGACAATCTCTCACTGGAAAAATTCTGAAAAAAAAAAGAAAAACAAAGATCAAGCACGGCAACAGCATCTCTCTCCCCCCAGCCCAGGAGCAAAACATGGCAATACCTCCATGCAGTGACACTCCTTCAATCCACAGCTCCCAGAGTCCCTAGTGAAACAGTTCTCACATCTGATTTTCACCTTTTGTCTTCTTGTCTGGGAGTGAATCCTTCCAGGATTGAAGGTGTGTGGCCCAGTGGCTGCCCACACAGACTCCAGTGAAGTCAGCTGGACTCTGATTTTGTATAGCCAAGTACCTCCCAACTTGCTGCAACGTTAAAGCCAAATTCTGCAGCCTGCAAAACACAATAAGGACATCTTTCTTAATGCTTTCTGGTCTCATTTTCAGCTTGTTTACCCACCTGTCTTTCCTCACTTGATTGCTATTAGATGATTTAATAAGAACACAAATAACCCTCACCAAAACAAAAGTAGATGGAAAGGTGTCCTGGTTAAAATGTTTTCTTCTTTGAACTCAGGTAATCACATCTACTCAAATTCTCATCTCCTGATAAAACATAAATAGTCTATTGAGGCCATGAGAAGAAATGATTTACAGCTGCCTTTTTCAAGTGCTTTATTAACTGTCTGCAATGTCTATTGAAATAGCATGCTTTCCTCCAAATGTGTAAAGGCACAGAGGCCTAATACAGCAGGCTGAGGATTTTTGCTGATTATCATTTGATTATTTGGGATTTTAAGAACATATGTGATAAAGATCATTATACCTATGTGTATACATTTGTCTGCTTACAACATGAGAGTATTTTCTTTGCCTATTTTGGTGTATTTCCAATACAATATTCTTCAGAGAGATAATATTTGCACCACTTTTTTATATATGGTATTTCATGTTGTTATTTGTAAGCAGCCCGCTCTGCACCACAGTGTTGAGATCCAACCAGACAATCAGAAAGCCATTGTGGAAAAATAGGAATCCTTCATACCTAACACCCATCTGTACATTGAGTTCAGACTAAGTAACTTTTAATACTTGTTCATTTCAAATGCATTTTTCTTTTCCTCTTACCTCAACCCAGAAAAAGCCCTAGAAGTCAATTTAATTCAAAATTATAATGATGAATAGCAGTTTTCTCTGGAAAACAAGTAAATGTGGAGCTCTGTCAGACCTCTGGCTGGTGCCACACTGTTCCCATAGAGTAGTGCCCATGAACATTTCTCAACTCTTTTTACCTTAGTTAGGATGTTGCTGCCACAATACACAATTTTACTGCTTTGAGAATTTCCTAATTTCTACATGGTAAGGTTCTTTTTTTTCCTACCCATAAAACACTTAGAGAGTTTTATACCATCTGTGCAGAAAAACCTAGGCAGGTCACCTGTTGGCTTCCAGATGGAACATAAATATTTGGCTTGGGATATTGCAGTTTTAAATAAAACTGCAGTGGCATACTACCACTGAACTATTCCTCTTTATTTACTGACCTGGCATCAACCTTGGAAAACAGCTCTTCTGTGCTGATAAAACCCAAGCAAGTTGTTCCAAATTATTTCATATGTTCTCGTACCTTGCACAGACAGGGCTTTTAATTTGTCAAATATAATTGAGTTTGTATTGAATAAACAAAAGAAATATGTGAAGAATTTATGAACAAGAAGGAAACAAAGAATAGATAGTTCTTAAGGGCAATGACCACTTTCTCACTGCAAACCTCATATTTCTGTCAAAGACATAAAAAAATCTGTTTTCAGGCAAATTTTCAAGTCAATGCAAATCACATATAGCAGCCTAAGCATCTACTTAAGTAAATAAAATCTGATAAACATTTCAGATAGTCATTTTGGGGCTTTACCCATATCCACAAACATGAAACATCATCTGCTCCAACAAGATAAAACCAGGCTGTCCCTATGGCATAACCAGGTCTGAAAATGGACTGATAGCAATACAGGATACTGCATACTATGACACTGGGAATTTTCAAAATAATGAATTTTTCCATAAGCAAGAAAAAAAGCCAACACATATAAGAGCTACTAGTGCTGTCTATGTATTTGCATATTCTTCAGCAGCATTTACCAGTTACAGTTAAATGGACAGTAACTTCTGCAGCAAAATAGTTAGATAGCAAATAAAAGAACTAAAAAAAAACCTCCTAAAAAACCCCAAAAGAAACAATACAAAGCTTGCCACAAACTTGTTTAATTCTTTGCTGGCATGTACCTCACTCCAATTAGAAACATACCACACAAAGGAGAGCAATATCATTTGGTTAGCCAAGACTCTGGTGCAAGGGGTGGATGCTCTGCCTCCCAGCAAACTGCAGCCCCAGCCTCTGCCTTGTCTTTTTCAGTCAGGATAAGACTCCCCTTCCAGCCATGGGGTATTCTAAGGCTACATTGCCTCCATGATTAATAACCCTGTGTCTGCTTTAGCTCCTAGAAGTACGAATTACACCTTTGCCATAACATCCCTAATGAAAAGGAAAATGATCTGTCTGAAAAGTAGGACACAGAGCCAGGAAATTAAGAAAATGAGATAGCAACTTATTTCCAAGAGCTGCTGAAAGCACTGCCAGGAGCAAAAGTTATTCTCCCTAAGAGACTGCTACCAATCCTGCTTAGTGGTTGATGGTCACCTAGGAATGGTCACTTCCCTTGTCTTAACCATCTAAATGAATTATTCATCTCATTCTCTAAACAAGAGATTTTCTTACTTCCACATGAATTGGAAATCATATTTGGAAATGCATCTGGTCAAAGTTTTCCTGAGCTTCACTGGAATATCAACATTATTAAATAATAAGAGTGAAACTTTTGCTGCCAGGAGTCTGTTATCTCTGCTCAAACAGCACAGCCTGAAGCAGATACCATCAGCTGTTATGATGCTGGTAATATACCAAACACTGTCATTCCACATTTAAGGGATCCAAAAGAGCAGCAATTGCCTTCATTCATTTGTACTATGAAATTTAAAGAATGTTTCTTTTTTCTGTTTCAGTGGTATCTTTAGACTCGACATCAGTCAAGAAACTGTGATTCCAAAGAGAAAATGACTGAGACAGAGTATTTCTCCCCTACCCTCTAATTTTAAATGACAGGTGCAGATATGTCTCAAGAGACTGACAGTTTTCTTATTGTGCTTTGCATTTGAAAGGCATGTGGGGCTTTTATTTCAGAATGTTTTTATTTCTTCTCTTGCTGTGTCAGTGGCCAAGTTTGAAAGTCAAGCCTTGTAAATCACAATTCTTGGAAATGAGTTTCAGACCTCTGAATGCTGACTCACTGGCAGTTAAGTGCTTTTTCGTAAGCAGCTCAGTAACTTTCAGAGCCAGGATTTTCAGAAACAACCTTCTGTACTACAGACTGTTGACAGGTAAAATTATGTGCCAGTTTAAGGTTGAATAGAGGACTTTTTATTACCTGTCTCAATTGCATTCATTGCGCTGATTAATTAAATGGCCAGAAATATGGGCAGTGTATGCCCTACTTGTAAAGGCTGGCTACATAGAAAGCATTCTAAAGCAGCTCATCCAATATTCCCACTTCCAGCACAGATTAAGAGGGTTACATACAGTCCTCAAAAACTGCTCACCTGGCCTCTCCTGCTGTAGTACTAAACCACCAAAAAGCATGAAAGAACTGCCAAGCCTGCTCATGCACACAAACAGTGGCTAGGGCATCCTAGTGGATGGAGGGTGACCTTCTTGAGAGCAATCTGGGAGGCAAAGTGTGTAAATCTCATGGCTTTAGCTGCTGGTGATTCCCTTCCCTTGGCTTACAGGTGTAAGTTACACCTTAGGGTGAAAGCCCTGCAATGAGGAGGAGGGGCTTATCCCACTCAACACTTGAATTACTCAGGAGGTCAAGGAGATGCCCTAGAAGCCGCAGCAACAGAGCTCTTCTGGTTATGCACTGATCCCAAGCCCCTCTGTTTGCCCTGCAGCCCTCAGCTGTGGGAAGGTGGGTGTCATTTGACATAGCCACAGTGATCTGTCTGTTTCTGAGAGATTCTGGTGTGGCAGCTGTTTCTAGAAGCTGCCAAGGACCCTGGTGCTGGACACCAAAGAGATCCAGCGTGCACATTCCACTGCTGAAATGCTTAGTGCCACTAGATGGGTTTTCATGCTTGTACTGGCCTTTCTCTTCTTCAAGTATTTCTGCAATGAGGAAAAAGTCTGTCTGAGGCTGCACTGGGCAATGATCATGCTCATGACCGAGTCTGATAACCTCTTCCACCTGGAATGCCTTCTCCAAGTGTGCAGCCACTCTTGGGCTTTCACCTCGAGGAGCAGTGAAAGGAAGGGACTCCTGCAGGATGCTGGCTATTCTGACAAAATACAGCTAATACTCCTGTGTGCTAAGCTGACAACTTTTTTGCTGCCTCTCTTCCCACCATCACTTTATGAAACCTATCCCTGCCCATGCCAAGACACTTGTTTTGTCCATTCAGGAAGAATATTTCCCTTATTCAAGAAACTGGTCTAATCAAAGTGGTAGCTCACGTCATGATTTTGCTTTATTCAGTCTGAAGTTTGGAACAGCCAGTGACTCACAAAGGCAAAAACTGAAGAGCTGAACATGCAGAAGGGTACAGGTGACCTTTAGCTTTGCTCTTTCTGGCTGGATCACGTTGCTGTGCCTGAGCTGAGCTGACTCAGATGTTGCAATCTCTCACACTCTCTTTATACTCCTTACAAACCACAGTACTGACAGTGAAGAAAAAGAGATGGTGACAAGTGACCAGAGGTCTGGAAATAATTATTTCATTACCCTGCAATCCATAGCTTCATATTCCTCAGGCTGGGAATATCCTGATATCAGATATCCTATATTATAGGAATAATCTTGTTATTACTGGATGTTTTATTATATATCCTGTCCTATTATATAGTGTTATAAGAACCATATTATTATTATATGATATCCTATAATTGGATCTTTTGACTTCAAGAAAACACCTCACTGCTTCCAGATTCTTCTCCTGGACTCCCTGTGCCACAGGACCTTCATACTTGCCATATACAGGGGACATACATGGTCCTTCCTGGCAGCCTCCAGGTGGGCATTACCCTTGAGAATTCCCATTTTCTTGGGCTTCAGGAAGGCTTTTCCCAGACATCTCCTTCTCTGAGAAATCCTGACTCAAGAGGAATGAAACAGTTTGGGCATTTGGATTAGATTAAACAATTAGTTTCAGTTCAAAGGGAAACCCAGTGGAAAACTCAAATATATTCCCAACATTTACTTTTGAAATTATTATATCATGCAGTTATATTGAGAAATAATAAGAAGAATTTCCCCAAAAAAATCAAAACTTTTTTCCAGGGGAACTAAGCTTTTATTTGGCTCCTTTACTCGACACTTTTCCCCCATTTTGAATAGAAGAAAAGAAAATCCCTCTAACTTTCAATTTTAAACCAAAGGGAATTATTCTCTCAATTCTCTTTTAGTTGGCTACAGAATTTAAAAAAAACTCTTTTCCATTTTGTTCTATGAAGAATCTAAAATCCCTAGATTTTCTCCCTTACAAATCTAAATCTAAAACTAGCCTAATTTGGATTTAGCAGAACAGAATTTTCTGGGCTTTTTGTAGATGAAGTAGGTGCAGAAATCAGGCTACTCTAAATACTTAGAGCAAATTAATGTACTCTAAAATTGAATACATTCTAAGATTCTGTTTAAATACTTGAAAAAAACACAAAACAGGCTAATACCAAAATACCAGCCTGTAACAGAGCTGTTTCATGTTTGTCCTTTTGCAGGGTACCTGAATTCTCCTAGTCAAAGGTAATTTAAGTAAAACTACATGGCTGGCAGGTTTGGAATCACAGGAGGTGTGGTTAACACCTCAGTGACTCACTCAAAAAATGTAACTACAGGCCAAATAAGCCACTGATTCCTTGGACTGTGCTTCTCAAATGTGTAGAAGAAAATGCATGGAAGCACAACAGCGTTGCAGAGGGGAGGCAAGCAGCCCTTGCTGTGCCTCCAGGGGCTCTTTCTGGGTGGGTCAGAGGGACAAAATCCAACAAACCCTCTGCTGTTCATCCTCAGCCTGTGCCACTTGCAAGGACACAGCAGCGTGTAACCCCTGCAGTGCCCTCACCCCCTTCAGGCAGGAGAGAGCTCTTGTGCCCTGTCTTTGTGCAGAAACAGAGAAGATGGATTGGCTGGAGATGGATAGATGGACATAAAGCATCAGCTGTTGTAAGAAGGTAGCTGCACTCTGCCAACAGCAAAAAAAATTGTATTTCAGGGAATCTCTTTTTTACTCTGCCCTGACATGGGATAGCTCTGGCTGGGATGAGTCCTGTGGGAATGTTTCTCCTGCCTTAACACTTTGGAGTGGACTTTGAAAAGTGCAAAAGGGAATTAGTATCCAAAGGACAGCCAGCAACTTTGAACTGCATTTGCATCTCTATCTTTTTGAGGGCATTGGAAATCTGAAGAAATAAGAGAAGACAGAGGATTCACTCATATCAAAGTATGTTCTTAAAACTTCTATTGTTTAAGGACTCATACATCTAGATTCTTACCAGTAACTGCAAGGTAGGAGTTGCTAAATTCATTCCCACTTGAGAAATCCTTTAGGAAGCCAAAGCAGCTTATCAGTGTCATTAAAGGATTTCACAGATCCGTGGGTTAAAATGAGAGAGTTTTCTTGCTAGGAGTATTGCATTTTAGAAGTGCATTAGCATCTAAAACATTTATTTGCTCCACTTTTATGGGGAATTATTGCTATAGCAATGAATGGAGTCAGGCTGCACGAGCTTCCTCAGTTCACTTTTCATGTCACTGGCTCCCAGTCTTTGCTGGATGCCTATGAACAGGGCTGCCAAGGAGCACAGTGAGAGGGCATTGCACTGACTAAAACCTTCTCCTCTGTGAAGGGTGAGGGCCATTCCCTCCCCTCTGCGATTCCTGCTCAACATTCACCTCTTTTGCTAAAGGAACACACAGTAACTGCTGTGGGGTTTGGGGATGGACTGGGGATGTTTCATAGTTAGACAACTCAGCTGGACTGACTCCTCAAAGTGCTGTGAGAGATGAGATCCAGCATGTAGGGGAGAAGCATGACTCTCCCCAAGTGACTACAAAGGTTGGGCATGAATTTAATCTGCCAGCTAGAGCAAATTAATAGTAGTTCTTTTGGGGATTTCAGCCTAAAAAAAAAAAAATAAAAAATTGAACCACTGCTCTGCCCTGAATTATTTCCTATAGTAGTTTTGGGTTTCATTTCTAATTGTAAAAAATGAGCAGAGATGTGGGCTTGCACTCCTCCAAAACAAGTTTCATGGCTGAAGTTTTCCCTGCACACATTATCCCCACACTTATTTCCTGATGATCCATTATTTTCAACTACCAGCTTCCCTGTATTTCTTGCTGAGATAAAACAGACCCCTCCAGCACCATTTAAAATGGGATTAAAACAAACTGCAAATTAGACCAAGCACAGCAGGAGCTGAGCATCTAAAAGCTACTTCAGCTCTCAGTATTGATTGCCTAACCTTCCATCCCTGGTCAGCACACTTCTTCATGGAGAGGCAGAAACACAAACATCAGGCAATCATGGCTTTCCACTTTATGCTTTGAAATTAAAAAAATAATTTGTGAATCCAGATCTTTTTTTTTTTTGGTTGTTATTCCAGTCCACTGCCTTTCTAAGGCTTCCCAATGGTCTTTCTCTTGAAAGCAAGATGTGATTAGAAAAAATCTATTAAAAGTCAAACTTCACTGCAGACTCACTTATTTGTCATTCACCAGACTTTGGTCAGGTATCTATCTCTGCAGAGCATTTCATGGAGGTGCAGGGTTAAAGTATATTTAATCTCCTTTAACCTCAGGGTATTAGGAAAAAAAGTGAAAAATTATACCATTTTCCATCTCATACCTTGATTGACAACCTGGTAGAAGAAAGGTAATTAATTTGATTTCTCCACATGAATCTCTCAATTCCTAAGACTAACTGAGGTAATGAATTCCCAGATAAAGCTGAATTTTGATCAAATAAGTGCCTAACCCACGAGAAATACAGGTGCTTTTACCCTGTGGCTCCTTGGCAATGTGTGAAATGGGAAACAAAGTCCATCAAGTGAGGTGCCTGAGGATCCAAGCAGAGCAGTGCAGAATGGATGATCCCTCCCTGGCTCAAAAGGGAAGTGAACAAAGTGGGATCACCCACATTGACCTGCAGCTGCCCCAGCCCTGCTCGCTGCACTTCCAGCACCGCCCTGGCTGCTGCAGCAGCGCTGGGCTCCTGCTGCACCCTGTGGAACCACTCTGGGTTTTCCTGGCTGTGAGCAGTGTTCCATCAGCAGCTGTGCAGTGCTGTCCTGGCCACAGCAGGTCAGGACAGCCATCGTGTGTCCCCTGTCACCCGGGTCACTGCCAGACTGCCGCCGCCTTTGCACCGTGCCTCGCCGCTCCAGGGTCTGGAGCCAGCCAAAGCACTTTTAGACCTGCCCTGACTGCTCTCAACCCTGAAAGCTTAAAAAGCCTCTACAAACAATTGTGGTTTCTCCTCTTTACCTAAATACATAGCTTGAAAAATATCCAACAAAACAACAGCAAAAAACCTCACCTCAAACCCATGAAGAATCAAAATGAAGACAATGCTGTATTGAGCAATTCACATGCAGGTGTGCTTGCTTCAAGGACCATCCTGCATTTCTCAATTCTTTGATTTCACTCTCGGCAGCTTTCATTTAATTTCCAACCTTTCACTTTTATTTTCTTCCCAACATTATATTGTCTCAAGAAAAGCAGAAATATCATTCCTTATTTGTGAACACGGTGGCCCAGGCTCTAACTCCTGATTTACAATATGCACACAGACAATACTGAGCTTGTCCCTCACAAGGTCACCATGGAAATACATTTAATTTGCTCAAAGAAACATTCCTAAATTATCTTTCTAAAAAGAGCCAAGCATAAAACTTCACATGCTGAAAAACATATTGTATTTTTAGCTTGTTTCACAATTGCTTGAAAATTGAGGGCCCTGCTCTGCTGTCCTGTGAATGAAAATAAAAACATTTTCAGCTCCAGTTAAGCTGAAGGCAGAGCATTTCCCATGGTACACGATTTTCCAGCAGCATGATGCTGCTTAGACCAAAAAAATGTGCACTTCTCAATGCTGTAGTATTCTCACTAATGGAAGGCTGCATTAAAATATTTGTTCGGTTAGATTTGCTTTTATTCTTCATTAATTTGGGAATGTAGGAGGGAAAATTTGCGGGATGGCACCACTAGAGGGACTCGGTAGGTGGATGAGGAACTGCCGGGCAGGTCATTCCCAGCCGGGCAGGGGGAGATGGGCTGCCCGGGAGCCACGACACACACCTGCACTACTTCTGCGAGGGGTTTATAACAAACAAACAAAGAATCCACAAGAAAACCCCTGCTTTTCAGTTCTTTGTCACACACCAAAGAAGGTAATGAATAAAGGAAAGGCAACACTGGAGAGAGCATCCCTGAGCAGTGCTCTGGGAACAGCTTCTTCTTCAGTGCCTTGCAGAACACTGTATGTCTTTCCAAGAAAAAGTCTTTTCTTCCTTTTTACAGGTGTTCAGGTAATTGAATATCTTACAAGTTTCATTTCTCAGCCACAGTTTCAAGGATCTTTTTGCTAATTTACTGTCTTTTCAACCTAACTTCTAAAATATTGGTTTGTTGGAGCCTCTCACTGACTTCCCTGGTCCTTGATTCATGGCCTTAAAAATCCTCAAATCATTGATCTGCAAAACTCCTGCTTATGTTTCAACTTCATGTCTGTCAGTTGTTTCAGTTAAATTACTGAGAAAATGTGTGTTTAGTTAACAGGAAATTTCCTATACAAAGCCCTTGGATTATACTAGAAGCTGTCCTTGTTTTGAAGTTTAGTGTGTATTTGGCACCAAATAGTACTGAATATAAAGTACTAATATATAATACCAAAATACTAATATTAGCCTGTATGGCTATTTCCTAAATATGAGAGCAACTATTAAAACAGTGCATTTTCAGAAATCACTTTGTTGGTTTAACTTAAAGCAAAGGAGAAAGGCAGCCCTCTCTTTCCTTGAGAGACTTTGATGAAGTTTCCCATGGAAGGAAACAGACTTGCCTCAGGCATGGTCTGTCTCTCTTTAGAGGTTGTACCTCAGTTATTCCCCTTAAAGCTGACCTGAGCCAGCCAGCTGTGCACACCAAACTGCAACTAGAGAGCCAAACCAATGCAGAGTTTGTGGAAGCAGATACTGAGAAATCTTGAACTCCATAAAACAAGAGTATTTCAGATTTTACCCAGTGAAATACGGAACCAATTAGGGCACTAAATGTGACAACCTCAGGCTGTTCAATTTTTTGCAATCATACAGAAAAGCAATTACATGGCATGTATTTGCCTTTGCCTGAGGTCAAATGCCTTTTTCTTTTGAGCCATATTCCTTTAATCTACTGAAGGCTGCCAGATTGGGCTTTGCCAGATTCTGTGGAGCTTTGCATTCTGTGATGGGGGTGCCAAAGCAGAAGCATTTGCCTTTTGGTTTCCCTGCTGCACTACCAAAGCGTGTTCTTGGACCGACACACTTGGAACCAAGATGCAGCTGGAACAGGACCTTGCTCAGAACACCCAGGTAGAGAAAACCAAAGCCCCTGGTGCAGCTGCAAAAGTCAGGGGTGTATTTCATGATTTCCAGCATCCAATCTCACTGTCTCCAGCACGCACCCAAAAATGTGCAGAGAGGACTGTGAGAGAGCTCTTTTACATTTGTCATGAAGTCTAAGGTTTCAGGTTTCAGGATTTAGACACTAAAAGGTGATTCTTATCATGTTATTCAGATAAGGTCATGACAACAGACACCACACCAAGACATGACATCCTAGGTACAGATTTGTCTGCATAACCCTTCAGATGCTTCAGTTAAGTCAGAAGTGACTGTCCTGCTCCCCAGCATTGCAGCCAGGCTTCCCCAGCTGCATTCCCAGGGGCAGGTACCAGGTCTGGTATCAGAGGCTGAAGGGGAAAGTTCCCACTGCACGAATCCAGCCTACAGCCTGGTGATCAGGCACAGCTGTAATCCTCCCCCTCGTGGAATGGATTTTGAGCTCCAAATTCATCAAGCAAAAAGTGGCCAGCCCTGACTCCACCACCAGAAATGACACAGACTAACAAGATATCTCTTCTATTTGTGTTATATGATGGTGCAAAAACACATCATTAAGCATCCAAATACCAGAGAATAGTAAGAGTTTAGGTATAATTTGTACCTAGTGCTTTCTGTTAGCTACAGGCAGGTCTGAGCCTATGAGAACAAACAAATTGGGTTAGACCAAAGAACCATCCATTGAGGGTAACAAGCAGCATTTATCAAGGACTGTATGTGCCTGTAGAAGGACTTGGGTCACCATGTGGACATTCTGGGTCACTCTGGTCCCCTGTGTCTCTGTACTGATTGTAAAAGAGGTCTGTACCACCCTGTTAAACCCTGTGCCAGCAATAGATGCACTCATATGTCTCTGCAGAGCTTCAGTTTGTCCTTGAGACACATAAATCATATAATGGTATATTTTGCTTGCTGGTCCAACAGCAAACAAAATAACTAGGCTCAGAGTAGCACTAAGGCAATACATCCCTGTTCCAAATAGGAAAACTGCTGCAAAAAAGCCTTTGTGTCATGGAAGGGAAGTGTTCAGCCTGGGACCTGTGCATTAGAGGAACAATTTTAAATAAATTGGTTCTCATCCTCTCTAAAAATACATAAAATTGTTCCTGCTGTTAAATTACAATTTGCTGGTACCTGGCAGACTCCTAATTGATTAGAAAAAACTAATTTAGTGTGATGAATTATTTGCAAGTGAAGTATCTGAAATATCTGCTTTATTAATATTTTTGATGTAAAATTACTATTTTATTCAGATGTCTCAGCTTGTTAGAGTTCAGAAAAGTACCTTGAAGGAAAGCTGAGTGAAACCAATCCCTGGTGCAAAAGCAGCTCAATGAGCAGTCATGCCAAGGATGAACTCGTCCCAGGGTAACTATTCATTTTGTTGGCACTGCATCATGTTAAACTTATCTAGATATTTCAGAGTTATTCCCACATGGGAAAAAATAAGGAACTCATTAGAATTTGGCAGCAGCTTTTTTTCCTGCTAAATTATATTGACCTTTCTTGTAAAAGTTCAGAATTTGCCAGTTAGGAAAAATTCAGCCAGGATTCCAGCACTGAGTTCTGTGTGAATTCAGGTTTGGAGTCTTTCCCTCCTGAGCCCTGACCTTCTCCTCTGGCAGAGGTCACATCATGCCCTCCTTCACACTCTTCACCTTTTTATCCAGATGAAGACACCTTAGAGAAGAGGACTTGAAAATATGTTTTTGAGGGATATCTTTTTGAATATCCAAAGTCTCTTCTATTTACAGTCCATATGGATGGCCACTGCTTGGCAAGACTGCTTGATTTGTGAAACAACATAATGAAAAACAGCTCAGTGTTCGTGGCTTTTTGAAAGAAGTCTCTTCAAAATACTGAAATTTCACTAAATTTTGAGTCTACTCAGGCTTCTCCATCAACACTTCCATCTAACCAGGCACAGTCACATTTAGAGTGGTATATAAAGGGTTTCCAGCACAACACATGGGATGCAAGAATCTTTTAAAGATTCTTTCAACCTTCCAAATATCCTCTCAGTTAGCAGAAGAATGGGACATTTGAGGCAAGGTTTCCTGACAGACAACTAGCAAAATTCAAAGCTTGAATACAAACCAGCCAAGAACTTCAGAGACCAACTCCTCACCCACAAAACTAACAAAGTATCCAAACAAAACAATAACCATTTAAAAAACCAACAAAACCATCAACAAAAGAAAAAAATCAAAACACAAAAACCAAAACAAAAAACCAAAACAAACAAAAAAAACCAAAACAAAACAAACAAAAAAAACCCCAAACAAATGCTAAACACCCACAAGACCAAAAAATAACTGAAAGTTCATCTCAAACTTAGTCCTGCTTGATGACTGACATCCTGTAGTTCTGCTGCAGGACAAGTTCCAGCACACTCTGCACTTCCCTGGGCTTTTCTGTACAAGACTGTCTCCTCCCATCCATCACCACTTGCTGGTTGTATTCCAGCTTGGTCAAGATGCAAACACCCTGAAATCTACTGCTCCTTTTCCCCTTCCTTCTCGATATCACTGATTAGAGATCCACAGCTGCAAACATGAGAATGAGATTATTTCACTCTCCTTTTCTTCCCTACTCAGGAATTCTGGTTTCACTTAAAATCTTGAGATATCTGTAATATGAAAATTCCCCACTTCTCCCCTCACCCCTTCTTCTCTCTTGCCATCTTTTAGATCTGTTTTTATCATATTTTCCACCAGCAGTTCAGTCAGATCTTTTCCAACTTTATGTTATTAAAAAAAAATGTCTTGCGAAACAAGAACACCTCAACAAAGCATAAGACCCTGGCTTGTCCCCAGTGTTTCAGAGATCAAATGTAATATAGCAACAAGAGAAATTATAAAACTGGGGAAGGGGAGACTGGACTGAGTCATATTATCCCCACACTTTGTGGTTTGTTAGATTCTTACATTTACTTTGTATTATTTCCTATTTATAGCCTTTAGTAGTGACTCACAAAGCATGAGAGCCTTCAGCTGCCTGAAGCCCTTACTACCAACAGCCTGAGCACCCTCCTGCCTAACCTGAGGCAAGTGTGACATCCAGCCCTGCACAGCAGAGTTGAAAGTAGCAAACTTCAGCTACAAAAAGCAGTGGGAGTTTTTCACTTGAAGAGCTCCGTGCAGGAGGAGTGAGACAAGCAATGAATATGCTGCAGTCTTGGCATGGCTTCTTTCCTGTCTTTTTATGGTCTCAATGGTCTTAGAGGTCATTTTTCAACCTTAATGATTCTGAAGACAAGGCAGATTTTGCCATAAGTGTCTAATGAAAGCAGCTCCCAGCTGAACTGCTGGAACTAGGGCAACACTAAGAAGTTTCAGTCAATGTGGGATGCAGCCCCAGCATGGTCCTCTACCACTGCTTTTGGTCATCAGCCTCCACAGAAAACAGGCACAAACCACCATCCTTCAGAAGGATTCAGTAGGATTCATCCTTCAGTAAGATTTTGCACTTCCATCCTGCAACCTACACCTAAAGATGTGTTATGGTCTTGCCAAGGGCTCTGTGTGGTGTTTATCCAGAGGCAGCTGCACAGCACATTGGTTTCAGACACAAAGTTGATGCCCATAGCTCCTACTGAGGTTTTCCCTTGGCACCTGCATTCCAACAGCAGTATCTCTTCTCTTCTGTGATTGACACACCCAGAAAAATTGCCCCATCAGCCAGATCACTTTAACCACTTATCCTGACTGAGCCAACACTCTGAAAATCTATGGCTCCAGCAGAGTTTCTCCATGTAACTTGTACTTACACCAGATGCATCAGAATAGTCAGTACTTGAAAAAACACTGACATGCACCCAACCACGTTAAGCCAGAATAATGCATTTTAGCAGGAAACACCCAAACTGGAAGTGACCTTAGCCCTCAGATATAATTTACACTAACCAGTGTAGGTATCCTGATAGCCTAAAAATTATTGCATGGGCAGGATGTTATTTCTCTAAGACTGAAGTCTTGTGATGTGGTGCAAGGAGAGATCATGCAGAGCAAAATGCTGGTTTTGTATCCTGGAGCTAATCTGAGATAGATAAACTAGTTTCAATGGAAAATATTCAGTCCTCCCTAATATTTCATTTCATTTATAGAAGAGAAAACAGGGTTTATGGCTTTAGGCTTTTTTTAAGAGACAAAGATTTGCTCTGTGAAGATTTTTAATATAAGGAAATGCCCCAAGCAAAACTATGTTTTCAGAAAGCCTAAATACTCAGCACCAAAGCAGTATTTCCAATGCTTAAAGGGGCCCCAGTTCATCTCATCTCTCTGTGAATATAGCATGAACTTTCCTATCAATGCCTAGGTATTCCCATTATGCTTTTATCCAATGAACACTAAGATTTCTTCAATTTCTTCTCAATTTTTAATAAATGTTTGGGTTTTTTTTAATAAAAATTTTCACTGACAAGAAAGTTGGACAGTTTTAAGCAGTCTCTAGCTCATGATCTATGTTTGTCCTAGTTATACAGGCAGCATAAAACCCACCAGTTACAGAGACACCAGCGCTTGTTCTGTCACAGTTTAGTGAACAGGGAAACCACTTGCAGAACACCAACAAGCCAGCTACAGTACAGCTCTGCAGGGATGCATCTCCCCAGGAATATCAGCTGCTGAGTGGGGTCCCAGGGTAAGGCCTCAGCTACCTAGAAAATCATAAATTTACTTATAAAGATCTGAATAGAAGCAGATCAATAAATTAATCAGTACTATCATAAGGAAAAACCTTTTAGCTTTTTAGCTGTGTGTCAAAATTTGGTATAGCCTTGTTGACTGTATAACTAAGCTTTAAGTGGAGATTCAATTATAGTACCTCCACCAGGATGCTCTGGTGATGAAATCCAGCTGAGCTTCTCATTTAACTAATAATGTGCAGGCATAGAAAAAAAAATCAAATTATTTCATTGAGCTGAAACAGGAAAACACACGAATATGCTACAATATAATTGTTTGCTGTACATTTACATGTGGCATAATCTTCTAGGCCATGAGGCCTGAGCAGTAAAATTTGCAGCCTGTTCTTCCCACTTTACCACTTTCCTCCATGTTTTTGTTTCATGCCCCAAACTCAGCTGCAGCACTAAATGTTAAACTGCAGACTTTCAGGTAGCACTGCTCACCCCACAGGTCACAGCATGATCTGACTCAGGCTGCAGGTCCCTGTACCCCTGTGCTTCTTTGTGCAGTGCTGCAAAAGCTGATGTCACAGAAAGAGGGGTGAGAGACTTGGAGCTGTTTGAGACAGACATGAAAGAAATCACATGGCATAAAAATAGGGCTGCTAAACTGCAGTTCTTGAGGTGAGGTCTGCCCATCAAATCAATGCCCATATGAAGGCACACCATGGCTGAGACGAGCAGGCAGCAGTGACAGAGCAGAACAATCTACAAGAAGGAAATCCTGAAGGTGCAGGAACAGGCTGTTCCCATGTCCTAAACAATGAGCCAGCAGGGAGGAAAACCAGCCTGGCTGAACACAGAGTTTTGGCTGGAACTCAGGAAAAAAAGTTTATCACTTTTGAAAGAAGGGATAACCTAGGAGGACAACAAAGATGCCACGAGGTTGTGAGGTACAACAATGCAAAGCACAGGGTCCTGCCCCTGGGTCACAACAACCCCAGGCAGTGCTACAGGCTGGGGCAGAGGGGCTGGAAAGCTGCCCAGCAGAAAAGGAGCTGGAGGTGCTGATTCAAAGTGACTGAACATGAGCCAGGTGTGCCCAGGTGGCCAAGAAGGCCAATGGAATCCTGGCCTGGATCAGAAACAGTGTGGCCAGCAGGACCAGGGCGGTGACACTGGGCACTGCTGACTCCATACCTCAAGTATTGTGTTCAGTTTTGGGCCCTTCTCCCAGGTAACTGGAAATAAGATAAAAGGAAATGGCCCCAAACTGTGCCAGGAGAGCTTTAGACTGTATATTAGAAAAAAATTCCTCATGGAAAGGGTTGTCAAGAATTGGAGCAAGCTGCCCAGGAAAGTGGTTGAGTCAGCATTCCTGGAGGGATTTACAAATGTAGATGTGGCACTTGGGGACAGGGTTTAGTGGTGGACTTGGCAGTGCTGATTTAATAACTGGACTCAATGATCTTAAAGATCCTCTCTAACCTAAATGGTTCTATGATTCTGAGATATACCTGGACAGGGGACTGTTATATGAAAGACAATAATGAAAGCTTTATGTTCAAAATGGAATAGGAAATAAGGAAATCAATTTAAGGTTTGCCTTTGATCTTTTTAGGAATATCTCAATATGACAAGTTGGAAAGAGGAAAAAAAGCATACCTTAGATCATGGAGCAGAAGCCATAAAAGTTTTAAAACCCATCAGTATTTAAATACTTTACACACATAAGACATTTCAAAACAAAGAGAAACATGCACATAGTCCAGGGTGTCTCTGGTCTTTGTCCATCCAGAGATCCACATCCCAGCAGACTGCAATTCAGAAGAATAGAAAATTCACTCCCCCAATAAAATGCTGAGCTGGCACTAAGGGTGATTCAGGAAACCTGTGACCAATTTGCAGTCCTTGTCAGGTGTAAGGCAATTACTTTGTATTGGATGTGAGTTAAAGATTTTCTTTGAAAGAGGAACTTCCCCCTCCAATTTCAATGCACTTGGAGCACCTTTGCAGCCCTCCTCTGGGCTCTGTCCAGCAGGCCCATGTCCTTCCTGTGCTGGGTGGGGTGTCACAACAGTGGAGTAGAGGGGCAGAAATACCCTTGTCCTTCTGGCCACATTGGATACAGCCCCAGAGACATTTGCTTTTTTGGGCTGCAAGTGCACATTGTCAGCTCCTGTTGAACTTCTTGTACACCAACACCCCCAGGTCCTTCTGCTCAGGGCTTCTACTTTCTCAGAACCTTGAATTGGGCCTTGTTGAGGCTCACCCAAGCCCACATCCAAGTTTGCCCAGGTCCCTCAGGATGGCATCCCTTCCCTCCAGTGTCAACTATACCACACAGATCGGTGCCATCTGCACACACCATGGACTCATGAAGGGACAGTGAGCTGAGGAAAGAGAGCATTTCTGAAAGAAAATGGAGTTCTGGAAAACAATTAATGGAGCAGATCAAGTTTTTCATCAGACTTTAAACCTGGCAATATTTTGAGAGACTTTTAAAAAAATTTCCCCTGTGGTCAAACAAAAACCTGTTCTTGCAATCTGCAGAGGAATCTATATTCCTGCAGATTGACACAAAGTAAGAACAGAGATGTTGAAATACAGAGTAATTTTCACCACTGCTGGATTGCTGAACTTTTCCAGTTTTCCCAAAACTCTCCTTGGCCCACCATGGATGCCAGGAGCTGATTTTTGCTGACTCCTGACAACTGGATGGGTGGAAGAAATTGCTCCCATTTTTTTCAAATTACATTTTCAGATATATCTGAGAAATGAATGTAAAAAGGGAGGAAGTCAAATTTTGATCCAAGAGAAAACAGATAATTTCCTTTAAGGAAATGTAACCACTCATCTGTCTGGGAAAAAACTGTCCTTGCAGGGAAGAGCCAAACCATAAGCAGGCAAAAATTTATTTTTGCTGGAAAGAACTGGATGTGTGTATTTATAATAACACTTCTCAAAATTACCCCAAGGGAATTGACTAATTGAAATGTCATATTTAAGCCTATAGACCAATCTCTGTTATATACAAAGGTCTAAAGTGACCTATTTTTACCTGTTTTCTTCAAATGGCTGAGTATTACACCTTCTACTGAAATAGCTGATACTGGCTCCACCTGAGTGTTACACTACATATCCCTTGGGTACAATCAGTTCTGCAATTCCTGTGCAAAGCAGAATGTTATTTAACAAATCTAAAACAGAATTAAAGTCAGGGAATAATGACTAAAAGTCAGAAAATATTGATATGTATTGACCACTTGCACTAGGAAACCCTCCCTCCCAATTTAATTCCAGCTGATACCATGACTCATCTTTCCATATAAATATTTTATTTTATTACTTATTACTTGGTAGACATTCACAGTTAAGAGTGGAATAAAAATGCAAACCACACGTTTCTGGATACTATAAACCATCTTCATCTCATCACTGTGGGATTACTGTGGACAGAGGTCCAGAGTCCCAGGGAGGAGATACACAGCACAGGGCCCTGATTCTGGTCTGGCCCTTTCTCTAACTGCCTACTCTGAGGGGTGTAAAACAAGGGGTTTCATTGAGCCATTGCTCAAGTACACTTTTATCAGTCATTATCAGACAAGATATAGAACATTTTTACTGCATTTTTATAAGAGTAGCACCTACAGCTGCAACAGGAAAAAGGCAAAAACTGGGCAGTTTTTCAAAGCTGAGAATGTCATTGAGGAACACATCTGCAGGTAGAAAAGGGCTGCAGATGACAGCACCAAGCAGACAATCTCAAGTGCCAGCCCTCAATATCAGGAGGTTCATGCATCTTCTCAGGCATCAGAACACTGTTCTGAAGAAAGCCAGGAGCCTCAGTGAGCAGGGTCAAGCTCCTCACAATTTTCTCTGCTGCATCCCACACCACCAAGACCCCATTTTGGGGCAGTGCTACAAATCTGGATGCAGCACTAGCAAACATCACCACTGTCTTCTCCTCTTGTACTTCCAAAGATGTGGTGGTTAACCAAGTTCCCAGAAAGGTGCTTGGACAGCAAACACTGATGGAAGATCTTGTATCTCTTAGAAGAACAACTGTTTTTAAGTGCTAAAAGATAATTCATAGCCCTTGGGAAAGCTAAAGGTTCTTCTAAAGGAAAGGGATGACAGCAATTTGAAACATTTTTTTGTACTCCCACAATCTTCAGACAGGCAAAACCATCACAGAGTTCAAAACAAAGTCTTAACACCCAGAAAAGTCGACCTCAGAGAGAAAAGAAAAGAAAAGAAAAGAAAAGAAAAGAAAAGAAAAGAAAAGAAAAGAAAAGGCCACCCTCAAACAAAAAACAAAACAAAACACCACCACAAAAAAACCCCAAAAAAAAAACAAAAAACCCCAAACAAAAAAAATGAACAACAACAGAAAAACCCACCAAACCTAAACTAAATAACAGTTCTACATTTCAGACACCAGGATTTCAAAAGAAGCTGCTGAGTGCTTTTCAAAGTGCTAAGTACATGTGCTTCTTAAGACTGGTTATTACTGTAAACTTTCATCATTAACCAAGGAAATTTTGACTCACAACTGATCCAAAAGCTGCAGCTTTGTGCACTTAACAAGGCAGCAAAGTCTGTCCTTAATCAAAATGCAGAAAGAACAATTTACTCTGTGCTGCGTCCATGTTCTTTGTCAATTGCAGAAGATGCTGCTGAGTGTATAACACTCTTACAAAGTCAGAATGGTTTTTTTGTTCATAAATATTAATTCAAGGCACTCAGCCTCAAACATTTGAAAGTCTTGGCTCTTTTCTATTATTATTCATTGCACAATGATCTTTTAATTGGAAATATACAATTACCAGAATACTAATTCTGTTTTTCTGTCTTGGAATTAATATGAGTTTACCTGTACACAAAGAAATGCTGCAAGGGCTTATTTGGCTGTATCTTAAACCAGACAAATGTCTCACTATACTGTATGTGTATGTAAATATTACACAAAATATATATTTTACATCTAGATGCCTACTGTCATAACAGAGATGTTTTTATAGGGCAAGAGCTCTGAGAGTAACCAAATTTCCCCTGCTGCAGTCATTTAAAAAATCAAAGTAAGGCAGAGGCTCTAATTAATTTCAAATAAGAATGAAAAATCTGTTGGGCTTGACAGGAGCATTTTGCAAAAAATCTGGTGTCATCTGGATTTGACTGATAATATGTTAACAACATACTGTTTCAGTGAGATCCCTTGATTTTTGAAGGATCAAATTATCCCTGTAAGAAAGCCTGGTTTTGACAAAACTAAAAGAGAAAAATCAACAGAAAATTGAGCAGTTTTTAGCAGAGATGCCTTGCTGAGCCATTCTTCCAAGATTTGCAGTGCTAGAGGAAGTAGCGATGCCTGGGGTGTTCTTCAGAGAACCCAAATGTTTGCCCAAGCAATGGGCCTAAGATAGCTCTCCTTCAACACTGATCCAAAATATCCCCTGGGTATGAATTTTTTCCTGGATGGAAGAGAAGAAGATTATTTTTCTAACTTTTTTTTCCCTGAATTCACTTACCTTCCTGCTAACTTTATTTTAAAAGCATGTAACTCGCAACATAAAAACAGAGAAAGCAACATCTTCATGAAGAGTGATTTCTCAAGATGAAGGACTTTTTACAAGGGCATGTAGTGATAGGACAAGGAGTAATACCCTGAAAGATAAACTGAGATTAGATAGAGGGAAGTTATTGTAAATGCAGGTTCACCAATGAGGGGTGAGAATGATGCATCTGACTCCATCTTATCAGAAGGCTAATTTATTACTTTATTATACTATATTATGTTAAAGATAATACTTATTATGTTAAGAGATATACTATACTATACTAAAGAATACAGAAAAGATACTTACTGAATGAAAAAAGGGTAATAATGAAAACTTGTGACTCTCTCCAGAGTCCCAACACAGCTTGGCACTGATTGGCCAAAGAGTGAAAACAACTCACAGCAGAATCCAATGAAACAATCACCTTGGGTAAACAATCTCCAAACACATTCCACATGAGCACAACACAGGACAAGCAAATGAGATAAGAATTGTTTTCCTTTTCTCTGAGGCCTCTCTCGCTGCCTTTCACCTTCCCAGGAGAAAAACCCTGGGCATAGGAATTTTTTCAGAGAATGTGAATGCCACAGGAAGATATTCCTGATGAGGCTGATGAGGCACTGGAACAAGCTGATGTGGCTGCCCCATCCCTGGGAGTGTTCAAAGCCAGGTTGGACATGGCTCAGAGCAGCCTGTTCTAGTGCACCATGCCCCTGTCCATGGCAGAGGGATTGGGACAAGGTGATCATTCAGGTCCCTTTAAACCCAAACCCTTCAGTGGTTCTATCACGAGTTATTCACCTCTGGTGCTGAACTGTTATCCTTTAAGAGCTGCCTCTTTCCTTTTAAAAGTAGTTATAAAAGAATTCAATTCTCAGTGGGTCGAAGATCGGGGCAGCTATGGATGGTGCATTCCTCACATTCCCTAGCAAGGCCCTGGTGTTTCTGTGCTGATTAGTGGATTACCCAGGCAAAAGGAACAAGCTCTGGAGGGGCAATCAGGAGAAAGACACCGAATGTCCCAGATGATTAAGATTGTCTCCTGAGAGATAGAGAAGAATCACTCCAAGCCTTTGCAGCAGGGCTAATGAAGACTGATTTCTTGAAGCTGCAGCACAATTCCCCAGCTCCATAGCCACCCCTCCCTCCTCCCCTGCAGTAACCTCAGCTCCCCTCCACGTCCTCAGCTGCCTCTGCAGGAAGGCTCAGGCACACGCCTGTGCCACTGGAGCCAGAGGTGTGCTCTGGGCCAGCTGGCTGCTCTTGGCATCCCTGGCAAGCATGGAGCCAACAGCCTCAGGTCTGCATAGGGAGGGGGCATCAGGCAGACCTGAAAAGATATTTTTGGCTTTCCCACCCTTCTATCAGATTTGAGTGGAGGTAATCAATGAGCTGGGAGTATTATTGTAAAAGACAGAGAAGTTTCTGAGATAGCATGTGGGTATATTCTTTATTAAAATCAAGAGAAGCAGGGGGAGAAATTGGCACATTATGCACAACCTTAATATAATGCCAGGCTTTTGGAAGCTGGAAGTGGGATTTCTGTCTGTATAATGTTTCTGAGCAGAAGTTCAGGCATCAACCTGCCAGTGCTGCTGCTCTGCTCTTATTCTCCCTCTGCAATAGTCATTTAGAGTAAAGAGAACTTAATGCTTCTGAGTTCTGAACTTCAAATGGTGGATTCCTGCTTAGATTTGAAAAACATACATTTCAAATGGTTATTCACCTATGACAAAGATTTATCAAAAATCTTTGCTGGCAGTGAATTAATCATGTATTGAAGTATTTCTTAAACAGAGGAAGCCATTGCTTTCTTTCATAAAAAGTCAGGTTTGATGCAAGTAAATGCATGGACAAAATATATCTCCAGCTGCTCTTTTAATTCCAAGTTCTCCTCTGTTTTTACAAGGAAATAAAGTAAAATAAGAAAAAAACCCAAACCCTACCAAGCCTGAAAACAGAGCAGCACCATAACTTCACTTGTGAAAAGAAAAGCAGTTGGCTGCATGCAAAAATTCTGACATATGGTCTCTAACTTTAAAATTCAAATAGTGATGATGAAAACTATAGGCAAAGCAATGGCTATTAGTAAAGGCATAAAGAACTGTTTCAGAGCAGCACTCTGAGAAAGTACAACTTGGGGCATCTATTTTGTTCCACCTTTGGTGCCCTTGAGATGCACTGCAAGAGGGGAGCTTTGAGAATGCCAGGGCCTCAGTTTGTAAGCAGGGAGATGCCAAAATGCCACGTGCAGCTCATAGTGCCAGGAGAGGATCCTGCAGGGAAATAGGGATGAGGCTAGCAGGACCCCTCTGGCCTTGGGGTTCTGCTGGCCTCATCCCTATTTCCCTGCAGGATGTAGTTCTGGCTGATAAAACCATGGGTTTCAAGGCTTTCCTGGCCTGCTCACCAGGCCTACTGAGTTACCCAGCAGTGCCCCTGGTCATGGGCAAACCCCATGGTATAATGAACATGCTTTAAAACAACCTCATGCCACATGGGTAAAGAATTGCTCACGGATTTCCTGCTGTAGAGTTCAACTCCCAGTAGCAGGTTGTATTTTTAGTCATGAAAATTCCTGATCTAGGAAGCACTCCTTTGTCCAGTGGAGTCACAGATCCACTCCTTTGGCCAATGGATCATCAGTCACAGATCCACTAATCAAAGTGTAAAAACCCATTAACTACATGGCATGTTAATCTCAGGAGCTCTGGAGTCACTCCTGTGTATCACCATGCAAAAGAGGTTTCAAATCCTGGTTGAAGAGATGTGCAATGCAGGTGAGGTGAAGCAGAGCTGCTGTTTAGCATGATCAGGGTATACAGAAACAGGTATGAAACTACTTATACAAGTACAGAGTAAATTCAGGAGATTTATTCATTGTTATTTTATGAGTCATCTCAACATTGAATCTTAAATTATAATAGTAGTCTGGAAATACACATTTAACAAAAAGTATATCATGAAAAATCCTCAGGAATATGAATTTGGAAAACTGGCCATACTTCTGCAGGAGGATTTCTTTATTATTTCTTTAGACTAGTTAAAAAAATTCCTTTAAAATACTGAAACTCATTTTTAAATTAATGAGTACAAACTTCCCAAAACATTATAAATTCATTAAGTATTAAATGCAACTTCTTTACAGATTACCAAGCTATTCAAGTTCCCATTTATGAATATTATTTAAAAATCTCATTTTCTATTTGGTTTTAGAAAAAACTAGATTTAATATTTCCAATTAAATAATTCTCATGTGAATTCTTGTGAGGAGAAAGAGTCTCTTAATACTTATTTTCAGATGAGGGGAAAAAAATAAGCTATTTTATATGCAAATACAACGGATTTCATTTAATTGTTCCTGAGGGAAGAAGAAGATTTGTATGCAAACCTCTTGCCAACTGGAGACTTCAACCTCCTAATTTCTTTTCCTCTCAAATCATTAATTAATAACTGCTCCTTCCTAATGGGAAAGAGTGCAGTTCCTGCAGGGCACTGTATTCAAGACCTCTATGTCCCAAAAAACTCAGCAGAGGATGAGGTTGGTAGGACTCAACTGTGGAAGCTGCTCCAGTGCAGAGACAAGTGCTCAACATATCCATAACAAGTCCAGCAAAACAAGAGCAAATTTTCCCAAAAAAATAATGCTGCAGGAAGTATTTATTAGCCACTATGATAGAATTCACCTCCAGCAGGCATGCAGTGATCAAAATGATCATTCCAGTGTATCTGTATGAAACATCCTTTGCTGATCCCTGTGTTCCGTGCTGTTCCCATGGCAAGGGCTGGAAGCACTCGGCTCACTGGCACAGCCGGGCACTCAGGCAAGACAAATCATCCATCATCAGGCCACTTAAATTTCATCTCTGTCTTTTACCCTGTGGGAAAAGTCTACAGGGTGTCTTGTAGGGGAAAGCATTTTAAAATGGCATTGTCACAAGCACAGAAGCCAGGCCATCTTTTGCAGAGAGGCAGGTCTCACGCTAGCACAGCTGGGTTTCAGGCTGCATCACAGAGACCTTTTTCTGTGCTCTCTCATCCTGATGAACATCCCTGAATCTTTCTCAGAACAAGGTGTTCTTGACCCTCCTTAGTTAATGTATCCACTTTACATCCAATTTATACAAAAATTCTCATCTCCCCTTATCTAGCTAATCACTTCATGCAGTCTAAACACTTCGCTAACCAGCTGAAAGGCAGATTTACAGAATGCTCAATATACATAAACCTTAACCACTAGTTTAGAAAAGAGAGACACCCAAGCAGCTGAGCATAGACAAAGCTAGGGACACCCACTCATCCTTCTGTCCTTTTTGCCAAAGAGGTTTGCAGTTTTCTGTGTCACACTCCTCTGTGTCAGTAGATGTGCAGAAAAACAACAAATGGTTGGGCTTTTGTTCTTTTGCTCCTGAATTTGCACTCCAGCTTCTTGCTCTCACACAGAGAATTTGAGAAGCATGTTGTGCTCACCAGTCCTGTGATTTAATAACCTGTTCCTCTTCAGGTGCAAATTATGGTCTTTGAAAGAGGTGATTTCAATTGCCTCCAGCTGCTATCATGCCCACTCCAGGCACATCCAGGCCCTTGCCTGTTCCCACACATGCTTCAACCACCACTCACACTGCGTTGTCTGGCAAGGCAAATGGGGCTCGAGCATGATTCACAGCCTAATGGAGTAATTCTAGCCTCAAGAAAACCCTGATGTGTGTTTGGGGGTGTAGTGAATTTACCACTAGAGAAACAAAAGTAGAATTCCAGGTGCCAAGCCCACCACTCCAAATGCTGTACATAAACATATCCTTTTGGGTGCCTTCTGAAGTACTAGTACATGTACCAATGTGTACAAAATATTATTCCACATCTTATGAAAAACTCAAGATGTTTTAAAATAAGCTTCTCCCTCAAGAGGCAACAAGAGGATGGTTAATTAGGAGAAAATTTTTCTTTTGTTTTGTTACTCATAGTAGCCTGACAGAAGAGTGCTTTATAGACATGTAAGAATTATAGTGCAAATAATTAAGTTTTTCCAAACAATAGATAACATCAATCAGTTCCCAAAGCACTGTTTGAGGTTGACTAAAGGACTCAGAGTTTGTTTCTCCAAATGACTTAGAGCTTTCGTTCCATGATTGTACTTTTTCTACTCAGAAGTAGAGCAGCTTTGTAAATTGTTTAGATGAATAGTTCCAGTATTTTTGTTACCTTTTACACCAGGATCTGTATTCAGTATTAGCTCCAAGTAGAGGTGGAACATTAGCTGCACCTACAGTCAAGTTGAAGAACCATGTTATATTATTTATTGCTCAAAATTATGTAAAGATATGGTTCATGATTCAAATGTTTGTAGCTATTACAAAGTCCATTACATTAGATTCACAATGATTGTCTTAAGCTCCTTAATTATGATTTGAAGAGCATAACTGTCAAAACCTGCCAACCAAAAGCAAAAAACAGTCATACTCTATATGGTGACTTATGGATAAAAGCTCCTGTCAACAAAAGCCAATATCATGTCATTAAAAGTGTTGCTGAATTAGAGATGGAAGTTACTATTCAGCTGGAAGTCATAGCAACAAAACACATGCTTGTCTTTCTCTGGCTTTATCATTGATTTCAGGAGTGAATTTTGCATGGTTTGTTAGCTGCCCTATCTATACACAGAGGTTTTGGAAATTAGCTAAAGCTCTTAAATTTCCTATTAATGGAACTGAGCATACAAGAAATACTGATTTAATGAAGTGATAAAAACTGTGTTCAGTATTTTTCAGCAAAATAGATTAAAAGGAACAAAAGTGTGGCAATTCAGTAGTTTAAATTGAAAGAAATAATTTAATCCTATACCTAAGAAAAAACTTATATGTCACATCACCCTTCTGCTTTAAGCCTCTCTCCTGACTCCTTGACCTTCTTCTAAAATAGCAGCTGACAGGACATCATCACTTGAAGAAGGTTCTTGTTAATCTGACAGTCATAATCTGCTTACATTCCAGAGCTGCACAGTTTATTGTGCCAGATTATATTTTATTTCAATTCCTATATGCTCACTCATAACAACAGGTTCTTCAAAATGGCTTTATATATTTCTAATATTTCAGTGTTGGCAGTCTTTTGGCAGGCTAGTTAAAACCAAGAAATACAACCTACAAATTCACATGACCCAATTACTGACCAAAGCAGAAAAATATTGAAGCTGAAAAGTCAACTTGATCTGAAAACTGACAACCATTAGACCAGCTCAGGTAGTTTTGTGGCAATCGTAGAAATGAAATGTCTCTAGGGCTAAATATTAATTGTTTGTAAAGTGATTTAGAAGTCAATAACACACTCATCAACTCATTAAATCTGGGGTTTTTTACTATGGTTTCAGAACTATCTTACAATGAAATACTACAACTCTTTTAACTAAGTCGAAGCACTTTGATACTGCTAAATTAATGTCAAATAAGTCCCTTTTAGTCTGAGATCAATACATTAAAAAAAAAGTATTTTGTTCTAGCAATATGAAAAAGTAATGAAATTTTGTAATGGATTTCACGATAAGGAATTGAAATTTGATTTAATACTTGACTTGCATGTGAATTCAGCTTTTAGCAGCTGCAAAAGCTCATTTCTGCCATTTGGTTGTAACATATTCACTGTACTCCCCCAATTATTTGACTTCCCACAGCTTCTAGGTCATCACTGCTGAGGCAGAAGTGCAACCAGGATAGAATTTGTCCAAAGAGTTTCTGTTGGATATTTGGGAGCAGCAGGGTTGGAGCTGGACCCAAATCTTCAACATAGATCTATGTGCTATCCTGGAGATAGGGCCAAACCTAGGACTAAAGACAGATACACTTAGAGCATAACCCAGGTCAGGGCCAAGTCTAAGCCTAAATGAGGTTCCTGGGCACATGGTCAGGGGCTGGGGAGAGGTTCTGGGTGAGGCTGATCAGGGCCACTAAGGGCCATTCCTACTTTTGGGGTGAAGAGTGAGAAACCAAAAGATGAGGTTGCAGAGTGACTATAGAGCTCAGGGGTTTATGAAGAATTGTATGTGTCTGGGTAGTAAACTTAGGGAAAATGAGAAAGTAGGACTTGAACTCAGAGGGGAGGTCAAAATCCATGAAAAAAGGTGATATGTATTGACATCAAGTAAAAAAAAAATTAAAAAGAAGGAATAAAAAAAACCCCAAACACTACAGCTAAAAACTGAAGAGTGGAATTTGATGTGCAAACTGCCCCCAGGGAGGGAAGTAAGACTAATGGTACAATGCAGAGGTAAGGCTGAAACACTCAAGAGAAGCTCAGACATGAGTAAATTTGGGCTGTGAAACCATGCTCTCTCTCTCTCTCTCAGAGGCTGCAGGCTTCTTGTCTCTTCTCACTTTTTGTCAGGAGTCTGGTAGTGTGTCATGTCTCCAGAGATGATGCCCAGATAAACTACCAAATCACCACTCTCATGTGACAAAGAGCAGAGCAGTAACTGTATAGACTGCATTTTGTGATGACTGAGGTGAGGGTCAATTTCATTTTTTAAAATTTTCACATTTTATTTCTTTTTAAAAACAAAAATCAACCTCTATTAAAATTGAATGATGCAAAGTATTCAATGGTTATGAAAATCCAACACTTAATTTGCTGTGCCACTTATTCTGGTTATCTTTATCCCATGAGTCCATGGTTTATGATACATGGATAATTACATGATTAAACAAATCATCCTTTTACCCACATCAAACTCCATTAAGCACATACATGGGTCATTTCTGCTGACTCCTCTCTACTGCTCTGCTCATTTGTTAGATGGAAAAAGGCATGAGAGGAATGTTATTCTTTGACCAAAATGCAGCTGAGGAAAAGCCAGGAAACTAAAGTTGTCCACAGCAGTTGTTCCAAGATATGCTGAGCAAGTCAATCCCGCCTTTTGCCTTAAGCTTGCCTTTACATTTGGGGCTTATGCTCTCCATTAGTAAAATGGGAAATAAGAGGATGTTACTGCAGGAGATGTACAAGCAAATATGGTTTGGGGTTTTTGCTGGTTTTTTTCCAAAATGCTTCTTTTACTTCCCAATGCAGATTCAGTCACAGAATCACAGAATATGCTGAGTTGGAAGGGACCCACAAGAAAAACTGAAGCTTACTGACAAGCACTGTCTTCTGTCCAAATTCAAGAAGTAATCTGGGGGTAAAGCATCTTTATGTGTTTTATCTGACTAACACTCATTAAAGAAAAGCTATTCACCAAGGCTTGAACTGAGAATGCACAGGTAATTTTGTTCTGATGAGTGTTTGACTCCACTATCTACATAATGTTACTCTGACCATTTCTTTGAGTATATGATGTACCTGGTGTGCTCTTCTAGGCACTTACAGCAGGATTAATGTACCTCCAACTGAAGCTAGTGAGCCCTTCAAATATACTTATTAAGGTTAACAAGACAGCTTATTTGAATTAAAGCTTCATGAACAAAGGAATGCTATTCAGACCTCACATTATGTAACAGTTATCTTCAAAATACTTTTGGAAATGTGTCTAACTGTGGAACATTTTTAGAGTATCTTTCTACTTCTAAGAACATTAGAAGTTTTTAAAGTTTGTAAATGGAATTTGAGTTCAACAAGCCTTCTCATTTCAAAAGGTTCAGTAAAAAATATAAGGCTGCAGAATTGAGAACTACATTTTTGTCTTGCAAGACTTCCTTCCCATTGACTTGTGATGAGTCTCAGTAGCCTGTCAAATTAATATACACTTTCTACATGGACTTCATTAATCTACACAGAATACCTAGTCCATCAATATTAAAAGTACCTTAACAAGGAGAGGGGGTGGACAGGGAGTGGGGTTCTGTCTTATCAATTGCTGTGCAGTGGGTCAACATCAATAAATGATTATGGCAAGGAACAGACCATTTGTACAGTGAGCTGTTCCTAAACCCATTAATTTAGGGAGTAAGAATGAAATGCAATTTTTATATTTCTTGTCCTTATCTCTGCTTGGTTTAATTTTACTTTCCTCTCTCCATCTATTTTCCTCTGTTCTCCTCAGCAATTGTCATTTCTGTCTGGAAAATATATGTGCTGGAGATTCAGCTTTTGTCATTCTATTTTCTCTTTTGTTTCTCCCTTTCCCTTTTCTTTCACAATACTTTTTATCTTTCCTTTGTAACACATTTCAGCTTCACTTTTACTTTGGTTTTCTTTCCTTCCCTCCTTTGCAGATTTTTCCCTCCCTCTTTTGTAGCTTCCTCCCTCCCTTATGTATTTTTCCTCTCTCAGATTTAGTTTCTGATTAAATAACCACTTTACTTTTATAAAATACAGGTGATTTACTTATTTCTTTAAAGATATATGTATAATTTTGGTCTGGTTTTTAGGTGGTAGTAAATCTGCAAAATATTTTCATCATGTTTGAATTCTCTAAGTTTGCCTTTTTTTTTTTTTTCCTGGATCTATCTAGATCTGTCCGTAAAAAAATGAACTAGATTTTAGTACAAATTTTCCATTCTTTGGCCAATGTCCCTCTTGGCTGAACATTTTCAGAAGAGGAAAAGATTTTTCTCATTGAATAGTGAATAACTGTGGAGATGACAGTACCCCAGCCCAGGGTATCTTGGAATGGAAAGGGAACATGATAAACCTTGCATCAAAAGCAGTTTGTCTGTAGGAAGAGTTGTTGTGAATTCCCAAAGATTTAGAAAGAGGAGAAGAAGGTGGCAGCATTTTACAGCCACCTGAATGCTGATTCATCAGGCTTAATTAAAAGCAAATTCTTTAGTACTGGGAGCTGTCATCAGAAGGGAAAGAAAAGAGAAACCCCATGGGTATTCTCACTTCTTCTTTTTAGTAATTTCCCTGAAACTTTCAGAGGGCAAAACTGAGCTTGATGAAACCAAATAATAAAGGCATCCACCCAGTTAGTGAATGTAGAAGAGGAGGAGCATGATTCCTGCCTTGCTAGATTAAGAATGCCTGAGATAACAAAAGAGGATGGGAGGTGGGAAGGAAATTACAGTTTCTAAGGACAGGCTGCTACTAAAAATTCAAGTTTTTTTCATTCTTTTAATAATGAGATTGTTTCTGCTGTCTAAATTGGGTAAGGGCTATCTGTCCTAGCAGAACAGCAACAAAGCTGTCCAACAAGTGATATTTTTGAAAACAAGTGTTTTTCACTGTGTTGTTTCTCTTAATTTCTGGCATAAAGCAACACCAATTGTAGGGGGAGGCTGAGTTCACAGAGAGTACATATATATTTAGATTGTATCTGTACTTGAAACATACACTCCAAAGAGCTTCAACTCTAAGCCCACTGCAGGAGTAAACTTTGGTACCTTTGTGTGTGCCTGCTTGTGGAGACCAGCTTCTTGTGCTGGTGGTTTATTACAAGATATGGGATGTGCTCTTCAAGCCAAACAATCCCAAAATCTTTCCAAGCTACATTTCATTACTTAAATAAAGCCAGAAAATTTTCCATTTTTTTGATGTTACCAAAGTTAGACTCTACTAATGCTACTTCATGAGATCCATTTTTTTAAAAAAAAGCGTTTTGTATATCCCATTTCTACACAAAATGAATTGTACTGCTCTTGGTCTCCCTGGTTTGCACACCCACTATCACAGCAGATGGATGGGTGACAGGATCTCTCCAGATCTCCTGTCCTCCCTTTCATCAAAGCTGTTGTAGCCACCCTGATCTGAGTGGGCAGCCAGTGTTTGGGACCTTCCTAGGGTGTTTCTGTCAGAAAATGATACTAATGGCACATGGCTCATACCTCTGATGGAATCCTAGGTGACAAAGCATCCTTGTGTGTATACTTCTCTTTCCCTGCATACAAGAGAAAAACACAAGTTTGCCTCCCACACAGTTTTTTTTTCCTGATTATTATGAGGCAAGGAGATGCAGGAAGGGAGCACAGGAGAAGGAGAGGAAATTCTTTTGATTGTTCTCTGGGCAAGAATCTTCAGTAAGAAGAGCAGCCTACCTCTGCCCCTAACCTGCTGCAAAGCTGCCAGACCCCAGGGCAGTTTGGACTCCTGCTCTGACAGTAGCAAATGGCCAGAGTGCACAGAAGAGCTCATTGCTACACATAAACTCTGGTTTATGGCCCTTTAACCTTTAGCAAATAACTGGTACAGCATGCTCACATAAAAAGGCAAGTGGTGCCTTTCCCTGCCATCATCATTTCATAGATGTGGTGAGATTTGGCCAGCTAAGTGTGTTCAACTGGACTTTGTTCTTTTGATAAAGGCATCATTCAAATGTAGCAGTTAATGACAGGCTAGAATAAGCTCTCACATGGAATATTAGGGCAAGGCAAAACTTAAAAATCGTCCTCCACATCTGTAACTAAAGCAGGGGAAAAATACCTTGAGAAGATCATGTAATCACTTAAGTTGCTATTTCATGGATCTTTAATACAAGGCACTTAAAACTATATAAAAAATGATTTTTGTGATATTGCAGCCAACAATCTATGCTTCTATGTAAAATGCTTTCATCATACCCAAGTTCTCCTTTCAACTGACTTTTTAGGAAATATTTTTGAACAAATATTCTATCTGATACATTTTCAGGCTAGACTACAGAGGGATTATCCACTTGTTGCTTTAGTTTCCCCTCAGAGACTTCTGCAAAGTTTCATAAATCCAGATGATCAGTACAGGTCCTGGGGAAGATTTAATTTGGCACAGGGAATATATTCTTAGAAGAGATGGTAGACTTCCAAGATGCTGCTAAGAAAAACGATGTCTGACAGGCTGTTTAGGTCTGTGGGAGTTGATCTGTCACCTTCTTAGATTCTTATAAATTGCTGCAGGTGAAAATCAGGGTAAAATGCTAACATTTGTCCAGAGCACCTTAAAAGTCACTTTTAAGAAGTGGCTTAGAAGTTTAAGTTTTTAACCCTGGTAATCACCTGTCAAAAGTTTCTCTAGTCTAACTTCCTTGAATTAATAGAAAAGTCTTTATTTATTTACCAGAAGTAAAAAAGTGCTTGCCTTTGGCCATAAAGCTCTGCTGTCTATGAGGAGTAAGACTTGGAAGTGGCTTTCTGGACTGAGAAGGGATAGTCATGGATAAATGCTCTGACCTTTATTAGTGATTAAGTTTGAAACTAATCATGGAAGGAAAATGCTCTGGTCTCAGGAAAGAAGCAGTGAACACATTAATTATTTTTCCTTCTTCCAAAATCTGTGCCAGCAACAGGAATTTCCTCAAGCAGTTCCATCTCTGCAGATCAGGAGTTCATATTAAATATACTTGCCTGGGCTTCAAACCAAACCTCATCCTTTTTTGCCATTATTTAATATGTTTGCCATCAAAGATTAATTTAAGGAATGAAATATTTATTGAACTTCTTACTGTCCTTTTGTGATACAAGGCTGTATGTAGGTGGAAGGACAAAAATACGATACATGAAACCATAACTCTTGTTTCCAAGTTTCTGTTGTATATCAGATTGAACACAGAGGTATCACACTTAGCATCAGGGTCACAGAAATTCCATGAAGATCCTGCATGTACAGCAATGTTTCAGGCTTTCCCTGAACACTGTGGAAACACACCAGCTGATCCCAGGAAAGGTCTTGTATGCGTGAAGTTTTGAAAAAAGATTTTCTGAACTCTAAGAGGAAAAAAAAAAAGGAAAAGAAAAGGCTGAGGAATCTGAGGACTCTGAAAGATATCTCTCCAACTGGTCTTTATTAATAATAGTTTCATACTGTGATTATTTGCATACATTTACTGAGCACAGCAGAGCTATTTCCCTTGCTCTGGTTTTGTCCTAGAAAACCACAAAATACTGGTGTGAAACAATTTATCTAAAAGCAAGGTGGCTTAATTATGCTTATGCTTTATCTTTAATAGGTAGGTTTAGGATAAGCATTTTTGTTTTGTAGCAACTTTCAATTTTCCTTTCCTTTGCCACTGTAGCAGTAATTGCTCATGTGCTTATTACCTGTCATACAAACACGCAGCTCCACAGAGGGGTGGGCACAGCTGTGCTCAAAAACAGTCAATGTATTTTAGAGACTCAGCAAAATACCCAGAAGCCTGGTTTTTAAGGCTGATTTATGCCAGCAGGCAGGTCCTTACATGCAGCAGGCACAGGGCCTGCAAGGCCTCCCTGGCGTTCAGCAGCCTAAGATAGGAAATGCCCAGTCACCATGGCTGGAGCTAAGAGGTCCCTCTCCCACCTCCAGACCCTTGCTTATCTCTCTGTCAGACTATAGGTCACCTCCCTTTTGACCCTTGCTATTGGACAATTCCTAAAACTCCTGTACCCTATATAAAGAGCTACTTGTGCCCAGCTTGGCAGAAGAGCTGTCCCTGAGGCCTTTGCAGAAGGCCAATAAAAACAATCCTGAGGAACCTCACACGGCCTTCTCCTCTCTCTCCCTGTGTCTGGCCAAGGCACTGAGCAAGGCAAGAGCTGAAATCACAAAATGAGCTGGTAATCACAAAGATCTGATCTCACTAAGAGCTGAGCTTGCTGAGGTAGCTGCGGCTCTGGCCCTGCCTGAGGGGCTCGGACAGGTCGTGCTTTTTGGACTCCTCTGTCATGGGCACCCACGGCAGCCGGGGTCGGGGAGACCCCAAAATGCCAGAGTTACCTCATACAGATACAGGGGGAGCAGTAGTTTGCTGATCTCAACACAGCTAATTGGTTTGGTGAGGGTTAAAATCTGGACCTATGTGTGTGTGATTCTCTCCTGGTGCTGATGCAAATATCACCCCTGTGCCTGAGAAAGCCTGAGAAAGGTCTCCTACTCTCCTCTCTCTGGAGCCCAGTGACCCTACAATGCACTGAACCTTTGCTCTTATTGAAGGTTATCCATGCTGGGGGGGCAAGCTGCATTCATGGTGGGGTGTCACCCACTGTGGGAGCTGGGATGCCACAGGCTTGGTGGCAACAAGGGCACAGTGGCACTGGCATTGCTGTGGCCTTGCTGCTTGCACCAGAGCCCCTGAGCTCCCCTGCTTGTCCGGCTCAGCCCTGCTGCCACCCTAGGTTCTACTGGCACCAGGGCTGGGTTTGTCTCTGCACACCCAGAGGCTGCTTCCCCTCGCTGTGCTGAGGATTCAGGAGTCACTCTGATCTCTGCTTCCTCTCCAGCAGTGGCTCATCATGCTCTATTGACCTGGCTTGTTCCTTACACAGGGCAGTAGGAAACCCATCCCTGTGCTGCTGCAGTCATTTGTAATTTGAAATGCATGGTCTGTTTGACCAACAGTCCGTCTGGGCCAGCTTTACATCTCCAGCTGTAAATGTGGGTCAGCTGGCTGCCATTGCAATTTGTTTGCTATCCTTTAGAGCATGGGTCCTCACACACACAAGTTCCCTGTGCATTGCATTTGTCCATCCTTTAAAAAAAGCTTATTTTGCTAGAGTAGCAAGTGGTTCAACTGCTTGTGACATTAGCAGTCCTGCCAGAACAGCAACAAAAAACTCTTCAGTCTAAGTATTGCACACTCACAATGAAGGTGTTTTCAGCTGTTTCACCTGAGGGTTTTTCTGACATTGTTGTGTTAAGGAGACACTGATCTCAGCCCTATCAGTGAAATTCATTATCAAGTGTGACATTTGACATCCATAAATCAAAGCATGTCCTTCAGCTTTTCTGCTGTGCTCAGAAACTGTCTTCATATGCTAAACCTAAGATTTGTTCATTCCTGAATTCTCCAGAGCCCATCTTCAGAGTTTTGGAGTTTACATAAGAAAAGGATTCTCATAAGCTTCCACAAGCCATTTGGGTTCAGATGAAATACCTGCTCTTTCCTTTATCATATAAATTTGCTACATTGCTCAAATAAGGGAGAGAGTGGTTTACATATGCATCCCTGCAGTCTTTAATCTTAGATATGATGCTTTATATTCAGTGAAATTTTTTTCATGAATTTCTAAGAAATTGAGGCTTATGCAATCCTAATGTACAAATCCCAAAAGATTTTCCAAAAAAAGACAGCACAAACCAGCCAATGGGATCACAAATCAGAAAACTTATTTTGAGATAAACTTTACAGAGAAGGGGAGTTGTGTGGAGTAAACTTTGCATGAGACTGCAGGGACTGTCCCACTGCTGTTGGATCATAATGTGATACAGAGAGCTCTCTTCAGCCAGGGGTCTGTCCTTCTGTAGCCCTTAGGAAAATGTCCAAGGAGGAAATCCTGACACTGCCCAGCCTCAAGGCAGGGAACAGTCTGTACTGGGAACCCCTTTTATTCTGATCAAGAGCTGAGGTGAAAACAAATGGAACAATCAGCCCCATGAAGCCCCTGCCTCCCTGGGCTCCCCCAGAACCTCACCAAGAATGCCCACCCATAATGTTCCTGAAAGCCAGCCTGGGTCAACCATGTCACCAGCCCCACTGTGGTTGGGGACACCACCACAAATGCTCTGCCTGCTGTGATGTGGCTTCTTCATTGCCAGGGTTGTTGCTAGGAGCTTGTGTGGCATCCAGGGAAAGAGGGTGTGGGGCTCCAGTGTTCTCAGGGGAGCATCCACCTCCCAGTTAGACCATGACAGTATCAGCTGTATTTGTCTTATCTGCCCCATAGTGCATTGGCAGTTGTCCATTTGAGTGGCCAAGGAGGGAGGGGACAGGTGGGTGCCATGGTTTGGCAGCATATCTGTCATAATTCTCCTGTAAAGGAGAATTTACAAGAAGAGTGGCCTCCCCTGCAATCGTGAGCAGCCCCTGTGTGGGAGCTGAGTGACCAGGCTCACCCTAAGGCTGCCCATGTCTCATCTCCCTGACCACTAGGAGACCCTCATCCCATAATAACCATGTCACCAGCCCCACTGCAGCTGGGCTGCCACCAGAAAAAGCTTCAATATCACTCTGACTGGCTTGAGCACTGATCCAATCCAATGTGTTAGTATCTATTCATCATAACAAATAAGTTGGACCTTTTTTAATTATGCCTTATTTTTCTCTGTTTCCTTCCTGTAGACTTTAATCCAATACAAAAATTTGAGCTGGAGAAGACATCAGTCTGATGACATACTGAGGGATATATTTGTGAAATCCATAGTTTATCTAGAAGCTGGAGAATATCTTTTAGAAAGAGACAATTATCAAGTTAGAGAGAGAGACAAATACTGAGGTGAGTTTCTTCTAAGTTTAACTGTTGTCCTGATTAAAGATGCATACATTATTTCTTGTCTGAATGTATTTAACTTCAGCTAGATCTGGCTGTCAGGTACTGATATAACTTTTCTTCTAAAATAGAAAGTCTTATTGTATCAGGAATATTTCTTTCTCTCTGGATAATTCTAGGCTGTGTACATATTAACCTCCCCTTTGCTAAACTGCTGCCTGAGCTCCTGTAAACTCTCACTGAAGGGAGATGAGACTTACTCCTCAAGCACTGGTACAAAGCTACCCTGGAATATTTACAACATTTTTACAAATGAAAAAATATTCATAAAGAGAATTCTGGATAATTTTTTCTTCCTTTTAGAGGTTTTCCTTTCCTTCTCTCACTATCCACATGTCCAAATCCTGTGTCTTGGTTGCCCAGGCAACCTCTGCTGGCTGAGCCCTGGGTGCAGTGCTGGGTTTTCAGCTCTGCACAGAGGAGGAGGGAGATGTGAAAGATGGAGGAACAGGTAACAAGCTTTAGTGGGACAGGAAAGCCCAATAGATGACTGATGGCAGTAATGGGAGTTTTATTTAAAGGTTAAGAGCACTAATAAATGCATTTATGCAGATAATTTTAAAAAGTTCTATGACTTGCAGGAAATAGGAGGGGGAGATTTTACATCAGTGCATTTCTAATATCAGATGCAGTGTAACAGCTCAAAGTAACACAAAGACATGAGTGGCATTTGATAAGCATGTTACTTAAACTGAAACTGATACTGCTCATCCTTTCCTTTGCATTTGGAAAGCATGATCAGAAACTACCACCCAGGCAAAATAAGAACATTTAAAACATTCTGAAAGTGCCTTGAGACTTGACTTAGATGCAAAAATCATAAACAATAGCTTATATCAAGCCCCTTCAGGTAAATAACAGAGGTTGATTTGCTATACTGAATTTGTTTTTCATCACCTAGCAGTAGATGTTACTTTACAGCTCCAAACTGACCTTTGCTCACTTTTGTAAAGGAGACTGATCAGGAGACTACTCACTCCAACAGAGGAAAAGTTGAAACATTTCAAAAACCCCAAAAGGATGTTCTCACACTAAAACTTTCCTCTTATGTGGATTTCAGTGCTTCTGAAGCAGGCAGCTTTCCTTTGCCCCAAAAGAGTTGAATTGCATGTAAATAACTCACCTCCAAATAGTCAGACTTGACTGTGGGTGCAAATGGGGATTAGGTCAGTTTGTGCCACTGTGTCTCTGATTCCAGGGTGGTGGCAGTGACAGAGCTGCTAGATGTGGCAGGCTCTTGGTACGTAGGTAGAGTGTAGTCTTTGAATTATAAGTTTCAAAAGCTTTTGAAAGCTTTTGACATTTTGCACCTCCCACTGATAGATGTGGGCATGGTACTTCAAAGATCATTTGTCTCACTGTTTGCTAGAAGAACAGGTGACTTATTCTAACATGGGAGGAAAAAAAAAAGCAGAGTTAAAATAATTTAAAAATTTCTAAACAATAAAATATAAGAGATAACAAGCACATTACTGAAAGAAAGCCATTCTGAAGATAATTTTGAAGTGTTAAAATGCTACCAAAGCAGGGAAAAAAAGAATCTGCACAAGACCTTACTACTACCTGAATTAAAATATTCCTCCTAAAAAATAGTTCATTTTCTCAGTATAAATTAATCAAGGCTACTTCCACTTTTCTTTAAGGAGCTCACAGACCCAGAAGATTTTGAGGGATAAAGCATTAGAAAGATTCCAGCTTATATTCAGGAACACAAAAGTCTTCAGACAGCTGGGTTTTTATTGAGAGCTGAATGTCTAAAATGTTTGACCACCAAAAAGATACTCCAGAAATGTCACTGTGCTGCTACTGCTGCCATTGCCAAATCATACAATAATGAGGATTTATTCTGAGATTCTGTGATTTCTGCTATAATTAATGATACAGGCTATACCTACAGCTGTAAGCAGGAATTATCAGAGGAAATGTTCAAGAGGAAAGGCAGGAGATGCAGGATTACACAGAACAAGTGAAAAATGCAGATGGTTTTGAAACAAAACTGTGGAGGATAGTTACAGACATTATTGCAGCATTGTCAGCCTTGGGGGTATGTGCACTGGGAGAGACAGAGTTCAAAAATAGTGTTTCTTCTCTCCCAAATAACAAGTAGGTGCTAGATGGGCAACAAAGACAAAGTAGCTGTGGCAACAAAAAGTCAGCAAAAGAGAGTTTTCAATGAACACTCCCATTTCAGCCATCCCAGGCTGAAAGCACAGACAGCTGCAGCCTTTCTTCAAGGAGACAGGGGAGGATGCTGCTGTGATCAAGGCTGGTTCAGGGCTCACTCTGGGAGACCCCATCCACTTTCAGATGGGGTTCACTCTCACAGATGTCCTGCCCAGTGTTTAGAGTGGCACAGTCTCCAGAGGGTGGATCTGAGAGTCTCTGAAAACACCCCCAAAGGCTCAGCTTTGCCAGCAAAGGCTGCTCAGGCTCCTGAAGCAGATGCTGAAAAGCCCGAGCTTCTTTTGCCAGGGACCCTGAAAGTGCTCCAAATGTCTCCCACTGCTCAGGGAATGGTTTGCTCCTCCCAGGACCACAGGGACACCCATTTCTGTCCTACTGCACCAAGTCCTGCCTCTGTTCCTGTGGCTGCACCTTTGCCTTGCACCCAGCTGATCCAGGCCAGACTGCCCTCCTACTTCCACTGCATTTCACACCACATCTGCAAGAAATATGATGGGGCATATTTTGAGAACCTTTTCCTAGAGTGTATTATCCCATAGGAATGCTGTTTAGGAAAATGAGGAAGATTTCTTTAAAATTAATCTTTCACTGCTAGATTTGGTTAAGATTTCATAGTGATAAAAATTATTTTACTGGAGCTCCCAGAAGACTAAAAATTTTATACTGTCTTTGCTTTCATGAGGAAATGAAAGACTGATCTTCTGGAAGTTTCAATGAAAACTAATAAAAAGAAAAAAAGAAGAAAAATTAATTAAATGCCATTAATGTCTGACTTGTGAAGTTGACCTATTATATATGCATTACTGTTTTGCTCCAATATTCTGGAGAAAATAAAAGTTGAGTTCTTTACCCCTTCTTGCTACAAGTCCTTACAATAATAACTGTAGATAATTCACAAGGTTAAATTAAGTTAATGAATTAATTTAAAAAACCTCAGATTTTTCATAGTTACTGATCAATAACCATTCAGTCCCAAATTTGAAGGCATGAAAGATTTTTGCTTCCAATCTTGAGTTTTTCTTTTAACTATCTATCTTCATTTTAATATGGAAATTCAGAGAGGAGAAAGGGAAAACCAAAATCTAAAATGAAACCCGGAAACCTAATTCTTCAGTAGCCTGGTCTTAATTTTAATTTTAGTGAAAATTCACTCTAAGAGTTGTATAATTTTGAAAGCTTTTTAAAAGTTTAGAGTAAAATTTTATTCCATTTTCCTCTGATTAACCATGTGGTTTGGATTTAGTATTTCCCTAATCTTTAGTTGCTATTTGTCCTTTTCTAAATGTTCAACACTTATTTGATGATGACTTCAGAATGTTGATTACTTTTTGAATGATTGGTTGATTAAAAGTGAATTCTACAACATTTCCTTTAAAAATTCTTTAACTAGACTGTAAAATTGCTCAGACCATAATCAAGGCATGCATTTTCCAAAACCTGTCTTTATTAGGAAGGTTTCCAAACTTTCTGATCTGCTGTTCCTCTGTACTTCCTAGTTTAAATTAAAGGGGGTCCCTCTGTGTTCAAGTTCTTTGGTAGTTAAGCAGTTCTCAGGTACCTTTTCTTCCTAGTTTTTATTTAAGCAGTTGAATGTGCAAATTCAGCACAGTATTTACAAGTGGGATTATTGTTTCTCTGTCAACCTGGACTAGTGTGAAAACAGGCTACTAAAAATTCAGGAGTAAAGAGAGTCATGAAGGGAGACCACACAGATGTGTCTGTTCACTCTCAAAACATAAAAGGTGAAAACTGGATGTGATCATCCTCCAAAAATATAGGAGGACAAGAAGTGTTTCTATTAAAGGCTTATACTGACAGAGGAATAAACAGATAAAAAGATACCATAAATACATTGTGAACATGTTTATGCTGAAAATAAGATGAAATTTCCTAACTGCTAGAGCATGGAGAATCTGGTCTGATCAATGCAAAAGGAACAAGATATGAATTAATTTGAGGATAGAATAGGTGCAGAACAATCCCTGATATGTTAGAAATGTGTAGTTGTAGCCCAACACACAAATGCCTAACAGAAACTATATGGTATGGCTGTGGGAATGGAGTTGGTGATGTGATTTCCTTTTCCTGGTTCTGTTGCAATTTCAATCCCAGAAAAAGGTAATTTCAGAAGCTTAAACCATGTATCTTACTTAGGGTCTGCTTGAAAATACTGTCCAGGCCCAGAAGAAAAATCTTCCTTTAAAAAATGGTGGGACTCAATGACGCCTCCCACATTATAAACAAGTATTTCTCCTGTTACTCCCTAGCTGCTGAACTTTATTTTCAGGGGTCACAGAAGTGCTTTTTACAAAGCAACTCATCCATGGGTTCCCATGTAGGTCCTCCTATCTGCTCCCAAGCTTTGTCTGGTCAGAAAAGTAAAATCTCCCCTGGCATCCCAAGCAACTGGAGTTCCAGTGAGAAAAATCACTCTGCTGCTGTAGAGTTTCTGGATATCCTCAAGGAATGGCCTAGGTCATGGGATTAATATGTTTTCAGAATTTTGCATGCCTAGAAAGAAATGCTTGTACAAAGCCATTCAGAAATGTGAGCCTGAAACCTCTGAAATTGCTCAGGTGGGAGAAGAGGGAACAAGTGATGAGGAAGGGATAGGGAAAAAACAGAACACAAAGACAGCTTCTATTTATCTTTCTGTTTTGGGGCTGCTGGAAAGTTTTTGAGGCATTTTAAAACCCTAGAAGCAGCTGTAGTTTATGTGCAGAGTGTGGGTAATGGAGTCAGGCTTCAAGACAGAGCCATTGCACGGCTCCCTGGAGCACATGGTAAATTTTTATGGACATGCCAGTCTAGAAGCAGTGGCATTTCCAGGTAAAAAAAACCACAATGAGCATATCTTTATCAAACAGCTCCAGTAATAACCTTTCCTAGCCACTATTGTGCTCATTTTTTTTTCTTTCATGAATTTTTATACGACTTTCAGTGTTTTGTCCTCTGGTTTGTAAAGGAAAATTGACAGCTCTACAATTATAAACTGAGGAAAGAGGCTCTAAATTTCCATCTTAAAAGAGGTAAAGGATATCTAGAAACACCTCAAGGCATGTTCCTGTGGGGATGTTATTTAAAGCCCATTTTTTTTAATCCTCTTTTCTCAAGATAGAACATCTATACAGAGTTAAAACATAGCAGATCCTTCTGTGATAAATCTTGATCAGGATTAATGAAAATAGAGAAATGCTGTGTTAATTTAGATTCTTCCCCTTCTCCTTTATAATAGTATATTTATTCTTCTGTTTTCTTTAAATATTCTTTTTTTCCTTCCGGCAGACGAAACAGTAGCACATTCCACAGACAAAGTGTGTAGGTGTGTTGCCAAGGACAACAGTTTCAGACATAAATTGCTTTTGAACCACAGACCCTTTCATTGCTCTTTATTGAAGGCCATCTGTATGTTGTTATGTTAATTGAAGGTTTTCAGCCAACCCCCCTGAACACAGGGATTCGGTGTGTGAGCAAACACCCAGGTTGCAGCCTTTTACACAGGGTGGTGGCATTAAGTTTCACTGCAAATAGGTGTGTCCCAACACAAGTTAAGGTTTAAAACAAATTTTATAAAGTAGACAAAACTGTTCCTGAAATAGTAGTTCCTTAAATGCCTCTAAAAGGGAATTATAGGAAGCTGGCAAAAAAAATACAACTAATGATTTCGTCTTATTGATTAGGTGTACACAAGAGAAATAAAGCACAATGCATTGCCCAAGATTGCCCACATTTCAAATTACAATTTCATAGTGGTTGCCTAGAATCAATCCTTCATCACTATCAATTTGATCTTTGCCTTTTCGTAATGAAGGTGGTGGAGCTTAAATGAGTTTCACATTTGCTGAACTTTGGACTATTTTACAAAAAAAAATTGCCTGACAATATGAAGACATCAGTCAATTGGAAAGAAAAGTTATCAAGTCAGAAAGTTCCTTTTGCTTTGCTATCAGCCTTGTCCCTTGACATTGACTGAAGGTAAAAATGAGTCAGGTTTTCAGGGAAATAGTGTAATTGATGGTTTTATGAATTTGCAGATGCTTCTGCCATTGTAACACCTGTCTGTTGCTCTTTGTTTTGTTTTTTTAGTAGTCACAAGTGTAATCTGTGTCTGGTTGGATCCAATTACAAACTTTCAGGTACATAAACCACATGGCTTTTGCTCCTTTTATGTTCCCAAAGACACTTTTGATGCTCAATCAATTATAAACATTATAATATTAATGGTTTAGCTGGAGAATGCTGCAGAGTTTCAAGCACCAGCGTCAGAAAGAGGTTTAATTAAATTGTTTAAGTCCATCCATCCATTCAGCCCTCAGACCCAAGACACTGTTTTTTTGGGGAAAAAAACGCCTGAATGGCTGACAGCAACACTATACATAGCAATCTCCAATATCCATAGAAGAATAGCACTCCAAAAGAAACTCTTAAATTATGGCAGCAAAGAAGGGATGGCAAAATGCACAATTCTTGCAATCTGACACCTAGTTTTATGTTTTATGGGAACTTCATGATGGCTTTGAGCATTGACATCCCTGTTCTCTTAAACAGCTGTGGAAATTCAGAGCAGAGATCCAAGCTGGTCTCTCAGCACAAACCAGGGCAGTTCTCTCTGTCTGTGTGGATCCAAGCACCAGCCTCAAACACACAAACCACGTATTGCTGAGGGCAGCCCGTTTCATAGAGAACACAATTCCCTGGAAATGAGAACTATGACTAAAAATAGCCCAGAGAAGCAGATCCTCTCTGAAAATGACCCCATCTCTTTTTAACTTGAATTTCCCATGATCTTGAAAAAGCTCAAATGTTGGCCTACCAGTCTGTCTTTGAGGTGAGATTGCAGCACAAGCTCTGCTAAAGCACATTGTTGGGTTTCTGTTGTGACACTCAGAGACAGCTTGTTCTCAGCAAACATTTGACAGTTTTCTTTTTTGTTGTCTAAACTGATCAATGGAACTAGGCAAATTATATCATAAAGATATTTAAAATACTTCTAGAAGAACTATTTTGTATCTGAGGGCAATAAATCCCAGGACAAAGACTCTTTGCTCACCTTGCAGGATTTGTCCAGACCAGAGAGTGCAGGGTGTCTCAGCCCCTGCTGATCTCTCCTTCCTGCAGCATTTGGCCCTTGATCCCCAAGTTCCTACACCCCATAATTGCAGTGGGCAGTGTTCTGAGTGCCCCAGGCTTTCAAACACTCTTCTCAAAATTACCTGCTACCCCAGGGCCAAGGGTAGTGTGAGGCACAGAGACTCCCCAAACCTTCATTTTTCAGCCTGCGTTGTAACTAAGTCCCTGGCAGGTTGAGTTCCTAGCCAGATATTCCTTAACAAGAATTTGGCCCATCTCTCCAAAGAGCTGATTTGAGGCTCTGGTTACTGGGTTTTGTATTGGTGTCTCTGTTTCTCTTTTCTTAGAGCAAAAGTCAGGGAATCTCAGTGATCAAATATCCAATCCCTGCCCTCCCACCAGGATACAGAGTATAATAGGAAATTCAAGTTAATAAAAGATAAGGTAAATAGAAATATCTCATACTTGGTAGATAAGGGAAAATGACTGCAACAGACAGAATAGAAAATAAGGAAAAGAGAATATCACAACACAACAATAAGATTTCTGGTGTCAGAATAAGAAAAGGTGCTGGGCTGGTAGATTGGTAGCAGTGCATGTGCATCCAAATGTCTGTGGAAGTCAATTTATATATCAAAAGGGGAATGAGAACATAAGGGAGAGAAAATACAGTATTTGAAAGTGTTAGAAAGATAAAAATATATGTACTAATGTACATGATTATTGGGGAAAGACTTGCAGAAGTATCATTTGGAAAGGGCATATAAAGAATAAAAAATACAACAAAAGGTATGCAAAGTTACTTGGTGTTTCTGGAGTATCTTGGATAAAACTATAAAATATACAATTACAGAAACTTGTTTAACCTTGTGTAACTTTTTATGTGGGTATTGTTAGGGCAGATTACATCTTTCATGTGCACATAGAGAAATCCTACATTTCAAATTATTTTTCAAATGAGCTGTTTGAAAAGGAATTTTGAAATAATAAGAAAGAAAAATGCTAGCATTTAACTCAGCAGAGATGAAATCTGAGGGATTTGAGGGATTTCCCTAATTCACACCAGTGAAAAGGATCACCTGCAGAGCCATGCTTAACTCATTTGATAAAGCAGAACTCCCTAAATAAATGGCTTTGAAAGCTGGGTTGACTTAAACTATTTAAACAAAGGAGATGAATCACCAATGATACAGCCATAAGGAACAGAACAAAAGAAACACAGAGATTACTCTTCAGGAAAAAAGTCATGGCGACATGGGCATTAGTCAGTCTCCCAATAGAAGCAAAAGAATATTCAGTAAAAATTAGACTGTAAAATACAGTAAATGGTCTGAAAGTGAAATCCAGCCCTTCTGCATTGGCAAGGAGCACAGCAGAGAAGAAATCTCTTTTCCAGCTCTGGTGCTGTCATTCCTGTGCTTTCCTTGCCAGTTTTCTTTAGCAAACCAATCACACTCAGCAGCTAACACACATCTTGCATGTCCTCTTCAGTTTTACTAGAAACATGACAGTTTTTATCTGTGAAAATCTATATTTTTCTTTTGTCCTTTCAAGTCCTGTATTTTCATAGTGCTCATCACAGTAAAATTTAAGCCCTCCTAAAGTGATTTAGATCTGTATCACATGAGCTTTTAATATTTGCAAGTAAAACAAAATAAATCACTGTGATATTTTCATAAATATCTAAATCTCTTTTTCGTCCCTCCCCAGCTTTTGAAGAAAAGTAAGAAGCTTAGAAATAATTGATTTCTGGGCTTTTTTTTTATATCAATAAAACAAACAAAAAAGTTAAAATAAGTGATTTTTATTTTTTTTAGCAAAAAAACTATAAATACCTTGCTAATCAACTAAGACAGCTAATAGGGACTACATCAAAAATTTTCCATCTCCTTTACCTCGGGGTTATTCTTCTTTTAATTTATGTAGAAAAATATAAAAAAAAATATCATGTGGAAATGTATGGACTTCCTCTAAGTGCTCAAGTAAATTTTTTCTTGCTCTTTAGCTCTGCATAGTCAAAGCAATTTGAATGCCAACTAAGCCCATTTTCCTATTTTATGATTCCACTTTTACAACACAGTGCAAATAACCCAAATTTTCCTCCAGGAAAGGAAGCACAGACTCCCACATAAGACTTTCCCCAGTTTCTCCTCTTGGCCTGAAGTCAGACTTCAGCTCATGAGTCAGAAGTTCTTCACAGATTAAATTGTTTGGCATTTGCTTGAAAAGAGACAGCACAAACCAGTCAGGAACTGTAGAAGATCCAATGACAACAGCAACAAAATTCCTTTTTTGAGACCTCTGTTGAAATATTGGCTGGAGCTGCTGTGTTGCATTTTGGGAACTTCTAACTAGTGCTAAATCTGAACTTCTCATGCAGCAAAGACTTTGTAATTAGAAGAAAGACTAGCAGGTGGCCCTCATTTTGACCCAAGGGACCTGCTTGTCAGAGTCCTGTAGGGTACAGGCCTGGAGAGGAGCTGGATCCCAGTCATTTGGTTTGTGCTGCCGTTCAAAGGGAGCTCAAGGGGCTCAAGAAATGTGCCAGGAGAAATCTCATAACATTTAATAAAGAGAAATAAAGAATCCTCTACCTGGGGAGAAATAGCCCCTTGTACCAAAGCAGGCTGGATGCCAGCCAGATGGAAAAGCTCTGCAGAAAAGGATCTGAGCAGAGGGGCTGCTGGGCACCACATTGACCATGAGCCAGCAATGCACCCTCACCCTTACAGACTCAGCAATTCTGTAATTTTTTATGTTGACATGTTAGTAGATCCTCATGAAACATTTCATGTCACATTTTCCTCAGACTTAGCAAAAATCTATCAAGTGCTCCTCCTGCCAGCTGGATGAGGCAATAGGCTAAAAACAAGAGGGGACTTTCACTCATTCTCTTGCACCTCTTTGTAACTTGAATATGAATCTGTGATGCCCCCACACTGGTTACTCTGTAATGCAGGTCCTGAGCAGCACAAGCATAAGAATTAGAACATTTGTAAGTACAATAAGCCTGGCAGAGAAATTATAATGATGTGGACTGATCAAAAGATGACTTTCATTGTGCAGCTGAGAATGCTGCAATTCAAGAGAAATTAAAGTCTTCAAAGTTGTGGCTGTGCTGCTTAACAGATGGGCTTCTTCAAAGATTCATTATTAATCTAACAGAAACTATAAATACCAGAGTGTGAATTGAACAACCAAACCACACACACCTGCTGGTTTAAATCCATCAGGAATATGATCAGATCTCTGCTGCAAGAGCAATGGGGGGAAAAAAAAGCCAAACTGCCTGTTGGTTAAAGAAAGCAATATCAAGCACCTTATCTTGATAGGTGAGACACAATGGTTGTTTTCATCACATAAATTATTACAGCAAATGGGATGTAATTAAATTTCATTACATTTTTAGAAAAAGAAAAGCATGAATGAAAACACATTTTTATACAGAGGTTGTCATTCTTGAGAACAAGGAATCTTTAAAACCTGTAATTAACCTATGGAGAAAAATTTCATCCTCCCTTCCCTGCATAACTCATGCCTCTGCTTCTGGTGCTCAGATCACTTTTAGAAAATGGCTGCTTCTTTTAGGTCTGAAAAATGCAAAGCAGAAAAGGGAAACAGAAAGGGTGTGTGGCAACATAGCATTTCTAGATATACTAAGGGTAGATAGATGCCAGTTAAAAGAAAAAGTGAATATAATAGGATTCTTCAAAATCACCTCCTGCTTTGGGTTTAGAAAAGCCCATCCTGACAGCCATGCTGCTGTGGTTGCCCAGCTGTCAGTGCCCTCACCACCTAAATCAGCACTAGCTGCTGCCTTGCATGTGTTGAAATCTCACCATCAGTTGTCATTAACCTCAGCTCCCTGCTGGGTTCTTTGCCACTTCCCTGGACAACAAGTGAAGTTCTGTTCTTCATCCTGGAGGAGAATCTCCCTTTGGCAGCAACTGCTGCTGAACAAGAAAGTTTTCAAAATTACTGTGTGTCCCTTGCTCTCTGTAGTTGCTTACACAGGAGCTGTGGCCCTTGTTGCTCAGTTGCAATAATCTCCATCATGGGCAGCAGGCACAAAGGAAAATTACTTTCACTTCTGCTCAGCTCCCACCCCACCTGTTTTTGACTGCTGCACTGAATCATTTCATTTAGTAGAGTTCTTCTATGCAGTGATCTGCTGCATTTCATCTCTTGGTAGCATGCTGGAGCTTACACTTAAATACTTTAGCTGAGGTCTGGTGGGCTTCACTTTGTTTTCTCTTCACCACTTTTCATCTGTTGTAGCTCCTGCTTTCATTCCTACAGCCTTGCTATATCATTGAGTGTTAGGCTTCACTCTCCTTTGAAACCAAAAGGGAGTTACCCTAGAAAATAAATTATGGCTTTCCTTGCTCAGAATGGGTTGCCTCTCACTCCTGAAAAATAACCTAAATGTAAAAAATAATGTTTAAAATAATCAAAATGTAGTATTCTTGAGCTGTGTGTTGTTCCAAGAAATCCAGCATCTCTGCCTTGTCCATCCAGCACAGCAGCTCTGGGAGTGCCCTGCTGAGGCTGGCTTTCCTTGTGCCTGCAGTGCACAGGACAAGACTGTCCCAGCTCTGCCCTACCTGCATTTTAGACCACAGGAGACACAGACAATGTGTAATGCAGATGCAGGCACAGCTTCTCTAGGTGATTAAGGTTAATTCCACAGCTGGGATCTGGAGGAGCCTGGGATTACACAGATTTTCAGAGTCTGGGCACAGAAAAGTTCAAGTATGACAACAGAGGGGTCCTGCACACAAACACAGCTCATGCTTGAACTCAGCTGAAAATACCAGCCTGGTGTTGGGCTGAAAAGGCTCCTCTGTGCTGAAAGGCTAAATCCTCCTGGATAATTCAGCATTTCTAATCTGAGCTGCCTTGCATCCAGATGGTTAAAAAGCTTACTCCCCAATGGATGTGAAAGACCACACAGGCATCCTCTGTCACCTGGGACAAGCAGCCTCTTGGCTTTGACTGTCCAGCAGTAAAATAAAAATAAATTGCCCTTTTCTGTGAAGTCTTGTAAGGATTGCCACATTGAAAATATTTATATACTCAATTAATATGGAATATAAATATAGTTAATGAAAAAATCATATTTAGTAATATAAGTAAAATTACATTTAAATGTTGTCAAGCCTGATTCAGGTGCAGACATTGAAAATTCACAGAAACATAGAATATTCTGAGTTGAACAGAACCCACAAGGATCATCAAGTCCAACTCTTTAGTAATTGACCTGCACAGGGATTAAACCCATGATCTTGGCATCATGAACTTCATGCATCATGACCCATGATCTTCATGCTCAAACCAACTGAGATGGCCTCAAGGCAATTTAGGGGTTTATATTTGATTTTGTAGCTGGCTGAGGAGTTGTCTCCAAACCCTGTGGTGTGGAACCCCAGCCATGGTGGGAGTGCTGTGACTTTGCCCTCCCACCTACCATGACTGTTCACATTCATGTTCACATAACTCAGGCTCAGCTGCTGCACAGGCTTTAGCAAGAATCCTGGAGGAAAACAGAAGCTGCCATTTGACAGGGAAGAGAGGATGGTAAATTTTTGTGTAACATGTATTTCCACCAAGACATGTCACATCCCAGTCCCCATCCCCAGGATGTGCTTTCTCTGGCTGACACCATCATTGTGCTCCCTTGCAGGGAGGAAATGTGCAATAAAAAAACATTAGTCAGAGTTTTTTATCTAGGGTTTTAATTATTTAATTTTTTTTTAAATACTTTTTCACAGTTCCCTATGCTCATGCAGGGTTAAGGTTATCACAAGTGTGGGGGAAAAAGAAAAGAAGTTTTGTGCAAATAGTGTAGGCAGGGAGAGCAAATGAAATTGGCTGTTTGAACTCAAAGCTGCTCATTACTTTGCAGGAGAACAAAATTAAAGGCACATGAGGAAGAAGACCAGAAGTTCCTGAAGAATGCTGTGTACATAGATCCTCCAGAGCCTCCTCCAGCACCTGGCTGGTTATATTTGGAATGTGAACACACACTGCTTTCACTGGAGAGAAAAGGTAAGATGACAAATTAATAAATTAGCAATCATATGAAGTTAAAATTATTTTTACAGAAAAGCAAAGATATATTCCTCTGCCTCACACAAAAATAGACCTATGAACCTGAAGAGATCTAGTCTTCTACATAAACTATTTGAGCTCTGGTATGTCAAAAGCCACCACAGTGACTCGTTTCAGGCAGTGTTATTTGAGCAATGTACTATTCTAAAATATATTCTTTATCTTTTCTTTAGCTTTTGGATGCTCTAAACAATGTATACTCTACCTGGTGAGCAATGCAGGCATCATTTTTAAAAGAAGCTGAAATAAATGTTTCTTTCTTCCTAATGTCTTGTAGCTTTCCTTTTTAATAGAAGAGTTGTGATTTTTTTTCTTAAGGTGCTTCATATACTCTGACAAGAGTATTCTCAGACAGAAAGGAAAAAATTCTTTCTTCAGGAGGACATTTAGGTCAGTAAGGTTCCTTCTTAATTTTGATTGAGAAGTGGAGAAGTTTTGCTGACAAGAAAAGGAACCCTCAGCGGCTCTTGGAAATGTGAAAGTACATCACAAGCATAACAATAATGTTTGGAAGTCACACTCAAGCATAACAATAATGTTTGGAAGTCACACTCAGTCAGCAATACTCGTCTGAACACAGTGCATGCCATAGCTGAACAGGGTAGAGAGGCCATTTTATTTTCAGAGTCCCTGGAGAAGCTATAAAATCCCCTCTAAAGTTCATAATTTGTAAGGCTCCGTGTGCTTCACAATATTCAACAATTGTGTATCCTATAAATCAGAAAGCCTTGATGTGATTTGAAAAGCCCTGGGTGGAGTTTTTAAGAGAGCTGGCTGTGGTTTTTGGCTCCCATCCCTGCTTCCAGATGGTAACACATGTTTAAAGACATTACATACATTTCCACCTACAACATAAACAAATAAACACAACCTGCCCTAAAATTTCTAACAAAATCCAGGACCAGAAGTTAACAAATGTGAAAAACCAGGGTCACCAAACAGTGTCATCTCTGGCTGGCTGCACATTCTTCTCTTTCCGTTTCTGGCCCCACATTGGGCCCCTCCCTGGAGGTTCCCCTGTTGGGGAAAACCCTCCTGGAGCAGTTCTGTGTTAGGAAACACTGGACTTCAGCTTATTATTTATTGTTATCAAAACTTCAGCAAACCATCTGCATCAGACCCTGCATGCTGGAAAAGCACCACAAAATGGCTAACTATCTCTTGTTACAAGGTCTTTTAAGACTAAATTATCCAATTAAGAAATGACACCTAGATTATTTTTCCTTTTCACCCAGTAACTGATCCCACGGAGCCCGCAATGCAGATTTTTCTGCCCAATTTCAAAACACCACCCAAACCCATGAAGAAGAAGGAAGAAGGTGAAGAAGAACAACCTGCCTCTGCCCTAAAACCTCCATCTTGCTTCATATGTATTACTATATTCTAAAACCCCAATCTTTAAGTTTTCCACCCTGTGATAAACTATACTATTCTCTACTATCTATTTCACACTCTTGTAGACTCCAGTCTAAGTCCTGGAAGCTTTCTCCATGGGTGAGGGTCAAAGTCAATGCTTCTCTGGGGGTAAGGACCCCTCAGAGCAGACAGAGAAATATTCCCTGTGCCCTGGGTTCCCACACTTCACAAAGAAGTTCTCCTTCTCACCTCCCCAGCCTGAGAGGGTTCTTTGGCAGATACCTGAGTCCACCTCTGGGCTAGTTTTGCCCATAATTTTGCACAAAGCCTGCCCAGATCAGCTCAAAGCAAGATGCTCAAGCACAAGATGCCTCTTTGCACTAAGCTGAATACCACCTATTGCCATATTTACCTGGGGCAGTTCTTTTCCAGTCTGATATTGTTTATATATTAAAGACTTATCTCTAGTCTGTACTCTTGCAGCAATACTCAGAGCAGCCTTACACCAGGTCTGCACTGACTCACTACACATATTTGCAGCACAAGTTTTGTTCATTATACCTCACTTTAGAAAATCTGGGCTAATCTGCAGCACACACAGAAAAACTTTTGCTTCCTGGAATCCTTATATAGAAACATCCTCCCATTTTATGTGGTTTAGCTTTTGTTTATGGTGCTGAACACAAATTTCCATAATGGCATTGATATATCACTGTCTACAAGTCATTACCATGACTGAGTTATTTATGGCCCTAAATGTTTACGTATTCCATTTCAACCACAAACTATTTATCAAGCAACAGCAATCACTGTGAAACAAACTCAGCCTTTTGCTTGTGAAGAATGATCCACATATAAGCACTCTCTTCCGACTACACATAAATCTCCTATAAAATAAAAAGTCTGTCCCTTCTTCCAAACCAGGAGCAGCAAAATGATTTCAGGATGAATTTTTGAAATACTCTGTAGAAAATTGCTCTTTTGAGAAATCCTGGTCAACATATTTAGCTCCATATGCATATTTCATAGCATAATAGATTGGTATTAAATGTACATAACAGCAGCATAAGAAAAATTAAAAGAGCAGTAGTTATTTATTTGATAGCAATTTGCCTTCAAAGAATAATGTACAATCAGTTATTACTTTACATGCAAAACACATCCTATTCCTATTTTATTCATCAAGATGACTTTCTTTTTTTTAAGGGTTGAATTGTTCATCAAGAGCTTTGCAAAGGACATGAGAATAAGACTGAATTCCCTGGAGTGGGGCCTAGCTTTTGTTCTTGCTGAGTAATCTGCAGTCATCCTGCAGATCCTATGCCAAACTGGACCCTGCAGGCTGATTTGGCTGCTAATAATTTCAACATGGTTTACTTGGACCATCACTTCCAGGCTGTCCATCACTTGAGCCACTGGAGACAAATTACTGGCTGCAGAGGGACCCCCAGAAAACAGGGACATCCCAAGTCCAACCCTCTGTGCTAAAGCAAGATCATCCATATTCAAATAATTCCCCACAGCTTTTATCCCAACAGTTCTTCAAAAAGTCTCAGTAATAGAAGCCCCATCAACCATGCCACCAGTAAGAACACTCTTCTCTGATTGCTAACAGCAGTGTTAAACACTGCATTTATACCAGGTGCTAAAGTAATTTTGATACAAGTTAAGAATTTAATACTCCACATTACTTAAAACTTAAATGAGGCACATTATTTTAGACATAGTTCAAAAAACAATTTTGGCACGCGAATGTTTTTTAGCAGTTGCTGGTTTTTTTCAGCACATTTCTGCTAACAACTAAGTTTGATTGGTCCTGCTCCTAAAACTAACACTTATCCCTTCATAAAAATAATGTGAGGTACCTATCTCTGTAGTACAAATCACAATTACTGAGGCTATAAAACATACATACAGACCTGCACCATAAAATTAATGTCCAGATTAATCTCTGAGTCGTTGTTTATCCACACAAATACTCTTCTACTGATTTGCATATGAGTGACATACACATTTCTGGATTTTATTGTCATCATCTGTTTGCTGGCAACTAGGAAACATGAAAGCACTAAATTCAATGAATAAATTATTTGCTTTCAACAGTCTACCAAGCAGTCACTTTCTGTTGGAACTACAATACCATTGGTTAGCTTCAAAGGAATTCTTTTTGTCTAATTTTTCTTTTTTCTTTTGAATGGATCGAATTTCTAGAATAAATCAACCAAAGGAAACAAAACAAAAAAAAACCAAACCAAAACAAACAAAAAAAAAGCCATAGAAATGATTGTCCTGTGGTGCCTTGGGCAAAACAGTATGTGTCAGCCTAAAAGTGTGCTGGCAATGTTCCTTTGCCAGGTCCTGCCCTGGGCCAGCCACTCCAGCTCACAGCAGGCTCCTGATGGAGATTCCTGCTAAATTCCCCAACAGGGTTCTCCAGAAAGGGTTCTCCTTACTGACATTTATGCAACAAAATCAAAAATAAGGCAGCCTTGCTGTGACAACTCACATCAGTCCCCAGAGAGCTGCAGAAGGACAAAGCAGCAGACAAAATGAAAACAAGAAGGGCTTTGGAAGCCTAGGTACTGTTTTCCTGGTAAACAAAGGATGTTTGTGGTGGAAGTCATAGGGTAAGAAATGGGGCTGGAAAAAACACCACCTCCAGTGGCACGGGAGCATCAGTGCATCATTAGGAGCAGTGCTTCTCTCAGCTCTGTACAAGCCTGTCATGCTCTAAAGATACAAGTCCTAAGCAATAGATGGTAACTGCCACTGCCCCAAGAAGACAGTAACAAATTAGAATTTTTGTTCAAGATGTCTTTAGAAAGGCGAGGAGCCAGCAGGCAGTGGTGGATGAACATGGATGGGACACACTTGACAGGAAATGACAGCTTTTCCAATGTCCAGCTGCAACACTAATATCTACCAGACCCAGAGAACCACATCACCACCAAAGCATCTGAGGGCTCAGCTACTTAAGCTAAGCTTTTCTGCTTAGTTTTTAAGACACAGCCACATGGTCACAGTCAAGTGCAGTTTTAATTGCAATCCAAATCTATTAAGGTCATTTAATTTGCCATTCATCTCCTGTACACAGGGAGCTCAGCTAATCCAAACCATCTCAGGGCTTTTTTAGCTGGGCTGGCTTTGAACAGAAGTAGGTGAGCAAGAAATACCTGACTTATCTGTGTGGCTCAGCCCTGAGACAGTTACCTCCAGATGGTACAAGCTAAGGACAATTTTCCTTAAACTGTTCTCACTACTTCTGTAAAAGGACCTGGACTAGCAGATGGATTGGAAACATCTGAACATTTGAAAATTTAGGTTATGTGAAACGTTGCTTGTTAATTATTTTTTCCTAAATTTGGCTGGAAAAGGAAGATTTGGGAAGCTATCCAGGCAACAGACTAGGACAGGAAATCTGGAACCATACCATGGAATACAGACATGTGTTGTGCCTTTCTTATTAGCAGCATGCCAAATCCAAAGGTCTTCATCAGACTCCTTGGCTCTGAGGGATTAATTAACAGTTGCTGCTAGTGAAGAGGTATATGATGTTATAGTACATATCCCATTTCTCTTGTAGCAATGTCAGCTTATTTCAGTGAGTCCTATTTTGTTTTATATCTACTTTTCAGAAACTGAAAAACATATTCTTGCTCAAGCTCACAAAGCAATTTTGTTTGTTTTGGTTAAAGAGCAAAGATGAAGCAGGCTTACCTGTAAACAATTTCTTTTTCTTTTATCACTTCCACATTTTTCACAGATTACTTGTCACAATATGAGAAAGGCACCACTTGAAAAAAAAAAAAAACAAAAAAGAGAAGCCTGACTCAGGTATTGGACTGCTGAGATAACACTGAAGAATTAGGTTCAGGGGAAAATAAAAGCAAGATAATATATCAGAAGTTCAGCTTGCTAAGGTTTAACTAATATTATTTTGTGCTCCTAAAATACCTCACACTTTAGATACCTTACAATTAAAAATAACTACCACAAGAGTAGTTATTACACCAGAGTGTACTACTGGAAAAAAGACCATGCTAGGGACTCTTTTTATTTCTTGCCCCCTAATTCATCACCTGCTAAACCCCAAACTGTCAGCACAGTTCTCTAAAGCACACGTGTTACTGTATGTGTGTGAGTGAAATGTTTTTAACAATTGGTCAGAGCAGAAGCACTAATTTATCCCCAGCTCAGCTCTGCTGCCACATTCAGTGCAGACAAAGGGCCCTGCACTGGGTGAGCAGTGAGGCTGGGGCTGCCCAGGATGCCCGGATTCCCTGCCAGTGACAGCCCCAGGCAGACCCCAGCTCTGATGGCAGAAGCAGGGCAGGTGTGCCCCAAATTCAGATAATTGGGCAGGCTGGTAAAGCCAACACGTGCTGCTGGCAGTGCCAGACAGAGCAGGTTCCCCTGACTGCCCAGGGACCCACCAAACAAACCTGGCCTTTTTCAGGATCTGAAAAATATGGCTCAGTTGTACATTATCCTGGCAGTCACAACCTCTCAGCTCTGTCAGAAAGAAAACAGGAGACCCCCACTGCAGCAAAGGCTGGGCAAGAAGCAGAGAAAGTTTCCCAGCTTTATTAACTAAAAGTGGTAAAGAACAGATGACTCAAATTATGACTCTACCTGTGTTAAATGGAAATGTATTTAAATGTGTGTTTTACATTGTCAATATAAGTATCAGAGTTGTTCAAGAGTACCATGAAATATTTTGCAAACATTAATGGGATAGCATCTTCCATTTAGTACAATTTTTATTCTGTGGCTTTTCCAGGTAACATGAAGAATGTTTGCAATCAAAATAAGAAATCAACCTTTTTTTTTTTTAAATGTAATAAATTAATCTGAAATTTACTTCTCATCTCTTGCTGCATGCTGAGGCAACATAGATAACCTCTTTTAGCTTTCTCTAAAAAAATTAGTTAAAAATTACTTAAACAATGATCTAGAATTTTTAATTCAAAGTAGCTCACATTGACACTTTAATGTAATTATGATAAAAGTGTAAATAAAAGCACACCTCTCAAAAGCTAATTTAATCATTTGAAGCAATTATCTCAGTTTACATATGTGCACTATTAATTTTCCTACACAAAATAAAAAAATAAATTTGAAGCATTAAATTATAAAGTAGATTATGTTTAAACTCTTATATAGTTACATTATACATAGATGTAATACTTTATCATATAGGTTTTTTATATCACAAAATACTAAGGTACTGATGTTTAAAATCTTGAAAACTGAAGCAAGTATGTTCCCATCCTCATAAATGCATGCTGAATTTAGGTTTTAGCATGGTTCAATGGGTTGAAAAGCAATAAATCAACCCTAGGAAAATGGGTGAACTTCTTAAAAGAAGAAACTATATGAACACACTCCTTGCTCTTCAGATTCCTTTGTGACTTAAATTTTGAGGGTGTGCATGGCTCTCAGCCCAACTGAGTGGATGACAGAGACTGCAGTTTAACCCTTGCTGGGCCTCTTCCCAAGGAAGGAACAAAACACCCCCTGGCAAGGGGAAATGATGCCCTGCTGAGGAGGCTCCAGCACTGGTGGCTGACAAACAGCTCTGAGTGGGACAGGAGCACTCAGGAACTGAGAGAAGTAAAATCCAAAGAGAACAAGATTCTGGCTGGAAACCTGCCTAGGGCTTGTTTAGAGAGGCTGGAAAAAAAAATAAATTCAATTATTCCCAGAGATGTACTGGTACAAAAGCCTTTGTGCTACTAAATCCCCATTCATTTTCCAATTTCACCATGCTGAAATTTTATCATTTAATACCAAATCTGTGTTTTCTCACCCTCTTTTCTTCCCAGCTATCCATAAGAGGTTTCTGTGAAGTTTTATTTCTGCTGAAGGATCTGGTTACCCCCTGCCCAGGCTGGAGCTCAGCTGGGTGAAAAGGTTACATCCCCCAGCTCAGCAATAGCTCCTCACCACCATCTCCTTGGGAAACTGTGGCACTTTCAAATCACTCACTGCAAACTGCTCAGCTCAGCTTAGCTCCCTAACCTGATTCAGTCAAACCCATCAGGCTCAGTTAAACCAAAATCAAAAGCACCCACCCAGGCCAGGGAATTGCCAACCCCATCCCCTCCCACTGTTCTCACCCCACCTTCCTACCTGAGGCCACCAGCTCCTCAGAGCTCCCACTTTAACTGATGGGTTTGGAGGTTTATAAATACCAATAATTGCAGAGGGTTGTTTGTTTTGTTTTGTTTTTTAATGCAGTACAGTGAAAGGCAGAAACTAGCTCAAAATAGAAATGAGGGGAGAAGGATGACTTCTTAACAAGGAATGGAACAAACATCCTTGTAGGCAAAGATGGGGAGCAGCTGGAGCCCCTCGCCCAAACCTGCCTCTGCTTCTGCAGTGTTGCAGTTCCTCTTCTCAGCCAGATTGCTCTAGGGAGCCTTGCTTTCAGCTGGTGTTTAGGGTAATGGGCTTTTCCACTGCTTGGACTGGCCACAGCCTCCTCAAGAAGAAATGTGAAAGGTTTTAGAGACTGCTCAGATTTCAACACTAGCAATACATTCTTTCCTTATAAGGGTTTTTTTCCCTCTTCACCCAGAAAAAAGAGTTTAAAGCCTAATACTGAAGATGCAGTGACTATTTATAAGGCAGCCTGGTCAGAATGTAACAGCTATTTCTGTATAAGGTAGACGGTATGTTGAGGTGGTAAAGAAAGAAAGGACTATAATTACTATGCAAAACCAGAGGAAAAGGATTTGGGGAAAGGAATGAATTATCACCCTGAAATTCAAGGACAAGATAAGATATCCCTAAATCTTAAAAAGTGAAAGCTATTTAGGAAGAGTTATGGCTTTGTACTTTTCCCTGTTTTTGCAGTCCCTGTCAATAGTTATATTTTATTTAGTAAAATGCATTTTTCAATTTGCATTTTGTCTATTTGCAGACTGATCTGATGTTACATTCCCCTTAAAAAGGATCCCAAAACAACCAAAGGCAGTGTCCACCACCTGTCCTCCCACTGCTACCCAATAAATCTTGTTCAGCCTGGGTTATTTTCTCTATACCTTACAGATTCATTTTTACCACCTCCACTTCTCTCAGTAACTCCTAAATATTGCCAGGCTACACTGCATTTATTTAGCTGCTAGCACCAGAAAGGAGGAATCAGATTTAAGTCTTTACTGCAGGTTTCCTTGCAATTTGATCCAAAATAGCAATGGGGCATGCTTTTCTAATTAAGGCATTAATTTTAACAGGCAAACGTGATTCTCTCATCTACACTGCAGAATAGCTATAAAATATAGCAAATGCTAAGCTGTGTGATCCATGTTCTGTACTTGACAGCCCAAAAGGGAATGGCTCTCATACTTGCCATTCCATTACTGAGCTATTTGTTGCTGCTAACTTTTGTGGAGCTTTTTCCTCCTGCTGGAACCACGATATGGCAGAGCAAAGAAACAAGCAACACTGCCAGCACTGAGCCAGCAGGCAGAACACATTCCACTGAAAAAAAAATCCTGAAAAATATGGTTAAAGCAAGCCATATTTCCAAAGCTGGATCTGCACAGAATAGATGCATGGAGGTATTTCTGAGTCTCTGAAGAGCTGTCCTGGAATAACCTCTCGTGCAGACACCATGGCTTCATCCACACTGTGTAGGAAAAGCAGGCGTGCAGTCAGATTCACAAGCTGTCACAGGCACACAAACCTCAGTCTGCTCTCAGTTTTTAAAATATGTCTTTATGTACCAAGGCAGCTTCCAGCTAGTTCAAAACTCCATTCTCCTTCATCCTTAATTCCAGTGTTAAATTTTTACCATCAAACTAATCACCTACTCTTCCATCTACCTCTCCCAGATGTATCCCAACTCCACTCCATGATGTTTTCCAGACTTTGATTATTTCTTTTCAGTTTCTATTGTACCTCAGGTGACAATGGTTTTATTCTGACTATCTGTTATTACAGACAGAATCTGAAAGGCAACCAGGTTCAGGTTTACAAAGGCAAGATTTGGGGCTGCACTGCACTCTGTCCCTAGCTTCAAGCCACTTGTAGAGCAGCCATCTCAGTACAGAAAGGATGGTATGAAACCTCCTTTGACTATTTTAATTTATGCAAGTGAGAAGGATCCCACCATCTTTATGCATATTAAGAAATTGCAAACATGCACAACAGACCCTGCAGAAATTATGATCTCATCATGTAAAGAATCTTCACTGGGAAGCCCAAAATCAAAATAACTCATGGAAATCTATAAAGACTGCAGAGACTCTTTCTTAGATAATTTAATAACTCTTTGTACAAAACTGAAGTAAAACATGGGGTAAAATTATGTGATCTTCAAAAGTTCCAGCAAAGGAGCAGCATCTCAGAGCATTGTTTATTTTTGTTTAACTAGGTCATTAAAAACAGTTCTTATGAATAAGTTGGAGAATTCTCCTTTCTTCTGAGCCAATGAATCCATTAGGAGCTAACAATTTGGGCAGGACTCTGTAGTTCTCCTGAAGATATTTTCTGAGGCCTGAAGATACATGAGCCTGAAAGAGGCAGGGAGGTTTACAAGGGTTGTATGGGAAGGTACCACCAAGAAATTCTCTCAGTTTTGGGTTGATAGAAGCTGTGGCTGCAAGAAATTAAAGCAAATAGTGCTGCAAAAGGCTTCCGCTGTGTTGCTGTTTCTTTTGCCATGGCTGTTATTTTGTATCAACTTTCCAACAGCACCTGTGTATCTCCCTAGCATGGTAGAAAGATACACTTTGATCTATCAGTAAATTTAAGCCAAGCTGGTAAAAGTATATGGTTTCTTTTCCACTATGGAGGAAAAAAAAATCCACATATTCTTCAGAAAGTAGAAAATTTCACAAAAAAAATCCACAAAAAAAAAAAAAAGTCAAAACGTGTATGACAGAATTGACATGTGGCTCTGTCATGAAGTGTCTGTGGCTCAGCCTTGGGTGTAACTGCAGCACTAAAACCTGCACTTGCATTTAGAGATCCCAGAAATACAGCCCTTCTCGTCAATGGTGTCATTCTGGAGATTTCCTTCCCCTGAATCAGCAAAGAATGTCTCAGAACCACTAAGAAGAGCAGCTAGAAAATTTCTACAAGAGCTGAAAGTGTAATAAATCACACAGCTGAATCAGGGAGAAAATGTTTTCTTCCTCTTGCAGACGTGACAAATGGGAAAACATGATACTCTCAGAAAAGTAGGCTTTGTCCATTCCCACTTTGGCACTCATAGCCCTTCTGTGCTGAAAGGATGTGTCTCTGTTGCAAAAACAGGGATTTTTAAGCTTCTGAAACAAATTGGCCTTGCAGCCCTCACTGCTTGTCGTAATAACCAAAGAAGAATAATTCCTGAGAAAAGTACAAGTCAAATCTTTAAAAAGGAGAAGAAAATGTCCCCTTTGTTATAGGAAAATGTCAGCCTCGTGCAACTAAAAAAGTCAAGGCTAACAATGCTTACTGCCAAGCCACAAAAAAAGACTGAAATTGTGTTTTCTAGTTAGTGTCTCCACAGATGTTTACTTTAACTTTGTAATAAATGAAAAATTAACACAAAAGCTAAAATGGTCCAGTACTAAATAAAGCATTGCATTGGTATGTCTAATACATTTGGGTTCTGTTTAATGTAAATAAATGTATCAAAATTCATCTGTTGCCAACAGCAGCAGCAACATATGAAGGAAAAGCTCATACTTGCTGTCATTTTACCAAGTCACTTTGCTGCTGCACTAGAATTACTGCTAATTAACACAGGCATGACTGAGAAGAAAATTAGGCCTCATCTCTAAACATCTTGCTAGTGCTTAACATATAAGTGTAGTTAAGAGAAACTCATTTTCTTCTTCTATACAACCACTCTTACTAAATACATCCTTCTAAATGTCAGGCTCCCTGTTGAAGTAAACACAGGGTGAGTCATGAGCTTCTTTAAATGCAATGCCACCATACTGAAAAAGCTGGAAATGGCTTTTAATTTTCCCTTTAATGACACTGAAGAGTGCATATCTGTGAGATGACCAAGTCTGACACCTGAGGCAGAAGCACAGATGCAGTTTCTTATTGTCTGTAAATCATCATTCATTCAGTACTTCTTATTCTACTATCTTGCCTTAGCTTTTTTCTTCTCAAAATTCAATAAATCCTATCATGAGATTTAATCGTAGCTTTCTGTATGAGTTATGAAATAATCATTGTCTGCTACATTATTTCTCCTTGATAACTTTGTTGCATAGTAGAACTCCAGACAATGTCCTTTGCTTCAAATAGCTAATTTTTTATTAACAGAGAAACAACAGCAGCAGCCCATAATAATCCCTTTCATTATGATCCAGCACCCCAGAAAGTCCTTGGTGGTTTTTGTATTTTAAGACTCTGGTACAGAAGAAGGAGGTCTCTCATGAGACTGCCAAGAAATAAGAAAAGGGGGGTGGTGGGGGAGGGACAACAGAAAACATTCATTACTGGTGTTTAAACCTGAAATTTAGTATCATGGACTAGAAGAATTATTATCTTCCTGAGATCAAGTGCTAGAGCTGATCCAAAGCACAGTGGACTTCATGAGTGAGCAGGAAAACCAGACTGCCCCAGTGCTGCCTGCTCACTTTGCCTTCCCCAGGGCCAAAGATCCTTCTCAGAGCCTGCACCTCCCCCTGGCTGGGCTCCCACCACCTCTGAAACAGCCCAGACTCCCCAGAACCAGACTGGTGGAGATGGTTGAGTTCAAGCATGGCCAAGCAGGTCAGCTGAAGGGAATAACCCAGTGGGAAGGCAGCTCTGGCTGAGTCCTTGCTTGTGGGTGATGGCAGGGCAGTGGCCCAAGCAGCTGCAAAACTCTGGATTTACATTTTGCACGGGATATCTGTGTAGGGTGCTAGACAATTATACTGACTGGTAAAGACAAGGCATTACTCAGTAGAAGTGTTGCCTACAAAAGTAAAACAAGAACAGACAAGTGAAATTTATTTACGTGCACTTTCTTAGAATTCATCCCAACTTTCAAGCCAATTACAAGTTCGCTAACATCTTATCTGTCTCTCCAGCTTTGTTTCTTGTTTGTTTTGGCTTGTTCTGACTTGTTGCCAGTGAACAACTACATTTTGTGCAAGTCAGGTGCCTTATTACATAAGAATACTCTGAAAAAATAGTTGTGTTTGTTGTTCCAGTTACACCTGGAAAGCTCAAACTATACACAGTTCTGTTCTAGAATAAAAGATAGGAAACTTGAAACATCTATTTTGCTTGAAACAAAGAGTATTTAAGGAATGACCAAAATTAGCTGGTTTATGGAAATAGTTTGTATGGTCAAGACAACTACATGAATCCCTGTATTTCTGCATTGCATCTCAAATGCATCTCAAACACAACATGTACTTTGGCACTTCACCACCATCTTAAAATTATTTTCTGCTACTGTAACTCCACTACCTTTAATCAATGAGGTAGCAATGATTCATCCTGCATGGGAGTGAAGGAATTAGGATAAAATGTTCTCTAGCTTTAGCAGAAGACATTGGCATGGATCTCATTTTGTGCTGACATCAGAAGCCAGCTGTGGTTGCCCCTTGTTGACATCATGGAGTTAAAATACTTTCATGTTTGGTAATAAAAGATGCAACTTACAGAGATGCTCTTAGAGAAATCCATTTACTAAAGAAACTTGAAAGGTTTTACTGCACCAATTGAACAGCCTTGAACAGAATTGAATGTCCCTGCTCATTTCACAGCTACCATGACACATATGGGGACTCAAATAAAAAGTGACCAGGACATACAGCAACGTGAAGTTCCAGAACTAAAATAAGGACTTGTGGAGTACTCATGTTTCAAAATACAATTTTTGTCAGTCTTGCTAAAGAAATGCATATTTGCAAACTGTGGCCACACCATCTTTACATCCAGTTTGCTAGAGCAGCATTTTATCTGTGTATACTTGAATATTGGAAACAGATGGGGCTCCTGCTATGCTAAAAATGGAGCCGGTGGTTCAACTGTTGTCAGTAGAATTGTTGCCAGCTCCACTGCTCTGTTTTGGGACTGCTTCTCTCCAAATTCAGCTCCTAAGCAATTCCAGGCTTCCTCAGTGACAGTGTAGACAGAACTCTGAGTATAGAAATTCAAGGGGAGCTGCATTCTCCTGGGACAGCCTGTCCCTTTCAGCTATGGAATGACAGTTGCTTGTTAGGGGAAATAACCAACAGGAGGCATTAGAAATAACATTTCTTACAAAGAAAACAAACAAATTAGCAGAAAATGAGAGTGAAAAGGCTGAAAGTTCATCTATTTGGGAGCAATAAAGAAAGTCAGTCTGAATTAGTGAAGGCTCCCAACACACAGGTGAGATACAAGGGGTGAGATGCTGTGAATTTAGAGCCGAACTTTAACAACTCTTGCAGCTGTGTTTGTACATCTTTCTGCCACCCCCAGAAAATGGAAGATAATTTACCCCCTTTACCCACTGTTTGTCTCTTAGGGTGTGCACACAGACAGCTGCCTCTGGTTTTTAAATTCCACCCCACCCAGCAGCAGCATCTGGATACAGTGCACACCTATGGCTGTATAGTGATCACACATTCAACTCCTGCGGCAGAAACCCTGCATTTTAATTGGAATTAAAATGTTATTTCAATTTAGCATAATTAACCTTCCTGGTAAGCTGACCAAAGGCTACTTTATTCTGAGTGTAGGTGCCCACAGAAGGACTAAACACTTTTTAATTTAATCAGTATTAAGTGCCAATGGAAGCTGGGGGTCTGCTGCTAACAAGTCCTCAGAAATCATCACATGCAAGCACTCATAAGAAAAAGCAAGCTGCATGTGCTATCCTAACTCCCTCGTTATCTGCTAAATTATGGTGTCCTATTACAACATTTCACATTGTTTGACAGTTAACAAAGTTATGTAAGAACCAGATTTGTAAAACACCCTCATACTGATTTCTGCTTAAGTATTTAATTAAGTGTAAACCAGCCATGAAGCCCTGGACTTGAGGATAAATAAAGGTTAAAGAAAGAAAAGTAAATATCAAATGGAAATTAAATGCAATAAAGGGGAGTTTTATTCATTGTGGTATTTTCCCAGGTTAAGCTTTTGTGAATTTCATAAATGGCATCATCTGTTAACTACTTAAGCCAGATAGCAACCTCTACAGAATATCCTAACAAAATTCTACAAAATTTTACCAGAAGAAATATGAAAAATTGAGTGATGCTGAAATGAAATGGAATTTTCTCCCACACATACTACCTGCTTGCAGCCAGAGAACTGGACTTAAGTGGAGGTCACCAGTACAGCTGGTGTTTTTGTAAGCACATAAGTACTTTAGAAGCAATAATATAATTGAAAAGTTTTCCTGGTGTTTTCTGAAGCCATATAAATACTACTGAAGAGTGCATCCTCAGAAAGACAGGCTCAGCTCTTCAAGCCAAAGAGGTTTGGAAAGCCATCTGCTCAGCACACACTTGTACTGTGTATAATCAGGCACCAAGATATAGAAGCCTTTATGAAATCTCAGTTTCCCCACAGGGTGACTTGTCAAGCCTGTGCCAGGACACGCACCTTGGTGGAGCCACCAGCTGCTCAGGAGAGGATTGATGGCACAGAAGATCCCCACAGGAAGTGGTTCAGACTGTGCTGTCACTATTATAACAAAACAGTTGTGGCTTGGAAGAAGTCTGCTTTTCAAAAGTTACCCACTGCAACACGACCACCAATTGAGCAACACTACCGAGACATTTTCTGTGACATGAACATCTCTCTCAGATCTGAACAGGCAAATGTTTTCCCTGCTCTCCTGAGGTTATTCCTTGATTTGCACCATGGTCCTCACTGCATGGTAGTAGGAATGAGTTTCCTCCCATGCTGGATGGATGTCTCTGCCCCAGGGTGCTGCTGCTGCTCTGCTCCTCCAGCAAGCTCTGTGCTCACCTCTGCCTGCTCAGCCACTTGTGTCACGGGGTCACTCAAAACCAATTCTGCAAAACTGCTATTCAAATAATTTTCTTCTCTTTTATTAAAGTTAAAAGGCAGCAACTCCACAAATATCTTGAGCAGGAGGCTTCAGGCACCAGCAGCATGCAGCTGAAGGTTACTGGCAACAGCCAACACCTCCACCCTGGACTGCAGCAGAACTGCCACCTGTGTTCAAAGATGCAAGCCCAGGCACCCAGCTCCTCTGCATGAGCCTTTTCCTACTTTCCTTCCTCCTTGCAGGAAGGAAAGATTTACTTAAAAGGCACAGTCAGCCAAACCTCAGCCCCTCTCCATCACACCGACCAAAAGATTTTTTCTATATGAGAATATACCTTTTCTGGCTAAATTAATATTCATTTATACAACATTAAGTGACACAGCTCAGGAAGTGGAAACAAAGGAACCAGAAAACCTAGAATTTAGTAATTATCATCACAATTTCAAGATTTTTTAGGTCTTAGAAATGTATTTTTTATCCTTCTCAGCTTACTGCATGATCTGCAGCTTCAATTACCTTGAGTTTCTGAAACCCAAGCAGGTACTAATTATGTAGGCAAATGCACCATTTTATTGTTGCTATCCATTAATCCATTTAATTAGTCCATCACTATTCCTTCCTGATGCTCATCTCCCCCTTTTCTTCCCCAAAGCTACAGAGCTGATTTATAAAAGCCTTTCAGTTCCTATCTGTAGCATACAAAATCCTTTAAAAAGCTAAGCTCAGGTTTTGTTTCATTTGACACTAACACATTAAGCCTCTGAGAACTCTCTGCATTGTGCTGTCAGCTTACATTCCTTAGTGCTATAGGACTGAAAAGATGAAAATTAAGGCTTCCTCCATCAGCACTGGTAGGTAACTGATTCAATCTCACCTCTTCAGCACATTTTTGAAGGCAGCTGAACAGATTTTCTCCCTCTATGGGCCCAACTTTCATTTTCTCTGCAGCTGTGACACATCCCTGCTCTGAGGTCCCACCAGCATCACACGTAACTTGCAGGAACATCCCAGGCTTTTGGTTCAGGCTGTGGGTACCAGCTCACATCAATATCAGCCACATCTTTCCCATGCTGAGGGAAACAGCAATTTAAAATGCTTCTGTCAGGCTGCAGTGTTGTTTGCTCCCAGCCAGAGACAGGAGCTAGGCATATTTGCTTTTGTCACTCATGACAACAGCCTGCAGCTGATAAAAGGTTGTATTTTCAGCTGGCTCTCTTCTGTTCCGACTGCTTTCACAGCATGGACTCTGTGTTCCTCCCTTCTGCCTGTGCACTGGGCTCTCTGCTGTGTGAGACAGGAGGTGGTTCATGCTGCAAAAGCACATTTTTGAATCTGATGGTCCACAGCCTGACATCACACACCAGTGATACAGAGCAAACACATGTCACACCCTTCCAGTGCAGAAAAGAGAATTTTACAGAAACTCTGTGCTTGTGTACACTCCCTGTAAGAGGAGCAGAACACAAACTCTTTGTGCTCTGTGTTTCCTTGCTGGGGGGGTGGAAGGGAAGAGATGTCTTTGCTTTCATTTCAATATCCACGTTGGTTTCTCCAGGCCTTAGCACAGCCCCAGAGGGAGAGGGGTTCCCTTTTCCCTGAGAGCAGCCACACACAAACTGCACAGCAGCTGTGGCAGAAGAGCTCCCCTGCTGAAATGCTGTAGCTCCCCAAAGAGCTTCACCTCTGGTGCAGCAAATAATGGGCTGCTGGTAATAACTTGCCTTTGTTCCTGGACAGCTGTAATAGTCTAATACTGGTCATCATTTAGTCTGCTAAATGTCACTGACATATCTTATGAAAAATCCCTTTGCCAGGATCTTTTCTCCTGAGAAGCTGGGAAGCTTCAGCTTCTCCATGTTTTGCTACTCTGGAATGTGATTTGGAGAATTGTTTACTCAGCATGTGAATTGTTTTTAGTTAATGGCCAATCACAGCCAGCTGTGTCTGACTCTCTGAGTCTGTCACAAGATTTTATTATTCATTCTTAGCTGGCCTTCTGATGTCTCCTTTCTTTTTCTTTAGTATAGTTTTAGTACATCATTTTCTTTTAATATAATATAGTATCATAAAATAATAAATCAGTCTTCTGACAACTTGGAGTCAATTCTCATCTCTCACCTCATCCTGGGGACCCTCACAACACCACCACAACAACTGGTGACCACAATTGGTGACCCCAAGTGAGTGACCCCAACAGCTAAAAAGTCATCTCACAAGGCACACTGCAGATACCTTGATCTCTGTTCAGGCCAAATAAAAAGATAAAATCAGATTAATTTCATTCGGGTGCTCAAAACTTCCCCTTGAAAAGCTGCTTACAGAAACCTGGACTAGCATGCAAAAAATATCACGGGTAGAGAAAATAGATAAATGTATTTCATAATATGCATACTTCTGTATGCATAATGCATACAGCAAATGTATTCAAATGGCATCAGTGTTCCTATAATCAGAATATAAATCAAGAATTTTTATGATGGATTGTCCTGTGATTGCTTGAAAGTCAGCCAGTAGCTACAGGGAAGTTAAGAATAACTAATTTGCAATGCATTTCTAAGTAAACTACCCATACCTACACATACATATAAATATTCACACACATGTAGATTAAATGCCAAGAAAATATGCATTATAAACAGCCTGTGTAACAAACTAACCTGTTTTTAGAGATTAACTTGAACAATCACACAGAGATAATAATCAGTAAGTGCATAATTCCTGTATTGTATTCCTCTGAGACCTTTATTTGTAGGATTTTCAGACATATAAACACTTGATCAGTATTTATAAGATGCAAGGAATAAAACTATCTACAAATATTTATGCTAATGAAAAGAAAAAATGAAGCACTTCTCACAAGCTGGATAGTTCCTTATTGTGTTTTGAGTTGCTAAAAGGAAAAAGGCTATTCAAAAAGCCATGCTCACTGCTGCATGGAAAAATACAAGTAGATCCTAAGAAATGGATCTCAGTATCATCTCCTAATCCAAAATGAATCGTGGTCTAGTCACAGATCACATTTGTGAGTAGCTTGCTTTAACTTGCAAAACTATTCTACAATGTCTCAAGATGGAATGCTAACTCTGTGCAGGAATTAGTGATGCTTCAGTGGGTTTGAAATAAAAACAGTGTTTAGATTCTAAAACTGCTGTGACTTTTATAGAATTCATAGCAAGAAACAAACCAGTGTTATGACTAATTTTTGCTAGATTCAGTCCTTTTGTTTATACAACTTAAACTGAATAGATGTGCTCTGGATATTGGTGAGTGTGTGGAGGACTTTGCAAGCATATTCACTGCATGAGAACATCACTCACTTCTGTCCTAAGTGATTTTTAGCTTTTCCTATGCTGTGAATGTATCTAGAGGGAAGGAAATCTGTAGTAGTTGTTTCTCTAAAGAAGATATAGAGGCATGGTCTGCTGTCCCCTGTGATACAGCAACACCTGAGCCAGGCACCACCACGTGATTCATTCAGAGTTAATGGAGAAAATCAGGCAATTCTGGAATAAATTCCCTTTCATCCAGTAGCACACAGCTTAACCAGACTGCAGAACCCTCCCTGTAAAGTGCTTACTGCTCCCTACCCCTTGCAAAAGGAATTTAGGAGAGCAAGATCTTATGAGAGCTAGATCTTAATCACTATGAACATCAATTAACCCTGCTGAATCCCTAGAACCAATGTCCAGTCTAATGAACCTCATCACCCATTTTCATTAGGTTCTTTTGAAGAAATAAAAAACTGCTCTTAGCAACATACTCTGAGATGCTTTTTGGCCTCTCAGCAGAAGGTGGAAGTGAGAGGGAGGCAGCACTGCCAGGGCAGCCAGTTTGCCATTGTGCTTCATCCTGGGCCCCACAGGAGGGGCTTGGAGAGCCACCTTTACACAACAGGGCATCAACAACATTTTCATTGCATCACTGTCTGGGGAGAAATCCAGCAGGAAAGATGCACAAAAGGCTGTTTACAAAGCACACAGGCAAGGGCTGCTCTGGCAGACCTTGGGAAAACAGTCTGGACAAGAGTCTGGGAGGGGAGGAAAAGGAAAAGAAGCACTGAAAAGATCCTGATCTCCAACAGTGAACAGACCTAAGACTAGTCCCAGCTTTCACATCTGACCAACAAATTATTTGCATTAGGAGTGTTTACTTCTGGTATATATTCAATCATTAAAAGCTCTTGATGTGGCAAATATTTTGTTTCTGGTACAGCCAGATCTCAAGCTACACAGAAAACCATTTATTGCTGTCCTTTAGTGTTCCTTAACAAACACTGCATGTTTAGTAGTGCCAGTGATTTTAAATATTATGATTAGCTGTGACATTTTCACAGTGTTCTCCTGCTAGGAAAGGCTGCCTGGGAGTAGTTAGAGAGCAGCCACCAGGTCCTGTTCATTCAAACTGGAATAAGTCCAGGAGAAGGGGAATCAACTTGAACCTTTGTGCTAGGCCTGTAATAATATTTTGAAAGGAGGTTTATCCTGACATGAACTTCCTTCAAAAAGTAGAGTTTCTGATCCCAAGCGAATTGGTTTTGACATTTAATCAAATTCAACTTTTAGGAGAGTTTATACAAGACTTGAATAGACAAATAAAAATATTTTTCTCTCCATACATCCTTCTTCACTCTCACCAAAAATTTATTTCATTTGGCTACAGAGCTGTATTTAACTTCACCAAAGTGTATCAGGAAAAAGGCTGAGACAAGAAGAGAACCTTCCCTTATTTTAAATATATGGCCTTAGCTTGGACTGCAGGACTACAGTTTTGTCTGTGAGGGCAGAGATTTACGTGGCTTCATCTGCATGCACTAGAGCACACTCACTTTTTTGACTCTCTGAAGTACATGAGAAGTTTCAGAGTGGATAGGCACAAGCTGTACCCTAGAGTTTAAGTCTCCAAGTGCTGCACCATAGATAATTTTCTTTTTTATGGCCTTGGAATTGCCTGTTTACACGATCTGCAATACAAATTCCCTCTGGAATCTTCATTCCATCACACTTAGGACACATGGATGCTCTGCACCTGAATAATGCAGTCCCAGAAGATTCCCTGTCACAGTCCCATCACCTCATCAGCACCCAGGCAGGAGCAGTAAGGCTCCTCTCATCTGTCTGTCACGGGTGATATTCAAATTCAACACGATCTGGGATGTGATTCAGTGAATTTCTTCCTGGCAGAAGGAAGCAGAAGGATCTCAGCCAAAGTCTTTCCCATCGCTTCACCTGAATATCTAATGAGGAAGGTGGCAGGTGCTGAGAGAGCGAAGCAAGAAAAGGAATGGAATATCTTTCTTTGAAGGAAGATGAAGAGAAATGGAAATTGTTTTGTTTTTCTGCTTTAAATCCACACAAAGGGCTTTGTAATCTCCATAAGCTCTGTATCCACTACAGTTAGCACATAAAGGTACTAACTGCTAGAAATGCATGGCTTTGGGTCACGTTAGGATGTGTGCAAGATGCAGGACAGGGCAGGGAAATACCTGCCCTGTTTATTGCTCTCCTTCCCCAAGAATCCATTGGAACCACAGTCTGAGCAAGACAGTTCTTTAGTTTGAACTCAGTTTGTCCCTCTTAAATTCTGATCAAAAGATCTACTATTAGTTAACACTGTTATGTTCTCAGACTTATATCTTGAAAAGATACTTAGATGCTGGAAACCACCAATGAGCAAGGCTGAGTATTTTTTTCCCAATAGAATTCCATCCTAACTGCCGCTTTGACTGAGATGTTTTAAATATTTAAGTATTTAGAAACCAGATTTTATGATCTAATCTTCCAAGTATAGGTCCCCTTAAGTCTCATTTTAATTAACAGATGGTGATTGAATACACTAGTAAAATATTACTACTAGTAATATATTGCTGTTCCTTCTTGATTGCACTGAAGGAAATAGATTTTCTGTAGGCTCAGAACCTAGCCCCATGACTCTTTTATAGCTGAACAGAAGAAGAAGAATCTACAAGAGACAGAGGTCATGCTGGCTGCAGGTCTGAGGACAATACTATTTCTTATTGATTTCTTTCATCTAAAAAAAAAAATTCTGGTCCACTAGCCAAATGTTTGATCTAGCCAGAATTACACTACAATCGTTGAATAAATGACCCATAAATTTTCAGTAATTTACACTTGTTTTATGTTTAAAAGTCCTCTTATAAAATGTTATTATCCCATAACTTTTCTGCAGTGTGTTGGTTAATACAAGGAGAGCTCTAGCCAAGTAAAATACAGCTTTGTGGTTTTTATTATTCCCCTTCAAATAACCGGGCATAACATTGAGCCCTGATGTAAGAGGGCAAATCTTAATCACAGTCATTAGGGTCTGTCTTTAGCTCTTGAGGTTGAAAGCTAGCAAGATGAAATCTGTTAGATGAAAGAGAATGTCAGTGCTTGATGTATAACCCTCCTTTCCTTCCCATTTCTTGACCATAAAATTTACATCCATGGAAAATCAAAACACTTTTCTAGCACTATTATCAAGCTTTTATTCCCCAAGCTTTCACGTGAGAAATTATGAGGCTAATTTATATTTACTCTAAATCAATATGTTAATTACTCTACAGTCTTTAGGTGTCTAACAGAATTAATGAGAAAAAGAAAACACATCTCTCAACCTCTTTATTTTCTCCACACTAAATGTCTGCAGAAGTTGTTTAAATGAAACAAAAGAAAGAATCATTTCAGAAATATCGGTTAATGTGCAGAGGTCTGTGAAGTCAGAAAATCTATTCCTTGATTATGTATATATAAATGTGGATATATTTTTTTTTTCCTCTCTGGATGAGGATTCAGACAGATGTGCACAGTGACCCAGCAAGATAAGCTCCTGATCACAAGACACCAATATCAATAGGGCATGGCTTCAGGAGTGGTTCCATTTCCCACATCCATTTCTATTGAAAAGAGAAGAACATTCATGTTGACAACCAGTTCCACAATCACCCAGTTGTAAGCTCCCAAACTCACATCAAAAGGAGGAGCACAAATCATCTTTATTATTGATTTGCTGTGTATCACAAATGACTGCAAACACAGACAGGATCAGTCACCGTGCATCAGCTGCAGATCCACCACTAAGCAGGCTCACCACTCTGCTTGTAAATACTGTCTGTTCTCTTATTTTATCACTTTCTCATGCCATTGGATGCTTGTTTAATACAAAGTAGAATGGCTCCAAACCATCACCTTCAGACAAAGAACTCATCTCCTTCCTCTGAATTAGAAGCAGATGTGGGGTCAAATATTTCTTTCAAATTATTCAGTCCAGGAAGAAGCTAGACCCAGCCTTAAACTTCAGGGAATTTCCCCAAGGGGAGGGTTAATAGCTATTCTAAGAGGCCTTTTCTCCTTATGGAAGGAGAAAACAAGACTTAACCAGAAGAACTCAAGCAGGACTTCAGCCAAATTAAAATGTGAATGAATCTATTGGTTTCTGTCCTGATATCTTCAGTGCTTTTAAACCACACTCCATCTGGTCTAAGTTAATTCAGTTCGGTTTGAGGCTACACCTATAATAATAAAAAAATAAAAGCCAGACGGAGTTTGCTGATATTTCTAAACCTTTGGCTTCTCTAGTGCAGCTTTGTCCTATGCTTAACTACAAATCTCACGGAAAATGTCCAGGTTATAAAACAGGTGATGCCACTCTGGGGAGGGGGAAAAGCTGGATGCAAAAAGTGCCATGTCATTTTCATCAAAGCCACTCTCAAGGCCCTTGCACACTTGTTTAGTAAAACAAGCATAGCCAGCCTGCCTCTCCTTGAGGAGTTTTCACTGTACTAGTTCCTCTTTACATGGCAAGAAGTGATCCAGAAGTTCAGTCTTGCAAAAGATAAATATCTATGGCAAACCAGTGTTTACTTTCTCTGTGTTTTCTCTCATTCTATGTACAATGGGATAAACTTCAATTTTTTTTCCCTTTATTTGTACAAATAAGTAGACTGGGCACTGCGATGCATACCCATCATGTGGCAATAGCCAAGTTGTGTAGAAAAACAGGTGAAAAATTAATCTCAGGAATATGGGAATACATTATCTTGAGGTCTTGGAAACCCAAGAGACATGAACTAAACTTACCTTACTTTCTTTGCCTTAGATGCAAAGAAAAATCCTTGAGCATCCATTTACACACAAGAAAAACTGGTGAAATAACATGATGCTTTTATGTTGGCCTGTTGTTGCACCACATATAAAGATATGTTTGAGATAGGAAAAAAAAAACAAGTGCTATTGATCACAAGACAAAAAGAAACACTTTACATCCAAGGACACTTGCCAGCAGTGCTACCTCAGATTAGAAAAAAAGAATATTCACATATGGGGAAAACAGGTTCACTGGGAACAAGCCAACAAAGTGAAATTAAAACAGCAAGAGTAGGAAGCTTCAACAAATCACAAAGTGAGAAAAGGCAGCACCTTCTCATCTGTGAGGCTGCCATCTGGTGAAGATTTTTATCCTATTCCTTTGCCTGTCTTTAAAGCAACAAAAGCTTTTGAGACGCTGACTGAGAAAGCAAACAGACAATAATGACTGTCCCTGCACAACAAAGCAACAAACAAACAAAGCAACAAACAAACAAACAAAGGCTGGCAGGAGCACTGCCCAGGACCCTCCTTGCTGAGACAGGCTCCCAGAGGAGACAGACCAGCTTCTGGGGAAGAGAGATGTGCTGTGGGGCTGCTCTGGATATGGGATGCTCTGGGATAGTGCAATTTGTGTTCCTGAGCAGTGCCTGGGGCACAGCACAGCCTGTTTCACACATTTCTCTGCATATCACTATGAGGCACAGCAATAGTCCAGTCCTAAACCATGGTCAGAAGTTCAGCTCTTGCAAAGGGGAGGGAGCAAGGGAGAGCATGGCATATCAGGTAAGTATTAGATCCTGTCCTCTGCAGTGACAAAATGGTCCCAGCAAGCAGAAGAATGTGGGAATGAATATTAAAATATTAACCGGCAGTCAGGTCTTTTATTTTTCTTTTTTTTTTTTTTTAAGCTTTAAACATTCTTTTGTGAGATTTTTTTACAAGTAGCTCTAAAATAGAGCAAATTAAATTTAGATCTTGTGGAGGACAAAAGAACAGTAGATGATTTCCTTTCTAATTCCACAGAGGTAAAACAATATTGAAAATTAACTGTACATTTTCAATATAAAGTAGAAAAATGCCAAGAAGAAGGACTGAAAGATTACCTGTGGACAGATGACTCAGACACCCCACTTACTGAACAAAGGAAATTTTGATTCAAGTTTCTGCTGCAGAATGAGCATACCAGGTTGGGTCACATCCATGAACCCTAAAAGTGCTCTAGACAAAAAGCCATTGTCTCCTCCAGGGGTAAATGCCTTTCCTGCAACCTTTGCAGCAGAAATCTTGGCTACCTTGAAGGCTAAGGCAATCCTTCTACTGAAACTGAATAGCACTAGCAATAAGGTACAATGTGACACATACAAACCAGCACTGCATAGGAGAGGCTGGGTGTTAACAATTTGAAACATATCTTTACATTGAGTGCTAATTATCACCAAATATTCTTAGCATAAATATTTTTCATCTCTTTTGCTAATTCTGGACATTTTTTTTTTTTCTGTAGTTACTGAAACGCAGTCTGCTTATTTTTGATATTGCCGTGACCAGAACTGAAACCCAAAGTTTTCTGGTCCCAAAAAGTCACTTAAAAAGCAGGCATATCTTCTCAATCCCAGGGTAAGTAGCCTTATATTTTACTAGTGGAGACATATAAAAAGGTCTTTCTGCCCATAATGTAAACTCACCGTAAACTCCATTTATTTCTTTCTTTTTAGCGAAACTGAACAATTCTAGTGTTAAAATTCATATCAGCACTAAAGTAGCACAACTTCTTTTCCTGATGTGGAAAGACCTCTCTGACTTCAGTCTGGAAGAACTTCCATGTCCTCACTTGGTGAATGCCTCTTGAGCTTGTGTGGTTTAAGCCAGAAAATTGCTTCTCTTGAGAATGCTCTGCTCTGTGAAGGCTACATCTACATGTGTACCTGCTTCTCAGCTCTAAAATCTATAAAATAATGTCCTGGTGTTATAACAATGTATTGTGAGGAGAATTTCTCTAGTATTTTGAATTTGGATGAGTACTGCTACAAAAACGATTAGAGAAATTTAATCATAAAATAACTGGACTTGTAAGTCTGCCATCCAGTGTTTAATATAAACTTTCTCCCTACCACTGACTTTTTCATTGTTTGGTCTATTTATTTTTTCTCTAGAGTTTGACCATATAGAATTACCTTTCTGTCTTCTGCAGGCATTCTGAATTGCTCTCATTTTCCTGTTTGACTATTTCTCTGTCTCTTTCAAATTTCATGTTATCTGCAAATATCATTAACACTGCAGATTTCCTTTTTATTTGTAAACCATGCAGGACAAAAGTACATGTGCTTGAAGAACACATAAAATAATAACTTCCTGTGAAAAAATTTATTCACAATATAACAATGACTCAAAATATATTTCTGGTACTGCAAAAGAATCCTGGTCATACATAAACTGTTGAGAGGAATGCCAGAACTGGGTAGAGTACACAGACCCATTTCTTACCTGGCAATGATTGTCAATTTATCCTCAAAGATAAACCTAGTCAAGAACATCTTGCTGACATCCACTGGAATTCTGGGGTTATACACTAACCATCTGTTGAAATTATTTCATTGCATAAGAATATCCAAAGCTTCTAGGGAGTAATACATTAAATTTATCAGCACAACTGTTCAAAGAATTTAAGGACAGAAGTTCTGTAAATAAGGAAAGCACATCATTTATTTAGTGAAACAAATGCCATTTGTTGAAGCTGGGTCTTCTATCAAAGCCTATGGCTCTTAGATACCAAACTAAGCACTGCAAATCTTATTTTGAAATGGACTTCAAAGGGCCTCTGTCTTGTGTCCCAAACTGGTAAGGCAGAAATAAGAGCACAAAACAAAATTAGTTTCAAATGTTTGTTTGAAACTTCTTATATGACTTCAAAATATTATTTTGAATTTCTGATTAACAAAGCTTATTGTCCCTGCATGATTTGTGTTGTCATTTGAATCCAAAATGCAAGCTGGAAACATAAGGAGACAAAATTAATTTTGGCTTAAAGTAAATTAGAGACAAAGGTTATTTTGCTTCCTTTTCCACTACCTTAGTTCCACAAGTATATTGCATAGTGATGACTTTTTTCCTCCTGTTGTTAACTAGGTAAACAAAATGTAGTATATGGGGTCATTTTGCAATGAAATAATGGCACAAAAATGTAAACTAGAATCTGCTCACAGAGCTGTACTGATCTTTGCTAAATTGTGGGTGAATTTGACCTTGCTAGATATTTGTGACATCCTCTCATCTCACTCTGCACAATTATCTCTGAAGCAGTTCTAGACACAATGTCATCTGATGGCAATTAAATAAGATCAAACATTCAGAAAGTAACAGTGCGCATGGATACCATGATAACTCTTATAACATACTCATTGCTAGCTAATAAGCAGTGTAGAGGAAATATAACAAAATTCTGAGAAAAAAATACCTCGTTCTGACTCTGATACTGCTGCTCATGTCCTCTGCTTGATCCCCTTTCTAAGTACTGCTCTATCAATGCTTCAGGTTGAAAAAAATATGCTCCTTTTAATTATTTCAGAGTTATTTCAATTGTGATCAAACAAGACAGAAGTGAGTTTAATTGCTTTAATGCTTCAAGTTTTAGAAGATTAGCTCTGGAAGCATCTAAATGCACATCCTTTCCTGTTTTCCCCTTGTTCCCAGTGAAGAAGGAGTTATGTGCCAGCCTCACCTAGCAATAAATTAAGGTACTCCCCTACTGTCACAACAGTTCTGAAGGTTGCTTCTTCACCCCATTGTTCCAAAAACAGAGTAAACAGGTGCATATGAGTGAAACGGGATATTTTAATAAATCATGAAAAGCTGTATGTATTTCTCAAGCTGAACAAGGTTGCTCTTGAAGAATTTATCATCAAAAACATCATAATTATTGGCATACAGAAGTATGCCTGCTCACTCCTGGAACATAGAGCAACACATAAAGCAAAATGTAGAGTGATGTAACATAGCACAGACTTTGATCATTCCTTCTTCTCTGCTGTGGGCTCTCTGCCTTGGTGCTAACATGACACCTACATGTCCACATGTCCACATCCTGACATTCAAAGTACACAGCCTACCACCATCAGAGCTTTCCCCTTGTTTTGGTGCACACAGGTGACCTGGGTATGGCTGTTTCTCTTCCTGCTGGGAAGGAAGGAAGGAAGAAGAATCAAGAATTTTTAATCTGGTTAAAATCAAGAATTTTAGCCAGATTAATTTTCTGTTACCACAAAATGAAGCCTGTGATTTATACTCTTACCTTTCCAGATCTGGAGGAGCTCTGGGTTCATCCTCCCCACACAGGCTTCTGCCATGCTCTTCCTTTGCCTCTGGTCTTGTTTGTTTAAGGATTTCCCATTGGTGCTCCATTTTATCTTGATAAGGCTCCAAATCTCTTGGTTTAGATAATTCCTTCACCCATGTGGCAGCTGCAGCTCGACCACAGCTGTCTCTGGGGACTGGGCATTCCACTGAGCTCCAGGCTGCCTCTCAGCCCCCTCTGATGATGTCTCTCTTCTGTCTCTTTCTTCTCACCCAAAAGGTGTTGAATTTCCCTGCCACTATCTGATTAAAGCTTTTAGGTGCAGCTTTATTTTCTGCCAATACAAAGAATGAGCTTGCCACTCTTGCCAGATGCTCAATCTGCCCTTGAACCAAGGACACGTGCTCTGAATTTCAATCGTACACAGGTTGATCTGACTTCTAAGGAGCATGAAAATGTGGACAAAACCAATAATTATATCATCCTCCTGCCTCCTGTTTTGTCATGGTGCTTTAACTAGTGGTTTGATATAAATTATATTTAATTTGCTTCATTTGCATAAGACAAAGGATTTCATTGAGAGGAGGAGATGCTTTGATTAAGCTCATATTAAGCAAACACATTAACTATTAACTAATAGTACTTAATTTAATTTTTTCTTCCATTGAAAACAGTGTTAAAGTAAAAAAGGTCTCATGTGACAAAAATAATTTCTCCAGATTAGCCTTTTTAAATGATAAAATATTTTGACAATATGCTTAAAATTTTTCTTACACTTCAGTGACAGGCTACAGCTTCCTAATGAGGTAACTGCCTCTGCTGTATATTTTTAACAAATTCAGAAGGTTGCTAATTGGTGCCCATACATATAGGAAAAGCAGGTAAGACACTCAGTATGATTAAAACAATGTTAATTTAACATGGAATTTAACATGGAAAAATTCTCATTTAAGTCCAATGTTGGGATAGAATTACAGCAAGGGGATGATGATTTTATAGAAAGCAGAACTTATGGACCAAATCTTATTTACTTATGTGATGAGGTCAAGATTTTCTTTAAAAAAAGATATCTGTGAGGATATATTTAAACTTTTATAGGGTATTTGACTTATGCATAACCAACTGATCATCTGAAAACCAACACTATGCTTTATTAATAAAGCACATAATAAGTGAACTAAAAAGGGGCCCACGAACCCCTAGAAACAGTCATGAAAGGGAAAACACTATGGAACTCAAGTAATTTTAATGTGATCCCTCAGGGTTGGCACTGAATTTTGGAATATATAACATTTTCATAAACGATTTTGAAATAAGGCTAATGCAATCTTAGAACAATTACAGCTGACAAAAACAGGCGGGATGATAAAGAGCAAAGATGGAAGAGTTATATAGAATGATCTGAAGTAATTCAGCACATGAAACAATTAAGCCCACAAAATATTTTAATAAAATCACATTCACATTATACCCATAGAAAGAAAAGTGAAAATCATGCCTGCAGAGTGAAGGGTGTATTGTCAAAGCAGTGACTTTAAATGAATCTGGAGCTAAAATGGACAAATAAATGATAAACATAATTATCATTATTCTCAATGCTATAAAGACACAAGGAAAGTTATTATATTCCTTCATTATATGAACCTGCGAAAACTTCAGAGCATTTATTGATAGCCCTGAAATGGAAATGATGCTTCCAGTTCTGGTGCCCATATTTGGAAAGTCATGGCACAAAACTGAAGATACAACCAGGAGTAAATTTAAGTCATATTGCCTACCTTTTCAAGAAGAGACCTACAAGGATGCTGAGTCATTCCAGGAAAACCAGGAAGCAAGGGAATACAGGTCAAGTTGAACATATTCAAATGGGAAACTCAACTAATTTTCAACTGCAAGAGTGATGAAGCACCAAGACCTTCAAATCAAGACAGAGTACATCTTTGGAAGAAAGTCACAGACCTTTTACAGCCCTCAGTTCTATCAATTTATTATAGCTTAATGAACAACCTGTCAAAAGTAATAGGAAACCAGCTTGAAGCTCATTGTCATCTGATGACATCTCCCGTTCAGCTAAGGGCCACAAAAAGAAAACCGTGACATTTACAAAGTTTTCAAATCTTTAAAGTAACACTTGAAATTGAAATAGATGGTTCCCTTCAGCTTAACCCATTCTTTTCTCTGCCTTGGGACACTTATTTGCAAAGAGCTTTAAGGAAAGACCACAATATAAATGACACACAGACTCTACTCTATGTATAACTAAAATAGATTAGGCCAGATTCTCTATTATCATAAATCATTGAAATCACATCTTTTAGGCTCAGTCTCACAGGAAAGGAGGAAATTCCAAAAAGCAGGGTTTTGACAGACATGATTTTCTCATAACCTAGAAGAAGAATGAACATAATTAATTGCAAGATGATTCAAAAATATTTTGTGATGCTGTTGAAATGGCTCAGAAGGCTTTTCAGGTTAGAAAGTGTGAAAGAAGTTGGAAAAAAGTTTTAAAATGTGCATAGGATCTATAAATTCAACCAAAAAAATCCAACTCAGTTTACTGCTTCTCACTTCTGTAAAGCTGGGATTACATCAGAATCATCCCACATCTGATGTTTAACTTGCAACTTAAAAAATGCAGAAGTAAAAATCCTCTCAGCATTCCATTTTGGTCTATTTAATTCTTACATAATTTGTTTATTCCAAGGAAGGATCTAAGGATGATCACTGTAAAGAGCCAATAAGGGTGAAAAACTAGTTTCTCCTTTCAGAAGATAACATTTCCTAGGAGAAATCAGCTGAAGCTTACATATCTTGTCACTGAAATGTTGCTCCAACAGCATTAAGCTGGCAATTCCAGAGAGCAACATGTAGGCTTGGGGCAAAAGAGAACTACAAAAATTTAATCACAGTATTAAATCAGCTCTGTTGAGATACTCACAAGCAGACCAGTGCACAACCTTGCTGAGAAAGCCATCCATTAAGAACGCAGGGCAGTGGTTCCAAATCTTGTTTCCCTGGCTGTCTTGTTTTCCCTGACTGAGTTTTGATGAATGACAGACAGCAGCCTCATGGTCACCACACCAGCACCCTCAGATGAGTCCTAAAACCCTTCACAGATTTCTAGAAAATCAGCTTTTCTGACCAGTCTCCCACCTCCTGGTTGCCATCTCCTTATGGCAAACTATGGCAGTACATGGGGAAGCCTGGGAGCAAGTTTGCCTGTGAATAGTGAGGAAAAAAGGTCCTGAGAATTTCAGTTTTCTCCCCACTATGTCTATCATTAGGCTCTTTCTAACCAGCACTTCCTGTTCTAAATTTCCATCAGTAGCTGGCATAATTTTTGAATCTTACAAAAGATATTTCTTATATCCTTAATGTTCCCTGCTGGTTTTAGCTGTAGCTAGGCATTGTCATTTATAATTTTGTACCTAAGTACCCAAGCAATGCTTTTGGATTCTTCTTTTGTCATTTTTCTTTATTGATGCCCATCTTTTCCTAGATAAAACCTTGGAGAAACCTTTCCTCAATTCAGCCTCTAAGAGAAATTAAACACATAGCTACATAAAGAGTGTTGAAACAACAGATCATGTTCAGCAGGCAGACATGAATACACAGACAAAAATAGAAGCTTTCCTTTGCTGTTTTCTTTTTAAATAGTCCTTTCAAGTCACCTTTACAGGGGTTAGCTGCAGGAGCACAGAATTCAGATTAGGGAAAAGCACCATTGCCAGACTCATCCTCCATCTGACAAGGGTTAACAGGAGAGCTTTCAAAAGTCAGACAAGCCCACTAAGGGCAACCACAGGAGCACATGAGCTTTGAGAAACCAGCTTCCTCCATCCAGATATATGAAGGGTGCCTTCTTTTTTGAAGCCCATAGCTTTTTGTGCTTTTTTCCTTCCTACAGTCTTTTAATTTTAATCTCCTCTGATACATCAGGAGATTTTCTCATTATCTATTACCCTTCTTTTGATCCTATTAAGCTTCTGGCAGCAGTGATATCAAGAGACAGTAAGGTTCAGAGGTTAATTGTGTCTTGTATTTAAAAATTATTTCCCTTTTCCATTTTAACTGTGTTCATTTTTAAATAATGCTAAAATAGAAAGTGAAAAAAATCTATAGCTCAGTTTAAGATAAAAATGAAATAAGAGAGAGTTAAATTATGACACTCAAATAATTCTTTCCTGTAAGCCCTGAGGGAAACTTGATGTCACTGAGAACTTAATGTAAATTGCTACTGTTAAGGTTAGATTAGAAAGAAAATTTAAAAAATAAGTAATTTAATCAGCTCCTCAGCTGGTGGGAATCAGTTCAGTTCTTTGGGAGGTTTTGAGCATGAAGTGATTTATAACCCCTGAAGATCATGCCCTTTGATCTTTAAATATCTAATAATTTTTATGAATCTCCTGCAGCCTTCTTTTTTAGATCATGATGTACAGAACCAGACCTTCTATTTCACCTGTGGCTTCACCTCCTGGTTCCTATGCCTCATCTTCTTGTTCATAAATCCCAGAATTAGATTTATTCCTCTTTTGCAGATCCTTATTTAGTTTGTGATCTATTATAAGATCATCACCCAGTCAGTAACTCAACATGTTGTATTTTTAATGCTCCCTGCCTGCCTACAAACACACATCTACCCCCATGTATTGAGCACCTGAATTTAACTAAATTTCATCTGATTTCAAATCACTCATGCAACTAATCAAGACAATTTTGAATTGTAATTGTGTCTCTCCCTTTCATTGTTTTCCTCCAGGAACTGCCTCCTGCCAGCCAGAGACTGTATTTTTTAGCTCCAAACTTCTTCTGCATCAAAATAATTTCCTTCAAGCAATGTAACAAGTAGCACTACACTGGCATACTGCTGGCTATAGAGCCACCTTAGGACTTGTTACACCAAAGCTCAAACACAAAGATTGACTTTCCTCTTTTATAATACACATATCATTGCACTGTGTATAATAAAGCATATATATATGTAAGGACCATCACCTGTGTATATAAAACATAATGTTTTATTATTTAGCATGGTTGAATTGGATGATCTCAAATGTCTTTTACAATTAAATTAAAAGTTAGCCCAGCTGAAACCAGCACAGCACGTTTGCACAACTTTATTATTCTTCATATATTTTCCTTTCTTATTATAAATATCACAGAATAAGCTGAGTTCAGAGGGACCCACAGGGACCATCAAGTTTTACTCCTGGCCCTGCACAGCTCCATCCCCAAGAATCACTCCATGTGCCCAGGAGTATTCCCCAAACTCTCCTTGAACTCTGTCAGGCTCAGTGCTGTGACCACTTCTCTGGGGAGCCTGTTCCACTCCCCAGTCACCCTCTGAGCAAAAAACCTTTTCCTACTATTCTACCTGAACCCTGACACATCTTCAGGCCATTCCCTGGGGTCCTGTCAGTGTCAGCACAGAGCAGAGATCAGTGTCTGCCCCTCCTCTTCCCCTCATGAGGGAGCTGTAACTGCACTGAGGCCTCCCCTCAGTCTCCTCTCCTCCAGGCTGACCAGATCAAGTGACCTCAGCCACTCCTCACACAGCTTCAAGGCCCTTCACCATCTTTGTTGCCCTCCTTTGGACACTCTGTAATAGTTTAATATTTTTCCTGTATTGTGGTGCCCAAAACTGCCCCCAGGACTCAAGGCAGATACATCATGCTATGTGTCAGTTCTTGCTTATGCATAAGCCTGGGTTGATGTGAAGGATGCTTCCATATGGAGGAGGGTTGTATTGCAGCTACACTCCTCTTCTCTGAAAGAAACAGTTTTATGCCTTCCATTTGCTTTTGACAGCTAATGAGTCAAAGGAGAATTGCTCAAAGCTGCCTGACTTATGCTAAAAAAAACTCAAAAAGAACTGAGCATACACAGATCTCATCTCTGCCTAAACACCTTCTACTTGTTCAGGGAAAATGCAGAAATGGTTGACACACTCAGTAACAAAAGGTACAGTCTATTTTCAGTGTCAGACAGCCAACAACCAGGACTGATCTTGTGGACATATACTATGCAATGCAGGCAGCAATTATTTCTTTCAGAAGCATCCAAGGAACACTAGTGCTATCCTGCTTTTCTCCCTCTCTAAAAACCATTGTTTGTGCTCACCTATTGGGATTTATCTTACCTCTTACCTTTCTCTTCAACACCCACTTGCAGAAGGAAACACAACCTATAGGTTTCTCTGTGAAGAACATACAGCTGATTCGCCATTTGACTCTCCACAGATGCAAACATGGCTTTCTGTAACATGTCACAGTGTTTGGCAGAAACTAGTTACTGTGCAAAGAGCAGCAAAACTTCTCCTGACACTACAGAAGGTCTGACAATAATCCAGAGAGTAAAGCACTTCAAAGAAGCAGCTGGAACATAACCTGTTTCTTTCATCAGAAACTTCAGTGCCCTATTCATAAGAATTGACCACTGATTAAGCTTTGACAAGTCAAAGGAGAAAACACACATAAAAAGCCATTTCCCATCAGGGCACACATTTAGGAACAGTATTTGCAGCCAAAGCTGACTGCCTGTTGACAAAATTACAAAACACATCTGGATTTTCCAAAATTAAGCCCATAATCTACTAAGTACAGAGATGCAGTGCTGTGATGGATAAGTAACAGCAGCAAAGGTGTTCAAAGGAACCTCAAACTGATCAAGGCTTGGTCCTGTACCTCAAAAAAGTTAACAGAAAATAACTCACAGTCTTTGCAGGGCCTTAATAAAGGTTCCTTTTTTTGGAGGAGAAGAGAGGTGATTTTCCCTTTTTTCCTAACACCAGAATCTGGTTGTAAATAAAGGAGGCATAGGAGTGGTGGGGCTTCCTGTGCAGCTGCAGAGGTACCTCTGCTCTGTGATCAAAGTGTCCAAGTCCAGCTGTGATGAACTGGTATGGCTCCATGGACCTGCCTCCAGGTTGACAGTGCTTGATCTATCTCCAGATAGATCAGCATTGGAACTTTCTTTCACAAACATCAAGTGCCATTTATATGGCTCCGTGTGTTTATTATTATTATTAAAGTTAGAATCTCTCTACCTAAAAGTCACTCTCACTAAATTGCTGTCCAGGGAAGTTCCTTCTCCATTTGCCCAGGAGAGGGGTTGCTACTGCTTGGTTGGCTGTTCTTACAGCAGCCAACACCAACACTACTCATTTCCTTCCACTTTCCTCATCAAACTAATACTTCTGAGTCTTTTTATGGACATTTCCAAAGCTTTAGCAGCATTGCAATAGGACACAGTATCATCAAAGAGATAAAAAACACATGGTAGTACAACCGGAAGGACCCCACTTAATCAAAAGAATAAATATTTTCTGAGGGAAGCATCAGTGTTTAAACAGGAAAAGTGCTTCAGTGACTGAGACACCACACAAATCAGCTTTGCAATCTGACACCCTGTGTCAGATGCAAATTGATGCTAAATATCTGGTGGCAAAGAGCAAGAAAGATGACAAGCTCTTTATTTGGGAACTTGAGCTACAGTAATTACCTGTCTGAGACACATTTTAAAAGTTTCACTGGCTGTGTTCAGCTGGCATCTTGCTGATTGTCCTTTTTTGTTGGATGCCCATAAGGTACATTTATTATTATTATTTTTACTGAGACACTTCAAGTTGGTTATTCATTTAGTTTTATAGTATTCTTTTGACGGCACAAGGTTCAAAAACATCTTTAAAAAACCTTTTCCTATCATGATGACAATTTTACCACCAAAAGCTGGCACAGCAAGGAAAGAAAAAAAATGAGTTCACAAAGGCACTTAATTGCACCATAAAGCCACTTCTCCACATAGGGACCCCTATAGACACTAATTTGTACCAGTGCAAAGCATTTTGGTGATTTGTTTTGGCCACTACAGTCACAGGAATTCCAAGAAGTCTTTAAAAAGAAAGATTTTGACAGCTCTCTCTTTATCAGGAGGCATTCAGGAATTACAATCGCACCAGAAGAGGAAAGCTGGCAAAAAGCACCATTATTTCCCATCTACTGCAACACCTAGAACACCACAGGCACTTTTAAAAAGAAAGGCAGTGTTTCAGAGGGAGGAAAAAAAAAAGCAACATTAAATACCCACCTTCTTAATAATAATTTGCATTTCAGCTTGCTGAAAAATGACTTAACTGGTCTCTTTCATGTGATTAGGGCAATTATCAAAATAATGCCACTTATTTGGTGGTGGTCGAGTTACTTCACTTGGTAATATACTTCAGATACTCATGTTTATTCAGAAGATCCTAGAGAGAAGTAAATTCAGGTTATCTTTTAAAGAGAGAAATACAGGAAGAATTCGAAAGAAAGATTCAGCAGCCAATAGTCTACATCATCTAAAGAAACACAGCGCAGCCATCCAGGCCAGTTAGGCAGCTGGGGAAGCGTCAGAACCCAGGACATCCCTCTGGCTGCCCTGCATGGCTCCAGCCCCTGGCCAGGGGCTCAGAGACCTTGGCACAAAGCCCAAGACACCTGTGGCTTTGATTTTAACCCATGGAGAAAATTACCAACTCTATATGAAGATTTACAAGCCCCGAAATTTTAAGTAGAATGATAATTAGTTTGTCACAAAGTGGAAAAGTAGAATTTTGGGGTTTTTAAAACGGGGGTTCAGAAGCCAAGATGGGGGGATTTGGGTGTGCCCTGTCCTTCTTCTTTCTTCTTCTTAGCCTCCATCTTCTGGGTGATGTGCACTTTTGGATTGGTTTAGACTAGAAGCAGACTGTCTAACGTAGGTGATAGGTATTGGAAAATTATTGTAAATAATGTACACGTAGTTTTTAGTATAAAAAGGTAGCACCACCCCAAGGGCGGTCAGTGTGCCACGGACTGACCCAACGGACAGACCTCAGCAGGTCAGAAAGAGAATGTTATAGACAACAGAAAATATCAATCTTGAAAACCACAGCCAAAGAATCCTGACTCCTTCTTCGATCTCGGGGCTGGGAAAAAGAGACTTTCTAAACCTCGGGGTCATCTCGACCACAGAGACTCCGAGAGAGAAGCAGCCCCGCAGCCGCTGGACCCGGCATTGGCAGCTCCGCTTGCTCGGTCTCTGCTGCCTTGTCCCTTTCCCCACCTGCTGGTCACGCTGGAAAGCAGCACAGCACCAGCGTGCTCTGAAACAGGAAAATATCCAACTAAAGTGATCCTGGCCTCACACCTAGACACTTCCACAGACCTCTAATAAAATTGTTCTGCTATTTTTTTACTGTTAAAATTGAGATTAGAATCCCTGAGGAGACATCTGAGTAAAACAAAAAACACGAAAAAAGTGCAAAATTCTGTTCATTGAAGCTTTCCAGAGAAGAGAAGACTCCTTTCACTTGAAAGCATTCCCCATCTGCTTCGACTCCAGATACAAGAAGGATTATGGCTGCTGGGCTAAACTCTGTAATTATATTCACAGCACTGTCAGATCACAGCTAACAGGTGATGTGTTCACTATGGGATTTAAAGTCACTGAAATAATCTGCCAAAACAAACATTAAATAAAAAGAAAACAAAAAAGCCAAACAAATAAATGAACAAAAACCAAAAAACACACCTAAAATTACTATGTCTATACTGTTCCACAGCAAAACAGAGATAAGGATAACAATGACTGTACCAGATGGATTTTCTCACAATGCACCAAAGGCTAGTGAAGATACACCATGCTGGTGGAAAGTAAAAGCATTGCTCCTAGGAAGGCTACACAGTCAAAGGAAAAAAAAAACCATGATGTACTGACAAAAGACAGACATCTTGAAAAATCTCTGCTCTCTCAATATTTTGTGCCTGAGAAAAGGGCAAGCAATTTTCCCTTCTTCTCCCAGCTTCATTTTTTTTCCACTGGATTAAAAACTTCTAACGTGAAACAAAAAAGCAAAGCAAAGGGGCTCTAATTTCACAAGAGTTGTATCTCTGTGTACACCCCACTCATAATATAAACTAACAGTGAGGGCACTTCCCTTTTCACTTATTCAGGGCAGGCTTTCCAGGAGGACTATTTGGATTTTGGTGCAGTGTCTGGCCAGCTGTCAGACAAGGAGCCTGACTGGCAGCCTGAAGGAGGGTGTTGGACAGTGTGACAGGTGCATCCAGCTTCAGCAGCCCAGTGCTGCTCCCTGGGCATCCCCCCACAGCTGAGCAAGGCTGGCTGCACAGCTCTGAGCCAAGCACAGGAGGGCTCACAGAGAAATTAATACAGGTGGATCCACTGATCTCTGAACAAAAATTTGCTATGATGCCCCTGCCACAGAGGCAACCAGAGCTACACTCACCTATTTAGAGCTGCCAAAACCTGTTAAATTAAAATTGCAGAGGGAAGAGAGGAGCTGTGCTGCAATTGCTAAGCAGTTTTCATCTAGTAGTATTATAAAAGCACCCAGTTAGAACTGGCCTAGAGCAGCGTTTCTGGGATGGTAAATGAGCACTAACACAGGCTCAGGCTGGAGCAGTGTTCACTGAAACCTGTGCCAGCACACAGAGCCCACCAGGAAAGCACTGCCATGGGAGCACAGAGCTGCTGCACCAGCCTTCCTTCCACAAGAGAAATGTGCCAATGCCTCAGAGAAAAACTGTAAGATGCTACTCACAGTTCCAGCACACACAACAGCAGAAAATCTTGATTGTGGAAACTATTCCTTGTGCTAATATGCCAGCATTACATTCTGTGTGAATTCCCAATTAACCACAATTTCTGTATAAAAATACACTTTTGGTGATATAAACAGAAGTAATGAGCAATAACAAAACATATTGTCTGACATCAGTTGATGCCAAATGTTTAGACATTTTAGTGGATACCTGCCTCATTATTTGTTTTAGCTGTGACTTGCTAGGATTGTTACAGATTTTATATTTCATCTCTGTTGATTCTCAAATATCTACCATTACTATGTCCTAAGCAAGGCTATTGGTTGCTCACTCTTGCCTATTTTATAAAAATAAAGCAAGATTCCAGGTCATAAAAATATGGTAAGATCTCCAAAGATAAAGAGTTAAGGGAGATGTATCTTACCAGGCTTGAGCTGAGCGTGTGCAAACCTCATGAAGTTCAACAAGTACAGTCTATTCAAACTAGCATTTAAAACTTAAAATCTGAACAAAAAAGCCCCAAAACCCATAAGAAGCAGCCTAATTTTATTACAAAGCAGAGGTAGAAACCTGTATTTACTGTCAGCAAGCTGTAAGACTTCCTCTAGAAATTGCTCTAAATCTGGGCTAATAATTGAAGTACTGACAGTAATATTGTAAACAGACAACCCAAATAATACACACAGAGAAAATTTTCTGGTTTGAGGTGTATTAAAAAATCAGCTGTTCTGAGGCTATACATATATATCCATAAATAACAATATAGTCTTGGAATTTGCTGTCAGTTTAGGGATGGGCAAATAAATACAATCCTTTACTGATGTTTAAGGGCAAAGGCAAACACACATTTCTTTGTTATTGAATTTAGAATATTTCTTCAGCCTTAATGAAACCGTAGCTAATCTACAAATGGAAAGATAAAATCTCTAAATCCCAGAATTCTTGATTGCAATCTGACACCTATCTTCTCTTTATACTCTCACTCACATGAGCTATCTACACAGCAAGTATTTAGCCTCTATAAAATAGGCTTCAAATAAAGCTGAATTAACTAATGGGTAATAATGGTAAAAAAATTAAAGAGTATAATGACAGCATCACATGAACAATTGAAACTTTATGCTTGAAGTCCTTGTGGAGCAAGAGTTTTTTATAGAGTTGAGCTGATTCTTACTCCACATAGTATTTCATCCATTGCCAAAGCTGGATTAATGCCATTTTAAGGATGTGGATTAGACAGGAAGCAACAAGATAGAAAATTTACATAAAACAGAGCCACTTTTTGCTTTCAGCATTTACTTTCACATACAAATGTGGAATTATATAAGGTTGGCATTTGGATGCAAAACCATTCTCTTCCCATTTCTGCAAACAACAGGGAAGTTTCTGTAATTCCAGGAGATTTGCTGGCTGGCTCTCCACTGCAGGGATGCCACACATGGAGGGGAACAGCCCTCACACATCTGTGCCAGAGCTGAATGCTGGTGAGTTCAGAAACAAAGCCTATACAGAGGAGGCAGTGTGCAACAGCAGCTATTTTAGTTATCATGGCATTGCACAAATAAAAAAAAGTAGTTTTAAAACTAATTCACTAGTCTTATCATGCATATATTTGCGACTTCAATTAGTCAAGCACATATTTCATTCTCCTTTTAGTGTAAAGAAGGAAAAAACCCCTCAAAACCAACCTTTTTTCCAGCTTCTTAACCCTCACTTCCTCCAAACCTACCTAAAAGGCCCCACATGCAAGCTCAGGAAATCTCCCTTTTCAAGTAAACACATCCTACCCCAAGGTGCATTATCAGGGTAGACACCTATGACTGGAAAATAATTCAATGTCTGTTTTTCCTTTTTGCACCACTTGGAAACAATCTCTACCTGGAAACAGCATAAACTTAATTTTACAGGGGCCTCCTCCTCAACAAACACACCAGTATGTTTATCACAATAAATAAGCATCTTATTTATTGTGGCAAACAATAAATAAGAGATTCTTCTTACTTCTCACATAGCCAAAAAAAAGCTAACTCAGGTAGGTAACCTCATCCTTTGATTATGCTCAAGTTCACACAATTTCCTCTCTTTTCTCAGCTCTTTCCCTCTCAATAGGCAAAAACCTTTTCTGATTCTTACTACAGTAACTACTCTATCAGCTGTGTTCCCTTTCTGTGCTGCCCTGTTTCATGGCAGTTGCAGTTTCCTTGAGTTATTCTGTTCTTCCCCTTAGTCCAATAACCTTCACTGAACAGCATTCAATGTGCCCCTTCAGGTAATTCACCTCAGGGTACTTCTTTTTTTCTGAAATGCACAAATTCTGTACTGTCTGTAACACAGCACTGATAAGAGCTGAACTGAGGATGTGATACCCAACACAACACTGCAAACCAGAGCTATGGGAAAGGCTCAGAGCCCACCACAGCTCCTGGCAGTGGTAGGACAGGTACCTGTAGTATTTAGCATATTGGATAATGTGGTACATGATCCATGAGCAAGATGCTGCTGCAATTATCAGGGTCATTGTGATCTAGCAAGTGCTGCTTCTTTCAAGATCAGAAGAAAAATGCAAAGGAAAAATGGAGAATATGCAACACTTCTGTCAATTTTTTTGTCCTATCCTGCCAATAGATTTGGAGCCCATTTCATCTTCATGCCATGGAGTGCACCCTGCTGCTTGAGGTTAGGGTGCATGGAACTGTTTTGAAAAGTGTTTATGGTGTAATTTTTCATTTTTCCTCTGCTTTGTATTCAATCGTTTCCTTTCTTTCTTGTCCAGATTCCCTGAGCTCTTACTGAGTCCTCGCATGGCTTATTCACTCTTACCCCTAGATCTCACCTGCACTCACTTTCTGTGTCATTGCACCCACCTCCACATTTCTTCTTTAGCAACTTTCTTCTGTAATCTTCATCTTGCCTTTCTTCAGTAGGTTTTTGCAATCAAAGTCTTGTCTCAGTAGATCAGAGATGAGTTTCCACACTATCAATGTACAAACTGGGCCAGAACACAAGTCCTTGTCACAACTTGTACAGCACATATTGAACTTTACAAGTACTTAACAGGTATGACACCAGTTCAATGACTGCCACTGAGTAGTAATTAGGTTCACTGGTAAGTTGATAGAATCATAGAATTGGGAAAGATCTCTAAGGTCATTGACTCCAACCATTTACCCAGCACTGTCAGTTCACCACCCTGTCCCTAAATGCCACACCTACATGTCTTTTAAACACCTCCAGGTGTGGTAGAGTGATTCCACCCTTTCCCTGGGCAGCCTGTTGCAATGCTTGGTAAGTCCTTTGGTTTCTCCTAATACCCAATCTAAACCTCCCCTGGTGCAAATTGAAGTAATTTTCTCTCAAGCTGTCACTTGTTACTTGGGAGTATGATCCCTACATATCTCCTTTCAGGCTGTAGAGACTAATAAGAGTCCTCTGAGCTTCTTTTTCACCAGGCTAACAAGCCTCAGTTTCTGAGTTGCTCCTCACAGGACATATTCTCTACACCCTTCATCAGCTTCAGTATTCTTCTTAGGATGTGCATTTAAAAGTTAAACCTATTAAAGAACATATTCTACCAAAGGGGCTAAAAGTTGCTCAAGGTGCTAAACATTCCTTTGTTATCTGATACACAGAAATCTCATCATCCTAATATTATTAAACAGATTTTCTACTTTTACTCCTTACTTTGAAAATAAGAAAAGGCCAGGTTGGATGAGGCTTTGAGGAATCTGATCTAGTGAAAAATGTCCCTGCCCATGGCAGGGGAGTTGGAACTAGATGATCTTTAAGGTTGCTTCCAACACAACTCCTTCTATGAATCTATGACAGTGTGGCCTACAAACCCTTAAAAACCTACACCTGCATCTGAAGGCTTCCACAGTAATTTCCCAGAAAATTCTTCTTGCAAACCAATTACTATGAATCAAAATAAAATGCAAGGAAAGGACTATGAAGGGTATTCTATATTATTACTGCATAGTAACTTGGAAAGGAAGCTATCAAGCCATGAAAGAGTGAAATCTCTCTCATTTCTGATGCCAAGACTCCCAAGAGCTACTATGAGTTATAAGAAACCATAAATGCTCCTGTTGAGGAACACATTCAGTGAAGGTAGCAAGGTGAGCAGCTGCAGTGTGAACTGCAGATTGAGCTCCGAGTGGTGGGAGCCCCAGGCAAGAGGCTGAGAAATGCCACCCTTCACACAGGAAAGGGCCTGGGGACCTGTGGCAGCACTGGACACTCAGAGATGAGGCAGGAGCTGAGGATCCCCAGACTTTGTGTGTTGGGCCTGTGAGGGTATAAAAACCCAGGAGTTCCTTTGTACAAGGTCCCTCATCAGAGGCAGCAGCTTGAGCTGCTATTTTGTTGTTGCACCAAGTTTAAATTATTTTAAGGACTGAGACCTGTGCTATGGGAATCCTGGGGCCAGGGAGTAAAGGAACCTTGTCTGACTGTGTGAGTGTGGGGGGTGTAGGGAGACAAGCAGGGCAACCCTGGGCTCACTGGAGCTGCCTGCTGTGAAGGGGCTTCAGTCCCAGCTCAGGTGCTGCAGGTGTGGCTGCCAGAGTGGCACCTGCATGGCTGGACAGAGAAGTTTCCCTAAGACACTTGGAAACTGTGGAACAAAACAGGCTAATTTTCAGGGTTTGAAAATGCTGCATCATGTACTTTTGATCTGATTAAGGATCATTAGGAGTTTCCCAGGAAATTAAATTTTTAAACTTTTCTACTTATACAAAGGCATGCTAGACAAGCTGTGACAAATCCAAAAATATAAATGTACTTTACTATGCCTATTACCTGTTAATAAAAAAATAAAGAATTAGAAATACAGGAGAACTTGTAAACCAACTGCAAAATAAGATTCACAGAAATGAGGAAATCCTCCCATACTGTACAGATGTTCACACACTAGGCAGTCCCAAAGTCAATCAAAGATTCTCTTATGTACATAAATCTAAACACAAGTTGCAACATTTCATTATTGTATATGTTTTTTCTTCTTAATCATCTGAGACTGCCTTAGCTCCTCAGTCCCATGGGCATATGGGCAAGCTTCAGAAGGTAAAGAACAACCATCAGGATGATGAATGAAAAACCAACAGAGGCGTGTTTTAAATGCTTCAGCTGAAAGGCGCCGTTTCACTTCAGGTTTAGTTTTACTTGGTGGTTTCTCTTTTCTCCAGTCACGAATATGAACTCTCCCATTTAGAACTAAGATTTAAAAACAAACAAAAATGTAGCTGTTAATAAGAGATCCATGACTATTATACTGGAAAAAATTGTAGTGACATTCTGTGAATGAAAAACATTCTACAAATGGATCACTCAGGCAAAACCATCTTGTATAGAAACAGAGAGAAGTACACAACAAACCACTACAAAGATAATGCAGACACAGTAAAAAGAAGACTTGATTAATTTCCCTGAGAGATGTTTCACTGCAATGCTGAATAGTTTGAGGCATCTTTGCATCATCTTTGTAGACATTTGTTAGTTCATTTTAAATATAGCGGTTGGGATCATTGAGACTAAAATCATCTGAACTTAGATTGCAAGTTCTAACAAAAGAAGTTTCAACTTCAAGAACTGTAATTCTTCCCATGTTTTTAACTTTATGATTCCACATCTAAAATGTGATTACCTGCAAGTGTCTTCTGCTACTTTCACAGTTCACTGACCCAAAAACACACAGCACCAAGGAGATGACAAGTCTAATCCTTCATGAGAACCAACACTGAATTATCATTGGTTAATAAGGATTCAGCACTTTGGGCTTTTCAAATTAGTTTGCTGTGTTAGGGCCATAAACTGCACATGTACACACTTGTGAATCTGTCAACTCCTTAAATGAGTAAACAGATAAAAGGAAATTAGCCAGAGAGGAAGAAAAAAAAAAAACAGATGATAAACAACAGTGAAAATGAAGAGGGAAGAATCTGCCACTTTTAAGTTGCCATGCTCTACTTTCATATTCTGCTTCAATCACACCTTTTGTCTCAGACACCTGTAGCTTGGGATAGTTAACTAATTCCATTCTGCATTCTGATCATTGCTATTCAAAAAGTAACAAGTCCAGTGACAGCTGAATATCACACAGTCTGCCCTGGATGAATTAATGTCTCCAGGTTTCCTTGTGATACACAGACAGATCTGAACTCAGATAGTAAGCCAATCAAGAAGCAATTTCAGCTGAGCTTTAAAATCCCTCACAAAAGAGGAAGAAAAATTAACAGGTATTTATTATCAAACATAATTTTTCCCTAGAAAACCAGTCTTGTATTGGACAAGATACCTGATCTAAAGAAACTGCCACCGATCAATTATTTTAAGACCCACTTTCTGTTTGGTGTGTGTACATCCATCCACTTCCATGTTTTAAAATAAAAAAAAAATCAGTAAAAATGACAAAAGAGCTGTAGCTATGTTCTTCTGTGTCCTCCTGGGCAGGAGCAATGTCCTTGGAGACCAGCAGAAGTTTCTTGTTATGGTGGCATGCTACTAAGGGAGGAATCAAGTGGTCCCTCCCCAGGCCCTGTGACATAAATTACTGAGATGGTCTGACTTAATCCCAGTCTTTTCTTCATAGGTAATGTGCACACAGCCTCCAAGCCAATTTAAAATGCTCATTCCATTTACAATATAACATATTGCAAAACCTATTTCAGCTATTCCTAATGATAGGAAACCAAATTCAGACATACAAACAACTCCACATGACCAACTCTTTTTAATGGATGGTAATTCAGGAGGATTCTATCAGCCAAGTGTACACAAATATTTAGTGGATGCTAAACTTGCTTAAGTTGACCACTGGCAACAAACAGGTTGCATACTCAGGATTACTTTCCATGGATTAATTCATCAGTATTTTACAGGAGACATAGACATAACACATTTTGAAATTTGAAGCAGCTTTAATACTGATAAAACCTTGAAGATCTCGTATTACTGCAAAGCTACATTTTAGTTTTGCAAAACTTCACACTCCCAAAAAAGCCCCAAAGCACAAATTACACAAAGCACACTGTCACCACACATTACAACAGGGGAAAAAAAAACAAACCCAAAAAACTGCTATCAACAAACCCAGCCAGCCACAGAGACTTGCTACTGAGTTCTTTCTGCCATACTACCACAAGCTACACAAACACAAGCTTTATAAACACATCAAGCCTCATAATTATAGGTTCTTAAGGAGACTAATTTTGTTTCATGTCAGCATTTACACTTTGGGCATGCATTTACATTTCATGTCAGCATTTACACATTTCATGTCAGCATTTAGCCCCGGCTAAATGCTTTAGTAATATTGCTCTGTATTTCACAGCCTCAAAACCATCAGTATTTCATAGGAAGAAACAAGAATAAAAAGTCAAAGAATAGCATCAAATCAGCCACCTAAACTAAAGGCTTGTCTTTTCAGATACAGTCAGTGCAGAACATTTTGCTGATAGATGCATTACCAATCTCAATTCATAAGAGCTTTACTAACAATATCTTGGAGCAATGGGCACATAAAGAATATTCAGTTTTCTACAAAGATACAAAAAATAGTTAAAAAACCACCAGAGTAATTTTTCAGTTAAGTTTAACTGCATATAGAGGAGATAAATAATTAAGGAGAAAAAAAAAACAACTCAAAACTCATTTACCTTCAAATACTTGATGATTGTTCTTGAGTAGTGTCTGCAGACCTCCATATTCACTTTTCAGCTTTTTTAAAATCTCTTTATCCAAGTGTTCTGCCACTTCTCTCAAGGAAAGGCTTTCTGCAATAAAAGAATGGTAGAATGATTAAAAACTTTTCTCTATAAAACCTTAATACAATTCAACTTCTATTCAAGGCAATGACTATGAGCAGAATGTCAGAATTATCTACCAGGACTGCAGCAACTTTTTTCCCAATATGATGTACGGTATATATTTTATATGTATATTGTCTGTAAAACAGCAGCTTTCATTTTACAGGACTCAGGTCAGAATTTCTACAGTAAGACACTTTTTATTTGCTCTGCATTTTTTACAGTAGCATGTAACCCTCAGTGCAATAAGCACTGTTCATAAGCATGTAGTTAAGAAGACTTAGTCAGTAACATATGACTTATTACAGTGAGTAAATTATAAAACAGATGGAAGAAAATGGAAAGATGGTAGTAGTGATAACTGACTGCTTATACAATTAACAGCAGCTTAACATTCTTTTTGTTCCTAAAACTAAACTAAAAAATCCTAATCATGTTGTAACCTAATGGCACTTCAAAGGACTTCTTACAAACTCTTACAGAAGTATAGCTAATTATTATGTTAATATCCTAAACCATAATATTCTCCACAAATAGGGTAGAGTTGTGGGTTTAGTTTGGTTTGGTTTAATAAAAATCGATTCTATAACAGTGTTTAAGTGTAAATGAGGAAAAAAACTCACACCAATTTCAAAATATTCTTCTACATGCAATAAAACATAGTGGAAAAAAAAAGCACCTTTGATTGCTACTGTATTGTTCCCAGTGTTTCCTAAAAATCTATTCACAAACTTGTAAATTTGCTGGAAAAGACATGTTCTGCCAGCTAAAGATAGTGTAAAGGAAAGATAACCTCACCTCCTTGATTCCAGGTATTCATATTTCCACCCTGTTTTTCAGAACATGACTTCTGGGGGGCTGCATTTAACAGCAAGTTTGCCACACTGAGAACCACTTCATCTACAAAGTCCCGAGGGAGGGAAGCACAATTTCTGACTTGTTCTACTTTTTCTCTGGGTCGAAATCCAGGCATCCAAATTGTACCAGCTGTTTCAGTCTCATCTTCAGGAGGCTCTGAGCCTGCTTCTTTGCACAGACCACCACAGTGATGCTCATGGTTAAATCCAACCCTTCTGTCACACGTGGCCCCAGCACAGGTCCAACGACTGTTAATAAACTGTGTTATCTGCTCATCAATCAGAGCACGTTCTGCAGCTGGATAGGTCCTGCTTTTCCCAACAAAACTGACCTATTTTGGCAGAAACAAGTAAATCACTATCAGAGTCCTGTATTTACACCCAGCCCCACAAACTCCACATGTTTATGCAGGGTATTCTCACTACCTACAATAAAATCCAATATCAACTCAATGCTCAGTAACACCTGAGGGGTTTTTAATTCCAGTCTTTGAATATTGGTGCCCCAGAAGAAATCCAGTAAACAAATCATAATCCATCATGCTATAAAATCACACAGCAAAAATATTGTTCCTAACCCTCAGATTATTTAAAGCTGGACACCTCTTCCTACTCTGAAAAGACTTCACTTTGAATTTCACTGGACAAGAAAAACAGCAAAATTAAGTACAAAGTATGACAGACAACTAGAAAAATTAAGGTAGAAAAAAAGGTTTTTTAAGTTTTTCATCAGATAGAGTGACATAAGAGAAAACCATTAAACATTTCATTTTTTCCTGTTTTTTTTTGGGGGGGGGGACTGTACCTATAACATTAAGAGTGTAATTCCCAAGAAAACAATGAGTATTTTTAATCTCTTTTCAGAGCATACTGTATCAAGTAATGAAGCTGACTATAATCTTATCTTACAAAAATAACAATGAACAAACATCCACACGCTTCAAACAGAGCAGATTAAAAAAACAAGACAAAAGCTCTACAGAGGCCAAAATTACCCTTTTTGTTGATGGAATTCTAAGGCAATCTTCTTCCACATGAAAGCCACATACAAATCCCACTTGGGCAACAAAATCTAGATATTCTCTGTACTGAGTTTTCTTGCTTTGTCTTCGGCTGTATTTTCCATGGAAATCAAAGAAGCAGCATGGCAGCACAAAGTAACAACATGAATAGGAAGACCTACAAGAAGGATAACAAACTGCTGAACAGTAAGTTATTTCAGAAAACATAAACATTTAACAAACAACCTATCAGATAAAAGCAACAATGGAAATTTTATTAAGCTACAGAGCTTCATGCAATATATTTGTAACTTCCTCTTTCAATCAAATGATCAATTTAGTCAAAATTACCATTTCACAAAGTATTTGATGCAGCAACCTACTTTGCCAACTTAGTTTGCAGAAGTAAAACTAAATTACTTTTGCTGGTGGTAAAGAGCACAACAGCACAAGGGAAGGCAGAACCATAAGCTTGTATTTACAAGAAAAAAAAACACAACAAAAAGCCACTCAATAGCTTCACATATAAGGAATAAAAAACAGTTTTGGTTTTTGAATTTCAAAAGCAAAATACTGCACTGCATTCTATGAGAAAGTAAATACTGCATCTGCACTTCTCTACAAAAACACTTTGTAAAAATAATCAACTTGCATCAAAAGCAGCCAGTCTTAAAAGAACAACTGGTGTGGAAACAAAGCTGACAGTTTTTATCAAGCCTACATAGGTAATAATGGGGGGGGGTGGGGGCTGTTTGTTTTTTTTCTGTCTGTTTGTTTTTTAAATTCCTTCCATCCCACTCCCCTCCCTCTGCAAAAATACCTAGCTGCAATTACAGGTATCCATGGTGTTAATTCATCTGAATGGTTTCCTATGAGCCAGTCAGTGTCTGGAAAGAGATGACTGTCACCTGGAATGATTGTAGCTTCCTACAAAACAGAACAACACAGCAAGTGAATGCTATTGCATGTTTCTTTAAAGCATTTTATTTAATATCAAGTAATACCGGCTCACAAGTACAAGGTGAGTGAGCAGCACAGACATCAACAATGTTCTCCTCAGCAATTTTTTATAGCTACAGAGAAGTAATTAAACAAAAAATACCCACAAAACATGGGTCAGCAAAACAGTAGAACAGCAAATCTGATTAAGATATCTGGCATTTAAATATATTATATATATAAACAAATATATATATATATATTTATATATATAAACAAATATCATACACTAAATTATGATTTCTTGCCAATCTCCTTCTGTCACTTGTATGCCTGAACTTGGTTTTTCAGAAAGGCACTTAATTGTCTTGAAGTCTGTAGGACTCACACAGCAATTAATCAGAACACACCTTCATTGTTATTTTCTCCTCCTTCACAGCTGCTGCCCAAATCAAATCCTAGTATACAGAACACCACTCTCTTCACATGCTATCATTCACATGTAATAAAACAGTATCAAACCTCAAATAAAACTAAGAGGATGAATTCCTCATACAGGCTAAATTCAAATGTTCTGCAGTGGCTATTATGTTTGTGCTTCACAAGTACATTTTCTCACTTTGAACTAAGTTCAGCAGTGAAAGTACTGAAAGATGCTGACACCATGCAAGTAGACACTCTTCCCTGAAAATGTGTATGAACATTAAAAGAATTATTGGGCAAATTTGAAAAAAGTTTTAGATTTGAATTTCCACAGTCTTTTAGGAAAAGTTTTGGAAATTACACCCATAATCTCTTTTTATATAGAAAAGATATGTTTTAAGAACTTAAAATTCACATGTACATGCATCACATGTATCTGTATAAGAATTAAAGAATAAAATAAACCAAAACCACTAATTAGGGAATTTCAGACTATCTTGTTTACTTTCCAAATCCCTCTTAAGGATTAACACGGTGATTGTTCACTTAAAATTGTTCCCTTTAAATACTACAGCTCATTTTTAGATATGCATAAACATTTCTAGATAATGAATGTAACAAGTTTTTTTGGCAGATTACTGGATGTTAAATTACCAAGGCTTTGGTAAGTGTTTTCTTAAGGTTGATTAAACACATTGCTCATACTTTACATTTCAGTTTTGATCATTCAATTTAGGCATAGCATGAATTATCAGTGCCCCACTGCCCATTCTGACAGTCACCCCAATCCAATTTGTATTCACCGTGTCTGACAGCAGTTTGGAAGCACAGAGTGCCACCTGTTACATCCATTTAGGTTAGAACTGTACTGAACCCCACAGGTGGCAACAGCTACCCTGCAACTCGTGCTGGAAGTAAAGATCAAAACAAAATTAGCTACAGGGGTAACAAACTGTGAGCAGGTTCTTTTTCCTTCTGTGGCTACATGAGCCTTGCAAAATCATTTCACCCTTCCTGTTCCTGGTCTAATTCCTTCCGGCATCAATCATCACTTTCTTCAGCATATATTTTATTGTTTCTAATCTTTCTAGGCAGAAATAGGAACATGTAATACAAAGACAGAGAGACAATGCTGTTCATCATGATCAGATGTGACTTAATACAGTACAAGAAGAATGATGGAGCACCACAGCTTGATGGTTTGGGTTGTTTGTTGAAGCTTTTCGGTAAGATCTGCTTGCAGACTGCAGTAAAGGAATATGGCAGTTTTGGCAACTTGTACCCAAAATAGCAGGGTGGAAAAGAGAAGACTACACAATGTGATGTCCCATCTGTGAAAATTGATTTTCTTTCCTAATTTAATGAGTTAGCACCCTCATTGTTGAATGAACAATTCATAATATGTTGAATGAACTTTAAAACAGCACTAGAGAACAACCACAGGTGGAAAATTATTTTACTATATTGGGAGCTGAAAATTTTGACAGAACAGAGTAAGAAATTCTAGACCTGAAGAACAAAAAACCAGGAACACCTCACCTCCCAAGGACAACTGCTCATTGGCACCATGCTTTAATGAGTATCAGATTATTAGATTTAATCAGTATCAGAATCAAAGTGAATGCTCCTGTGCTCAAATAGTTCATGAAAATGATAACATGAAACTTGAAATATAATCCCTTTTGCAGACTCATTTTCCTGTTCATTTTTGAAGGCTTTTATTGCTATTACTTATGTTGGCTCCTTTGAGGTTCAACAACAATTTTGCCCCCCAAAAGAGAACATAGCACTAGAAGGTCAGAATCATTTTCATGTAATTATCACAAATTATGAGTGCCTTTATTATCTTGTATGAACTAGTGGTGCAAATAAAGCTGCTTAATACTGATCATCTGGTAAAAAGAAAGCTTGTTTCATGGTGTGCATGTCTGTACATGCAGTAAGAAATCATGCCAGTGGTTTTTGGCTGAGAAACAAACAAGTTGCAAACATGCAAGGGTACAATACAATATTTTTCTCATATTTTTCTCCCTTTACAACTTACTACACCACCAAGGGATATGGGTAGCAGCATAACAAACCCATGGGTCCCTTTAGACAACTGTGTGTAACCAGTGTGCTCCCTTACACTTGCATCAATACATCCTGAAACAGTGAACAAATGAATAAATGTACAGATCAGTAAGACTGACATACATTTGCATAATACCTCTAAGTGTGTCTCTGGTCCATACATGTCCCATATTTTTCTTCTCCTCACATCAATTCCTCTTCCTGGATGCTGAAATATTTGAGCAAAAATATTCCATTTAAGTACTACTTTTTTCAGAAATTTCAAGTAAGTTCAGTAAATGTACACACTAACTTCAATTATTTCATTCCTGTTAAGATTTAGACACATAACAAAAACCAGCTTTGCCATTTCAGCTGAATACTTTTATTCCCTTTCTTCCCTTTGAAATATGAAGGGAATAATTAGGAAACCTTAAGAATATATCTGGTTCAAAATTTTACCTGGGCACACCTACTGAGACTGCTCTTGAAAATCTGTATCTCTAGAAATGTAAAAACAGAGGTGTTGATTTTTGGTTTGTTTGTTTTTAAAATATAAAAGCCTTTCACAAGTTGAGTGCTACTGCAGCACCCACAGGGCTCAAAGAAAAATGCTACTCTCTAAGCAGGCCTTAGTGGAGAACCACCTATCAGCTACTGATACCCAAATACTTTTTTTCTCCTGTCTGAATTAAAGGGAAGAGGAAATAGACTGGAAACTAAAGCAAGAAATGAAGACTGTGTAGTATTTGAAATCCAAGAACCTTGTGCAGAACTAAGAAAAATCAATTACTAAAAAAAGTCTCATAAAACTCTCATACATGATTTTTTTGACAGTCAATGTTTGTCAGCACTGAATGAATGACTGACTGATTGAAAAATCCACACAGAAAACAGCAGCTTATGGTACACAAAAGTTTTCTGGCCACACAAGAATAGAAATCTTGTGCTAGGAGAACTTGGAACATTTCCCTGCTCCCCCAGTGACATCTCTTTATCTAATAAGAGACATTCCTTTCCTCCAAAAATTTCCCCATGTTCTCCCAAAAGTGGAAAATGCAATTTTCTGAATCAGACAGACCCAACTTCAATGGGTTTTGTTTACTCTCACTGTTCTTTCATTGCTATTTCAGCAACTATGCCTCAACAAACTGAATTATGCTGTTGCTACATTTTTACTCCAAAAAGTACAGTATCCTGTTAGGCATTTTTAATTAAGAAATCTCAGGACTGCTTTCAAAGATATAGAAAAACGTTTTATGACATCACAAGTAGAATTCATTTTGGATAAAAATGAGTTCATGAACACATCTTGTGAGAGGTAGAACCTATGTCAAAATTTCACATTCCTTTTTGCATAACTGAAGTAATCCATTACCTCCTTTAGTTTTCTTTTCTTTTTCTGAGAAAAAATAGCCCTGAATTTAAATTAAATACACTAATTAAGATAAATAAATGAATGGTCTAATCCTCTGGTAGGATTTTCTGTTAGTAACTAGAGGGACAAAATCCTGTTTTAGCAACATGAATTAATTTATTTTGGCTATTTGCATGCCAGATAAAAGGAAAGCATAACAAGAATATTGACACTAGTTTTTAATAATTATTTTAAAAATCATTCTATTTACCCCTTCATTGTTTAGAATATGAACCAGCAAACCATTTCCACATCCAAGATCTACAAATGACTGTTTCTTGGTCAATCCTTTTTCTTTTCTCTCTTCTTCCCAAAGAATCTAAGAAAAGAAAACAAAACATATTAGGCTTCTGCTCTCACATTTCCCTGTAAGAAACCATCAAATGTTATTGGAGATGACAGAGGAAACCTGGAAATGCAGACTTGACAGAAAACATTCACTGCACTCACAGGTAAAATAAATTTAGAGAAAAAAAGAGAAAATCTGAAAAAAAAACAAAAGAAAAAAAAACAAAACAAAACAGAAAAACACTGTTTATGGAGTGAAACAAGAATTATTTTGCAAAATATCAATAGTTTTCTAAGTGCTAAGCACATCCTCCACTACATTTTGAGTCATTGGGAGTTGAAATTAATCAGGGCTTTACAGCTCTGGGCTAGAATGAACATAAATGTAAAATAAGTTGCTAAAACAATGGATACAAGAGAAGAACAGTGGAAAGCAAGGGAAGTATCAAGTAAACTTCATCAGTGTCTCTGCAAGTAACACCACAGATGCATTTCTATCCACTGCATTAAAGAAAGCATTGCTGGCAGAGCTGAAAATAAACCCCAAAATATTCTTTGTGATCACTTGATGATACACTGGCACTTGCAACGTCCCTTTTACTGAACAAAGCAACAGTGTTACCTAGCAAGGGAACTGCCCCAAATTCTACACCAGCTAAGGGACCCCAAAGCTTTCAGTCAAATTCTTGTCCCTGATCTGTACATAAGTAGGTACTTTTACCCAGATATATAATCCATAATTAATAAGTGGCTGTTTCTCTGCAGAGTATGGATTAACCTTCACCATTTTCCAACTCTTTTTCCTTCAATGAGAAGTTAGAGATGACACATTTGTAACTCTGCACTCTGATTTTTCACTAGGACTACCAAAAATCTTGAAGAGTACTTAACTATGAAAATAAGTATTTGTAACACGGTGCATTTTGCTAGAAGGAAAAAAGCTGAAGATAAACACAGTCTGCTAATCTCATGGATTATGGTTTTAGATTTACCAATCATTGCACTTTGGCACTCCAGGCAGTATCCCAGAAATCCCTAATTACATCCTTCACAGATCCTATCCCCCAATTCCTGCAGGGTTTTTCACAACACAACAGCCATGCCCTTGGCCATGCCCCTGGATAGTGAGTGATGTCAACATGATTGGAAAATAAAATGGTCACATGCAGATGCCATAAATCCATAAAACTTAACACTGGACCTACTTTTTCTTAATCACCTGTATAATGTACTTCTAAACAATGAGTTTCACACACCATCAAATAGATACCTGAACATTTTGCAGCAGGTTAGGTTATTAATACCATACTTTTTCATTTACATAAACTGCATATTGAATGACTTTAATGACTTTCTGATAACTACTGCTATATTAGTCAAAATAAAATCACTGTAAACCAACAATCACATGTATAAAAATGCTATCACTCCAGAATTTTCTTGTGGCTACAACTAAATTCCTAATTTTCAACACTGAATAATAAGATAGTAGTAAAAATGGTAGATGAGTCTATTACATAGCTATTTCCACAAGCCAGTATCTAAGGTTCCAAGGGGTTAAACACTTAACTAACAAAATTAGTCCTCAATGAGTATTGGAAATGAGCTAACTTACTCAGAAAAACTGATTTAGGTAAGATGCTACAAGAATAATTCAATGTAGACATACTCTTACCACACCCTGGATGGAAAATAAAAATATGTATGTGCCTGCCTTTTAAAAACCTGAAGTTTCTAAGAACTCCAGGTGGCAGAATTTTCATGGAATCTTAAGTAGATAGACGCTTGAGAAAATTGCACCAAGCATTTATCTGCACTTCTAGCATCTGCAGTTTACCTTATTACAGTTGAAGATGGGATTTGAGCTGAAATTTTATCAAGAAAAGGCATAGCAGTGAAAAACCTTAAGTTTTTATTTGTTCATCATATAAAATGAACAAGTAATAGAAAAATTTATAAAAAATCAATCCTAATGTCTTATTGATCCATCTTATAACTTCTATATCAGTGCTTTTGGCTTTTTCATTTAGAAATAAATAAATCTTGTGTATGTAGATGACAAATTTCCTGTGAGAGAAGACTACAAATTTTCATCATATCTTCAAGAAGAAGTTTTTGTTTACCTCTAAAATTATCTTCTCTAGAGAGGTTCCCTTATCAGGAAATATAACCTTACAGCATATTATTAGGTAAAGCAGTTCCCTACCAGCAAGTAAGTGGCAATGGCAACATCTTCATAAACAAATTTCTCAGGATCTGTCACTTCAGGCCACACCTCCAGGAAAAAAAAAACAGAATGAAAAATAGATAAATATTTATTTTTGGCATCATCTGAAACAACCTCAAAAATGTTCAGACACAGTAATTTGGATATTTATTCACTTCAGTAAGTTTCTGGACTTCACAGATTTTGGACTTTAACCTCATTAAAATATACCCAGAGAATATAAAGACTGTTTGATTCAACCAAACAATAAAGTTTCTAAGAACATTTTGGCTCCACATGTGCAGGTCACAAGTAAACAGCTGCACCTATTCTGTAACAGACCATGTATCTTTTGCTTAACTTTCTCATGAGAAAACAATCTGATCTATACCTCTGCAACACTGAGGACATGAACATTTGTAAATTTCTTTTCACAAGGAACAGACCTGGAATTATCCTGGCACAACAGAACACGAAGAATCAAAATCTGAAGTAGGAAGACAGAAAGCTGAAGTATTATTCCTAAGTGTTACTTTGTAAGTGAAGAATTGAAACAAAGACTAAAACGTGCAACAGCAGCAATTCTACTGCAGAACTAAAGACTGAATTGTTGCCTTACCCAAAACTCTAATTCTCCTCTGCTTTGTTTCTTCCTCTTAGTACAGAAATATTACCAGTAAAACATTTCAGCATTTTCACTGTATGTTTTACAAAAGCATTGATCAATTTTTTCTTTGCAGCTAGAGCCAAGTTTGCAAGAATAGAGACATTACTTCATACAGCACTCTGCTGCTCTTCAGGATCTCCAAGATAAGCAAACAAGTTACAGCACTGCTCCTCTAATTCAAACACATATTAAGATAGTATCCAAAGGTTTTGGAGAAGCAGGTGTTTTATTTATGCCTTCTAAAATGTGGATAACTATTATTCCACTGACCTACTTCTTCCTTTTTATCACAAGTGATACATCCAAATATCCAAATATTTATTGTGAATTTGGCTCTAAATCCTGCTTTTCCAATTAAGTTTGTCCAAGTACTGAACTGTTGTATTCTCTATATAATTATCAAAAAAGCCCCCCAAAACAGGAAACCAAAAAACATACAATTCAATTGCTTCTTTAATTAAAAAAAAAGAATTTATTGAAAGAAGCAGCTTCATTACACTGTAATGAAGTAAAAAAAAAAAGAAGGAAGGATAATATCACTGCATTTACTGTTTAAGCTTACCTTTACCATCTCTTTGTACTTTTCTTTGAGGTCCTGATAAACCTTGCTGTATTTTGCTACTGAAATGAGTGAGAGTGTACTTTTAAACTCACTGGGCTTTTGCTCCACAGACCATTTAGCCAGTTTGGACAAAAGTTCATTTCCAAGCCATGCTAGTTTGGGGTACACAATTCCATCTGAAAACCAATCTTCTGGAAATGGAGCTACAACAGATACAGACCTTAAAAACAAACAAACAAACAAATAACTTAGTATAGATACAACATTTCATTATTTCAGCTACCTCAAGGACAGAGAAAACAAAGATAAAATGGAGAAAACCAGCAGATCAGAGATATAAAACTAGACTGGAGAATAAGTAAATATGTAGAGAAACAATGGGAAAATAAACCAGTGAAATTACTTAATAATGGAACAGTTTCCTCTGAATTTTGTTAGCTCATTATCTCTCAATTCAAACACAGTACATAAGAGTCCATGATGCATTTAACACAATAAATGAGGACTCACAGATGATGAGCAACCTGACCTCACAAGACAGCCAAACACTAAACAGTGAAAGTCAACTTTTCAAATTCCTGAAAAATAACAAGCAAAATTAAGAGAAAAATATATCCATTGTCACAACTCATTATTTCATCATCTCTAACTTGATTCAGATTTTATTAGAGCATCCCCATATGCTCAGGACCAAACTGAATGGTCCATATTTCAATGACTAAAGCTCAGTCATTTACAGCAACTCTGGTTTGAGCCTCACCCTTAGTAACACCCACAGACCCTTTCTCACAGGCACTGCTACATCCTCATGATCAGAAGAGGCACATTTTTTCTAGACCACGCAAAGGTACAGTCAATCTTTACATTCAAAGGTGAAACAAAGTTTGTTTTACATTATTCTGGGTATTGTAGATGTTTCTTTTTAGAGAACACTGTGCACTCCTATCACACCACTACTGTAATTTACTAATCAAGCAGAAAATTCTAAAATCGAAAATGCCTACATACCAATATTAAACCATTGTGTGACTCTTGCAATAACTTACTGTTTGCTTCCTCTCCTCACTCCACACTTACCATTCCTCATCTTTTATGTGTTTAAGTTGAATTTGATAAATATTGCACTTTTTAACCAGGTATTTTCCTTCACTGTTTTCCTCCAAAGGCAGAAAGGTCACAGTTCCATTGTAAACATCTGAAAAGATATGCAAATAAGGGTTTATTATTCCATGGTGCAACCCACCCTGGTTAGCACCAAAATGAACTTCTGCCTGCAAACCAGTGAGGTAAGAGCTAAGACAATAGAGAAAGGAGCACAATGCCAGGAATAGATCTGCTTCTTGGTGTTCCTGACATCTGAAGCTACTGGATGATTTGAATTCTCCAAATTTAGCATTCTATGGCATGATGCTTCCAGAATATCTAGGGCTGACCAGAAGTACTCATTTTCATCACACCTAACTATTTTAATAAAGTAAAAACTAAACAATAAGATTTTTCTAGTATACAAATATCCCACAGCAAATCCAGAGTCCTGGGAAGCAGGTGTATATGCAGTATTACCTCCTCTAAAAATTAAAAAAATCTTTTTAGCTATTGTTTACCCAGGGTGACTTTTGCAGAATAACTTCTAAGAGTTCTCCATTTTGAAAACGTTTTTTTAATTACCATCAAAACAAATGTTCTTGCAAATAAAAAAGGCTACACTGGCTTTTTTCAATCAACTTCCAATGGACTCCAAAATTTTCTGAGTTAGACAAGAAAGAATGAATTAGCAATAAAGTAAATGTTAAGTCTTGCTATCTCATCCCATTCTTAGCAATTCCACTTCTAATATTTTTAATTGTAAAAAAAAATAATTTTAAAAAATCTCCTAGGCTTTTTCTTAGAGCTACACTTTATAGATGCAGCTCAGGAGCATCTTCTCTTACCATCAAAAGAAAAAATAAATCAAAACTGCAACATATAATATTTTTTTAAAGGCACCGATTTTTTGAAGGCATCAGGTAAGAATCAAAGGCCTCAAGAACATCCCAAGTGTGGCCCATAAATGACTATCAGTCTTTCTGAATTGTAACTCAAGCTTTTTCTGGAGTTCTAATTCTTTCCAAAACTCTACTACTAGAATTTAATCCATATCAACATTTTTCCAAAATTTATCGTAAAAGCAGTGTCAAGTTCTACCCTAAGTAAGTTTCTTTATATTAGCAGGATTTATTCGAGCATATTACCATCATACAATGTAAAAAAACACCACAAAGCAAAACAAAAACAAAACAAAACAAAAAACCTCACACACATAAAAACAACAATTAAAAAAACCCCAAAAAACCCAAAAAAGCAACAAGTTGAGATTCTTTCTTAATGTGAAAAATGCTAATCACTTGTTTTTAAAATTTTAGAAGTAATAAAATGGTTATAAAAATAGCAATATAATTAGAGTAATAATAATTTGGATAATTTGGATTAGGACAATATGAGGCAATAGAAACAAAGAGTTAGGGATGTCTGGGTACCTTTTTCTGGGCAGCATAAGCCCAAAAAAGGACACCCGTTAACAGAGGATTAACTCTGAAAAACAATAATTTTTTGCATATTAATACACATCATACATGATGTATAAATTCTATTCAAACAAAGGATTCTGTCTGGCCAGCATCAACTTTTTCCTCTTAATCTTAACGGCGTCTCAGGGCTGAGCGAGGCAGAAGAAGTTTGTTTCTTCTGATAATGGAGCAATAAATCCTTGTTCTCTGAAAGATTTAGGTGTTTTGTGGCTGCTATTTTGCTGTGAGTCCTTTCTTTAAAAAAAAGGACTCAGAACAGTCTCTATTTTAACATTATGTTATAACTTAAAACGATACTTAACACACTACTAAAAAATTAATACAGCATAACTTTCTAACGTAACACATATAACATTCATTTTAATATTTGCAAAAAGCCAATCATAAAATACACATTTTTCACATTAAGCAACACTAAACATGAAGCAAGTCGAAACAGACACTTCTGCTTGGCCAGGCAGGTGCCAGAGCTGCCTGCTCTGTTCAGTAATTCCGCATTTCCCAACACTCCACTCACTCCTGGCAAAGCTGTCATTAGGTCTGCACTACGAGCGTGGGCAGCAGCTCCTGAGTGTCACAGCTCCCTGGCCTCTGTAATCTGTCTTTCAATGCTAAAATTTCAATGCTTGCTGGCACAACAACGAAAGGTAAAAATAAACCCTAAGCACACGACAGGGACAAAAGTCCATCTTCCTTCCCACAAACGGCAGAAAAAAAGGGCATTTCTCTCATGTGCGAGACAATCTCCGAGGGGACAGGTCTGCGACAGCCCCAGCCCCTCACAGCCGCGCTCCGGCCTCCCGCCACCCCCGGCGCTGTTCCTGCTCACCTTGCACCGCCAGCTCCCGGGCCGGGGGCGCGGCGGGGCGGCCCCGCGGCAGCAGCGTCCTGAGCACGGCGCGGAGCTCGCCAGACCCGCCCCAGGCCGTGAGAGGCGGGGGCGGCAGAGCCAGCTGGGCCCGCACCTCCCTCCAAAGCCGGCGCAGCTCCGCGGCCCCCGCCGCTCGCCCCTCCTGCCCGCCATCGCCCCCGCCCGCCCCCGCGGTGACCATGGACGGCGATATCTCCCCGCCCTCGCCGAGCGGCACCTTCCCCTCCGCCTGGACAGCGGCGCCGCTCAGTCTCCTGTTGGCCACCTGCGGCTTCTCCAGCCACACGCGCACGGCCGCCCAGAAGCCGCGGGGCAGCGCGGTGCCGCTGGGGTCCCGCAAGGCCGCCGTCCCCACCGGCCCCATCCGCCGCCCGCTGCCGCCGCCGCGCCGGGAGGCGGAGCGCGTCGCAGGCTGCTCCCGTCAGTTCCCGAGGCGGAGACGGCGCCGGCCGCAGGTACGTACCGGGTCCCCTGGCCCCCGCCTGCGGCTCTGAGGCTCCAAGTGCCGCAAGAGACCGCTGCCGTGCCGTCCTGCGGCTGAAAACGCTGGGAGCCGCCAGCTGCCAGCAGGGCGTGAGGCTGGAGGGTCCTCACGGCATGTGCTGCTCTTTTGGGGAAGGTCTGTGCCGCTGTGACAGCGGGCGCGGAACAGCTGCGTGAAAACGCTCCGGAGAGCAAGCTCCAGACCGGGACGGCTGACTGACAGGGGACAGTCAGCCCGGCCCATCAGGGAAACATCTCGGTTCACCTTTTTTAGCAAATAACAGCACATCGTGCAGTCTGGTTTTGCCCTGTCTGAGCAGAAGCCGTGCCCCGCCGTGAATTCGGGCCGCTCGAGCAGCGGCCCTGAGGCGAACCCGCACAGAAGCGGTTCGTGCCCTGCCCGGGGTGCCCTGCTCTGGGCCCCTGCCAGCAGCAGATTGCTCGGAAATGCAGAGCCGCTAGAAAAGGAAATAAAGTAAAACACCGGTTGTATCATCTCTTGGCCATGAGGGTACAGTATCATTATTCTTGACAGCAACCAAGTGTCTGAGCTGTGTCATTATTGCGTGAGATAGTTGAGGGTAGTACCCTGCAAACTGTCCTTTGCCCTTGTGACTCGTTTTTGGTGCCCGGGTATGAAATTGAATTGCTAACAGGAGCACTTTCCACGGAAAAAGGTTTACAACTCAACATTTCACAGAGGAACTGCGGCAGTTCTTTGCAAAATGAAAACATTGTGGTTTTTACTTCCACCTTCACACACGTTTCAAAATTTCAGAGCAAGGCTGAAATTAACACTGAAGTTATTCTTTAGGACAGTCTATTGTTACTTTCCTATTGCAACCACCTTTTTGATTTCTTAATTAGTTTTGAAAGTGTTGACTTGGAGCCAAATTATATTAAAACATTGCGTGAAGTCAGAAAATTTATAATATATTTTAAGCACAGAATGCTTTTTTAAATTATCTCTTAGGTTTTCTCATTTGGGTAATATCACGGATTTGCAATGTAAATAAAGTTAGATGCAATAGCTGCAATATTACAGTGTAATTTTTTTTCTCTTTTATGAGTGAAAAGCTGTTTGATTGACCTATCCAACTGCTGCCTGATTTAGCTATTTTCCAAATACAAGCATAGTATCTGTTTATTTGGCTGGAGATTGAAACATTTACTCAATGTCCTTTTTTTATTTTTTTATTTTCTTTCTTTCCAAACCTGTTGCGCAGTACTGGAGCTGCATCTTCCTAGAACTGATTTGGAAGTCACATGCAGAAATACTGTCCTGCTGTTCCCTTCTACTGTGTTTGTACTGTTCAGAACTAGAGCATGACCTCCATAAAAGAATAAGGTTGAAAGAAAAGAGAGGTATCAAGGAGATATACCAAGAAGATGGAGTGAGGAAAGGGGTTGAAAAAGCAGACTGCTGAAGTAGTTTCTGTACTTCATAATGTTTAAAGTCTCTAGTGAGCCCTTGGCCAGCCCTGGGCCAGGATGTCCTGCCTGTACCTTTGAGTTGCTTCTTTCAGCCGGTCCTTCTGCTGCCCTGTCCGATGGTTTCTGCTCCCTCCAGGCGCAGCAGAGATCTCTGCCCCTGTGAGGTGCCAGGGATCGCTGGGAGTGCCGTGAGCAGCAGAGGGCTCTCCAACACCAGCTTCTGGGAGCTGCAGAGGATCAGCCGCTATTTCTTTGGTCCATGAAAGTCACGATTCTTCTCTCTCTCCCCCGAAGCAGTGCAGTTGTACCTCCTGACAGGGAAATCCTGCAGGGTCTGTGCAGTTTTGTAGTGCTCTTGCCTGACCCATAGATGCACACAAAGTTGCCAGCAGACTTCATGGGGCCTTACTCCATTTTGTTGTTCAAGATATGGTATTTTCTCATCTTTTATCACCCCCTTTCTTAATACACAATATGGTAATAACCAGTGGTGTCCCTGTTTCATATTTAGCTCATATTTTAATAACAAATATGATTTAATTCGTTTACATTGGGTAAAAGGCATTTTTTCTTTGTATCGAGCCAGTTGAATTAGAAAAAGGGAAGGGCAAGATTTTAGTTGCCTCTGCAGTGCTGCACTCATGCATTTGAACAAGTCTATGGATTCAATTAACACCTCTTTTAATTTCTTTTTATAACTAACAATCCGATATCTGTGGTGCTTCAGTTTGTGTTTTATCTTTTCGTTTTTGCTGCAGTTTAGCTAACAATGAATCAGAAAGAAATGACTGGCAACCAAAACTCAGGGGATAATTTGCTGGCAGATTTCCCTCAAGGCCCCCTTTCCAGATATCGTAAGAAAGCTTCCTTCAACTGGAAGGAGATGGCACTTTTCATAGATGGTGAAGATATCATCCAGCTGAAGGTAAACTTGGCAAGAATTGTAGGCATGTTTTAATTGTGCAGGTACCAGTAGAACTAAGTATGTTTTTTTTTAAAGGGAGTATAGTTAATAATGCTCTGTAAATATGGAGCATGAAGGAGTTTGATTTGCACAGCTAATTTTCAAAACAGAGCTGAATTTTTAAGCAATCTATTGTGCTGTGTCATAAGACTCATTTAATTACTGAACATCAGTACAGGGAGATCAGCAGGTGCAACATTCCAGAACTTGAGTGTTCATTTCAAACTGAGAAATAACTATATTCTACCATATTTCTTTACTGTTTGCTTTAAATCATAGATCACATGATTTTGCAAGGCACTTATGCAGAGCTACGTTCAAGCCACCATCAAACAGTATTTCTGTCTTACTTTGACCTAATTTCCAATGTTATGTGCTTGCATTAATGTTTATGTGGCATTGCAATTGGAGATTAGCATGTGAACCTTGCTGAAAGCTAATCCTACCAAGAAAAGAGATTACCTGCAGCACCAGAGATGGTGTGGAAATGCATGACTTGGAGATACAGAAAGAGAAAGAGCTAACTTTCTGAAGGTGGTGTAGATTTACATAGATTTAAGTAATCTTGAATCTTCACCATAATTATAAACATCCTAGCAGGTAGATCAGAGAAGTCAAAAAGGCCTGGTTTTGCATCTGGCTGGTGTGTGTTACAGCAGAGATAAAACTTCAAATGTTCTGTGTCTGGAGTTTCAAAGCTGTGTGGGCATGTAGAGATGCTTACACAGAGAAAGGGAATGAGTGCCTTTCAAAGGAAAGCACAGGAAGTCTGGATTTCTTCCTTCTTATGTGAAACACAATTAAGAAGGTGTGGATATCTTGAAGACACAGGTCTGGGATAAAAAAAATGCCATAATATATTACCTAATACAAAAAGGATCCAAATTACAATTAGAAGATGCACAACCCCACATTGGAGGGCTGTATATGGTGGTTCCATTAAATGGAGCCTTTTTTTACTTTCATCTGGGAACACAGCAGTTGTGGTAGCCTAATGGTTTTACCATCATGGCATATTTCTAACTGAATGTAAGCCCTGGAGTTTTACCTTTATCCTCAGACTGAGGGACTTTTGCCCTTTGGATTCTGCTAGCAGCTTCATGTATTGAGATAGTGAAGCTGCTACAGAAAGCAAGTAAGTTTTACCATACTGTTCTTGTAGGTTCAGAGTGAATCACTTCATGGTGAAGGAGATGTCATAGAATTTAGCTGCATAAGCTGTATATATGACAGATAATTTATTTCCTAATCCTCTGGAATTTTTACTTTTTAAGTTTGTACCTTCCAGCAAACAATTGTAGTTTGAGACCCAGTGTTACTTTGAAGGACGTTAACAGGTTTTGGTAATGATTTTAGGTCAGTATTCTCATGTCAGTTTTTTCCTCTCCAAGAACAGAATCTTCTCTGCTCTGGAAAATGATCCTCTCTTTGCACATCATCCTGGAGAAGATTTGTGCCGTGAGAAGTACCAGGAGCTGACCTTCCTGCGCTGCAAAAGGCTCTTTGAGTACGAGTTCCTCACTCAGCAAGAGATGATGGAGGACCCATTAAGGCTCTTTCATATGGTGATCTTTATAGGAATGTATGATTGGTCTCTGTGTCTCAAGTTTTTCTTACATTCTGGTGTAAGTACAGTTCAATGGCTATAGTAGTGTATGTTTGAATTTAAGTAACTCCTAATACCATAATTTTGTTGCTTTATGCCTATCTTATTAAAACTTGATCTTTTCCTTGTCCTTTCTTTTCAAGAATGGTATTAAGTTTTAGCTGGTTAGAGCAGTCAGAGAGCTGTGGGTAATCTTTGTTGTTAAACCCCTGTCTCCACTAGAATCCCACCTGGACAGTAAAGGTGAAACAGTATAGACAGAGATACAGAAAAAAATTTTTGATGCCTTCTTTTGTTTACTGCTCTGCTTCCTCTCTAGGGTAGCCCAAGAACTTGGTTGTTGGTGGCTGTGTGTTTGCTAAAGATTTGCAGGTATCAGAAACTTACCTGCTTGAGCTCCAGTGTCTTAATGAAGGGCAGAATCCAGAAGGAATGAAAAGCAGTTTAAAATTTCTCACTGGCATCAGTGGCTGAATTCTGTTAATCAGTTGTTTCCCAGATTGGTCTCTCACAAAGAATGCTCAACATAGCTGGTCAAATATCATCAGTTTAATAAATTAATTAATTATTACTATTCACACAGCTGGAGACCATCTAGGAATTAGAGTTTTGTTATGTGAATATCCACATGGGAAAACTGAAGGCAGCTTTCAAATCAGCATTCTTGTTTGATGCTGAAGCAACTACTTTTCAGTTCCCAATCTGTTTGCAGTAAAATGAACTAAAATAGTCTTTAAGTTTTCCTTTGCTCAAGGGAATATCACTAAGGACAAGTGGAAAATATTTCTAAGCAATTGCTATGAAGGCTTGAACAAGTTAGAGCTGGGACAAGTTCAGTCATCTGTAAAGGGGCCTTGACAAGATCAAATCCTGACTTACCTCCCCCAGCTATAGTCTAATTATAGTTTACTGTGCAGGTCACTTTCCCTGGTCTCTTTACTGGACATCACTATTAAAAGTCATGTGCAACTTGTGCTTTTCATCACAGGGCACTGATTTAATCCATTATTCTGTTTTTACAGTCGTTTGCAGGTTCAATTATGAGTGCTTCTAAGAGACTTGCATATGTTTTGAAACAAGCTTATACTATGGAGGTAATTTTTTTTTTAATAATTTGTGAGAAATGGACACTATTAGAACTGTGTTTGCACTATTTGCAGTTTTAGTGTTATTTCTGATCTCTTTGGGTACCTAGGTACCTCTAAATAGCAAAAGAAAAGGCCATGGAGCAGATTCAAGCATTGAGCTCTGACTGTCCTCACTACTAGCTCATAAACCACTTCCTGGATATGTTTTGGACTATCCAAGTTAACATGCAGACAAAATTTGGGAACTTCTCCCTAAAGGCAGTATAGATGACATTACACCAGTTCAGGCTCTGTCCAGAGTCATTTAAAACTCTCCTGCTAGGATACTCTTAACCTTGACGTGTTGCCATAAAAATTCCATTCTAATGTTATAAAATGGAAAATAATAATGTCTTAATGCCAAAGAAACACCACATGGAGTTCAGTGGGAACTTGGGACCAAGCACTCTGCAGAATAAATGCAGCCTGTCTGATACAGAAGGTGCCAATCCTAAACATTTTCTCCAGTCCAGGCCGTGTGGGCAGCATTCACTGTCTGGCCAGACCTTCTGATTTTAAAAGATCAATATTTTGATTGCACTTTAACTGAGCCTTGTGCTTCTTTTGTTGCTCATTATCACTTCCTGCTTTGTTTTGTTTTGGTTTTTTTTGCCAAGTTACTCTCCAATAGCTGAATTTGAAACCATTTGAAAGTCTTGCTGTTTCAATTAATGTAATAAAGTGGTCTTGAACTGTGCCCTCTGTCTCCTAATTCAGATTTTTGGATGTTTTGCTCTGACTGAACTCAGCCACGGATCTAACACCAAAGGCTTACGGACTACAGCCACATTTGATCCCAGCACTCAGGTTAGTCCTTGATGCACACTGTCAGCCAGGCTTCCTTTCCATACTAAACTGTGTGAGAAGGAGGTGGTCCCTGCACAGGCTTCAGCCACCACAGCTGAAACAACTCTCTCAGTTCTTTACTTGAACTCACAGCTCAGTTTAACCTAAAATCCAGCAAATGCTTCCCAGTCCATTAACCTGCATTTCTCTTTTTTTAACTGCTTAAATGAGCAATTAAAAAAGCTGAGTTTCAGTCTTTACAATGAGATAATGAGCTTTTTGAACTCTAATTTTTTTTCCTTACTACATATGTTCTCTCTAAAGTTGAACACAATAAGAGAGATTTCAGGTGCTGGAGTGCAGTATAGAATAAATCCTGGCAGTTAATGAATGTTTTCAGAACATTGCCAGGGTGGTGAAAAAAAACCCACCTGATTTTAATTATTTATATAATTTTCTTTTTATTTCCTGGTCACAGGAATTTGTCATCAATACACCTGACTTTGAAGCTGCAAAGTTCTGGGTTGGTAATTTGGGGAAACATGCCACTCATGCACTTTTGTATGCCCAGCTCTATACTCCTGATGGACAGTGCCAAGGATTACATCCCTTTATTGTACAGGTAGGGTAGAAATATTGTTAATAATTTTATTCTTTTGGGGAAGAGTGGGTTCAAATTCAAGACTTTGTTATGATGTTATTTATACCTGACCAGCAGATTCTTTATTTAATACCTTTACGTTTTATTGGAATTGTAACCAGGATATTTTTTTTTAAATGTTCACTGATTTTATGAAGGTTGTAGAGCTGGTTTTATACTCTCAGTTTTCTGCAAAACCTTCAGAAAATATAGAAGAGCTGAAAAGTCTCCAGATGATATTGGTACTTGTATAGATAGAACTCGTCTGTGTCATATGAAGTCCTGAAAGTCTTGCACAGGACTTAAGATGATTTATGTCTGCCAGTGCTTAATGCTGATCTTCATGAAATCTGCAAACTTCTACAACAGAAATAATTTTATAGAATTAAAGGCATCAGAAAATACGTAGAAAATATATTGGTGTAGTACAAAACTTGTACATAGTAAAATGTACTAGGCTAGCTGCAGACTGAACAAAGTTTATTACAGAATTGTAATATTTCAAAGCTGATTGCTACATAAAAATTCCAATGGTTTCTGCTTTGTCTGTGTACACCTGAAGGAGGTTTCAGTGCTAGTCTGATGAGAGCAGTCATCATTGTCAAGTGATATTTAAAACAGTGATGTAATTAATGCCATATTCCAAATTAATTTTCATTAAAGTATCTGTGTCCTGAATGAGAAGATGCATAAGTCAAGTTATATGCAGGATTATGTGCTTGAAAGAAACAGAGAGGTCTCTTTATCATTAATATCAGGGTACAAGTTGGGAATATTTTCAACCTTGGAAAAATTCAGTCGATAGCTTTCATTGCTCTGTTACTGAAATGTTTTGTTTCACTTCTGTACAGATTCGAGACACAAAAACTCTCCTACCAATGCCAGGTGTGATGGTAGGAGATGTAGGAAAGAAAATTGGGTTGAATGGGTTGGATAATGGGTAAGTCAATACATCTGAAAGAGAAAACATTCTAGGTTATGTCATACTGCAGTGGTGCAAAGATCCCCTGTATCTGTTCTGTCCTTACTCCTGAAATGTTCACTAGTGGTTTAAAATTGTTGATATTTCTAAAAAAAAAAATCCAGATTGAAAGATCTTGATTTTCAGTATTTTCTATCTGAATATTAACAACCTTTCAGCCTTTCTCACTCTTGAAAATGTGAAGTGCTCCTGGTATTCTGTGAATATTCCCCAGGTAGTCTTGCAGTTACAGACTCTTCAACAATAATAATGGAAAAAAATCTAGTAAGTTCTGAGTAAAGAGCTTTATCAGCTTCTGCACACATCTGGATGTAAGACTTTAATTATTTTTTCTGTTGATTTCCAGCCCACAGGAAGGCTAATGGTGGCCCCAGACAAGGTTTATTTTCAGTAAAGATTAAGATAAATGAGACCAAAGAGAGAAACTGTCTCTTGTTTAAACCATGGGATTTCTAGACTGCAGCCAAGAAAGCAAATGCTAGTTATTTTCTTCTGTATTGTGTGTGTACAGTTGAAATAAAAACATACCTGGCTCCATTTCTTAGTCATGGACTCCAAGGGCCTTTCTGTGTCTACTTTAATAACACCCAAAAGGTGATTGATGGGGAGGAGATACAGTGAGAAAACAAAGGTGTATTTCTGCATTAAAACAATCATTATGTAAAAGTTATTTAAACTGTTAGATTAGTTACATAGCTCTGTATAAAGACATAAACTTTAAATGGTAAAGAAAGGTTTCACTTCCTTATGCCTCAAATTTATTTCTTTCTGTTGATTCAGTTTGTTACAGATTTATGTATTGTCCTTCAAAACAGATCATTGCAGTAAACACATTATAGACATCTGAAAGTATCCTGGTTTCAAACATTATGGCAGTAACTGTCTTTCCAGAATGTTGTAGGAATTTTATGGTTACTTGGCTCATTATCATTGATTCTCTGTTTCCTGAAGACACGGAAGGAATAAATTTTAAAAACCTGAAACAACCCAAAATTAATTTGTAGAGGAAAACTGTAAGAAAGACTTGGAAAAGAGGGCTATTTAAGGTTTGGTGGGTGTTTTTTTTCTGCTTCTGCATTACAGACTAGTAGCCACCAGATGGCACAGCAGCATGGGCCTGAGTAATCTAAATGTTATTCAACTTCATATTTCTACAGAAGTATTTAAATTCTGCTGTTCATTCTTATATTGCAATATGGATTTATGTGCAACACGGGAATGAAGAGTATGCTTGTTATGTGACTTTAAATGTACATAATTTTAAATAATTTTCTCCATTATCTACTGGAAAAAAATAGAGTATTTATTCAAATACAGGTAATAACTGAATAATTTGAAATTATAATCCATAAAATACTCCTTAAGTGAGATAACAGTGACTTCCTATCTTAATGTCAGATGAAGTCCCTTATCTTAGTTGACATCATATGTCATTTAAAGCAGTCATAGGGCATTCCTGTTTACTTGTATATGTTGTTTTAAGAAAATTATTAGTTCAAACAGTAGTGCCCAAAGAACCCCAATCATGGATATAGATCTCTTAAATATGCATTAAGATAGTCCCTGCATTAGAAACCTTAAGACAGCACTTGTAGATTAAGAAAGAAGTATGAGGGAGCCCAAGTTTACCCATAGATACCCCTCATTTAGCTAAAAACTCCAGGACCCTGTGTTCCTAAACTACTTTAGCTGCTTTGTTTTTTGGAGAGGTCTAAGACTGCAGGCAGGCCAACATTGTTGTCAAGAACCAGGGAACCAAGTTTTGTTCTGCAACTTTCCTGTTCACAATGAGATGTCAGAAGCGTCAGGGCTGGGAGATGTCAGCTCTCAGAGGCACATGAAGGTCTGGATGGGGACTGGAGAGGAAGTTCTGCATTTGTGTGCAGAGACAACAAGCCATGCCACCCTAGATCATGGTTGCATGATCTGCAAAATGCCAGGATCCACAGGGAGATAATTTCACCACATACACCTTGTCAAGGTGTTCTCCTTTGCTGTTTGGCAATCTTACATCCTCATTTGTCTCAGAGAAGGCATGGGCTTGTGTTAGTCTCCACTACATGCACTGCCAGATTATTTTGAATGTGTCTGTGAAGTCTGGTTCAGCTACCATGAGCACTTAGTAAATCAGGTCTATTTCCATATAGTTACACTCAGGATATGTGGTCACAGTGGGGATCAGAGTCTGACATCTCTGACAGATGTTTGCTTTTGTTCCTGTGCTTCAAGAAATTTACGCCAATAATTTTCAATATGGATACAGAGAGTTAAATTCCTGAACACTAATGAAGGTCATGGGGAAGAAATTCCAGAGCCTCCTTAGAAAATGCAATTGATTTATGCTATGTAAGAAAACAGAGTAGTTGATTGTAGTTGTCCATTCTGGCTTTGAAAAACAATTATTCTCTTGGGTTGTTTGGCTGAAAGCTGGTTTCCTACTGATGCAGAGTATAATTTTTTTTTAGTAAGAGAAAGAATGTCAGAAATAATGTGGAAATTTTTGCAGTGTGAATCCATTTCTAAAATTATCTTTCCAAGTAATTCTCATAGTTTCATAATGTGAATGTCCAAAAATCACATGGTGTTTGCAGGTCTTTGTAACTTTAGCTGCCCTGACAACAAAAAAAAGACAAAATCACTGTAAAATATTTTAAAATATTTTTCTTTCTCTAGGAAATTTACAATAATTTGTGTAATCGATGCATAAAGGGGTAAAAATAGAACTCTATTTTTTCTTATGGAGAGTTTAAACTGGGTTCGTGTTTTGTTACCAAAGTTAAATCAGACTGCCACCAGGGGATGCAAATGCTTCAGTCTTTGTTTTATAATATTAAAATGTCCACCTGTTGCTAGTGCTCTGGCAGTCTTTGAAATATGCTGCTCACTGAGGACCCAAAATGGTAGTCGCTGAGGGGAAAAAAACTACTGAAAAGATCCCCGAGTATTTGGGATTTCAGGGGCTTTTCAGTAAAGTGCGTGGCAGGCATAAGGAGTGGAGGGGTGGCACACACATAAAACAAGAGCTGGGCTATGTGTTGATGTGCATTTCTGTTTCCTTCCTTAGGTGTGGGGTTTTTTTTGTTGGTGGGGTTTTTTTTGTTTGTTTGTTTGGGTTTTTTGGGGGGGGCAGGGTGGGAGAGGATGTACCTTAGCTACTGAAACATTGCCCAGATTGCCCATTACCTCAGTGCACATCAGTAAATGATTGACACTGAATTGCTGGTGAACCATTTTCATGTCCAGTTGTAAGAAGCAGCAAATTTCTGCTTTCCTCTCTCCAGAGATGGAAACAATGCCCAACTGTATCTGCATGGGGAAGAGTGAAAATCAGCTATAATTGTATTTCTGAAGTAGTGCTTACCATGCCTCTCTTTGTAAAACATGTTCTGAGCTCCATTCAGCTGATAACATGTAGCAGTTTGTTCAGCAGATAAAACCCTTTGTAAGGGAAGAACTAGAGAAACGAAATTGTCATTTTACCTTAAGCCTTTGTAGGGGAGGAAAGGGTCTTTCTAGAGGAAGAATTGTTAGCTGGATCTAATGATAATTGTGGGCTTGGGAAAACTGGTGGGGTTTATGAGCTGTTTAACAGCCTTTCATGTACAATTAAAATGTAGCCAATCTTTGCACACATACAACACACTAAGATGTTCAGCGTGTTCTCTAGCAATCAATGAGGCCAGATTCAGTGTTCTGGATACTGAATACAAAACAATGCCCAAGAAGAAATGAGTAAAGGGGATTTATTTGATAGAAAAGCAATGAATTGCGTGAAAGGATCCTTCTGGAAAGAGATGGCTCAGAAAGCCCTCACTATAATTCCTTATATATTGACAAAGATGGGATATATTCATATGACTTCCAAACCTTTACAAAGTGCATTTAAATGGTTAATTCATACTTTGTTTCTTCATTAGTACTTCAGCATCACTGCCAATAATACATTATGATGCTGCTATTGCTAGTTTAAGGACAGAACAATCAGTCTAGTCCTTTTTGTCTTCTACTATTTATCCTCTTAATGCCCATTTAGATTTTGCAACTGTTGCAGTTATTTCACCAGGAAGATAGGAGCTATAATACATGATTGAAGCCTAAATAGTCTTTGGAACTTCATCTTTCAATCTGAAACAGTAGTTCAGTGAAGATAATATCCATAATCAGCTTCTTTGGTTATTTGCTCCTACTTCCACACTGCCTTTTTCTTTCTGCTGTGATGAACATTTATGTAGCTGTAGGGGAACTGGAACTGCATGAAAGCTCATGGAAAAAAAACCCTACCAATTTTTGTAGTCTTCAGTCAGATAATTTGTCAGGTCTGGTTCACTGCAAGGCCTTAGGAGTGGCTGTTTCAGTACAGGAAAAAGAACAGAGATATAAGAAATTAAGTCTAAAAATGAGTCCTTCTTCCCAAATAAACAAGCTTGAGCTTGTTTAATATTTTTTATTGACTTACAGCCTTGGACCTAAGTATCAAACAGTTGTGATAGCAATAGCAATGAAGTAGCTAGAGATGAAAAAAGAATGTTAAAATGCTTGTGCCTGTATTTACGTTATCTGAATACACCATGAACACTTTAGTTCTTGTGAAAAGTGCCACTTCCACAGTTAAAACTAGGTATTTTGCAAACATGTCTTGCATGTTTACAGTTTAAGTTAAAGCTGTGCTTTTTGCAGCAGAATCATTGACATTTCCCTGCTTTGCCCCCCTCAAGTAGTTTCTGCAGTCAGGGTTGGACACTCTGTGGGTACATACAGTGTTACTATGCTCTGGTCACATTGCTGCAGAGTTCTGCCTTATTCCCTCATTTTTGTCATGTTCATGTGCCTCAAGATTCTACAGCAATAGCTAGTTCACACTGAAAGGCACTTGATGTGGGTGAAAATGGGGAAAGGTAGACTTAAATCTGGTCACACATTTGTTCTTTGATGCACAGAAATACAGCCTCACATCTGCAGTGAACTTCAACCAGCCATTTTTGTTCCTTAGCAGGGCTCTGTCAGCTCTTGACAGCTGCAGGAGTCTGCTCATCCAGTGCTCCTCACAACACGAGCACTTGGACTGTAAGAACTTAAGTGTGAGTGAGTCTTTGTGTGCCTGTGAAGTCCATTAGGTTAGGATTAGGAGGGCTATAAACTATGTTGTTTTATCATTGTTATTGAGCATTACTGTACAGGGCTGCATTCTTACATTACAGCCTTGATTGTAGAAAATAAAACTAAAATACTGCCACACAATTTCACTGTAAGAGTAACTCTTCTCAGCTCTAACCTTTCTGTGAGCATCAGTCTAGAATTTGTGGCAGTTTTCTTTCCTTCTGCAAGGTTTTCATCAAACCTCTGAAATGTTATTCTTCCCAAGGTTTAATATATCCCATAAACAGCCCTGATATTAATTGACTCACAGCCTTCCAATACAATTCACCTGGTTTCTGTTTCTGGCTGGAAGTCTGGCATTAGAGATGATTGCACCATCTCTAAGGTAGTCAGTAACAAAAGCTGGCAGAAAAGGATTTTAGTGAGTCTGAAGTTCATCAAAGCATGTTTGAGCTATTTGTACTATAGGTAACAGTTTATTACTTTAGTACTGGCAAAAGGAGCTTGTAGCTTTTCCAGCTGCTCCTCTTTTATCAGCATTGCTGCACACCAGATGAATTACTATTGCGTGATTTAAAGTCAGTGAGATTAACTTAGTTTGAAATGTTCCCTAAACTACTGGCCAAGGAACCCAAACAAGAATGCTGCTATTGGAATGGCACTTTCCTCTGCTCAGCTGCTCTTGGTAGAAATCTATGTGACACAGGGTTTTTTTATCTGTGGTAAAAATGTGTCTACAGGATGCAAAATTGCACATTGCTGTAGAGGCCTGTGATATCTATTGAAAGTGACAGCTGTCTGTCTGTCTTGCTGAGAGGCCCTAATCTCAGTCACGCTATCTGCTGTGCTGGAGAGGCCCTAAGTAGGGCAGCTCTTAGACCTCTGGTCTTGTCATCACTGTGTGAAATTTAGCCATTTTCCAAGCTTGCTGGTACATGATATCCCCATGACTGTGTATACAGTTCCATTATTGTAAGATATTTCTTCAATTCTTTCAGGAGATTTTTCCCCTAAATGCGTTGACAGATGTGGGCCAAGTCCATGCTTTCTAGGCTAATAACCATTAAAAATGTGATCATTGACTTCATTAAATCTCACTATTTATTTTTAATATGTTCCAATATCAAGTTCCAATTGGCCAGTATGTCTAACAATTCCCAATAGCAAAGTTCTTGGGGAAGGAGCATAACAGCAGTTGGCAGCAATCTCACAAGGTCACTTAACCCACCAGTCCTGTGAGGTTCTGCCTTTATTTTCAACACTTGTGCTTATAGGCAAAATATCTTATTCCTTTACACATGGAAATTTTCTGTTGAATTTTTAATTGTTAGTTCTGCTCCTCTGCTTTGCTTCTTAAAGTCTTTGCCATCTAATATGCATGTCCACATATCTTTATATAATATTTCTGTAATGGAGAATATCAAGGGAAAAAATCTAAACTTTAAAAACCCATTACTTGAATTCATTTTGATTTTAAGAAAATAGGCTACCATATAATGAGAGGAAATTCAATATTCTGGTTCATTAGCTGTGAGTGAAGCTATTAAAGAAGGGTGTGCTTGTACTTTTCAATCATAATAATTTTAGGTCATCTTTTATGTGGTACAGAATTAGCTTCCTTATATGTGTGTCAGACAGATTATAATAAAACTTTCTTGAAGGTTTTTCACTCCTTCCAACAGAAGACTTCCCTTAGATTTAACTGTTTGGGATTGTATTACAGCAAGTGAAAGTGGATAAAATTGTTTAGGTCATTTTGGGAGCTGTTTTGTTTAGCACACATCTATCACATGTTTGTTATGAGTAGGCTTGGAATTCCTGAAAGTAGGCAATTGGTATATAGGTTTATAAAGTAGTAGCTTTCAATTTGCTTTTTATGAAGTATCAAGCACAGGTCAATATAAAAAAAAATTTCTACAACTGCACAACTTAGCTCAGTGAGTTGAACTAATCACTACAGTGTAAAACACAACACATAACAGAGGACAATTTGCCATTTTATTAATTGTCATTGTCTCCCAGGTAACAAATGACGAAACAAAACGAGGGGTCCTCAAGTGGTACCAGGAGAGGTTTAGGTTAGATACTGGGCAAAATTTCTTCATTGAATTAGTGTTAAGACATTGAGACAGGCTGCCCAGGGAAAAGGGGTGGAATCATCATCCCTGGAAGTGTTCAGAAGATGTGTGGATGTCACACTTGGGGATGTGGTTTAGTGGTGAACATGGTGCTGCTGGGGTAATGGTTGGACTCTGATGTTGGAGGTGTTTTCCAGCCTAATGATTCTGTGAATGCTGCCATGAAATCTTAACCATTCATCACATAGGAGGCTAAGCATGTTCCAGATATGTATTTGCAGAGAGAAAGCCTAAGAACTGGAGCCCTTTAAAATATGGTCTAATATGTGCCCCAAAAATTGTATCATCTCTTAGAGTTAGGTCAACTCTTCCTTTAGTCTGGCTTATAATTCCAGTTTTTATCACCTAGTCAATAGCTTTTTAAAATAATGTTTCATTGCTTCCTTCCATGCATCCCTTCCTTCTTGGGAGGGATCCTTATAAACATCCATGGAGCTGTCTTACTTTCATCACTCTGATTTTTAAAATTCTCATTTGACTTAATGGCTTGTAAAAAATGATGAGCTACTGGTGTGCTGTGACTGGCAGGCATCCTGTCAGGAAAATATTCTTCAGTAATTAGTGTCTGCTTCACTGTTTGAACATAGTTGTAGCTTCCTACCTTATGCTTGCATTGTAAGATCCTAGGAGGAAGCACCTTCTTGGAATTCTGTGGGTGGACAGCAACTGTGAAAAATGAGTATAAACTAGAAACCTAAACCTTGCCACACACACACTTCTGTAATTAAAGTAATGAGTAATAATAATTTAAAAGCTCAAGTTCTTTCTTAGGTGCATGCTATTGATTAAAAATATTGGTTGTTATACAATTTTTGTTGTGATTCTTTTTGGGATATAGGGAGCAGAGAATGTGAATTTAGCCAAAAGATCTTTCTAGAAAGATATTTTGTAGTTTCAGTGATATGAAAAAAATATTAACGTAGATGGAAATCAGATTTTTGGAAAATCTGAATTTGCTTCTATTACTAAGTAGTGTAGTCTCACTGAAATTGGCATTTAACAAAGCACTTATTGGAGTTGTTGAGGCAGCTGGTTCTTGGTTAGGATAGCACGCCTTTCTCCGTGTCTAAGTCTGAAAATTCTGTGTATCTCTAAGGCTGAATAAATTCAGTATTCAGATTTGTTTCCTTGGAAACAACTCATAATTTAAAAGCACATGCAGCAATGCAGCCCTTATGTAATTTATTAATGTGAAAGACCTAGCTCTCGTGAGCCATATTAAATAGATCAGCCTTTATTGGCAGGAAAAAGGAATTTTCTTTGATTACAAATACAGCTTTTCAAGTGCTATTAGATAGTGAGATATTCATGTGTGGGGTTGATACTGCTGCTGTTGTGCCAAATTGTGTTGCCCATTTGGGTGAAACAATTAAATCACTTTCTTCCTGAACTGTATGAATACTCAGGACAGTCTATTTACCTTAAGAACTTCCATCTTTATTGCTGCTAGAGTGCTGCAATTTAGAAGGGGTTATGCTGCTCTTCCTTTTTTCAGAATCCACATTTCAGGGAATAGAATTCCTAATTTAAGTTTAAACAAAGGAAAATTTTACTTTCAGTTCCTTATCAGGGCACTATTTCAGCTATGTCCTTATTTGTATTGCAGTAGAATGAGTGATCCTCACAGGTCTATATTTTAGACTCATAAAAATATATAGTGTCTCTATTCCAAAGCAGTCTCCAGACTGGAATAAACAACACCTCAGTTAAGAATACAGCTCTGCAGAGTTGTTTGAGGCAGGGAATTATTTGGAATGAGAATGGCCCAGTCCTGTTCTAGGTGGCAGAAGGAAGTTGTTCATCTTCCCAAGCCTTTTAACTGCTGGGGTTCCAACCTAGCCAACCTACGTCATGCAGCCTGAGAATGCAGTTCAGCTTTCTGAGGTGTCAGTGAAAGTACCTGTCAAACTGCCTGTGTACAAGGTCTCTATTAAGTAAATTCACTTGTCTCTTCCCTCAACCAGAATACATTACTTATCCTTCCATTCTTTTTTACTTCTTTCCTTACAAAGCTGCTAAAATGGTCTCCTAGAGTCAATGAAGTAGTTCTTTTGGTTTTGTAAACATCATCTTTTTGAAACAAAAAACCAAAAATCAGAAGAGTTATAACAAATAATTTCTCTTCTTGAATTTATTGTACTGCTCTGAGTCTGAAAGTCTTTGTTGTCCCAGGCATACTTCCCTAAAATTGCCTACTTGGCCTGATGGGCTCTGTTTTCAGTTCACTGACATGCCTGAGATAATTCTGCAATCCCTTCTTTCTTGTGACCTTTTTTTCTGTAATATGAACACCTCAGACTATGAAGACATAGATTTTATACTGTTTGTGTATTTTTTTAAACAGATTTGCCATGTTCCATAATGTCAGGATACCAAAAGAAAACATACTGAATGTAGCTGGAGATGTCACAGCAGAGGGGAAGTACTCAACTTCTATCAAGGTATGAAACAAGATCTTGTTTCATTAAATATACAAAGGTATAAGTAGGTTGAGAGACAGAGCAACAGGCCTATTATGTCAGGAAGTACTGGATACCTGAACTTAAGAAGGCTGTTGGCAATTTCACATGAGGTATGAATGTTGGTTTTTTAATTGCCTTTCAGAGATGTCTCAACTCACCTTGCTGACTTTACTAAATTTTGTATTTTTTCCACTTGTCCCAAAGAGTTTAGAGTTTGACTGTGTTCAGGCAAGACTATTCTGAGTCTCACCTGAATGCCTCATCTGAATGAGTCAAGAGACAAAATTGACAAAGTTGCTTCTTCTCATGCTACCAAGTTGCATCTTTGTGGGGGTAAAATGAAATGTTAGCCTCAGCATTCATTCTGTGCTTTCTATTCCTTCAGGAGGTTAAAGAACGTTTCAGTGCAGCTCTGGGATCCTTGTCCAGTGGCAGAATTATGATCACAGGACTTTCCACAACCAACTTAAAGCTTGCCTTGGCAATAGCCATTCGCTTCTCAGCAGCTCGCTGTCAGTTTGGACCCACTGAGGATGAAGAAATACCTGTCCTTGAGTACCAAACACAGGTAAATACTTTGGAATTCAATCTGCAGACTTCTATATAATGAAACTCACATTCAGAGCTACTGTAGGTCACAGTGAAATTAAAGTTGTCTATGTCACCTGAAGTATCATTCTAGTACAGCTGTGGGGGTTCATTCCAACTCAAAACCTTCTCCTGGCATGACCAGGCTTTTAGAACGAGTTCTGAAAGAGCAAAACCAAAAAAAAATTCATGTTTCTCTGAAGTAGCTGGAAGCATTTGTCTTCTAAATAGTAACCTTGTAAGAGAAAGGCTGTCTTACATACACGTGCAAAAGTACTGCAGATGTAGAAAGTAGCATTTGTTTCAAAATATCAGTGCTTCTTTTGTTGCTATGCTGTTTCTCATTTGTAGCCTGTATGCTTTAAAAGTACAGAACTCAATGACATTCGTTGTGGTAAACTCTCAAGCTAATAGTGATTTAAGAGGATTATAACCAAGGTTTACCTGCAGTTGATGCTGATGAGAAACACTTTTTGCTATGAAAAAAATAAAAAAACTGTATGTAGAATAACTGGGAAAAGGGGAAAACTCAGATCTGCTGAATGACAGAGGTTATTATATAATAAGTGCTGAAAACAAACCTGCCCAGTTGGTCCTTGCAGTGTGGGTGCCTTTTTCCAAGTTGACACTTACCTTGCAATGCTGAAAGATTTGAAAGATTTCTTGAGTTTCTGCAAACTGGTGGAAGGTGCCTTCCACCATTTCTGAACAAGCCAGGGTGTGCTTTCCACTATTCTTTGAGTCTCTCAGTTTTTCCCAGTTTTGGCTTGTTCTGTGGGTTCTGCTTGCTGAAACTCTCATTCCCTTCTTCCTTTACCACAAAGACTTTCAAGCACTTTTTCTTTTCCTTTGTGAGCCCCATGAAATGGTTACAATCTCTGTATGTTTGTATTGAGGAAACTTATGAATCGTGACTGACCCTGGCATGCCAGACATTTTATAAACACATGGCAAAAATATGTCTTTGGTCCCCAAAGCTTCAGTGAACTTTTTCCCAGGTTTAAAAGAATGCTTATCACAAATTCATGAAATGTGAGAACTAAAATAATATAACCATAACTTGTATAAAGAGAACAATAACCACCTATGACATAATTAAATGTAATTAAATTATATTATAGGTGGTTATTGTTCTCCTCTCCATTAAGCAGATTTCCATTTAGAACACAGTAAAAATTAATGAGTTGGTTCAATATAATAACTATTAAAAACACATATCAATTTGTAATCAAATCAATTTAATTCTTTTTTTTTCCAGCAATGGCGTCTTTTACCTTATCTGGCTGCTGCATATGCCTTAGATTATTTCTCAAAGTCCCTGTTTGGGAACTTCATAGAGTTTTTTGCAGGTGTTTTGACAAAGGACAGGAGTCAGAGACAGGTGAGATGTTTACATATTTCCTCTTCACTGAGTTCTTACTATAGTAATCTGGGAACTGTTAAATGGAAGACCAATTTAGAAGTCTTATGCTTTCTTATGATCAGGAATGATAGAGCAATGTGTCAGAAATATGGGGCATTCAAAGTACTGATTGAAGTTGCATTAGAAAAGCATTCAGATTAGTTTTGATGGAGTGATTAACATTTTATTGATTTCTGTGGGATTGAAGGTTGTGTTCTCTTGCAGAATTTTTCATCATAAATATATTATGATGTTGTAAATTCAGCTTATGACTGTTGTAAATGATTATATAGGGAGCATATATCAAAGATTTTCCGAAAATATCTTAATTCCTGCACAGACTCTCTGAGTCTGACTTGAGTTTGAAATTCAAATTCATGCATTAAAATAAATATTTTTAATGAAAAAAGTTGACTTCTGAGTCTTAGTACTGAATTTTTCATCCACAGTCAGCCCACTGGAAGTCATCCCTTTACAGAGGAAATAGTTTAATCTATGAGTCTCTGTGCAAGGACTGATTCTTATCAAATTAACTGCAGTATTGTGTTTTTACAGCATATAAATTTTATATATTTTTATAATTTTTGGCAATAAAACATTTTAAGGCCTACGTACTGCTGTGTATTGCTCAGGTCTTTCTTAAATCCTCAAGCTTTTTTCAGCTAAAGCTCACTAAATAATTTGTACTGATGGTAGAGTATTTTAATTTCTCCTCTTTGCACAAAACACAGAATAATCTATTTGATTCAGGTTTGATATCAGGTTTTTACCTGATACTTAATCTCTGGATGTCTGCAGTGCAGTCACTAATCTTAGGGGAAACAGTGGCTATGAGGAAAAAGTCATGATAGGAAAGAATCTTGCTGTTAAAATTTTTAAGAATGTAATTCTTATGAATTCCTTTTGTTCTACAGGAGATCTTAAAACAAACAACATCAATCAGGGAGGTGCTCTTAAATAAGCTTTGGTTTCATCAAGCCCAAGCCCAGAATTCCAAATGCATTTTCAGAAGAAGGTCAACAGAGTTAGTGTAAATTCAGGCCACTATGATTCTCTGGAGTCTCTGAGGGTGTACATAAAAATTTTCCTCCTCTTTGCAAAACTGATGCTTAAAAGATCAGTGAGAACTGTGTAAGGCAATTGTCTCAGTCTCTCTGCAGGCCTCTCAAGCCCCTGGGCCAGTTCCGAGTCGGCAGATACTGGGGGAGCAGCCCCACCACGGCCGACTGCGGGGAGACACTCTCTGTGCCCCGAGGGTGCTGAGGGCACTCAGGCTGGTTGCCTTTGCTGCAGCAGAGACGACAGAGACATCGGTAGAAGAGAAAGGGCCGACTCCCAGCAGGGGTTAATCCAAGGTTTTATTAAGGAGTCCCGAAGGAGCTCCTGCACCTCAGGGGGCTTCCTGCCGAGAGCCCCGAGGGCTGTCCCAAGCTTACATTTAAAGGGAGGTGGAAACCAAAAGTAGATAACATTTACTGACCAATAGGTATCTCTGGGGGATGGGTGCTGGGGGGACAGACATACAAAACAGCGTATGGGGCAGGGTTTGGGGGGCTGACCCCTAGCCTCTGGCTAATCACTCGATAACTTGGACCGAAACTTCTGGATAGGGGGCTGGGATGCTGAGTGACTGACAGAGAGCCAGGGTGGGGGTTTGGGGATGATTTCATCCCGGGAAAGGGATAACACAAGTAAAAGGAGGGGGGGGGGTACAGTCTGGGATAAACCATTTGGGAAAAATATGGGAATACAAAACAAACTACTTCGAAGTATTACAAAATATAAAAACACACTACAACAGGCAATAAACTTTAAACTATCCTATTGCTGGCTAGGGAGAGAGATACTGCTTATGTCACAGAGGGAATAGAAGCTTTTTCTGGACAGGCCACTCTCAACCACCTGCTTCTCCATTTTTGGGAGGGAAAGCTTGGCAGGTGGTGAATTAACTCAATGCTGTACCTGCTGGTACAGCTGAGCTAAGATGCACCCATGTGCCCATTACCTGACACAAATTATTGCTGTCTCGTATAGGAAAGTTGGTGCTGAAGGTTCCTCAGTTGTGGCAGGGTTTTTCTGTGGCACCAAAGTGTACACTTTGCACTTACACAGATCTCAGAGACTTTTATGTCTGTATTGCCAGTTATTATTCATTATAAAGCAGCACATGTATCTATGGCTTTAGCTGGTCACCAGCTTAATTTCTATGAAAGTTATTCCTCATTTATAATTTGTTTTTCTCAAAGGCTGATTTGGGACGTGAGATTCATGCTTTATCTGCTGCCAGCAAATCACTGGCATCTTGGACTGCTCAGCAGGCAGCCCAGGAGTGCCGAGAAGCTTGTGGAGGGCATGGTTACCTTGCCAGTAAGTTACAGACACTGCATGCACTGACCAGAAAGAGAATGGTTATTTTGATGTGTTCTTTGTGTTCTGTTGTGCTATGATTTCTAAATTTTAGTAATGTATTTAGAAAGTGTTTTATCCTCATATCCATATTTTTAAATCTTATTTCATACCCGAAGTCTTAAAAAAACCCATACAGGATATGCACCAGTGTTTGGACAGACTGTACAAGTAATTCAGTCTCAGTTTCAAATATAAAGATGCAGATTTTATAGATGAAAATTTCTCTTGGAAGTTTAATGCCACACTTTGGTAAAATCTTTACTGTACAAGGTAATCAGTGAATTTTCAAGTTCATCTGTTTGTAGCAGTAGTTTTAGGTACAGGAATAGACAGCATTTTGTCACAGAATAATTATTTAATCTCTCCTAGCTTCTACTAGTATGTTGCAATACATTAAACTGTGCACTTGTTCTTAAGTGAATCGTCTGGGTGAAATCCGAAATGACAATGATCCAAACTGCACATATGAGGGAGATAACAACGTCCTGCTCCAGCAAACCAGCAACTACTTAATGAGCTGGATGAATTGCATAAGAGGTATGTTTTCATTGTGGAACCTTGCTGCACCTAACAGTGTGTAGCTAATGGAATCAGGAGGTAATTTCATACTGAAAGCAATTGACAGTCATTTAATAATTTGTGGAACATAAATAATGTGCTTCAGACTCCATCATATGGTGCATTCCCAATACAGAAATATTTGCTGCAAGAAATATTCTTTCTTCTGTCTTGCAGCAGCTAGCTAGATGTTTTGCCATCCCTAATCAGGTTAAGCCATATCTTACTCCCTGAGAAGTGCAGTTTAGTTCAACTGAATTACCTCAGGATTGCATCCAGGTCTGAAGAGCTGTCTGTCTACATGGGCAGTCATGACCTTTGGTTTTAAACTAGAAGATGAGAGATTTAGATTAGATGTTAGGAGGAAATTCTTCTCTGCAAGGACAATGAAACACTGGCACAGGTTGGCCAGAGAAGTTGTGGATTCCCCATCCCTGGAACTGTTCAAGGCCAGGCTGGATAAGGGTTTGGAGCAATCTGGTCTAGTGTCCTTGTCCAGGATGGGAGGGTTAGAACAAGATGACATTGAAGGTCCCTTCCAGCCCAAACCATTCTATGATTCTGTGACTCTGTATTGGTAAAGTCATCATAAGTCTGTTTATTGTACTTGGAACAGTTCATATCACCTGACTTGGTAGCAATATCCATCACCACATCTTGTAGTTCTCTAGATTTTGTTTCAGTTTTCCAGGAAAGAGTTTCACTAGCATCTTACAGAGCTGGAAAACTCAGCAGTTGGAGTTGAATCTTATGGGGAAGAATTATAGGCAGTGATGTCAGGTTTTTCCACACTTGTCTACCAGTCCTCTTTTGGCTGGACTAGGCCATAATAAAATAAGTATTATGGTCTAATTGCATCTGGCCTGTCAAGTGTATGCATGGCTTTGTAATAGGCTTTTAGTTCCAAAAAGTCTGATTTCTTTTCTCATAAATCATTTTTATTTTCTCTGGTATTTCAGATAAAGCTCCTTTTGAATCCCCTTTGGGAACAATAAACTTTTTGCAAGACTACCATCATATTCTTGGCTGGAAATTCACAGCCATTAGTGTTGAAGATTGCATGGACTCCTCAGGTAGGCTTCTGCTGTTATTAGACTGATTCTAGAACTTTAAATTCCTTTCCAATGGAAAGGATCCAGAGATTTGAGATTCAACCTCTGCTGCTTATTAGATATTTGTCATATTTGCTGACATTTCTTGTATTACATGCATTTTTATTTACTAAGAACATAGTTTGCATTTCAAAACACATTCAAAATATGCATTTTTGCATTTTTCATATGCAAAAATGAATTTCCCCAAAATTAATTTCTGGAATGGAAGATAGCATCAGGTATTACTTTTTCTCTATTCTTCCCTTAAAATAGCATCTCTGAGTTAGGGTTTTTCACCACTGTATTGCTGTTTTCCAGTTCTAAGGGGATTAATTGCCACTACCTTCTATGACTAAAATAGCTTCTTTTAGAAAACCATACAAGGGATTTACAAGTGTGTTGAAAAGGCATGAATTTCATCTGCTTTTGACTGATGCTTTTTGTTGTATAGAGAAAAATTAGTAATGGTGGAAAAAGAGTTCCCTGTAGTTTTCCTGCTTTACTCTGCTATAATCAAGTCAAGTATGACATTAGATGCTGTTCCCATTTGTGTATCACTGAGCCCAGATTGGCCCTTGGACACAAAAGTTAAAAAAAATACCAACACATAATGAGAGAGCAACAGCACATGTTCTCTCCTCTCATGCAATACCTACTGAACCAGACCATAGTTTAAAAAATGTCTGAATCTGTTTCTTGATCCATTCTGTTAGAAACTGGACTGTTAATCTAAATGCCTTAATTTAGGCAGCATGTGAACACTCCCTGTACCATAAGGTATCCTCTACATTAAATCTTCAGCTGAGAAACAAGCTTCCTGGATTCATGCAAGGACTTCATGCTGAATAACCTTTTACCTTAATAGTTCTAGGCTGCTCTTAGAAATATGACACAATTATGTGCAAAGCTAGTAATTTAAATGTGATTACATTCAGCCACCAGTGAAAACAATGGTGCAAGTCACATGCTTCCTGTAGTTGTGGACTGTCTTCTGTTCTTGTACTCTCAGAAGAGACTTTGTACCTTGCAGGTCTAAGCCTTCATATGAAAAAAAAAAAAAAAACAAACAAAATTTATTCAAGTAAGAAGTCTAAACTGAGCTGTGGATACACCTTGCCTTCCAGCTTGGGATCAGTTTGAAGTGGTGTTTGGCCAGACATGATTATGTCTTCAACTGTACCCTCACAATCTGACTGTTATCCCCAGATAGTTATTGTATCTACATTAATGGAAAAAGTGACATGTCAATGGACTGATTAATTGATGGTTTCACTTTTCATCTCAAGTAACAAAATCTGGGGCTGGCAATAGAATTTTCATGTGACTTCTTGCATCATAACTGTGAATGTTAAAAATTTTGCTTTTTTCTTTTTCATAGTTCCTTTAGCAGCTTATAAATGGTTGGTTTGCTATCTGCTCCGAGAAAGTGACCTAAAAATGAATAAGGAGAAGCAGGCTGGACAAAGTGATTTTGAGGCAAAAAACAACTGTCAGGTAATACTTAATAATCTTTCTTATTTTATTTATTTCTTTTCATCCAAGTCTTTCAATTTCTTTTAGTTTTATCTTCTTTTGTCATAAAGTACAATTTCCTGAACCATAAAGCAGCAAGTCAAATAACTAATAAAACTTAATACCTGACTGTGTGCATTGCATAGAACATGATAGCATGAGGACAGTTACCATCAGTAGAAATCTTCCAGGATATATTCAGGATTCATTTCGCTTCAGAAAAGTTGCAGGCATGTGCTGTGTGATATCTGCAATTTTGATAGCACAACTTCTGAAGACTAAATCTGTTAGTATTAAATAAACTGCAGATCTGATTATTACTTCTCCATCTGCACTTGTGGCCAAATACATAGTGTAGGAAAGAATCTTGCTCTGGCAGGTAGGTAAACTAGATGACCTAATAGGTCTTTTTCATCTCTAATTCCTATAGTGCAAAGTACTCATGAAAGATACCAGACTGACAGCATTGGAACCTGAAAAGGAAACATTGACAATTTACATATAGCAGATCCACTCTCTCACCAGATAGTTTTAACAGCTAGGAATGGCTTAACTCCAAATTTCAGTATTTATCCCCAAGCTCACCAGATTCCTCTACTACCTCCATGAGAAAAATTGGCTCACATCCAAGGAATGAGCACTTGTCATTTGTCATTGGTCAGTTCCCTGAAGATGGCTGGTGTCATTTACTTTATCTGCAAAGCTAAAAAACAGCAGGAAGGAATAGTCAACATTCAACTCTGCACCTAGAAAGTCCCAGCCTGTCTTCAACAGGGGATGATCTGTGTGAAACCACTAACAGGGGGAGAAAATCTTTCCTGCTTTTACCCTAGAAGCAGCTTATAGAGAAATTCTTCAGGGTCAAATCCAGACTGGGACTTGCCAGAAACTCCAGGCTGATTGCCTGTCAGTTAGCCAGGTTTTGGTGAAGCTGGTGTTTGGGCCAGTGCATTAGAATGGTGAGCTCAGAAGTATGAAGATTTCCTTATCTATTATATTTAAAATTCAGAGAGGTTTGGGCACACAACTGCTTTTGAGATAGGTGTAGATATACTTTAGGTCATTAGTTTTTCTTTTCTCTCTACAATTCATCCTCAGGACAGCAGGACTTTTTATTTTAAATGTCATGCCTCAAAAACATTTGAAAATGATTTACAAGCTATGCTTTGAAGACATGTACATATTTGATTTAAAGCTTTCTGGGCATGAAGAAACACTTTTCTATCAGCCCAGTGGTTAACTAATACAAAATATTTGTTCATGCTATGGGGGATCTGGAAGAGATTCCTAGTCTATCCGTAGGTTATTTTGGTTTGGGCACAGTTTGATAGAAACAGTACAGAAGTGCAAGCAATGGAAAGAGGAAAATAGAATTATAGAGGAGAACAACAGGAAAATAATTCTTAATGTTTCATTTGGGATGTTAAGATGCATTTCATTCTGAGTAGGGAATTAGCATATCTCAAAAAAACATCTAGTAATGGGGCAGTCCTCCTTAATGCTGCAGGGAATAAAGGATGTGTATTTTGCTGTTTATAAATGTATCTGAGCTTGGACATAAGTGTGCCACTGGGCAGCTGCTGTTGAGAGAGACAGTGATCTTTGGAATGTGACTTTTTTATATGCTGCAGTGGATCTAAATGCAAGGATATTGCAATTATTTAAAAGAAAAGAATTAAAATAATCAACTAATTCTACAGGAAAAAAATTAAACACCCAAACCTTAACAAAACCAACTTAAAACAAACATGAGTTACATCATTGCAGCAAGTCAGCCAGGACAGCAATGGCATCATATTCCCCTGCTGTTCATCAGCTAGAGTGTTGTCAGTCAGCAATCCATTCCATGGCAGCACATATAACAAAGCTGAAGTACATAAATGTAGACAAGTGTTCCTATGTTAGTACATACAATCACCTAAGGTTATATGCTTTGCATTAACAGTAACTGGTGACTTGTCTTTCTCATCAGATAGCTGGGAAGGACTAGATGAATAGTTCCTTCAAACCATAGTGCAATCTATTACAATCCATCAACAGAATCCACTCATGCTAACATGATCAGATTTTTTTTATTATTTGAAGGGACTGTAATAATTTTTCAATAGGAAGATTTGTATTCTCTTTATAAAACTCTGGATCATATTAAATAAATATAAGCCTACCTTTTTCTTCTTAGATTCACATAGGTTTCTTAACAATCCTAAAATCAGCAGACCTGATTTTACATTGTCTTCTCTCTGATGTAGCTTCTTGATGCCATAAAGCCTGTCTGAAACTGCCAAATTACACTGGTAATAGGCATTCCATCTTACTTCTAATAGGCATTTCATGAGACATTCCATAACTAACCTTTGCACAGACATTGTGGGAAGTGTTTTCTCCTCCTGTTAGAATTTTTCAAACTAGATCATCACACATGAATCAGCAGAACTCCACTAACTTCACCAATGCCATTCTGCACAGGCTGAGGGCTGGTTCTCTGTGTTTTGCTGTATTTTTTCCCTCAGTGTTTGTGTTTTGTTCCTCAGTGTTTTTCTCCCCTGTCTCCTCAGGTGTACTACTGTCGGTCTCTGGCTCTGGCTTTCATTGAGCAGACAGCCTTACAGCGCTTCCACGACTACAGCCACGATCCCAGTGTCCCAGCAGCTCTGCAGCCAGTGCTGAGGCATCTCAGTGCTCTCTATGGGCTCTGGTCCTTGAGTAAACACCTGGCTGTGCTCTACCAAGGTGAGGTCAGCTCCCTGAATGTGCTGTGCACGTCACTTTTATAAAAAGTACAAAAAGTACTCCCTGGCCAGGGCAGGGAATCCTAGTGATGATTTATGTTACAGCATTTTCTTACTGCTTATTTAATACAAAACAATCATTCCCGACCAAATTTTCAGGAGCAGGAATCTGCAGTGAAAAATTAACCTAAAAGTCTCTCTCTTACCTCAGAGATGATGGAGAGAGAAGAAGTTTTCCTGTGATCCAGTGCTTGTGTGAGAGGATGAGGGATAGGCAGCAAGATGCTGTAGTGCAGCTCATTACTGCAAAAGGCTCTGTATAGCTTAGATTAAGAGTTTTGCAGTCAGCTCATTAATGAAATACTGTCAGTTCAATTACACAGGTGCAGTTACTTACTCTTGACTACTGAACTTGGCAAAAAGTTTTTATCAGTGTAATCTTAACTGGTATAAGCTTCTCTGTGAATATTTTTTAGGTGGCTATGCTTCAGGGGAACGACCTGGGAAATTTATTCAGGATGCTATTCTGAAGCTCTGTTACAGGGTAAGCCTGTTTATTGTGATTAAATATATAGTATATAAACACTAAAAATGAGATACATAGCTTACAATCATCAGATTATTCTGTACTTCATGGGATAAGTTAGCAGGATATTACAGTAATGGTTTTTGAATAATTTTCTGTGAAGTTTAGCAACTCACTGACCCTGAATCTAGTCTTAATTTATTTCAATAAATGGAAAACAATATGTCCTACCAAACAACACCATAGCATTTGTGGCCTTGCAATCTTTATTAGAAAGCCAGTGAAATATTTCAACACAGTTCTTTTTATTTAATTTCTAAGTGATTTTGTGGGGTTTTTTTTCTTAACACTAAAGCTTTCCAAACTGCAACATATTCTTTGCAGGTCAGCAGCACTTCAAAGAAGAATCTGGTCATTATATTTTTAAAGTCCAAAATGATTCATGTTTATATGTGTAAACAGCACCAAATTGGTTAAAATGTGTTTAAAACCCCCTAGGTAAAGGAAGAAAACATTTGAAATACAGTCTTTTTTGGCAGTTACCCTGGGAGTGAAAGAAATTGAAATAAAACTAGGCTACTAATTGTGGATTTCTCTTAAATTATCAAAGCTGGTACTTTATGAAAGTAATTTTTATGCTGCTCTCTAGTTCAGCCATAGACAAGTGCAGAAGTTGTCAAATGTGTCTCTTTTGGTTTTAAACAGTTGAAAGATGATGCAGTTGCCCTGGTTGATGCCTTTGCTCCTTCTGACTTCATTCTCAATTCTGCCATTGGTAAAGCAAGTGGAGAGGTAAGAAAACCCATTGTAAAATTTGTAACTTTAATCATGAAGAAGATTATTGCCTGTAATTAGCCTTAACATATTCAAGACATTTCACAAGTACAAAAGAAAAGAAAGACAATTTTTCAGTGGAAAATACTGCCAGAGTTAAATTGATGTCAGCAGAAAATGAACTTTTTCATTTACTGTAGATATACTTCAATGGGAGACTTGTATTGCTGTAGTTTGCTGTTGTGGGCATCTGTGCACTGAACTGAAAAAGGGCTGAGAGAAATTTTTTGGTGTAGTTACACAAAGCTAGAGTTAAGAGCATAAGAAGAGCCATACTGGATTCACTTCACAGAATACTCTGTGGCTGACAGGGATGGATGTTCAAAGAGAACACTGGGAAACAGATGAAAAAGTGAGGTGTGCTTTTCCTGATGTCTCAGCTGTTGGCAGTTTAAGAGATGTCTCATGCCATAGGTTCTGTTTGTATCATTCTCTTTAGTAGCCACAGATGTAGCTATTCTCCATTTTTTCCCATCCATTTTCAAATTCAGCTGTCGTTTGGCTTTTATCACACCATCATTTCTACAATTTAATTATGAGTACTTTTAGAAAATACTTCCTAGTCCCAGTCCATATCTATTTACCACCTATGGAGCCTTTTCATTCCTATGACAGACCTTGTTTTCCTTCTCTGTGTATTTTCTGCTTCTGCCATATCATTTCTGAAGTGGCATAACCAGACCTACAAGCAGGACTCGGGGTGTAGGTGCACCATGGAGTTGGCTACAACAGCTCCTGGTCTCTCTCTTCCTTTTTCTTTTTACATATTTCAAGATCTGTCTTTTTTCCAAAATCTCAGCAACCCAAAATTCTTGCTTACTGAGCCAAACCTACTCATCAGGGCTGAGCTGTGGGATAACTATTCTGCAGAGGCCAGTGTCACAGCACAGTTTGGGTTGTTAGTTTGGGTTGGTGTGGATGGATGCTGCAGACAATCCCTGGAGCCTGGGGAGCCTGCCAGGATGTTTGACAGGAATGCTGCATCAGACTCCGTGGTTTTCAGTATTTCATGTGAATTCTTGTCTGAAGTTGCCCCTTGTTCCCATGGTGATCCAGAAATACAGAGGGCAGAACAGATGTTTCTAAGCTGACCTAACACAATGATTACTTTGTTAGCAGTCTTTACAAATGAGGCAGGAAAGGCTGGCTGTACCTATCCAGCCATCTCCTAGAGGGTTGTAATCATTACTGGAAACTTTGTTTCCATTTCTATAAGTTTTTTGAGGATTAAATTGATGCAAGAGGTCATGGGAGGGGAGCTCTGAAGGTAACTCTTCAGAGAAAGAACATAGTTTCTTAGAATGTTAAAAGTATCTCTATTGGCCAAAAGCCCATTTTAACACATTTCTCTGGCTCTAGCAGAAGCTGGGAGCAGATGCTTTAGGCAGAAATGGAAAATATGGTACAAGTACACAGTGATCCATTCCTAGAATAGTATCCCCTCTCCAGCAGTCACCTGGAGATTTCTTATCAGTGGCTGATAAAGTTGTCATGATGGATTTGGCTGGCTCTTTATTGGGTACCTCTTAGCTCTTACAAATGCAGAAGCCATAGAGACTTATTATTATTAGATATTAATATTAGGAGCATAATATATGAGAAATGCATGTAGGAATCTAAACACTTCCTCATACACTTACTTTTTTATAAATTCATTGAATCATTGAGAAAATAATTTTAATCAGTGCTATTCAACCCATGTTCTATAAAATTCAGGAACGTTTTCTGAATTGCCTGTAAGTCTGTGGTTTTCAACTTGTGTAAATATTTACACAACTGAAATTCAAAAAAGGCTGCCAATCCTTCACTCAAAATGCTTATTAAAGATCATTGTCTCCTGGCTGTCTATGTTTAATCCTCTATTCATTGATAGCTTTGCACCTTCTAAGAACCAATGCAAACATTTTAGTAAAAATTACAGTATTTTAAAGAATAGATTATCCAAGTACAACAAAAAGGTGAATTTAATTCAGGATAAATTGTGTTGTGCTGCAGTGGAGTGCCTTGCACTGTAAGCCACAGATCATAGTTAGAGCTGAAGAAAGATTTCAAATTTTTTTATAGGCAGCCTTAAGCCCTAAAGAAGAATTAAGATTCTCTTTAAAAGGAACTTTTGATGGTGTGGATAATTTCTCCATAAAAGTGAATCTTAATCTCAGCCTAAATCTGTGAAGGTATTGCCACATTTATTTCAGGATTAATTAAAACTTGTTAGACAATATTTAATCCAAATTAGAATGGAATAAGTAGTTAACATTAGGCATGTAATCAAGGTAAAATATATTTAATATTAAATGTATTATATTTCAGTATTTATTTATGTCATCACAGATATTTAGAACCACAGCATCTTTTGATGAAGAAAAAAGGCATTTCACTTTACCTCACTGACTGCTTTTGTACTACATTATTATTTTGCTACACTGTGCTCTCTTACTGCTGAAAATATGTTCTTTCTTTTCTGATTTTGCTATAAAGTTATTTAAAGTTTTAAGCTTTTGTTAATTATGAATTAACAAATATTGTTAAAATTCTACTTTTGCAAAATTTGTTTCTTTTTAACTCTTCCGCAAAAAAAATTGCAAATTAGTAAAATGACAAATAAGCAATCTGCTCTCGAGAGAAGAATTTCTTATGCTCAAATCAAACAGTTCACACTGGGAAAGAAGTTCTGTTCCTTTCCAGAAGTGTGTTCAAACAAAGATAACAGCAGCTGTCCATGAGTGCTTTCAGACACAACCCTCAGGTTTGGACAGAACAAAGATTGGCTTAATCTAATCTTGTTTCCAAATTTCTACCTTTGATAGTACAACTCCTGTCAAGTTGAAAACCAGAGATAATAAAGGTTTCTGGTTTCCTGCTCTTATCCAAGCATGGTCTAAATGATTTATACAGAAATCTGATTTTGAAATTTTGTGCTTATTGTTCTGTTTGTTCTTGCCTGTACATAGTTATTCACATTTTTTATCTAGAAATTCAATCAAAATCTCATTTCAGGCAATAAGTTAACTTAATAATTTGTCTTGTGGAAGTTTTGTTTCTTCTCTGTGCATTAATTCTTTTTAATTATTATTTTGCAGTTATACAAAAATATGTGGGGAGAGATCCTTCAAGGCAACAAAGCTCTGAGCAGACCTTCATGGTGGGCAGAATTTTGCATGAATAAACCTGTTATAGGCAGGCTGAGGTCAAGATTGTAAACCAAACAGCTTTTAAGAGTCTGGATGGGCCTGAGATGGATACCTTGTGACAGACATCAGGAGGAAATGAGGCCTCATGAACGCTGAAAATGGAAGGGATTTTCACTGAGAGGTGCCAGGTTTTAAAATAACTTTGAAATCAAGTCCAACTTGATCTGAGGGACTGTTAACTTAATAATGACAAGATCAAGAACAACACATCTGCACACTATACATATTTACTCAATTAAATTTTAAAAAATGAAGATTTATTTTAATCATTGCTTTGCAAAGTTTATATTAAAAAGATTTTCCAATCACTCTCTTGTTGTTATTTTCATATTCCAGAAGGTAAATAATTAAAAAAAACCATTTTCCACCAGGGATTATGAATAAGCTGATAAAGGCAAAAAAAACATTAGGACAGGCTGGACAAAACCTGTACTAACTATGATTATAGTGAGAGAACATTGGGAGAGCATCTTTCCCTCTGCTCCCCTGTCCTCAGATTGCAGAGAACCAACCTGTATTGCCTTTCAGAAGACCAGAAAGGAAGAGGTCAGCACAAGCAATGGTTTCAGTGTCAGCAGAGGCAGCTGTCTGTCCTTGGGGGCACAGGATGTCTCTGGGAGCTTGCTGGCTGCCCCAGTTCTGAGGAACCAAACAGAAACGTGGCAGTGTGGAAAGATGGCTCTGATTAGTGGCACACCCTGTGTTGTCTTAGCTCAGAAGTGGGAAATTGGAAACAATCACACTGTTAGCTTTTAGCTGGAAGGAATGTTCTTTCAGTAAAGATAGCTTCTTAGCCAGACTAAGAGTAGTCTTTAAATGTTAATAATTTTACCACGTCACGTTCAAGGTCAATTAAGAATTATCACCCTCAACACACTTCAGTTTAAAAACAAAAAAGCCAAAGAAAAAGTCTGAACTCCTATGGCTGTTGTTTATAGTCCCATTGGAAAAATGGATAAAAGTTATCCTGTTAAACTGTATTTTTTTTCTTTAATTTCTTTTTCTTCACCAGAGATAGTCAGTGTTGCCTGTGGTTTTTCTGCCTCTATTCTTTCTTCTTTTCTAATGAGGTACCTTAACTCAGGATGTCCTGATAGAAGCTCTTTTTCTTGCAGTTGAACTGTAGGAAAGTTTAACCTTCTTTGCTAACAAAAACCAACCCAGTATAAAGTGTTTATTTTCTTTGAACTTTTTTGCCTCTTTTAATAAAGTCCAATAGGTGGCATCATCCTATGGAAGAAAAAATAGATCAGTTAAACAGCTAAACATCTATCATTAGATGTTATGGAGTCATGGGGTATCCTGATTATCTTTAGGAATTTTCCATATCAATGGGGCATCCAACAAGTGTCTCTGAAGGAAAGAGGCAGAGCTTGTAATGGCCAGCATCCAATGTGAACACCAGGAACTCTGGCAGTGAAAAAGGCAAATGGAGAAGAGATGCCATGCTGCATTAAATGTAGTAGCATGGATCTGCCAGTCCTCATTCTGCACTATCAATGCTGATCAGCAGCATTACTCTGCTGTCATACATGTGTGTGATTTCACCATTACCTCTGAGCTCCCCATAAGTCACTCAGTCTTTTCTTGCCTCCTTCCCCACAGCTGGGAAACAGCTGTGTGTAAATCTTGTGTATAAACTGTAAGTCTGTTTATGAGGCCTTGGTAGCCCAGAAAAAAGCACAAAGGTGTTTGGCATATAACTTAAGCCAGCTTCATCCCAATAAAAAAAACACAGCAAAAGTGTGTCACAGTAGCAGAGACCTGGAGACCTGGTGAACCACAAGGATACTCACCAAACACAAGATAAACAGACACCCAGACACCCTGTAAAAATATATCCCTAGGCCCTTCCTGCTAATCTTCTTTATTATGACTATTCTGGCAACAGCCAAACTCCCTGATACAAGCTGTGCCTCTCTCTGATGATAAGGACTGACAAACTGGCAGGAAAAAGTGCTGTTTGTTCTGAAAAGCTTTAACTTCAACTAGAGCTAGCACAGCAGAGGCTGCACCAGCAAGGACATGATTATGGGCAGGCAAAGTGGGGTGCTCAGTAAAATAGCTCAGTTATGGACCCAAAATATGAAATGTCACAGCCTGCAGTAAGCTTGGACCTTCAGGGGACCCTTGGACACCTGGCTGATGGCAGGAGTTACAGACCTGAGCACCAAAGCTGTAATAAGTAGAAGCACTGTGAGGCCTTGGGCATTTACTCTTTAAAAAATCCTGCATCCCTGGGTGCTGGTGGCTGCTCCCCAGGGCTGCTTGCAAGCTCAGTGCTGGTGTTCAGCAGCTGTCAGGCTTTCCATGCTGCAGCCAAGGCTGTCACTCTTTCCTCTGACACCCAGTACAAAGCCATGGTGCAGCAAAGGCAGGCTCATTCCCTGGGCCAGAGCCACTCTGCACTCAACATTATCAAAAGTAGTGTTTCCTGTATGAATACCTGGATAACTGTGGATCAAGTTCTTTAATCAGGTATGACTATGAATTTCTGATCTGTATTTTTAGCCAGATCTGTGTAATCAAATGAGAAGAATTTCCTCTGAAGTCAACAGCCAAAGGCTCCAGAGATTTTCTATGTCCAGCTTCTCAGAGCAGGAGAATTTGTAGCTTTGAACTTGCAGAGCTGCAGCATGGAAAGAGAGAGATGTCATGAAATTTGGCATCCAATTATCTACTAAATCATAGGGCAATAATTCAACAACTACCACAAGATGTCATTATTATATGCAGTTTCTTCCTCTTTGTAGAACATTAAATAAAAGAGGCCTCTGGCAGAACAGAGAAGTCATTTCCCTCCCATTTCAAATGCCAAATAAAGTTGGATGTGTCATTTTATCTTGGTTGGGGAGCTGGGTCAAATTCAGTCAAATAGCTTCAGTCCAAAATTATTTGGCCTCAGGGATCCATCCTTTTAGGCTGCCACGTGAAGGCACCAGAAAGCTGAAACAAACAGGCCTGAAAGAGCCTTAAAACTGCTTCCCCAGGGCCCTGTGCCCTGCTCCTCTCCTGGAGAGTGGCAGTTTTCTGCTTTGTGACTGTCAAACCACCTGCCTGCCCAGGGTATTTCAAACCAGGTATGCCTTCTGTGTGCTGATGTGACTCAAAGCAAAAAGGTTTTAACAGAAAGACTGAAATTGTTTATGTGTGCTAGAACACTGAATGCACACACCTTCCTTGCTGATGTGGCAAGATAAATACATGAATATTTCACATCACCTTTTTAGGAGTGCCTTGTGGGTCAGGTGGAAACCTGGCCATGCTTTACATCTGCAGTTCCGTGGATGTGGATTTAGAGGTGCTTGTTTTCTGCAGGAATCAGTAGACTCATATGCTGCTCTTTCTGTCTGAAAGCCTCCTTCCCACTGCAATTAATGATTTATCCCACATTCTGCAGGGATGCAAGTTCCTCTTCTGTTTGCCTTTGTTCATATATTTTCCTTACTGACTTATTGTGTTTTCAAACACAAGTGGTGATTTCACACCAGCCCGTGCTACCATCATGAGCAGTCTGTCTCTCTGTTCCAGCCATGTGGACATCACAGGGTGTCCTCTGCTAGCCCCACACCTTCACAGGCCTCAAGGGTTTGTTATTCTCACTTCTCATTAGCCTGAGATCACAGTGAGATCATTTCAGCTGGGCTCAGGGCCTGAGGAGCACCACGGGCCAGGGGAGCTGCTGCATGAGACATCCATGTGATGGTCTAAGCTGAGGCACAGGCTGCAGCCAGGGGGGGTCAGCTGGGTCCCAGCAGGCTGCACACAGCACTGGCACTGGCAACAGGGCCACAAAGCTTCCTTCTTCTCCAAGCAAGTCAAGTGACAGGTTAATGAGAGACAGCAGAGCATTTCACATCAGTTCCTTTCAAGGCAGAGGGAGGTAAATGCTGAGAAAAGCAGTTCTGCTGACTACCTTGCCTTGTTTTATTCTCAAATGTTTGCAGCCTGGTTGTGATTGTTCAGCATTGCCTCAGCATGAATCTCTCTTAAATGAATTCAAGTTCCATCAAGAGTTTCTTCAGTGTGTTTGTCACATAATAGACTAGTAAGTGTGTGGCTAGAAGAATTCCCAGTGTATTTCCTGAAGGCAGTTTCCACATTTTTACATTTTTTGTTTGGTCAGCCTTAGTGTAGAGCATCTGCTGAGCTTTGCATTAGTCTCCAAGGACCCAGCATCATTAGGTAATAGCTTCCTTTACCTGCCCATTTTCTCCCATCCTCCTGCCCTTCCCAGCTCATTTCACTTGTCATCTTCTCTCTACTCAGAACTTTGCCAATTACTTATTTTTGCCAACCTGTAAAATATTCATTGTTTTTCCTTATTTTAAGCAAAGGATATTTTTAAATTACATGTTCTTGGATAGAGAAAATGCTTCAATTCATAATGTCAGTTTTTTCAGAGGGCAGCATATTTGTCATGGAGTGGTAACCAGGAGTTAGAAAACAACCTGGAAGGACCAGCATGGATCTGGAGTTTGTCCTGTGGCTGTGACTGGGATGTGACTCATGCTTTCCACATGTGATCCATGGGCCAGGACAGCTTCCAGGGCATCCAGAGGAAAGCCACCACACTGCCACTGTATTGTAGAGCAGGTACTGCACTTGCCACCTCCTCACCACTCCACAGGGCTTTTGGGGCAGCCTGTCCACAAGCAGTGGGCAACTATTGCCTGAGAATGAAACCTCTTTTAACAGTGTTTTGGGGGTTTTATTTTGTAAAATGTAAGAATCAAAACAAAAATGTATAGACAGAGATAATTTCCTATGGCAAAAATATGAGCTTCAATGAAATGGTTTGTAAAGAGGCAGAAGAAATATTCAACAAGTGGCTCTGAACTGTATTTATGTGTTCTTATCACTGAGATGTGATGAAATACTTTCCAATCCCTCAGTAACCCAGAAAGCTGTTAAGCAACACATACTATGGTAAACACAAAAATCAGCAGAGCCATGTAAAAAAAAATGGGGAAGACTTGACTGGCCTAAACACACTCATTTATCTTATATTTAAGAGTATCAAAGAAATTGCACCAGGCTAGAGTTAGCTGTTCTACCAGCATTTTAAAAGGCAGAAAAGTGACAAACTTGATTCTATGAAAAACAAACTAATGGAAAACCTGAGGGGGGATTAAGTTAATAAAATAATTACCATATAGCAATACAAAATCAGAAATTTTGTGGAAAATACAGTTTTTCAGACAAACCTAATTTAATTCCAGGTATTCTTAAACTTTGATTTTTGCATATATGTGACATGCAACATAGAGCTGAAGAAAATCAGCATTCTGTCTATCAGCAAACACACTCAGGAAGCCATCAGTGGAGAAATCATTCTCTGTGCTTTAGGGATGTTGTTAAGGATAATCCTAAACCTGCCACTGCTTATTATTTTCCTCAGTGAGCTGGAAATAATTTTAAAATCTCTTCTATTAAATTGTGCATAATTGGTGGACTGGTAAATTAGGTGAGAACAGATATAATCTGAAATGCTTCGTAAATTTAAACCAGATTGGTTTTGCTGACCCAAGTGTGCAACATCTCCTTCAAAAATATAGGGATGAAGAGAGATTTTGTCATCCTAGGCCAGACAGAGCTGAGGGAAGGTGAGTGCTTTTCTCTCTGATGTATTTGGGAGAGAACTGAAATTTTTCTAAATGACCCAGGAGTGTCACGGGAAGAGTAAGAAAATGCAGGATCATTATAGCCCTAATACGATCAGAGAATTGATTCTTGTCCAGTTCTCATGTTACAAAAGCCAGCTCCAAATGCCAGCCTGCCTGGGAAGTGGAAACTGTATTGTGTGTGAGTATTCATCTGTGCCTGCAGAAACCATATGCCAAACTCCTGCTTTCCTTACAGGGTACAACGTAACAGAAAGGAGCCAAAATACTGAATTCAAAGCCAGAGAAAGGTGTGGTACAACAAGAAACTGAACAAACTCAATGTTTAGCATGTCAAAGAGGAGCTTAAAATTTGGAGCAATTGCAGTTTTATAGCTTCTCCAAAGTGGAGCAAAATGTTGTATGTCAAAACAAATATAATTTGTGTCTGATCACTGGGGAGAGATTTAAGGGTATGGTTTACTTTGAAGGAAGGTTTGTGCATATACACATTATTTGGGATGACCAAACCATGGTCTATGGTTTTGTTACATGCTGTACCAAGATCCTTTAAATCAGAACAGCTGGTGCCATATGAACTGCCCTCCAAAAACATACTTGTCTGAGTGTCATTAAATAATGATTTTTTTTTCTAAGCCCACACAAACACTTGGCTTTTTCCATCCAGTTTATCAATGATGAGTGTTTGCAAAGTCCAGAACTGAGCACTGGCTGTGTTTCACTAGTGTGAGGGAGAAGCCAGGAAAAACACATCTCCTGGGGAGTATTCCCAGCTGTAAATTTATTTTTGACACATATAGGATGGAATTGGGTTTCTGTGCTTGTTTTGATCTCCTTACAAATTCTTATTAAAGGGATGTCTTCCAGCCCTGCAGAACTGCATATCCTGTTCCAGTCCTAAATCTGTGGGTGAGTCCTGCAGCCAGAAGTGTGGGGCACTGGGACAAACACACCAGCGCCTCAGACACTCAGCAAGCAGCAGCCCAGTTCTTTGCTCAGTACATAAATATTTGCCTGGTTGCACTATGCTCTAGGGCAGATGAAAACCATGTATTTTTTTCACAGCCATCAGTTGCAATCAGTGCTGTTCACCCAAGGCACAGCCCATGGGCACAGATCCAGCCAGAGCCACTCTTTGCTCTCCCTGTGGCAGTCACCAGGAGATCCTTTGGAGGTGGTGCAGGGCTGTCCTGCTGTATCCCACTGGAGCAGAAGGAACAGGTTCTTACCCTGCACAACCCATCGTGGTCACAGAGAGAACGTGTCTCCAGGGATTTTCCCTCTATCTCTTTGGATCACTTTTTGCTTTGGATTAAATTCAAGCAAGTTCTTGAACGGGGAGGAGAGAATGAAAGAAAATTTTACCTTTCTAATGGCCAGGTTGTCTGTTTTGACAAAGAGGAAGGCAATAGGCCACAGAATTGCTTATTTTGGTTCTTTTGATGGGGAGGGAGAATTAAAGAAAATTTTACCTTTTTAATGACCACATTGTCTGTTTTGACAATAAGGAATGAAATAGGCATGGAATTGCTTAGCTATGTTATAATTTCTCCTCCTCAGAGTCCAAATTTCTGGTGTCTTCTCATTACACTTCAGTTGTGAGGACAGTTCAACAACAAAAGTTGGAGTATTTGCAGTTTTATTTCTGTTGCCAGGCTCTCTGTTCATTGTGGGAGGATTCCATATGCAACCCGATATGATTTTCCTCTGTTAAGAAATAGTCCTGGCAGTAAACGGTTTGAGTCATCTTTCTGTTTGCTTGACTTCTCCCATAATAATATTATTCAAATCTTGATTCACCCCCTAATCTCACAAGACAGGATTTTAGATGTTTAAAGAAAAAAAAAATTCTTTTATTTTTTTTTCATTTTGACCTAAGAAAGCTCAGAGTCAAAATGCTCATATTGTATTTTGCTTTAATTAGGTAGAGAGCAAAAAACTTCTACAGAAAGGCACATTCCTTAGAAGGTCAGTCTGCAACATGATTGATTACAGCTTGTTTTAGTGGGGAGGAATATGGTGGCATCATCATTAGTAGTGAGGTGTGTCTCACCACTTCTCAGAACCATCATTTCACCTCTGAACTAGCAGAGACATTCCCTCATGTGTATTCAAATTCCCATTCAGGGATGCAACCAAGATAGACAATTACAGGTCCAATAAAGGCTCACTCATAGATGTTCCCACAGCATAGGAACTGAAGCAACTCGAGTGTCATATGGTCAAGTGCTGTTCTTCAACACAAGAATAATAGCTGTGTTAGTCCTGAAATATTACATTCTCTTCAATACAGATCCAATGTTAAATTGTAATTAACTTCTTGAGGCAGGCAGGCATAGATCTTGTCTTAGAAATCTAATACTTTTGCATCAGATGTTTTTGTAGATTCTTGGTGGACTTGTAATGAACAAGAGGGGAAATCACAGCCCAGGGTCCCACCGTCCTAAATGCTGTACACAAACAGATCTCCAAAACACTGCAATTTAGAGAGAAGACAAGAAATTATGCACTTTGAACAAATCAATCTGTCAGTACTGGTGAGACTATGTGCAGCAATCTCAATGCTCCATTTGCCATTTTTAGCCAAAATTTTCTGAGACCTTCCTAATTTGGAAAAGAAGCTTTATGTGAAAAAGAGTAACCAGTGCTCAGCATCCAGAATGGCATGATGGAGCCTGGAGTAAATATCCTATCAGCAAATAAAAGATTTCAAAATTAGGATTGCACCATGATGAGTTCTGAAGACCAAGGGTTTACACTTAATGAAGGAATGAAGTCAGTGGAGAGACAAAGAAAGCAAGGGGCAGCCAAGCCAAGTCCTGTGCTAAGAGAAAGTGCAAATAATGTCTCATATTGGCATGGAAATGATAAGGACAGAGGTGCATTTTCCAAGGACAGAGAAAAATAAATAATGGGTACATACTTCTATAAGTATGTTTGAAAGGGAAGTCAATAGTTTTTACAGAGAACTCAAAAGAGTTTTAAAGTCTAGAGATAGTTTGGACATAAGAACAAGGCTGGCTGATGGTGAGCTTTCATCCACACTGGAAATCTCTCCTTAAACCACTGCTTTAAGTAATTACATCTGTTAAACTTTTTGTTCAGTTATTTTTTTGCTTCCATATGTATCTAGGCAACACCTGGAATAATATTATTTTCTAAAAACTTCTAAAATGCAGTGGTTCACTGCAACATGTTGCAACATTTCCAGATACAGATTTCATACACACACAGACACACACTTATTTACAAAACTCAACCCATGTGAGTGTGTTCAGAAGCAAAAATAAATTATTTTAAGCAGGCTTATGCAAATCGTTATCTTGCTGGTTGCTACTTTCTGTCAGAATTCAGCCAAAAAAAAATGTCTAAATGTAGGTTAGCATGTATATTTTTTTAAGAGTCATAACATTATCACAGTAATCATCTCCTTATGAAAGCGTAATGAATGGCAAAGAGATAATAAGGAGCTATTTGTAATATGGCATATTAATTAGAATCATAATAAAAGTTAATAAGATCATTATATCAAGAGTTACACTGTAAAATGTGGGAAAGGGAATTCTCTTATTACAGTCAAGAATTACAGCAGAACTGTGAGCATACTTTACATTTTAAGTTCATACAAAAAAATAATTTGGTAAATCTAATTTTTGTAATGAAGTTGCAGTTATATTTTTGAGTCACATAAGGGAATTCCTGTTATTTTATCAAATGCATCTTACAGAAGATATTACCACTTTAATTACCTCAAGATGTTTAGAGACATTGCCTCTTAATTAAAAATCAGAGGACCTAATGGCAGTGGTATGCCTAAGAGCTCAGGGAAATCATTTGTTGATCTGTGGTTGCTATGAGGCTATTGAGAGCTATAGATTGTCTGTGGATTAACATACAGCTATGCAAACTATAAATGGTTAGAAAAGCTTGAAGGTTTCATGCAAACTCCATGTCAAGACATACACCCTCTCTGATTACTGAGGCAATAAAATGTGTTTTAAATTATTTCATTGTACTGTTTCCACACTTCAAAGCCAAACTCTGCCTAAACCCATTCCTTGCATTTGTGACCTATGCAAACTCTGCTATGTCTCATGCAGGTCATGGTGGGTGTCTATGGCACAACAAGTAAGTCAGGGGTTAAACCACACCAAAAAAACCCAAACCCAATTGTGAACAGTCATCAGCAAGCAGTGTTCTCTGAGGCAGGGAGTTTCAGCCCATGAAGCTGAGAGGAGAAGAGCAGGCAGTGCCCTGTGCATGGGAAGCACCTCCCCAGCACCAGGGCTGTGCCCTGCCTGACCCTGTGCCACAGGAACCTGCAGGCAGAAGAGCCAGGGCAACAGCCCCATCAAAGTGTCCCCATAGCATAGCACAGGCCATGCTGGTGAGTCACCTGGACTTGCAGCTTGGGAAATATCTTGTTGCTTTGTTTTCTTTGAAAATGTCTTTGTTTTCTTGTCTTGAAATGTCATCAGGTATCTGAGTAAAACTGATCAATTCTGTCAAAGATCACAGGTATGGGTCAAACCTGAGCAGCATTTTTTAAGTCACAAGGGGAGCCCTGAGAGGATGGGCTGTGCTCCAGCCTGGCACCAAGCCCAGGTGTTAGGCACAGCCTGAACCCACTCCCCAGCCCTGGGGTTTGGCAGCACCTGCCCTGCCCCAGCCAAGCAGAGCATCTGCACAGACTCCACTGAAACGTGTGCGTGACACTCCACAAACACAGCCCCCAAACTGCCAGGACAGCCTGTGGCTCTGCAGCACGGCTTAGCTGAAAGCAGAGGAAGAGTGCACATGAAAAACCTTTTGATTTACAACACAGTGTGACCAGAAGCATATTTACAATTGCTTAAAATTGTTTACACAGCAAAGTAACAACTGACGCAGCTGTTTCCTCCTCCTACCAGTCAAATTCATTTTTTATCTTTTTTGCTATTTCAACATTTTGGTTTTTTGATAAAATACATTCTACCATACTGCTTTACTGTCTCCCTTGTTTTGCCTCAAGATTTAAAGATGCTGTGAAATGACTTAAGGCCCAAATGTTGATGAGTTGGCATGTGTACCATGACATCTTCCTCAACAGGGATTTATAGGTGGAATATGTCCTTTGCAGGAAGCTCTGCAGAACACAGGAAGAAAGTTGTGTTTAGAGCTGCCACTTGCAAAACTAAACAATGTCCTCCAACAACATTACACCAGAGGCTCTGTATGATGAAGCAAAGTCCTGCCTTGCCTACCACCTCTCTTAAAAATATTCCCATCTCCAGGAAACAACATCTCAGAAAGTGCCATCCATCTGTTGCCAGCTGGCATTTTTGCCTCAGTAGAAGAGCCAGAAGACAGACAAAAAGGCAGAAAATCAAGATTTTTGATCTGTGCTCAATTTAGGTCCAATTTGAGCAGTTACTGTGGGTTTGTTTCTTTTTTGACTTCCCACAAAAAATTCCTCAGAAGATCAGCTGCAGAAACAGTGCTATGTGCTATTCTAGAAACTGCATTCCAGAATCCTCCTACTCCTTCAAAACTGCCTCACTGTTGTGTCACAGGACCTCAAAGGTTTTACATCCAGGTGAAATGTGGACATGAGCCAATGCTGTTCATCCCCTTTCTTCTCTCTTCCCTTCATCACTTGCATGTTCCCATCTTTCTGTAAGCTCATCTTCCTGTCCCACAGCAATGCAGAGAGCAGAGCTGTATCCATCATTGTCAGTAGCCCATACTGGTGAGCCACAGGCACGTGAAGCTTGGCTCCAATCTTTCTTGCAGCAAGGTTTCTTCTGCTGGAACTTTAATCCACCCTGTCACACCCCACTTCAAACCTCTAAACTCCCAGTACAAGGCATTGGCATGCAAAGCCACATAATGAGGTGGGAGCACTGAGCCTCAGAGCAGGTGACAAGCACACCTATGAGCCTGCCTAGTCAGAGGGGACCAGGAAATCACATCATGTGATGATGAAAGGGCATCACAGAAGGTTTGCAGTGCTGCACTGAGGTTTTCTGAGATGCACTGACCAGAACACAGATCCCTCTGTGTCAGCCTGGGTTCCTGCACTGAACCTGTGTTCTGTTTCAGGAGTTCTCATGCCTGACCTGTATGAAATAGAAAAACAAGAATTTCAGTCACCATAGGGTTAGGAGATGCCACAAAACCATTGGCAGGCAGGTAGCCACACTCCTCAACTACTAGCCCAGAGGCTTGAGTATGTGACAGCAGGTACAACACACTTGACACCATCTTGCTTTATTTTCCACCAAAACAAGTCCTCTTTTCAAGATGATGTGATGCTCTCAACCTCTCCTCTGTGCCTCCAAGCCAAGCCCAGGGTTCCCACAGGTTCCCTCTTGTCCCACAACCTGTTTCCCTTATTTTCCTCTGCTCCACTATGTCCCCTATTCTCCTCCCCATGAGCACTGATGTCTGACATTCACTCCCTTCTTGTGTCACTCCGAGTGCTGCTGCAGTTTTTGACACAAAATTTGAATCAAATTAACATCAAATCCTCCTTTGACTCAAGTGCATGTACAGCCAGAGGCTTTTTTTTCCTTTCCTGGCTCTGGGGTTTTGCCAGTGGGACAATTAACACTGCCACAGGTGTGCCATTGTTCCCTTGAGTCAGTGTGTGAGGTGTCCTGTGCCTTCTCCACTGCCTGACAGGTGAGCACTGAGCTGTCTGCAGCTTAGCTCTTCCCTGTGTTTGATGTGGTTTCCCCAAAGAACTAAAGACACCCTGTACACATAAATAAACAATAATGCAAACTGTGAAGAAGCCATTGCCATTTTGCTTTCTACTTCCACCCAGTGTGAGCAGCTAGCAAAGGAAGGACCTCCCAAACGTCCTTCTGCAAGCACTGAGCAACCCTTATCCTGTCACAGATCTTCCTCATATTGGAAATTCTATGGGCTCATTGATCTAAAATACACACTCACATTCAAAAAATCAAGGCACTCACAAGTTAGATGTCTGTACTGAATGAGAGTGGAAGCATTTCCATCACAAGAGGGGTTCTTGAGCATCTTAAAGGAGCTGATGACTTGGGCCAGGGGTACATAAATTGATAGTTTCTATGGCAAGATGCTTTTTTATCCAAGATAAAGGTCAAGCACATCTGGAAGATATAATAGCTGTGTCCTATAGAGACTACATCAACTATCTTTCTGCCAAAATCTACTATAAACAGGCACAAAGGGCCAATCTGCTGATTTTCCCAGCTGTCACTGGTTTATTTAAGGGGCTATGTCAGTTTTCAATTATTGTTCAGTTAAGAAAAAAAAAGAAATGTATTCTGTAAGCTCTGTGTCAAATTATCATTGTTGCATGCTATGATTCCTTGAGATTTTAAAAGCTGCATTTCTGTTCTACTTATCTTCTTGGATTGTACATAATTGTTAAATGGTCCCTAAAATCTGTTAGCCATTTCACACAACAAATTGAACTTTCATGAAATAATTATAGGAAGAAATCTGCTTAAAGTTTGGGACTTGCTGTCCCAATCCAAACTGTCCAGTGCATGTCTTAAATGTACCAATATTAATTTTTACTTTATTTTTGAAGTGCTAAATAAAATCACTGTAATCACATTACTCAAAACTGCATGGCATAGCTATGAGTTGAAACTGCAAGAGCCCAAGTGTAAGCAGGTGTGTCTATAGTGAGATTCTATAAGCAAGAGATCGATTGTGAGCAGGGAGGTGCAGGATTTGGTGACGGGAGGCACACTGCAGACAGGTGCCCCTAGAGCCCTGCTCCTCTCTGCAGCTCCTGAGTCCAGCTCAGGATGGTGAGGAGCACCCAGGAGAGTGCAGAATCCACAGCTCCCCTCTGTGGTTCAGGCTGAGCCTTTTTAACCATGCTGCCAGCAAGGAGGTGACTGATTCAGAGGAGGCAAGGGCAGCATCCAGCTCCCACCTCAGCATGACCTGCACTTCCCTGGGAAGTACCTTCACCACTCACTTCTGAATGAAGCAAGTCGAAACCTGGGTGCATCCTGAGGTGTCAGAAGCAAAGCAAAGCTCAGCAGTGGCAGTTTAGGCTTGGTACATGGTTCCCAGCCCCTTCTGTGCTCCACAAAGCCCCCAGCCCAAAAACCTGTGTGATGGCCTTGGCTGAAGCTGAGGAGGAGGAGGAGGAGGAGGAGTGCATTCAGCTGCACCACATCCTCAGTGACCAGGGCCTCTGACCAGGGCCTCACCAGTTTCTGCAGCTGACAGTGCTATCAGTTTATATTCACCACACTGGACACTTTCTGGGCTTAAAAGGAAAGTTAGTCTGATATTGGGTTGTCCATTTCATTAATCACCTTAATTGCTGCTTGAGAACTTAAATTAGCAAAGAGGTATTAAATGCAGATAAGGGGCATTTTTTATTAAAAGGGCTGGACTTGTAGCAGCTGGTTTGAATGGACAGGGAGGAGGTGAAACATCAGGGGTTGGTTTTTGTCTTTGTCCTGGAATCAGAGAAAGTGAGAAGCTGACACTGCTGTTGTTTCTTTTGCACAAGCAATCTTATTCTTTAGAGAGCTAAAGTAAAGAAATAAAGAAAAAGAGAAATGAAGAGACAAATAAAGTTCTACTTGTAATTTACTCCCCTAATTAAATGAAGACACAACATTTGGTGACAAAGCTGCACCACAGAGTTAGTTAGAGATTTTTGCTAGGGATTTACAGCACTTGGCTGTGCAGTAGCTGCCTTCAAACTTACTTGCTCATGGTTTCAACTAAGGTTTAAAGTGCTGTCTCCTTAATTTAGGCCTTAATTAATTTTTCTTTATCCCCAAACTTAATGGTTTGACGAGCCTTGTAGATATAAAGAAAGCATGAACACACTGAGAAAGATTAGATAGATAGATAGATAGATAGATAGATAGATAGATAGATAAGGAACAAACTCTCTACCAAGTACCATTCAACACTTCTCTACTTCTTAGTTACACTTTGTTAAAGCAGGACAAATTTTTGGACATGTACAGTATGCTTACAAAAATATTTTTCTACTCTTATCCTTTTTTATAGGCTGGGTCAAGTTAAACATTTGTGAAAAAGATGATTCAGCTCCTTTATTTACATGGAACTTTTGTAGCTCACCAGAGGTGGGGAACAATTAAATGCTTGTCTTATGAGGTCATTCATGAAGGATGATTTGTTTTCCCGGGAATCCTGTGCTATTAGGGGTGATAAGGTCTGGAGAAACTCCAGGACAAAAGGGGAGACTGCTCCAGCATATAATGGGAGAGGCTCTGATGAGTCAGCACTTCTGAGACAACAGAAAAGCAGAGCACAGCCAGGATGTTGGCAGGGACCTGTCTGAGCAGCAGGTGCACGTTAGTCAGCATCTACCAGGAACACTCACAAAGGCAGTCCCCAGTGAACTTCTCTGGGCACAACCTCAGCTCTTGAACAACTTGAAAATGCTGATTCTGGGACTGGAACACGTAGGTCTTCCTGAAATACAAGTCAGGCAAGCTGTAAGGAAAACTTGGGCTCAGTCTGCAGGCTGGACGTTGGCCAAAGGGTGCTGAATACATAGGGGTAGAGAGAGACATGCAGGAGAAACAGAAGATTTGATCTCAGATTTTTGCTCTGTAGATAGTATCTGTGATACTTCATCAAGTGGTGAGCCAGGCAGCCCCCACCTAGACCTACATTCAGCAGGGCATTGGTGTCTGAGCCAGCCTCTCCTGGCCTTAGCTATCTATGAAGGTGCAGCTGAGGTGATCATCTAGAATGCCCTGATAATCACTGAAATAGAAGCTGGGTCTTGCAGGGTACAGCTCATAGCAGCTGTTTCAGAGGTCTGTGGTGGGGTCAGACAAATCACATTTTCCACAGACACTAAAAGGTTATTTGTTTCCAGACTGGAATATTTGTTAGGGCACATACCTGTGGGTCTATTTCACATGTCCCCAGATCTGCTACACTTGCACCCAACAGCTCTGGTGAGATCCAGAAACAAGCCTGTGAGTATCTGCATACAGCCTCTGCCATTTCCAGCCATCACAGGGGGAAAGGAGGTTATCCCACTGGTGGAGAAAGGAGAGTATCCCACTGATGGTCAGTGGTGGTGGTCCCTCTCCTCCTGAAGCACTGTTACTGAGAAGCATGACCATGAGTAAGAGAGCAAGAAAGAGGACAAGAACCATGACATTTTAGATTAGGTAACTTTCTGTGTCTCAAGAAATGAAACTTTAGCCAACAACTAAGATTGTTTGGATGGGGGATATTTATTTAAGTCCCACACTGGGCATTAGACACATCAGTCCAACAAGTTCTGTAGGAAACATCCTGTTTATGCAGAGTCTAGCACAAGAGGGATGAAGCAATGCTGTTCCTCTTTAAGTGGTGTTGGAGACAAAAGTGAAGAAGGACCACAGTGAAAGGTGCCTTGGAGGTTAAGCCTCTGCTGGTAAATTAAGCAGGTTCAGAAAGGCACCCAGGCCCTGCAGGTTCAGCAGGCACAGGGCAGGCTCTGCCACTGAGCTCACCTGTCCTCCAGGCTGTCCCTGTCACCCCAGCCCTGCCACTGCTCTGGCAGCTCAGCCCCACTCAGCCAGGAGCTGTGACCAGCAGTGCCTCATTTTTTGTAGGAATTTAACACCTAGGTGAAAATAGGCGAGAAAATTTAGGAAGAATGAATAAAATTCAAAATCATACTTTGACCTTTCCTTTAGACAATAATAAAAAAAAAAATTAAGCAGGAATTTCCAAAATTTAGCAACACATGGCAGATTGGCTTAGTCTTTAGAAGTGCTAAAAAGGGAAATTTCTAATCTATAGAAATGCTCTTAAATTCACTGAGGTCATCAGAGATGGCAAAAGGTAGAGGATAGTCTTAATAGAGTGCAAAGGTGCCTCAGCTTAAGAGCAGGAAAAATAGCCAGTACTCCAGATGGGAAGCAGATTGAAAAACATTCTTTGTTTATATTTATTTATTCAATTTCATGGTGTCCTTGGTTGCCCAGAGGAGCTACTGAGAGTAGATTCTACTGTGCTGTCAGAGTTAGGTTACACACACTTTCAGAAATTCAGCTGTCTGCCACTAATGAATTGTTCAGTGCAGCTTGAGGTAATGATGCAATTAGCAATAGTAAGCCAAATCTGTCCCAGGTGAAGCTCTACTGATGTCAGTGGCTTTATTTGGGATGATGTGCTTATTCCAGTGTGTGTAGGGACAGTGTGTAAAAAGAAGAGTCTTGAAAAAGGACTTGCATGGATTGCATTTGTCTTTTCCAATACTAATCCTGCATTACATTGAGTAAAATGTCAAAACACAACATTTGCATTTCTGGGGGCCAACTCACAGGCCCAGTGCAGTAATGCAGGAACCTCATCCATGGGTGACATCCCTGCCCATGGTGGGGGGACGTGGGACAAGATGATCTTTAAGGTCCCTCCCAAACCAGACCATTCTATGATTTTTCTATGATTCTCTGATTCTGTTTAATAATTATTTTGTATCTGCAATAGTGTCCTTTAAAATTCTACCCATAAACATGTAAAATAACAGGTTTTCCATTCCCTGCTGACATGCTGCCCTTTTTTGAATTTGTAAAAGTAAAATAAGTACTCAAAGTCCTTATACCCAGCTATTCAGGAATTAATTTGGTGCAGAGGAGACCACAGTAAGTGCATGAAAGACAAAATAAGAGTAAATTTTGCCTTCACTTCCCTCCTGATTGGGACACTGTGAAACACAAAGCAATAATCTTTCCTTGGCCAAAAAGCTTTTAAAGTCTGTTCCACCAATTAAAGATATATTTTATTGCAATGAAGTTACCAGGGCTCCATGACTGTTGCCCTGATAACTAAGAAACAAAATAAAGATTAAAACTGAAAGCACAAACCAGCTATTTCACCCAGGTTGTAGAGGAAGTCTGTGTCAGAGCTTCCAAATCATTCTGATTCAGGGTTGCTCAATTATTTTTTCTGGACTTTGCTGGAAAATTGTGTTACTGTCCCCTTGGTAGAAAGTGAAGCCCTGATGCAGGTCTCCCCAGCCAGAAAGTCTCTCCAAGCTGCAAGAGGCACTGGCCTGCACTAGCATGGGAGACATCAACATCTGTGACTGAAAAAGTCCAAGTGAATCATGTTCCTGGTCAAGAGCTTGTCCAGAAATCATCAGCCCTAGTTGGTGTCTTAAATAAAGAGCCATCCTTCCTTCTATTGCTTTTGAAACAATGAGGGCAAATTTATGACTAACAGGAAAGTCCACTTGATAGCAACATAAAGAGTGCAACAGTACCTACAGTCCTCAGCTTTATTATCTCTGAAAAAAAACAGTGTTTTTAAAATGGATCTGCTAAAGTGTGACCTCTTAAATGATCTCTGCTAGTGGGTTGTAGCAACAGTTCCCCAGCTGTGCTGTTATTCATAAGTAACCATAGAAATTAAAGTGCTGCCAAGTATGTGCTCTTTGTTTTTTTCGAAGGGCTGAAAGATGATGCAGTGATGTCTTTGCCCCTCCTGACTTAATTCTGAACTCACCCCCTGGCAGCCCTGATGGAGAGGTGAAGATGAGACTGGCTGTTATTGGAAAGCTCTACCATCAGAGAGCTCAGTCAACAATGGCCCTTCTGCCACTGGGATGCTGGTGCATTTTCAAAAGCCCTGCAGCTAGAAATAAGATGTGGTGGGAAGTTATATCCCGTTGTTATTCAGTAATTGCTGTTTTTAATGAAAAATATATTTTGTTTATTTCTATTGAGATTTAACTGAAGCAGTGTTGGTATCTTTAGTCAAATAATTTGTTATGGAAAGAAAAAGTCGTATAAAATCTCTCCTACAGGGACACTTTCAAGTTATTTATTAGCCCACATTGATCTTTGAGTTTTTCTGGGTAATTTTGTTGTTGAATAGGATTCTCTGCCTCTGAAGTGGCATCTAGGCTTTTCCAGTATCCACTAGAGTGGCACAATTCCAATGGGCAGTACTAATCCTGTGTTAGGATGGGATCAATCCTGCTTCTCCCAGTCTCAGAGGGAGGAATTAGCTGACACCCAGCTCCTGTCTTAGAGGCAGCTACAGCTGGGTGAGAGGACCACTCACGATGTTTTGCTGCCCATTTACTGGGCAATTGAAGGACTAAGAAATCCTGGTGTTTTGCTTTTTATTACCCCAATTTCTTTTTTTCCACACCCTGTACTGCCCACATGAGCCAGGTACCCATGGGCAATGACAGCCCAATGTTTTTCTTTTGCTTTTCCTTGACTGGGGAACATCTGTCCTATAGGAAAGGACACAGCTTCCCACCTGCCCAGGAGAATTTAGAGACCATCCACAATGTGGTGCAGTGATTTCTCCTGGAGCTTTTCAAGGGGGAAATCACAGAAGGGAACTTTCTAGCTTGGCATGGCAGCAATAAATTGTGCACAGCAGACTCAATTGTCTCTGAGCACTTCTGGCTTGGCATCAGTGTGGGAGGAAGTAACTCATGTCTCTCTACAAACAGAGTGAAAGAATCACCACGCCAGACCTGTTAATCAAAATTAAACAAAATAATAGATTTGGCAAAAAAAGTTATTATTTCCCTCTGTCACCCTTTGAGGGATTCACTAAAGCCCAGTTTGATTTCACCACAGGAACTTTGTCTAAGGGAAAAAAATCCTTTAAAAAAAATCCTTTAAAATCTGGCTTATGCTTGCCAGATATTCCATGCTGATGTGTACCAAAAATGTTGGATCATAGAAATGTTTGCAGTTCGAAAAACAAAAACAAAACCTCTTCATGTTGGTTCAAATAAGGAAATCATACAAATACCGTGAAGACAAAACTGCCAACTCCAGAGTCCAAATGAATTTAAAAGTCTATATTTAGCTCCTACTATTTCTGTTTCAATTATAAAACATTTCTTGTTAAATACACACCCTCATCTCAAATGCTACACTCAGTGTAGTTACTTGGAACCCCATAATTCATCTCTATTTTTAGTTTGCTCACAAATAAAGGAATGGCAAAGGACAGCAAGTAAATGATTTAGGCTGATATTTTGACAGGACCCTCACAGTTGCTGCACTAGGAATTGCTCTGGAAAAAATCCAAACTTGCCCAACTCCTGTTAAACAACTTCTCTTACAAAGTGTCAGATCTTAAGCAACCCTTTCCCTGCTTTGGGGAAGAGTAGGAGAAAAGGGTACATGAATCCTTGCTAGAGCAGAAGGAGTGGGTTTTCTAAGTGTGCAAATGGCATTAAATGTTGTTTTGTGACCATGGATCACTCCTTGAAAGAGGGAGATCCTTAATTTAAATGCCAGGTCTAGATGTTACTAGGGGTATTAGGCTGTTGGAATTTTTTATCCTGTTTAGATTTTCTTGAAAGATTTGTAATTCCCTAATTGCACATTAGAAACAAAAGTGTTTCCATCTTCTAATAAATGCCAAATTTCTTTCTAGATTCAATTCAAAATGTTCAGCATATGTTCCATGTGCCCTGCTGTCTGCCACAGAGCATTTCAAATTTGCCAGCAGCCTGGACTCAGGAAGTGAAAAAGGGAGGGGAAATGCAGAAACATGATTCAGTCCCACTTGTGGTAAATAACAATGGGCTGAAAAATAGAGGAGTTTATTTTATTTTAAATAGAAAAAAATGTTAATACCTAACATTTTCAGCAGGTTGTAGAAAAAAAAGAAATCCAACTGATGAAAAATCTGGATGGGCAGTGGAGATGTGGGGCCAGGCTGTTCACTCTCCCTCAGGCTCATGCCAAGGTGTGAGGGGTCAGGTCTCAGCAAACCCACTGGACACTCTTAGGGGAATTTCTTTGCTTTACCACTCTGTCACATGCATGGTGCTTTTCCAAGCTCAAGGGGAGTGAGACTAAGCCAACACCAATTTGGCTGAATGAGAATTGGCTTAGTTGCTTGGTATAATTAAATGGGCTCTCACAGGATGAGGTTTGGGAAAAGGAAAATTTAAACTGGAATACAATTTACACCACTTGAACGAAGGAGGATGTGAAGCCTTGCCATAAGGAAAGAAGCTGTTTCTTGTGTCCAAAGCCTTTCAAAACTGGACCACACAAAATCCTAAGTACTTCTCCCAAGAGCAATGATCTACTGGTGGAAAGATGGAAGGGATGAAGTAATATAAGACAGATATTAAACCCTTCTTTGAGGTACAAGGAGGGAGGTATATATCCTCAACAGAGAGAAAAAGGCAGAGGGGTTAAAGGCTAACTCCAAAAAAGTTAGCTATAATTGAATAGTAATATAGTTTTTAAGTGTGATGTGGAAAACTCTAATTTAGTGCTTTAAATCCCAGAAGTTACATTTTACTGGTAGCTCACTTTCTCTTTAAACTTGCACATCCATGCTTGCCTCAATGCAACAGCATGAGGCAAAGCCCAGCCAGGAGCCCTCCTAGGCTGCAGGCATAATGCAAAATCCCCAAAATAATTTTAAAAAATTAAAAAGAAAAGAGAAAATCACCCAGCTTCTCTCATATTTTAGCCCAATTTGTAATCACTAGGATTTGGCATAAAAGGCCAGTTTTGCCCCAGCCTTCTTTCCCTCCAACTATCCTTTGAATGCCATCTCTGAGTTGAGCCTTTGAAAAGTGTCTGTGCTGAGGACACAAGGCCAGATGAGGCCCCTGGATGGGATGATGGGATGAAGGGATGATGGGATGATGGGATGATGGGATGATGGGATGACAGCTGGTCCCAGTGCCCTTGGTACAGCTGCCAGGCCAGGCTGTGTGTGAGGACTGCAGTGACTGCTGGAGCCTCGTAGCCACCATTTCTCTTCACAGAGAAAAGCAAGGCACATCTTCCCAAGAATATTTCTGGGATTCACATTCTCTGAACCTCAGAAAAAGAAGAAACAATTCTTATCTCATTTACTGCTCCTGTGTTGTTCACAAGTGGAATGCATTGTGGAAGATTGTTTACCTGAAGGGAATTGGTAAATGGATTCTGGTGTGAGTGTTTTGATTCACTGACCCATTGAATCCAGGTGTGTGTGTGTTGGGACTGTTGGCTGACAGTCACAAGATTCTGGGCAGAATTGAGCTGAGTTGGGTGCTTGTGCAGATTCAGTTTAGATGGAGTGTAATATAGTGTAGAATAATATAGTATAATAAAGTAATTAATTAGCCTTCTGATATCAACAGAGTCCTCCTCAACATTTCCTGCCTCCGTTGGGGTTGCCCTGATCCTATAGAGCCTGGCTGTGGCACTGGCACCACGAGCTCAGTTATTGTTATCTGTGTCCATCACCAGCCCCACTGTGGTGCCAGCCCAACCCTGGCCATCTCCAGCACTGTCCTGGACACAAGGCTGATGTCCTGAACTTGCAGGGCGATGCCTGCACAGCTGGGGTCCCCAGAGGCTGCACCCCAGCCCCTCAGGGACAGGCAATGCCACCCTTCCCCCTTGCTATAGCCAAGGTTTGCTAAATTCATTAAGAAATCTGCAGGTTTTGCCTTAAATTAGCTACTCTATCAAGAGCTGCAGACAGGAGCAGACACAGCATTGTCATATGTCCAAACTCAGTCCCAAACATTAAACTAGTTAATTATACTGAAGTATGTTTACACAAGCTGACTAAAAGGTAGAAGGTAAATGTTAATGCCTTTGTGTTTATAATGAGAGTAACGTCAGTTTCTTCATACATGGAAGTTTGAAAGCTGCAATGCAGAATAAAAAACTATCACAAGTGTGAGGATTTTTAAAATTAAATATTTATATCATGAGATTATTCAATTTGATTAGAAGGATTTTTGAAAGTAGAATTGGCTTGAAATAGCTGCACATCAAACAGCTACTCTCTCAAACTAAATTCATGAATAAAATATGAAGTCCTATACAGCACTGTGTCACATACATACAGTACAAACATACATACACAAACCATAAAGAAAATGGCTCAGTTTTTCTCTTCAATGCTAGAGAATATTTAAATACAGAACTTTTTTTAAAACATTGAAAACAAAGAGAGGTTTGACACTAGAGCACTTTGCACAGCAATACTTTTGCAGCAGCATATCTCTTTAAAGTAGCAAGAAAATGAGAAGAGTTTCTAGGAAATCTCAAAGACAATGTTAATAAAAGCAACTCACAAAAAAAAGAAAGAATAAGGGAAAACAAAACTGACAACTTTCTTGTAACCACAAGCTTTGATTAAATACTGAATTCACAGTTGCAAAGACATTTGTTCTGCAAAGTATAAAATTTATTGCCTATTCTGAACTGCCTGTGTCCTGTTTTATCAGCATCTGATGTTGCTGATCCCTTGGAAGATATTTGTTTCACACACCCAGTGATGTCTAGTAAGTTCCTTCTCCTAGGAGAGACTAATTTGTTGCAGCAAATTCCCAAAAACCTACAGTGAGCTGGAAATCATCCTAACTCAGCTGTGTCTTCTCGGAATGACACGCACTGACTGGCTGCAGAAAGATGAACTGAAAGTACATAACCTCATTCAATGCTAGGTGGTCCCAAATGTCCCTGGAACAATTCTCCAGTGGTTTTTATTCTTAAACTGATATCACACACTCATGCTATCTCAGAGTGTGAAGTTTGAGCAATATAATGAATCATGGAAGCTGAGGCATTGCAAATACAGACTTACTAAGAGGCTGCAAAAACAGCCCATGAAAAACAGCAGAGCAGCATCTACAGACTTCAATGAACTTTGGGTCAAGCCTTGAAAAGCACTGCCTTCTCCAATGACCAACAAATTAAAAACCAATCAATTTTATTTACTTCAAACTCATGTCCAACTTCTAAGAGCAGAAGCAAGATCACTTTCTGTATTAAGAGTGAAATTCCCTCTGCTTTAAAAGATGCATTTCTTCATCACTAAATGCATTCACAGCCAGCTTCCCCTAATTAATAATGGATCATCTGAGTTGAGAATAATGTCATGGATGGACAGACAACCAGCTCAATCAACAGAGAGTTCAGAAATGTCTCGGTGTTGCATCTCTTCCCTGTGTATTTTTAATAATTTGGACATGAAACTGTCACTTCTGGTCCTAAATTAACTCCAGAAGACAACTTCTGTTGTTAAATCAGAAGTACCACTGGGCTACAATGCTCTCTCATAGGATGGTGCTCACCAAGAGCCCAGGTGAGAGGGAGCCCGGGTTGTGATCAGAGGTTGGAGCATGTCTCCTGTGAAGGCAGTCTAAAAGAGCTGGAATTGCTCAGCCCAGAGAGGAGAAGGCTCCAGGGAGACCTTAGGGCAGATTCCAGTGCCTCAAGGGGATAAAGGAGGGCTGGAGAGGGGATTTGACAAGCGCATGTAGAGATAGGACAATTGGGATGGCTTTAAACTGAAAGAGGGGATTGGATTGGATTGGATTGGATTGGATTGGATTGGATTGGATTGGATAAAAGGAAGGAATTCTTCACTGTGAGGGTGGTGAGACACTGGAATAGGTTGCCCAGAGAGGTTGTGGCCTCCCCATCCCTGGATATGTTCACGACCAGGCTGGATGGGGCTCCGAATAACCTGATCTAGCAGGAGGCATCCCTGTCCATGGCAAGGGATTGGAACTAGATAATCTTCGAGGTGCTTTCCAACCCAAACCATTCTAGGATTCTATGATTACCCTGAAGCTGGATTTCTGGCTATATATAACTGAAATATAATAGAAGGGCCTTGACTGAAGTTTGATGTTGTTGTCATCTTTCCTCTAAAGCACTACAACATCAAGGATTCATCAAAGCATGGAAACGTTTGTGTTATCCAAAATCAGCCCAAACAATACATTTCTAAGTTCTCCTGTCAGAAAACCAACATCAAACACTTGGCATGCTTGACACAACTGGTTTTTAAAAGACAAAAAAAAATCAAATGTTTCCAATGCCTCAGTTGGAAGCACGACATCTCTTTAAGCATGTTCACTTAAGGACTATTCCCCAAACACAGAGGAGTAAAGTGATTTATAATTTGTTTGCAAAAGAGGGTCAAGCCTGTAAACATCAAGGCTGGTGCCATTTTGGTATATTCTGAAGAGTTGAAGGGCTTGGGTTTGCCTGTACAAGAGGCTTCAACTGCAGCTGGTAATGGTATAAACACAGTTGTGCTTAAATACATATGCTTATACTTGTGTAGCTGATTTTGGCCAGGCAAGGAATTATACTGGTAGAAAAGTTTTTATTAATATACATTCATAACTGTATCCAAAACAGCATTATGCCAACATATATATACACTGGAAAAATAATAATACTCTTAAACAATCCCAGCTATACGATTATAGGCACTGCCTCGTCTTCTCAAATGGCTTTTATCCCTCTTCTGAACACTTACTATAAGGATGAAACATATAAAAGTGGATTGCAGTCTAACTTTCCTGCAGAAAATGTAATGTATGGTCCATTTGACATCTTGAAATAACATTAAGCGAACCAAAAAACCTGAAAGTTAGATTTGGCATGTGACATATTTGTAAATCAGCTTTCCATTGCATCAAATCCTCCATTATTTTTAATAATGAAATTGGTGTTGCAGCCTTCAGCTAAGTAAAACATTCACTTAACATGGCTGAATCTTTCAAATGATTATTCAAGGCATGAGCTGGTCTGTTATGCTCTTTATGCTGTGCCTAGAAGCCAAGTAAAGTCTCAGTGGAGGGTAAGTCAGTGAGAGCCTTCCCAGAGGGCTCTGGAGGTTTTAGCAGCTATTCTGCAGAGTAGGTGCCATCAGGTGTGTGCATTTAGGAGAATTCCCAGGAGCAGAGCAGACAGAAAGGTTCCTCTCCCTCTTGCTTGCTTGTTTCACCCTCAGAAGTATTTTTACAGATAACGATGATTCCACAATGATTTTTAATTGTTTGCAAGGACCATTTGGAATTGTATAAAAATTAAGTGTGCATATTTAGTATAAACCTGTACTTACCATTTTGGAGGGTTGTTTTCTAAGGGCTTTTGGCAAATTAGGAAACTCCTGCTGCAGCTGTGAGTACTTTTTATTTAAACATCTGAAATTCCACAGCTATCAGCACATTAGCTTGAGCTTCAGTGACTCGTAAATCTTTCTCAGCCTCTTATTTCATGAGGTCTAGTTCAAGCATTAGATGGAAATTGCATTTTGCAGAGACCATATTTGAGTGCATTACTTAAAGGGAAGCAAATGGATTTTCATTTTAGCAGTAGTCCAGGTAGATACTAGACAGTGTTCAAAAAATCAAGGATCTGGTTTGAGCTAGACAGCAGGTTTTTAATAGAAATAAAAGACAGAGATATTTTTTACCATTAGTAATGACATGAAACATCAGGGATATCTGAAGATCACATTATCTCAGGAACACATTATCTCAAAATGCAGACTCCTTGACACAGCAGCTACCTTGCCAAAAGCTGGTGACAAGGGATCCACCCACCCTAAGAATGCTGTTTGGATTCCCAGTTCTTCAGCCCCACTTTGAACACACCCTGCAGACAATGGCAGGGCTGCTTGCCTGTTTTGAAGCTATCAAGTGCAATCTGAGCCTTTGAAGAGCTCTTTTTAAACATCCATCTTGGACTGACCTGTGATGCAGGTAATGGTATACCTAGTTAAGAAACGAGAAAACTCTTTTGATGATGTTCCAAACGGTTTACCACCCAGGCATCCATTTTTCATGATCCTTAAAACCATGGCCTATTTGAGCCTGCTGAGAGACTCAACATTTTTCTGCACCACAAGAAACTGTGCTGGTGGTTTGGGGCTCCTGCTCAGTGCCATGATCTAAAACTTCCCAAATTTTAGAGAACCTAGGCCAGATCTTCTGCTTTCCATTCCATCATTGTTCTATGGATTTCTTGTCACATCCCTGAAAATGCAAGGATTTGATACCCTTTCTGAAGACCCAGGGTGACTTTTGCCTTGAATGAGGCCCCATCTTAGCCCAGCAGTTTTCTCACAAAGCGAAGATGCAAATCTCCCTCACCACCAAACATCAACACAATTGCACCACTCATGCAGGCAGAGGACCCAGGTTTGCTTTGCCCATAAACTGGGCACAGTGCCTTACCAGTGAAAATAGAGAGACTTTTCACCATTTTCCTCCACCACCCATTCAGCACCTTCTACACAGTGAAATTATCCATTGAGAAACCTCAAGAGAACAAAAGTCAGCCTGAGCACCAACAACCCCGTGGCTTGGATCCCCTCCTGACAGAGCAGTGGGCACTTAGACATGCACTCATTCTTCTGTGGAAGGTGCTCACTAAAGGCTGAGGGGAGCTACAGACAGGAGTGGCTTCACTGTGAAAAAACAATTCCAGGAAAAACATCTGGGCCAAGCTAGACACGGGAAAAATTCTCGTGCACAGAGTGTCTTTAACATTGCATTGCCAAAGACTAGAGATTTAACCTTGTTCTCCCAGCTTTTCTCCTGGCAGAACTGGAACACATCCTGAGAGTGTGCCCCAGGGGACAGGGATGTCATGAAGAAGACTGACAAAATGGTGGCGCTTAGGAACCCTGAGAGGACTTAGGTACTGATCTGCTATCAGGATTTTGAAAGAAATCCATATTTCCAACACCAGAAATGTAGATATCTAGACATGTTCACTGATGGGAATTCCATTTCTTTGAAAGGTATGAAAAAATCCAAGGATCTATGTTTTGGATTTGAGTACCTTAAGCTCCTTTGCAGACCTTGGCCTTTCCTTTTTATCTCTGACACTGATGTCATTCATGGCTTGTGCATTTTTACAGAGCAAGTGACATAATAGTCTACTACAGTCAGTCAATAAAAATCCAAATAGAGCTGCAAAAAGCAAAAGGCTATTTTTTTAAAGCCCTAAACAGGAATTGTGTGGTGTTTAATGGACTACCTGCAGTGTAGGGAATTGCTTTGGGCCAGGTAGAAATGGGGTCCGGAAGTCCTGAACGTAGTCAAAGCAAATAGTTTCCAGACAGTGACAAGGTTTTCAGGATTTATAACACAGGTGATGTAGTGCAAATAGGCAGCCTGCAGAGACACCAATCCTCCACTCCTGCTTCCTGAAAATCAGCTCTGGAGATTTTATTGTCTGTGTGACCATTCTTTTCCAGTGAATTCCCAGGCAGATGCTGCTGTCAGCACATTATGTTTCTCAGAATGGACAATAAAAAGTCAGATGTGTGACCCAGGCTGTGTAACTGCAAAATGGCAGCCCCTCAATGTCTCCATTTTCACCAGTAACTTATGCACCCAGTCAGCACCAGCCACGTAAGCTCTAGCACTGACAACACAGAAAAGCCCAGCACACCATCAGAAGACTATGAATATTCTCCTACCTCTCTTATATATTACAGGTTTTTTCAGCATGTCTATTGAGTAAGATTCTTCATGGAAACAGCAGCAAAGGTTTTGGCAGCTGTAGTGTTTTTTCATCATCTGTTAATGCAGTGGGCAGAACACTCATGCAGCCTGTGAAACACCTATTTCTAGTTGTTTTCTTAGCGTAAGGAATATCAAATTCACACATCCTAGGAATGAGATCTAAACATTGAACTGTTGGAGGATGACTTCATGTACCCTTTTAGACAGCCAGCTTTCACTGGAGTTATAAAAGATTCACTAGGCCAAGAGATAATCCTTCTATTTTCAGTCTAAAGTATTCCTTTATGAGGGCAGACTCACGTTCCAGTCCTTGCTGTAAGACCTGTTTATATATCTTGTCCAATTACTATGGATACTGTAGAAATAGGATGCAAAACTCCTACATGCAGTAAAATTAGAAGAGCGTGTTTGCAGCTTTCAGGGAAACAACCCAACCACTAAATTAGAGTGTTGATTTCATTGCTTCTTCTGTCTCATTCATTTTTCCTTGAGTGTGATCAAAACTGAATAGTACCATCGATAGAAAACCTTTTATTCTCAATTTAGTTGCTCACATTTGTATTTCATTTCATTTCTGATTTGCCCACAACATTGGTAGCATAGGAACACACTCTACAGTGTGCACTCATTGTTTTGTAAAACCAGTTAAAAATAACCAAACCAACAACCTCAAAAGCACAACTCTGATGTTATTTGGCTTCCATCTTCTCTTTTGCAAAACTATATTCTGAGTCTGAAGAAATTTAGTATCGAGCAATAGTTTTAATGTTTAGCTTAATGTTTCACTGAGTTCCTCCTCCTTACTCATGCCCCTTGGGCTACCATTCCTCTTGTTGTTTTCATCTTTAATAAATGTTTTTAGCAGGTTTTCTTCTCTCTCTTAGTCATAATTTGGCAGAAAAAACCACCTTTTTTTTTATCTTCCAATGTTTTTCTAAACTTACTCATTGATTTCTCATTCAATACTGTTAACTCTTCAAATTCAACATGCATTTCTTTATTTTAATTAAATTATTCAATACCTATCCGAAATTTACATATGAAGCACAAAACCACTTGATTCTGGAACTCTACAACGTTAAAAGATGTTTTCTTACTTCTTTGTGTTAAAACTTCTTCACTGACACCAAGATTTCAAAATATCTTTCTCTAGCTATATATCTCATTCCAAAGAAAATTTGGTGGAGAACATATTTTAACATTTTTCCATATTTAATAGCATTTATTCATCCTGAAAGTACTTCAGTGATGTGACTACTATGGCCATCTGGACTTTTCATAAATCTGTGGAAAGGTACTTCCAGACAGTACATCCTTCCTCTTAACTTTGCCCCTTTTTGAGGTATGCTGTTATCTTCCTTTTTTTTTTTTTCCAAGAAAATTTAGAAAAATAATATATTCTCAGCTAGTAGGACTCAGATAGATGAAGCTGGGCAAGATGTCTTCTCCCTCTTCTGTAGATTTTGGCAAGGTCTGACTTCAGTGTTTCTTAGTTTCCATTAACATGATAAATAATGGCTTTTAGTAAAGCTGGGCCTAGCACCAATTCTTGTAATACTTCTTATGTTCATCTTCCCTTCCAAACTGGAACATAGCCATTATCATTAACCTTGATTTATGGTCTCCTGTCTGCTTGCCAGCCTACTTGAAAGTGTAGCTATCCTACTCCTTTTTAATTCATTTCTGAAATGAGATTCCATGCCATGCTATTATAAAGTCCAGATTCAGCAAATATTCTGAATTCCTACTGTGTATTAATCCTGCCACTCCATTTAACCAGAGATGTCACTTTGAGGAGAGCACAAAGCCCAAGGACTGTTAAGAATGAGCATTCCCAGCACAGCAAGAATAGGGGAAATAGGTCTGACAGGTTGAAGAGATGACTCTGGACTTCAGAAATAGTCATATCCCTTTTCAGAGACCTTCTGTTTTATCATTATGCCAAGGAGCCAGCATGAAATTGTCTTTATTCACTTTCCTCCAGAATTCGCAAGCATGGGCTCCATTCATCTGCATAAATAGAAAAATAGTTCATTTCTATTTTACTTATTTCCTAAATACCTTCAGGAAAGTTGACATTCTGAGGGGGAATTGGTTTAGTACAATCTTCCTTGATGCGTTCAACGCAGTTCTATCATGTTGTAAGGACTAAAAGCTGCTCTTTCTCAAAAACTTTTTTAAAATAAGGTTTGTTCTCAGAGGTCTCACTCTGTAATCATCAGTCAAAGGTGTAATTAAGCTTGCTCATTGCTGAAAATTTGTTTCTCCTTGATTTCTTTCCACCTTTGTCTTTACTGATAAGAGGAGTGGAGGCAAGGCAAATCTGATTAATGGAGGTAAGAATTCTGAATCTAGGTAAGGAAAAGCCTCCTCTGAGGCAAACAACCCATTACCCACATAAGAGCACCTGAAGAGCAATGCAGGGGCAGAAATTATCTGCAGCAAATGCAATTAGAAATCTCTCATAATTTCTGAAATAAGGAATATAAGTAAGAGTAGCAATAAATTATCTAGCAAACATTTTATTTATTGGTATTTATTTCTTCTTCCCTCTGTCCCTGTGAGCATTGTTGCACAGGATAAGCAGACTGAGAGACTTTTAGGTGGTGCAAAATACAGTCTACAACTTCTTCAGGAAGGAAAATAATTACCAGCAAAGCTTGAAGCTGGAGAGGTCATTCATTTTCTAGCTTTGATTCTGTAAAATAAACCCCCAACACTGCCAAGAAGCAAAGAGCAACAGTCTCAGTTGCTAACTCTTAGTTTCCATCTCCCTCTAGGGCATCTCATGCTCAAGATTTCATCAGATACACTTTGATCCCATAAGCTGATGCTTCTGCTGTGACCTTGTAGCTGGTGCTTACAGCTGTGTCTGTGCACTAAGATAACAAAAGCAACATAGGAGCCTGAGTAGACAAAATAAATCCCTTTAAGGCAACCAAAATTGTTACACAAGAACACAAGGTGGAAAGGGAAAATGTACATGAGAAAAGACAAAACATTAGGAATTTCTAATGAATTCCTGATGAGAGGGTTGGGGATTAGCTGAAACTGGTAAAACAGGTTTATATGGTTTCTTTGGGCACAGGGCACAGAGAGGTGGAAGGGTATCTTTACTGATCATGAAGTGTAAAAAGGAAGGTGGTGTAGCTATGAGAATTGGGTTACAATTATGGGCATTTCAAGACATTTAATTCTGTTTGCCCCATGGAGTTTTTTGTTGCTCCCCCCAAATTCTAGATGTAAAAAAGGAGGGCTACAGAAAAAAAAAAACATCTTTCTCTGCCAACAAAATCCATTTTGATCCCTGACATTTCTTTCCATTCTCCATATTCTTGCCTACCTCAAATTCAACATAAACTTTGGAAGACATTAGCACACCGATTTGTCTGAAACAACTGTGCTCTTTTCTTCTTTGTTCTAATCCTTTTAACAGCTGCTTTCCAGCAACTTAGAAAGAATTTGGATCTGCTAGATGTTAATTATTACACTGCTTGCCTACTCCTCCCACCATGTGTGTGCCCTGATCCTGTTCTCCTTCACCATAAAATCACGGCAAACTACACCACAGAGGCAGCATTACTGCAAAAACGTTTCTACACACAGAGGTCCTTATCTAGTTATTGCTCAATACTCTCTCAGGGACACTTGACTTCAGTGGGAGCAGAGATTTCAGGTCATGGACTGCAGAGCACAGGAACCCCCACGGAAATTTTATGTAGCAGATCAAGGCAGTGAAGCCCCGCCAACACGGTCCTGTGGGAATACTGACACCACAACTGAGAAGTGTTGACTTCTGCCTCCATTTAGGATATACTGCAAGATCAGAACCTGCATTTATATATCAGCCTAAGGCTGTAAAACCTTTCATGACACTTCAAGTTTGATAAAAACATGTTTGTTACTGTTTTAATATTACTTTTAGCATGACCTTATTTATAGACCTAATAGTAGAGTTAAGATATCCTAGAGGTGGAGTTGGTAGCACTGCCTACTATTAAACATTACTAACACTTCCACTTACAAGGTTCTGTATTTAACAGCATATAGCTTTGCCAGACCTGAATGGTTTGGGCTGCAGTTTTACATGTAGCTCCGAAAATATAGCCTTAGGCTGAATTTTATTGGCAAGTGTCAGCCAAAATTGTGCAACTGTCCAGCTTTCTTCAAGAACAAAACTGAGAAAATTAAATATCTTTTGAAATGTTAAAAGTACACAGACATTTTCTTGGAGAAGCTGGAAGACACCTTGGAAACACAGTGAAAATTATACTTTCTTACATGAAGCACATTTTCACTTCTTTCCACCAAATCTAGACAAAGTTTTACAAGATAAACTTCTATGATATCATAGATCAAATGGGCTCAGCAGAAACAGCTTCTGGTTTAAAAGCTAAACAGCACCAGTTCTGTCCTCAGTGAACATCCACATCTTCTCACATCTCCTGTAGTGCTGGTCTCACAGTGAGAGTTGGAAACAGGACATCTTCCAGATTTCCTCTCTTTGGGGACAGATTCCTTGGTATAGAAACTAGGCAATAAAACTCAAACTGAAACATGAGCTTGGATGGCAGGAAGCACAGAGGAGAAATGGTCTACTAAGAATTGGAGAGGGGGCAAAGACAGACCAGTGAAGGGAAGGACACTGAAAATGAGTGGACCAAGATATAAATCTTTTCTGGAGGATGGAAAGTGAGCCTGGATGAATTACTTGGAATAAGAGGCCCAGAAGAATCAATGCAGTCATAGGAACATGTTGGACAAGGTGAGACATGAAGTGACAAGTTGAGAGTCATAACATACTTTTTTTAGCCTGCAATTGATACCCAGCTTCCTAAGCCTCATCCCTTGCTGTTGCCAGATTGTGGCTGTGAAACCCATTGGTGATCTATAATGCATTTTTCTTCTTCACAGCTGGTCTCTATAAATTATGTCAATGTATTTCTGCTATAAATTATTTAACTGCTTGACAGCACCGTGCTGTGCTCAGCAATGATATATGATGAAATACTTCTATTTCTTTTACAAGATATATGAAATCAGGCCTGGTCAGTAATGGGTGCTGTGGTTTAAGATGACACTGCCATCTAAGCCAGAAATTTTATTTCCTCTGGTGGTTTAACTGTACCAATGGTTCCATCATCTCTAAATGAAGCCTAAAAATGTCTCTTGCATATTCAGTGTGAATTCTGGAGAGGTTTTGGTGAAAATGCTCAGATCTGACTGATGTTGCACTGAACTTGACAAAGAGCATTTGCACAATCTGGTTACCTCACTAATAATTACAGTAATCTCCAGCTAGGACATGGCCTAAAACACAATAAAAGAATTTGAATGCTTCATAGCCAAAAAATCATTATTTGGTAGAAAAAAAACAAATAGGCAGGCTTTTGTTAATTTATTTAGTACAATGATGATGATACTGTGGGCTTGTGTAAAATGCTACTTGATATCAATGGAAGGCAAATGTTTGTGCTAAAAGATTGGTTTCTTAAGATTTCAGTGCCTGACTGTAGTTTCTAGATTTGCCTGGGGCATTTTAAACGATTCTGCATGTGCTGACACTGGTATATATATATATATATATATATATATATATGTATACAATTCTCTAAAATATGAAATATCCCTTGTATATTTTCTTTTTTATCACATGAGATTTCCTTATTTTAGTTCCTGATTGAAGAAATTTTATTCTGGATACCAGAATTTATACGACCCATAGCTCAGTTCAATGTTCAGTTCGTTATTTTTGAAAGCAAAGAAGAAAATTACAAACCATTCTGGATACTTTTTCTGAATTTGCTATATTAAACCAAAAAAAGCACAGATATTTGTTTGTGGTTGGAAAAACCTAAGCTGCCATTGCAGTTCTTTTTCACCTACTGTTGAGGTTAGGAAGATCAGTCACAGTTTTTTCCACAGTTCAGCTTGGCCTCTGCCTTTGTACAGTGACTCTGTGTCACACCAGTGCCAGCAAAGCTACCCATTTCTCTCAGCATCAAACACCAAAAACTCAGCTTCGTGGAATTAAATTCTTCCCCTTTCTTACAGCAGAAAGGTTGAAGCTCACCTGAGCTAAAGCAGGGTATATTTTATCTGTGCTCTCCAAGGCCTCCTACAGCAAGGTGACAGAAAGGTGACTTGTTAGAATTCGTTAGAATTCTGATCAAGCACTGCTGGTTTAGGATTTTCTTGGAAAATCTTTTCACCTTTTTGAAATGGAGGCAATCTGGGGAGATCAATTTTCAGAGGAAGAAATTGTTCCCAAACTTAGGAGTCCCCAGGCTGCATCTTAAAGCAGTGGCTTTAAGATATTTCTTACTGGGTTTGCAGTAAGGCTGCAGGCAAGAGGAGGTCTGGATTGAGTCCTTGGGTTAAATAGAGCAGATTTAGGTCTCTGACAGCTACAGCCAGGGAGGAACCTTGACTGTGAACACTGTGAGGACTTTGGTAGAACAAAGGTACCTATGCCCAATACCTCAGGCTGGATGTTTCCTATCCTGTGCCTATCTGGGATACAGGCAGGAGCCATTCCTCCAGCTTTGCCCACAGGTCCACTTTAGAGAGATTGCTAACCTTAAAGAAGACAGAATACTGTTTGTGTATGTAGTATAAGTTTTCCTCCCATAGTCTCTTCAAAAAAGTTTCAGTGCAGATTTGATCTGTGCTGAGTGGACCAAAACACAAGACTCCCTCCTCCACACCAGCCACAAGTTGCATACTCCTTCTGGCTTTGTTCCCTCTTGGACCTTGGATTCCTGTTGGCTTAGTGGAGAGGGAGAGCTCCAGTTCTCCCCAGCCCAGCCCAGCCCAGGGCCAGAGCTCTGCTCTCTGGCATGAAAGCACAGCTGAATGCCCCTCATTCAGTGCCTGCCTGGCCCAGCTCCTTGCCTGGTAAGAGCTTAAAGCATAAGACTCACAAAACAAGGGAATCACTTCTGTCTTGAGGAGCACTGTTTTTAAAGGAAACCATGAAGCATTATTCTCTCAAAAACCAGATGTAAATCTCTAGCCACAGAAGACCCTCTAAACTCTGAAATGTATGGATACATCATTCTGTAGGCTTGAGTCCAGAGTCTATGCTCTGGAGAGGGATAGTATTCATAACACATAAAACCCCCATTCTTTTCCTATTGGTTAGGATTAGGCATCCCCTTGCTTAATACATGTGTTATGTATTTTCCAAGATGTCCAGTTTTCCCCCTGCTCTTCAAAGGGAGCCCATGCACTTTCATACACACTCATTCTCTGCACTCAGAGGGTCAATGAATTAAAAATCCTGGTGCATCAAAGTTCTTTCAGGAAAACAACCTATGGGCTGGATCCATATAATTAAATTTCTTGTCTGTGTATGTAATAAAATTTGGTATCTCAATTTACTTGGCCTATTTGAAACATCCAACACCAATAACTTACCCTCAAAAGAGAAAAACAATTTATAGTGTGACAAGCAGAATGTTTACAAAACACATTACAGAATCAAAACACTGATTTTTTTGGATACAGAAATGGAGACATAAAGGCTCTGTATAAAAGAGTCATGGAAAACCACTGGCTGGACTGTTGCATTTCATGATTCCAAGTTAATACTTTCTGATCCGGCCACTGAAGCCACCCAGCATATTCTGATGAAACCTGTGCAAGTGATTTGCCAATATTAGTGGAAGAACTGGCTCAGTCTGTACTCCCTTCTCCTTAGTGTGAATGGGATTACAGAGACAAATACTATCACACACATTGACATTTTCCAGTTATTGTCTGAAGTGTTGCTAATGCCAAGAAATGAAACAAGAAATGAAATTTCTCTTAGGATTCCCTCAACCACACCAGTTATCACTGAATGGTAGAAGGATATAACCTGAATCTCAAATTCCCTAAGTCATATGGGAATATTTTCCTGGTAGAATAATACAAGGACTATACATTACTGATTGTTTGCCCTTTTCCTACCCTATTTAAGATGTTACTGGCTAGTACCAAAAGTACAGAATCCTTTGCTAAACAGATATTTGCTCTTTCTGTGCCATCTAAAGTCCATTATTTCCCTGCTGGCTATGAGGAAATGCTAAGACATTTGGGATTGTTCAGCCTGGAGAAGAGAAGGCATCAGGATGAGCTAATTGTGGCCTTCTGGTGCCTGAAGGGGGCCTACAGGGAGGATGGAGAGAGGCTGCAGGAGCTTGCAGTGACAGGCCAGGGAGAATGGCTCCAGCCTGCAGGAGAGAGGTTGAGCTCAGGTGTTTGGAAGAGCTTTTCTGTGAGGGTGGTGAGACACTGGGATGGATTGCTCCGAGAAGTTGTGGATGCCCCATCCCTGGAAGTGTTCAAGGACACTTTGGAGCTCTGAGCAGCCTGGTCTAGTGAAAGGCATCACTGTCTGTGGCAGGAGGGGTGGAAATAGAAGGTCTTTATGGTCCCTTCCAACTCAAGTCATTCTACAATGCATTTTATGATCTGTCTTTTTGTTCTGAAAACTAACACATTACCCATACCACCAAATCCATTTGAATCATAATCTTTAGTCTCATACTATCAAGAAAGCTACATGTTCCAAAGTATGAAATCTTAATCATATGGATCAAGAAACAAAAGGAGGCTTAGCCATTCATTAAGCCTACATATTTTTGGGCTGCCATCAGCTTCAACCTACTACATTGTTGGTTGTTCTGGGTTGTCTTCAAATCTCACTGTGCTGCAACATTCTTCTGCAAAACTTCAGAAATAACACTACTTAGACATATTTAAGGAATATGTATCCAATACATGTCATGCCAATAGATGTCATTAGTAAGTATCCAGGTAAAAAAATTAGAATTGCATCATCACACACTTGAGTTATACAAGTTAAAAATAATTTCCCTTCTACACAGTAGAGAATTATAGGAAGGAAAAAAAGGTGTCTAACACCTTGAAAAGGGTTAAACAACAATTATTTGACCTCCAATACTTTGAAAGGAAAATAACACTGCTCTAGTATTGAATATACTCAGTGTTTATGAAAAACTATCAACACAAAAAAATCTGTCAGATTCTCTTGCATCATTTTCATCTTTCTGTGCTTTTATTGTTTATATACCCATGGTTTTTCTCTCCATGACTCAGACATGCATCATCACTATTTCTGGGAAAATATTATTGACATTTTGTCCTTGGGTGTCTGTCACTTGTGGAGGGGGAGGGCTGAGGCTATCTAATGCATGGAATGTAGGTCATAAAAAGCTGAGGGCACTCAAGATGTTTTTGAACCAGAAAACAGACATTACTGGAATGGGAAAATAAGGAATTAGATGGCTTCATGTGATTTAATTTTAGATGCTTCACTGAAACACCACAGCTGCTCTGCTGGTAGCATATTTTCTGGAGAAAATTAGCTGTGTTCTAACAATGGTTCAGTGCTGGTAGACAAAGTGAGAAAAAGTCAGCAATTAAATGGAATTTCTTTTTTCCCTCTGCAGAAATATTGGGGAACTCAACATTCCTCCAATTCAGCTAGCTCATCCATGGAAGCTGCAAGGTGCAAGCTGAAGCTTAGACACTACCTCACCACCTCCAGCCCCATCCAAGGCAATTCGTAAAGAGCACTTCACATCACTGACAAAGGAATTTGGGACAGTTGGAAAGTGCTTCACAAGTTTTTTCCATTCCAATTCTTCATTCTGGGCGGTCCTTACCAGACCCTGCTCTGGGTTTTGGCTCTTCTCTACCCAAAGCTGGCCAGAATAATTTCAGTTATATAACATTTGCCAGACACTCCTCTATTCTTCAGCCTGTCTCTTTTCACCACATAACCCAGAGTTTCAATTTGCCTAAGAGCATTTTCTCCCCTTCCTACTTTATCAAATTCTCTCCTTGATTGTCATTATCTCTGTGGGAATCTCTACAAATATTTAAAACTATTTCATATCCCTAACTGCTTCTTCAGAGCTCAGATGTTAATACATTATGCTGCTGTCTCCCTGGTCACTGTTGAATGAGTACCCAACAACAGTTACAAAAGGAGGTATTCATATCTCAGCAATTGGAATCTTGTCACAGATATATTTTATGAAAAATCCTTTCCTTAGGATGTTTTTCTCCTGAGAAACTGAGAGGCCTCAGGAAAAAATGTAAACAATGGTTATCTGCTGCTGTGGAATGCAACAGGTGGATCTGTGACTGGTCTCATGTAGTTGTTTCTAAATAATGGCCAATCACAGTCAGCTGGCTCAGACTCTCTGTCTGAGACACAAGCCTTTGTTATTTTTTCCTTCTTTTTCTATTCTTAGCCAGCCTTCTGATGAAATCCTTTCTTCTATTCTTTAGTATAGTTTTAATATAATATATATCATAAAATAATAAATCAAGCCTTCTGAAACATGGAGTCAGATCTTCCTCTCTTCCCTCATCCTAAGACCCCTGTGAACACCGTCAGAGAATCTTTCTTAGGAAGCTCTCATTTCCCATGAAGTCAGTGGAGAATGCTGTTTTATCTAACTTTGGTACATGTACTAGGCATGGGGAATATCCTTAAACAACTCTAAATACATGACAGAGGCTTTAGAGGCATTCATGTAGGAAATATAATTTTCTTCTAGGAAAGCAGAAGTCTCCCTTTCATGGCTGTGTGTTCCACCTAAGTGGAGTTCCACCTAAGTTTTTGTGGAACTAGGAGGAGTGATGACTTGCAGGGCACAAAAACACTGCTGTTGATCCATGTTATTGGTCCTTTTGATATTCTGTTCCCCTCCCTCTGGCCTTACCCAGTGCTGTGTGATGGGCAGGTGTTGGTCACAGCCTGGGCACGATCCTGAGCCCACATCTCACTCATGCCCTGGAGCTGGCCTTGCATGGTTAATCCCTCATAGCCAGGTGGTTACTGAGCATTTTGAAGACTACTGACCCCAGTGATTTCCAAACCAATGTTTATGCAAATGGGAGGCACAGGATGTTTAATGTCTGTCTGCTACACTTCTAGTGCAGTCACCAGAAACCATGCAATCCTCTATCATTATTTAATAGCTCACTTGAGAATAGCAGCCTGATTGCCCTTTCAGCAGTTGTGGCCCAGAAAATGCAAGATTACACAACTTCAGTCACTTCTTGACAGCTTACAAGAAAGTAAATTTAAAAGGTCTTTGTGGGGTTGGAAATTTCTGATTGCAGAAGCCCAATCTTAAATGAAACACCATAAAACACTACCAGGGAATAAAAGACATTCTTTCAGAGTTACAGAAAAATTCACATTGCAGGTAATTTCTCAGTAGAAGTGCCTACCAGGAATCCTCTAGTTTGTCTGCAAATGTAATAAAGTCCAGGAGAGGAAGCAGAGTTGGAGATAAATGATGCAGAAGGATCTCTGCAGGGGCAATGAGAAAAAAGACACCATCTGAAAATATATATGATCATAGTCCACCTGATTTTTAACAGTAATGGGAAAGAATTAAGAAAAATAAATTTCAAAGTGCCAATTCAAATGTACATAAGTTGTAGTAGATCTAATTAGTCCTCATAAAGGCTTGAAGGGAATGGCTGCAAATGGTAGATTGATCAGAACTTAATCAAAAAGGAGAAAATAAATTTGCCTATAAAAATCTCACCTGAAAGTAACATATTCACAACCCAGACATTCTGGATTTTCCTGTAATAGCCAAAGCATAAGACAAGAAAAAGTACTAAAATGTCATTTAGTCTGAGAGAAAAAAAATTGTACGGATGCACTGGTTGAACACAATAGAACTCCAGATATGAGTGAGGCTGTCAGCATAAGTTTTCCTGAGTAATTAATTCACAGAGAAGAAAAAATTCAAAGGTAAAGTAATTAGGAATACCTGCACCAAACTGGAGAGACGAGTTAAATCAGATGTTTTAATTACTGACAGGGCTGTGTTTCACACGTGCTTTATCACTTGGATTACTATCAATAAGTAAATGAAACAATTAAAGACAGTACAGAATGCAAAATAAACCTTGATTAAAGGAACCAAACAACTTTAAATCCATTTCAGCTAAGGCTTAATACTGAAAAGCATCAGACTGTTAACTTCTATTCCAGTCATTCAGTTAGAGCCTGAACTGCAATGTTTGAAAATTAACAGACTCCCACAGGAACACAGAATTTCAATATAGAGTGCTCTTGCATGTCTTTTTCCACTTGATCTACCTGATACAAAACTAGTAGAATAAGGGCAGATTGCAAGTGAGTCTGAATTTAAAAAATCTGGATATGTTATTAAATGCAGACAATAAGCAGTAGTAAGCACACAGGGAAAATTCTATACTTCAAGCCATGATTTTTCTTTTCAAGAACATTTTTGCAGCTCTGCTCTTTATATAAACTGAGACTCCTCAAGTTCCATCTGCCCCATTCTGCAATTCTCTGCTGATACATTCTGCAATCCAAGTAAGTACCAAAGCCCTCAAATATTATATAGAAAATATACATTCCAGACCTTCAAAGCCTTTGAAAGCAAAGCCTCTTTCAGCTTTTCCTTGACAAGATCTAGTGGGACAGACACACCAGCTGCTCAGACCTGAAAAAGGGCTTTTTGAAACAAAAAATGTGAGTATAGCAAATATTCAAAATGAGACTGCAGCATATACAGACTGCCTGAAAATTAGGAACAAATCAAAGCTGTGACACCTGTAGTGGTATTTGTATTATACAGGCAGTATTAGCAACTGGCAGCATCCTGGTTTAAACAATCAATCAGCCATCTCTTTGACTTGGCTCACTATCAGGTGGCATAGTTAAAGAAAATAAGTCCCTGGAAGACTGAAAAATTCTCAAATTAATAAGATGCTTACAGTTAAAACCAATTCATGGCAGATTTTGCCACAGAGTAGATAACTTGCATATCAGTGAATGGTATACATCATTCCGTGACAGTTTCAGTCAATTATGTACTCTCTTCTGATAAAAACAAGAACAGATTTTTAAAGCTTTATCTATAGAAACTTTCTATTTTCCAATGGTTTAATTTGTGAAGGAAACAGAACTCTGCTTTCCACTGGAGAGGAAGGCAGGTGGGGTGGTGGTATACCTGTGGGACTCTAGAAAAAGACAGGAAAAGTCTTGCCTGATCAGTATTTCAGTTGCCCTCCATTTTTACATTTTTCCTCCATGATCAGGCTGAAAGCCACTGAGAGGATTTCTCCCTGGCTCCATGCTATGGAATGAATACAATCACTGGAGCAGAAAGATTGGACACAGCTCTCATGCTGATACTAATGAGGTTCCTGGTATAATTTCCATACCCCCTCTAAGCTGATGCTATAAATAACAATCAATGCAACCTTACATGGCTAAGTCTTGATAAAGTTTCTGATGGTGCCAAAATATCCTATTTCTCTGCCTGCCAGCTGCTTTCAATAAAGTGCCTTCCATCTTGTGGAGCTGTGTTTGCATTACCCTCCTCCCCCTGAGCTGCTTACAGTGATGCTTACAGTTGGGTCAAACTTTTTCCCCTGTCTTGCCCTTTTGCCTCTGTATAAAAAGTAGGCTCATTATTCTCTGGAGCCACCCACAAAGAAGAAAGGATATGTATATACCACCTCTTTCTGAAAGCATTTCACATTGATTTAAGACTTTCTTCCACTCAGGGCTCACTTGCACTGCTCTTAGTGAAAGCTCTCTAAAAATGGCCAGTAACTAATGACAAATAAAAATAAAGTTGAGTGGAAGGAAAAGAGCTCTAAAGCTGACAAGTACACAGAGACCTTTTGTCCTAGCCTTATCACAGCTGCATTGACATTGGATAGAGGCAGAGAGGCAGCTGTGGGTTGGAGGTTTGTCAGGATTGATGGGACTTGAGAAGCATTTCAATATTGCAATACTGGACCTCTGTATCTAATCTCAGTTAAGACTTATTTCAGATAGCTTCTCAGACCCCAATGCTCATAATCCAGTCTGGTTTCTGGTTTTTTCCCTTAGGGCAGGAATCATACAGAACTCCCAGAACACTGAGTAAGAAAATCCAGTTCTCCCAATTCTTATTTCCTGTACAATTAGACAATGTATTTGTTATAATTTATGAAAGGAATCTGTTCAGAACTTAAAGGTCAACTGGCCTGAATGGAACTAAATTCTTGCCCTGTGTGCAAAGGAAGAAATAGAAGACATGGAAAAAAACAACCAATAAACCAACCAAAAAAACCTGAACCTTTCCATAGTGTCCAAGTTCCAGTAAGTGCAGAAGTGAAGCAATTGCTGTCCCTTCTTCCTTTAAATGAGTAAGCACATGGCTGAGTGCAGCACCTCTGCTGGATGGGCTGGTCTGGCAGGCACAGCTCAGAGCCCACCCTGGGACAAGGCCTTGAACAGAGCAGGGAGGCTGAGGTGGAGGTGAGGGTTTCCATGCATGCCCAGGACTGACCCCAGAATTGCCCAGTCCATGACTGCCCACGTTCACTGAACTTCTCCTGTGGCTCCACTGTTGCACCCCAGCCTGTCAGAAAATTTCACAGGTGAAGTCTTTTACTATTGATGAGGAAACAGTTTAAAAAAGTGTATTCCAACACTCCTGCTTGTGCACTAAGCCATATGCCAGGCAGGCAAAATATCTCAGACTAAATTTTTTGGGAAATCTATCAAACCACAAACCCAGGCTAAGTCAGAGTGAGTGTGGGAGTCAATGCACTTATTTAGAGCTCAGTAGTGCGGGGCTACAGGCTGTGCACACAGAGAGAGGAGTCAGTTGTTGCTCTGAAGCAGTTCCAGTCCACAGTAGGAAAGGAGACCCAATTCACTGTGGTACATGAAGCAGTAAATGTTCAATTTTCTAAAGGGAATTTTAATTCATTTATGCCCCAGAAAGGAAAATCCTAATAATAGTCTTATCTGAACTACATCTACTTTATTTGGAACTGGAAAGCAGGGTTGTAAAGGTTATTTTGCGAGATCTGATAACTCTTAACTAAAGGATAGAATTTTATTACTTGCTATTGAGAATTGGATTAAAGCTATTCTATTGGAGTCTTCTTAAACTTCCATTATTGGTCATACTACCTTCTGTATCACCATAAATGGATTTAGAAAAGTAACTGGAAAAAGATCTGATCTAATTGCAGAAGTAAGTACAGGCTCAAGATTCAAGGCTATGATGTTATGGGTTACTTTTTCAGTTTTCAGCCAAATATTTTTAAGGCATTCTTACAAAAGGCCACCACTAATTGGGAGATTCTCCCAGAGGAACAAAATATCTGCTGTAACAAAACAGTTGCCACAATTTGTAGAGTTAAAAAGAGATATCTGTTCATATTCAATTCCTGTTTGAACAATGAGATAGTGTTGCAAGAGATGTCATAAGAATTATTTGTGTTTGAAAAAATGTGTCTCCAGGCTATAAGAGGCAAGGGGCAACACTGAATTTGAGTGTTTCTATCCGTACACCCAGCTCCAAAATAAATGTTATGAAACTTGGTGTGATTAAATTTTGGCTTTGGTGTGATTAAATTTTATCTTACTGCTGCATCAGTATTGAAAATATGGTTCTGTTTGTTCTGTATTTATACATCAGAGGTAGACTGAAAAACTCTTACAATATCAGAGACTGCAACAAGATTTTTCTATTGCATCTCATTCTAATTATACATTGGATCTGGTATTTTGAATTGTAAGTTATTATTTTGATTCTTGAGATACCCCTCCATTAACCTAAGAAAAAAGTAATGTGACATCTGGGCTGTTTCTGTGGGACTGTGTGCTCTGGTTTCTCTATCAAGTAATTGCAGTTACTTGTGGCTTTATATTTCTCACTTCAACAGCAGCATTGGCCCTGTAGTCTAAAAGCCTTCACTATTTAGTAAATGCCAAACTAACCCTGCACTCAGCACAGGTGAGGTCACATCTCAAGTTCTGTGTTCAGTTCTGGGCCCCTCCCAAGAGGAAAGACACTGAGGGGCTGGAGAGTGGCCAGACAAGGACAATGGGGCTGGGGAAGGGTCTGGAGCAGAATTCTGATGAGGAGCAGCTGAGGGAGCTGGGGGCTTTCAGCCTGGAGAAAAGGAGGCTCAGGAGGGACCCTATGGCTCACCAAAAGCACTGGAAGGAGGCTGTGCCAGTGGGGTTCAGCCCCTTCTCCCAGATAACAGGACAAGAGCAAACAGCCTTCAGTGGTGCCACAGGAGGTTCAGATTGTATATTAGGAAATCTTTGATCATGGAAAGGGTTATCAAGCACTGGAAGTGACTACCCAGGGAGTCACCATTGCTGGGGGTACTTAAAAAAGGTGTAGCTGTGACACTCATGGCCTTGGCAGTGCTGGGTTAAGGGTTGGACTCAAGGAAATTGGAGGACTTTTCCAACCTAAGTGATTCTTTGAATCTATGATTAAAATTCAGGGTACATCTAAGCTGGTCTAAAACTCTGATTTGAGGACAGCATTTTCTTAGATGTTAAACTTACTCTGTTTTATTTAGCTAAAAAGTGCAGACCATTACATAATCCTATTATTTTTACCAACTGCATGCATTCCTTGAGAAGAGCATTAGAGAATAACACCCAGTGACTGCACAGTCACATTTTTACTGATTACCACAGTAAGGTCAAGTCAGGTGAGGACAGAACAAAAATACATAAAATGGAATAGGGTAGCATTGAATAGGAGAGGCCAAGCCAGGCCAGAACTAGGTTGGCCTCCATTTGATTTGAAATATTTATATCTGCTATGTATTTGTAATTTGATTCTTGCAGTGTTTCAAAGTGATCTGAACACTTTTAGCTTTGTTTCTTCAGAAGAAGTCAGCTTAGTAATTTATACAGATCCTAAAACTGGCAGTATATTTTCAACTTGACCACTTGGCTCAAATCCAGGTCACCCCTTAACATAAAATTATAACTATTTCATGACAGATGCAAAAGGACTTTGTTGATCTTAGACCAGATCTTAACAGCTTGTAACTTACCACAAAGACAAGTACCTTGTTTGTACTTGCAATAAATATGGAAGGGATTGACTGGTGTCTGGATTTACTCCCTGCCTTTTTCTTATTGCTTCTCAGTGTCACAACTGAAAAGGAAGTCCAGCAAAATTTATCAGATAATGGGGTTTTTTCCCCCCAAAAATAAAAGCTTATTTTTAGGAAAATACTGGTTTCCATCATGTAAAGAACCTTTTTTATTTACCTGCATTTCATGATAAACTAATGAATAAATCTTGCCTCACTACATCTCCCTCCTGGGATTTAGGATATTTCATATGGATAATAAAAATGTAGCTATTCTTGTTAAAAAGTTATCATCTTTCTGATTTCTCTGTTCATAAATCCTCCTTTTCTTTGCTTGATATGCAAAGCTTGTCTGCTGCCTTTATTTGGAAAAGTCAACTTGGCAAACAGCAAAGGCTGGGAGTAGAAAGACAGGGATAAAAAAGATAGAGGTTATTTAATTTGACAACCTGACCTTAGTGGTGAAGCACAGAACACAAAGCTCTAGCATGATCCCTAAAGGGTCTTCTGAAGGCTTTAGCAGCAGCAAGGCTGGATGCTTTCTTGCATCTTGAGGTATCAAAGGAAATGGAATAAATCTTGTCTTCTATTTTCCCCCTCAGAACTGGCTTTCTCAGAAGCCTTGCCAGTATCCAAATAGCTGCCTTATGAGTTTATACTCTATAAAGTGCACAGATTACTTGATTTACTTCAAAATTGCCTACTACTATATTATTCCATGCCTAAAAATAGGGAAAATCAGACAGCCTGTACATATCCTGATTTCTAACAGATTTATAAGGAGGCTGACAGGTAACTTACTTGTAGTTGGCCACTTCTAGCACACCTCAAAACCCTCAGCTGGTTTTCATATTCAAACACCCCAACAGCTCCCAGATATTTCAGACCTTCCAGAACCAAACACATTGTTAATGAACAAAGATGTTTATGGGGGTTTTTCCTGTTCCTACTTGTTGTAATGTTAATTTGTAGGTAGGTGCTAATGGAGGCTGCCTTCAAAAGAACCTGACCCTTTGAGACAAGTGTTTGCTGAGGTTGAGCAGGTAAGATCTGTGAACACAGGCACAATTTTAGCATTTGGGGTTTTTTCCTGCAGTCAGTCCCTATAAAAATTGGAGAGAATCCTTGTGCTTTAACTTCTCTGAGTTTTGACCCAAGCACCAGTCACTTCCTCTCAGAAGGTAAAAGCAAATGGAAGAGCTTCTGGCAAGGCAGGATTGGTCTTGTTTTGACTTATTAGCTTTGAGTATTTCCTATGGTATGAAGTATGGCCCTAACTTATAAAGGACAAAGGAGAAATTAGCTAAGGGATAGTTTAATTTTATATTTACTATTCTGCCTTTTAATTGCAAGAACCTTACTATCCTAAGAGAATGTTCTAGTTGAGATTTGACACACAAAGAAAACATATATAAAAATCAAAAAGAACACAAAAACACAAACTCCCAGCACTGACTCTTTCTAATAAAGGGGAAACAGGGTATGACTTTACCCAGGAAAACATGATAGAGAATAGGTGGTGACTCATCAGGATCAAAAAATGATTAAAATATAAACTGTCAGCTGAAAAATCAGCCCAAATGAAACTTTCTGATGCCTAGAGACAGCACCCTGACTAATTGGCCATGCTGTCTTTAGCCTGCTCAGACACTGAATTCAGGCATCTAGAAAAGCACATGTTCACAGCCATAAGCTAAGGTTTCAGTGAAGGGACTGAATAGCAGAGAGGAGCCAGTGTCCATTTAGACATCTGTCTCCTTGCAGCCCACACAGGCCCAGTGAGTTGTGTTATTTTAAATCACATAGAGGCAGAATTTGCAATTTGATAGCATAATCTTATTTTCCCTGAGTTTTCAGAATGCTTTGTGCTAGCAGTGCTACCAGTTACATCTAATAGATGCAGGAAGTGAAGCAAAGGAGGAGTTAAACAACCAGTCCACCACAGATCACAGTCTGGAACAGATTTAAACTGCAACCCCACTACTTTTCAAGTTGCAGAAAACTTGTTATCTGTATAAATTCAGGGCATATTTACCACAGCCACCTCCTCCCTTGCCCTCTTCCTGCCCCAAGATTCTCATTCCTGTGAGATTCTCATTCCTGGTCAGATTTTTTTAATGTCTGCTAGCCACAAAATTCATCTGTGATCTCCCTGGTGAATACCTCTACAATTTTTATATTCTCTTTTATAATAGTTTCTACTTTTTGTATCTTATGTTTGCATAGACAGCATATGCACACACAACATGAATACACCATGTCTATTTTGTGGTGTATATAAGCTGGAACTCATTAGAAGTGTGTGCTGTGTCTTCATCTCTCATAAGACCAGGGCTGCTATGAACTTGCTACCTATGGCAGAGGAAACACAGGTTGGACTGGCAAATTGTGATTACTTGCAGAGATTTGGAGGGATTTTTTAATACTGGAAACCCAAAAATTCCAGCATGGACCAGATTTCAGTATTCACCAAAATCACATGCTCAACTTCAAGCACATGTTTTCTTTCCCAGATTTTAGGATCAGGTCCTGGGATTCTGTGGTGTATTTGTGCTGGACCCACAGACAGATTATTTGTTAAGCAGACAAAGCTCCTGTTCCTGGAACTGAGGGGCAGATGAGTATTAATTTCAGAGATATTTAACCTACCTGTTTTCTCTTTCAGGATTTTAGTTACCTTACACTGTCAGTCACTCTCCTGTTTCAGTGTTTACCAAGGCTATTGAGACTCAGCATGGCAAATGAGCAGAATTGTTTTGATGCATTGTTGTAACAGACTATGAACATCTCCTCTGTTTTCAGAAACATTTACCATAGCAGCTGAAGAACGATTTTTCAAAATACAGCTATGGGATTAGGTCTTGGGTCCCAGAACATCTCCTATGCCCCTAACACACCCTTCTCTAATTCTCCTAATCTCTGCACACACACAAAAGAAAGTTAAATGACCTACAGTGACTCGGTCTTTCTTTTCTGTTTTCAGGGGAAAATTTCAATCTAAACAAAATCTATCCTGTGTAGTATATTATTATCAATATGACTTTCTATTTGTTGAAATTGGCACAATTAGAGCTGGGGAATTATCAGTGAAAATGAACTGCTGCTAAACATCACTAAGTATTTAGCCTTAATGTCATGCAGATCTTTCCTATTTTGTATAAATTTAAATGCTGGACATGAAGTTGTTTCTCAAAATGGTGTGATTTTAGCTAAAGATGCCCAATATGGAGCAAACCCCACATTTTTAAAATGTGTTTTATACAGCTGCCATTAAAAATTTGAAAAATTTCCTTCTTGCCTTCTTCTGGACATGTAATGTGCCCTGTGATGTAATTTATTTTATTTTATTTCTGTCTGAGCTGTTGATGTGTTCGTAGAAAGATGAATGAACCTCAAAATGTGCCTCTGTAATTAGGAGCATCGAGATGAACCTGAGGGGAGTCTTTCCTCCAATAAAGATGTTTACATTCTGGTGCTTACTCCCCTAAATCAGGACACAAACCAGTGCTGTGGTGTTACATACTGCCACACACATACAAATTTTGTCTTATGGCCAGTGTCTAGGAAATAAAATACCACCCACAGTGAATCATGTAATCTATAAGGTATTCATGAAATACCACCTACATCTTCTGGAGAATCTGGACCTCAGATCCCATGGGAATGGGACTGTGTAAAGATGCAGTTAAATAAACCTCTGTATCATCCAACCACTCTGAACCACAGCAAGAGCAAGCTGAGCTTCAGGCCAGCATTGCTTTTCTCTTCTCCTTCATTTTCCTCCATGCTAATAATGAAAGCAGGATGGTGGGGAGCTCATTTTTCACTCTTTGACATCCCCTTTCTTGTTTTTCTCTAAAAATAGAAAGGACCACAGAGGCTTGATTTCACAGAGTGTATATCTATCACTGTAAGCCCACACTGCACATGCAAATGAAAATGTGCCAAGAGCTGTTCAAAATCTGTGATATTTTAACTGCAAAACTTTCTACTCACTGACCACCTTAAGCTTAAGTATCTCTTTGCATTTACCCCCCAAATCTCAGGGACCTAAACAAGACGATGACTGCAGCAATTTTTTTGTGTATTAGAAGTAAATGTAAACAGGAATCAGTTTTCAGGAGAAAAGAAAACTATATTTTATGCTGATTTATCACCTGCAGAGTTATGTTCTCAAACAGATGGAGGTAGGTATCAGCAAGCTGGGGGATGTAACTTCTGCCCAGCTGTTGTAATTAATGGCAATTGCTGCAAACTCTCACAGTTCCATACACAGGCAAAGGTATGCCTGGCCTGCAGCAGTCAGCAGAATCACAGAAACCCACCCAAATTGCATGGCAGGCCTTTGTTGGATGACAAAGTAACTTCCAGGTATCTTTTACAGGGTCTTTCTGTCTTAGTCTTTCATCCCAGAATCTGACTCCATGCTATTAGGGTTGTCAGCATTAGCAATTTACTCTGCTGGGTGTATAATGTATAAAATAAATTTTGTTTTATGAAAACACTGCCCATTTAAAAAGTTATCTTAGACAAGGTTCACCTCTCTCTTAAGAAAATACTGATTTTATTTAATTACCTACCATCTTTCAAGGCAAAATAGTTTCAGAAATTTTTCAAATATTGTTCCAATTAAAGGAAAATTTGTAATGCCAACCAGTACAAAAAGTGTAAAAATTAGTATTTTTATTTTCAACACAAATATTAAATTGTTTAAATGGCATAAATAAGCTGTAGTAAAGCTTGCTTTATTCTAGAAGGTAGTGGTGATGCAGAGAACTTTGCCAGGCTGCCTTCAGAGGCTGCTCTCTTTCAATTTGCCAGAATTTACTCGTGTGTCTTTTTACTGCAGCTGATGCTGCAGATGTCTGTGAAGCAAAAGCAAACAAACAGAATACACAAAAAAACCCTCAAAACAAAACAACCAACCCTCCCCAAAAAAACATTGCAGCTCCTTCATATAATCTTCAGTTTCTTGGTTGCATAGCCTCATACCAATAAGATTAAAGACATTGATCAGCAAGAGCTCATAATTTCTCCTTAAAAATCTCAGAAGCACTCAGAAAATTTGCTTCAAAAATAAAACCAACAAAACCAAAGACCATGTGTACACATATTTTGGGGGAAAAACATGCAAAACAATGGTATATATTCATCATTGCACCTCTCACCACTTTCTCAGATTTCACCCACTGACTTTCCTCTTCATATAGCATCTGACATCCCAAACCTCTGAGAAACTGCAAAGAGTTTTTCAAAACATCAGAACTCCCTTAACCTGCTGCAAAAGTTTCTCTGCTTTTCTCTAAAAGGGGAATTTCACTGTAAGATTTATGGGCCAGAATGGCAATATTTAACCTCACAGAAGTAACACATTTCAGATGTAGAAGTCTTTCTGCAGGGGCACAGCTGGCAGCTTTATGCCCTTAATGTGAGCAATAGATCATTTTCCAGCAGGATGCACACCTGGCAGTGGGTGACATGCAGGGGCAAACAGAGCACTGGTGTCCAAGCACAAGGACTACCAACAGGATGGACTTCCAAACTCAGATACTTTTATGTACATAGAAAAGGGTTTGGGGAGCATTTCTGCTGGTTGAGGTGTATTTTCCTATGTTCCTTGCATCTGGATTTATAGACAGGAAAGAAACAGCTTTGGTGGTAAAACAACTAGAAAGGCAAGTGTAATTAATGCATTTCAAACACAGATCAGATAACTTTAGGTAGGTGGGCACAGGGGAGTAAACTTAAAATCCCAACAAGTCAGGAGCCAACATTTTGCTACCTTCAGTAGAAAAACCATTGCTCTTGCAGATAAATCTACACAATACCATGAATGATCACATACTAATACATTCAGAAAGTACATTTCTCCTCTTGTCACAGAACTTAATGTCTTACTTCTGCTGGACATGGAAAAATGCTGAGATTTTTTTTTACTCATTCAAAATTAGGATTGAATTTAAGCTAATAATCACAGGTGAAATCTTCATTATTCTGGATCCATCTTACAATTATAAAGTTATTTATATCCATTGAAAGTCATCTCATCTAACTTGGGATTTGTACAGTGCAGTCATGTACATCAGTTCAGGTTATCAGAGGCCTCTTCAGAGGAAGGAGGCTTTATAGTAAATATTTTTCGGATACAACCTTTGGGGCTGGTTTTGAACCTCTGCTTTCTGAGAAGAGGAAAGCCACTGTTTCTTTGCCTTGATGCTAAGGGGCATGTGGCCAGGTAGCTCAGATGAAATGACCAGCAGTCTATGTGACACCAACCCTGAGGGGGACTTCTTCCTCCAGAAGGAGAACAGAGCAGTTGGCACAGCTCTTGTAGTGCTGCACATCTTCTTGATCAATGAAGATGTCATAAAATCACCATCAAAAGCATTAGCACTGTACTCTAAAGCTTCATGATCTCTCTTTGGCATTTAGGATCTTACTCAGAAGACACTTGAAGGCTTTTTATTTTCCTCTTGTGTGTTGGTTCAGTTTTTAGGGTTTGGTTGTGATTTGTTTTTTCCCCAAGCTGCTTCAAGGGCTGCAAGCAGCGAAGCATCCTGCCCTGCTATTTATAGTGATGGAGGTAAAAATCATTTTAAGAGTGGAGCACAACTTCAGATGGAGGCAATTGAGAGTCATTGAACTCAGCAGCTGTGCAGCTGCGTCACCAAAACCCTCACACTGCCCAGTTATTTTCCTTGGCCACTGCTGCCTTTAAGAACTTGTTTTTTCCTGACTATGCTTCAGTTGGCTGTTTGTGAAGGCCTGGCTGGTGTTTGTTGAACAAAGAAAGAGCAAGAAGTCGCTTCTGTTATTCTCCAGAGATCTTTATAGGGAAAATGCTGTTTAATATTGACATATTCTCACAGTCTCTGGGGAAGAGAGAAAGGGAGGAGAAGAGGAAGGGGAGATGGGGGAGCACTGTCTGACCTTTCTCCCCAGAGGATAAAAATCAAAAGAGGAAAAACCCAAATATATATTTTCTTTTTTGTTGTTGTTGTTTGTGATTGTTGCAGACTGAAGTTCCTCTCCTGTATCCATGTTCTCTTCTCCCTGAGCATTAGTTCACTGCTAGCAAATATTATCTGCATTTTTGAGTATAAAAATGCAATAATGTATTTTTTCTAATGTTTGACAGAAGATAGAGAATTGGACCAACCAACAAGGTCTCCTAAGCAACTGCACCTTAACTGACAGAGGATCTTCTTTCTGCCTCGTTTTACAGCCCATGGCATCACCTGCAAATTCTTCTATAGCAAAGGTCCAGAAAGCTGTTCTGCTGACACTGACATAGGGAAAACCTGGATAAAAGACTAAATCTACTATTTACAGAACACCAAAGTTGCAAAAATAACCTACTACTGTTGGAACAAGGATCAGAATAAACACAGACCTGGAGGCTTTCCCTAGGCATGTCCAATTAAATGAAGATTATAGCTAGCCAAGTAAATAAAGGGAATAATTTTTTTTAAAAAATACGCTAAACACCTTTTTCCTTCCCTTTTTAAGTTTTCTTCTTACTTCAAAGCAATCTTCAGACTTTAGTCCTGTATGTGGGCACAGAAAGCACACCCATACTGCCCATACACACTGGGGTACACCCTCAGCCTTGTATGTCTACAAACACCAGCTCCTGCCTGGTGGTGCCTAAACAGAGGCAGCATCTCCCACATCCTGCAGTGTCTTGTGGTTAAATAAACTTTTCATCAACCCAGTGCCTGGGTTGATTTTGCTATGGACTTGAAAAAGTCTGCTCAGCACAGCACTCCAGACTCCAGAGCCTGGGAAGAAAGAAATAAAAATTCCTCCTTCTTCCTTATTTCTGCTAAAACAACAAAGCCTCAAGCAAGATAAAAGCACTCCAAACAAACTTTAAAGAGTGTGAGGCTGCTCCCTGGGATATATGGAGGTATGGAATAGCTGTGCAAAGGGAGAAGGGCAAACAGAGCAGCTGCTGCAGAGGGTAAAATGCAGAGGTGTGAAAGCCCTGTGGCAGATGCTGTGGGGAAGAGCTTTGCACAGAATAACTGATGCAGAGGCAGCCCCAGGACATGCAGAGAAAGGAGGGACTGTTGGCAGGGGTGTGGTTGTGCACAATGTACACAACAGCACACAGAGAGCAGGTTGTGCAGGAGAGCTGACTTGTATTGATTTTCTGTGTGAACACTGGGGCTCCCCAGTAATTCATATTTCTGCTGCCTTTTCGAGCCTTTTCAGATCTCCACAGGCCAAAATTCCTGAAGTGGCAGCAGATACAACTGCTGGACCATGAGAGTGCTCTGGACAACACAGCAGCCCCAGCCTACAAATCACAGCTTGCTGTTACACATGAGCAAGTGTAAAAGCCTGGCAAACCCTAAGGCTCGTGCACATCTTGAGCCTTATACAGTTCCGTGACAGGTGCTGGATTCCCTTGTTTTTCCTTGTTTGCACACACAAAGTGCCTCTCTCTCTCCTCCCTGTGATGTTTTTTAGCTGGTATCAGAGGTACAAGTGTGTTAGAGCACTCATTTAGTGGGGGAACAGAGAGCTATAAATAATCAGCCATTGGAGCAGCTCTGTGGGGCTCAGGGAAGATGACAAAATGTGTGGCACATTGACTACAGCCTAAAGGCTCTCTCCCCATTACTGCTTCCTCTTGGGGACAGTCACTGATGTTTTGGGATATTACAATCCTATACTGAGGGTAGAGAATTATAAGGTGCCATCCCTTCAGAAAGGGCCTTCAAGTACTTGGCAGCTGTACAGCAGCCTGGCCCAGTTAGTTATAGGAAAGTTAGTTATGCCCATCTAGTTACAGGAAAGAAAGTAACAGACATGCCTTCTTTTCTTGTTTTTTTTTCCTCAGGATATGGTTATTTTCTTTCTATGTTGTGTGTTGTTTTCTTGTTTCCTGCTCCACCCATACCTTGTCTTCCTAACAGCCACAACCTCTATTTAGGGATGGAATTTTATTGTGCATGGTGTGTTCTCATTCCTGTTTTGTACCAACATTGAGCCTGCAAAGCTGCCATTGCCTTGCTCAGCTTCCCAGTGGGCACACATGAGCAGGACAGGTGAGAGGGGAGCTCCCCCACAGGGCTTAGCTAGGGCAGGGCTGAGCAGCAACCACAGATGACCTTGCTGGGCTGCAGCATAGAAGTGTCCTGAAATACTCATGTCTTTCTTACAGTAACTGGTAGTCTCTCTCTTTGTTTATTTTGCTGATTAGGCCTTGCAGAAATAATGAGGTCAATGACCACTTTGACTTGAAAAAGCTGTAGCTGCCAGTCCAGTTCTTTTGAGAAATCAAGATCACTTACTTTTTTTTCCCTGAGAGACACAACCAGTAACTGCTTACAACAGAAAGACTGCCAGAATATTTTGTTTTAACGAGACACCACCTGCCATTTTACTTCCTTTTATCCAAGAAACAAAGATATCAAGTTTGGGCCATAAACTTGATGCTAACTGCTGGCATTAGAAGATGCTGACCCTATCTTTGAGTAATTACCCTTCACAGTTCTGGCTGATGTCAGGGGGACAAGTGGAAATTAATAAAGCCTACTCATATCTCAGCAGACAAGGGTCACACCTCAGCTGAAATGACACAAATACTTCTGCAGCCAAAGGGAATGACAATGCTTTCTTTCTAAAGAATCTCAGCTGGCCTTTGTAACCTTGGAGGGAGATCTGTGACAGTGCAACAGCACTTGCAGACCACTGAATGTGATGTGTGAGTTCATCAAGGTTTTCAGAGACAGTTCACAAAACCTAGGAACTGCTGGTAGAAAGCAATATTTTTTGATGAATAAGGAAATAGCCTCTCTCCCCACACAGTGACTTGATTAAAAGGCCAAGGCATTTGGCAAGCACCAACAACAGTGTTTTCAATTTTTAATACTGTTGTGTCACTTCCAGTCTCTATCCAATCTCGCTGTATTAGGAGTTTTTATGCAATCTATTTCAAAATCAGCAATTTGTTAACTGGAAGACAAAAAGCTTATTTTACAGTAAAAGAAGCTAATCACTCTCTAGGGTCTTCTTTAGCAAACAATTCCTTGGCCAAAACCTGAAAAAATAGCAACAAATTCAGAAATACTTCAATTTCTTTTGCATTAATCAATGGTTACAAACAGACACCCCTCACAAACCTAAAATGTTAGGGCCAACATGGTGCATGTGGATGGATAGGCTTAACTTTGGCCATGAGAGCATCCTTCTGCATGCCACAGCTACCCTAAGTTCAGAACACAAGTAGGCTTTTTGCAAGTCTGGATGCTAAGGCTTCATCTTAACATAAAGGAATTGGAATATTCAACAGCTACAACTGACCATCTTCTGTTGTGGTGTGAAAACAGCAGGGGGGTGAAGCCATCATTACAGGCACATCACATTTCTGTGATGGAAAGTAACACTGTTCATATTTAAGAGGAAGGTACCCCATCCACCTCTGAACTTCAAAGCTGCAGTCCCAGTCAGCCAGCAAGGGGGGAACAGATTGTGCTTTTCCATGTGTGCTTTTCCATGTGTGGCACTGTACATACCTGAAGATGCAAGGCCTGTCACACATGAGTGAGTTGGTATAACCAGAAAGTCTAGGCATGATGGCAACCTCAAGGCAACTGCTCCAAAGATTAATTCCTTCTTGCATCAGTGTAACAAAGACATGAGAAACAGGTCTGGAAATCACAGCTTGATGTGGAAAACACTCCAGATAGAAATGTTCCTCTGCCTCTTTGGGAAATGAAGAAATATTCACTAAGGGAGAAGATACTTGTTTGGTTTGGGGTACCTAGGAGATCTGGATTTAGCTTTTAGCAATTTCTCTCTTGGGTTTATTACACAGAAGTCTCACATGCTCTAGCTGTAAAACAGGGTTACTGGTGTGCTTCCCTTCTGTTTCTCATCACATACAGAGGGAACTGAGGACAACAGGACCCCAATTTGATACTCTCTAACTGACATCAAAGCACAGTTCATAAATATGGAAGAACACAGCATAAATAAATGACTTGAGTGCAAAGCATTTCTAAACATAGTCTAAATAAGGGCAGAATAATTATATCATAGGGATGCAAAGGGTTTTCATAACATCAGGGCCCAATTTTCTGTAAAAAGATTTTCTCTTGGGAGACCTTATTCCAGAGACAGTAGAAGCAGAGAAGACATTTGTTTAAAAAGAGGTTTACATCAACAGATTATTTGTGTAAACTTTAATCTCCTTACAGTAGAAACATACACAGTCAAAGCCAAAAGTAGTGTAACAATTTTACAGCAAAGCTCACCGGTAAAAATGCAAAACAGGTTTGTATCAAATTCTTAAAAAATTGTGCACTTTTTCAAACTTAACTTTGTTCAGCACATCGTTTTGATTTATATATAAGGCATTAATTCTATAAGAATCATTTACTATATTCCAAAAATCGCATGACCTAGGTGTAACACTCTATAGCCTGACACCATTTTTGTTCCTTTCAATATTTACAGATTTCATCTACCTGCATTGACATGGAGCACAGAAGCACTAAGAACAAGCTTTGCCAATAATAGGTTCACATTGAAAAGTTACATAAAAGGGAAAAAAAAAGCTCAATTTTGCATTGCAATAACTTGGATTCTGCTGCAGCCATGATTGTAGTTTAAGAATAATTCCCTCTTTATATACTTCCTCACTTCCAGTAGTATTTGGATCTTTCCATAGGCAGAGTTGAATCTGCTCTGCATCTGCAGCTACAGGAACTGGGACTCATTTCTACAAGCTACCCAAAATCAGTTTTTCTCCTCCCCAGAACACAGTACTTAAGTTTCTTTGAAATTTAAATCTTCTATAAATGGCATCTTTGAAGTCATTCTAGCTACTATGTACAGAAATGGCTCAGGCAATTAAGTTAGTCCACCTTGTCATTAGTCAACAGGAAGTATAATTACTGTAGCTGTAAAGGAGGTATCTAGTGTTCCAGAATAAGTGAGTTTACTTATGGTGAGAGCTCCCTCAATTCTATTTACATGACAACTTCAGGCTCAATGTTAAATAGCAAGTCATCATTTCCTCTTCGGACTTCAAGTAGTAGAGGTGATTCATTCATCACAGCCTCCTGCAGGTCACTGGAAGTCACCAAAGGACGCCCATTGACTTTCACAATAATATCTCCATCCTGGATCCCTCCTCTGCAAAGGCAAGAACAAGGCACTAAGGATGCATTCGATGCAGAGGAAGAGTACAAAGGCTATTCACCATCTCTTTTGCGAATGTAATAAATTTTGATTTGTTTTAGTCTCCACTGAAGGGAAATTCCAGCCTCCTGACTGTGAAATAATAACCGGTGGCACTTGCTAAATGCAAAATAAGGCTCAGGTTATTTCACTGAGGATTTTTTTCCTTAACAACAAAAACAATTTTCTCATGTCTTCTACAAAACTACAGCAAATGAGAAAGAGAAAAAAGGCTTTTATCTATTACTGATTCACTTTACTCAGTCCATTAGCAAGACCATGCTTTTCCTGCCACCAATATGTATTTCAAGAGTTGAAAATTAAAACCTCAAAATTTCAAGACAACTAGACCAGCTAAAGCACTGGGAAATTATTTCTCTCCTGCTGCTCAAATATAATCCTGAATAGTTGCTTTTATTACTTTTGGTTTTGATCTTCCTAAAATCATTTTTAGAAACATTTTATTTACTTTGCAATTATTCTGTCAAACAGCCTCTTCCTTTAAGATTAAGCACTGTCTCAGATAACAGCTCTGACAGTGCCTTATGTGAACATTATTCTGTTTCCTGCTTAAACTTAATCTAAGTTTCTTTTTATTAATATTCAACATACTCCACAAAACTCCTCAAACTAGTTCATTGAATTTGGGATGTTCTTTTTATTTGCACACTGTTAGTGTTTCATAATGTCAACAAAGGTTGTAGTGAGGTGGGTGGCAGTCTCTTTTACCAAGTAACAAGTGACAGGACAAGAAGAAATGGCCTTAAATTGTTCAAAGGGAAGTTTAAATTGGAAAATAGGAAAAATTCCTTCACAGAAAGGGTTTTCAAACACTGCAACAGGTCACTCAGCAAAGTGGTGGTGTCACCATCCCTGGAGGAATTTAAAAGATGGGAAGAAGTGGCACTTAGAGACAGTTTACCGGTGGCCTTGGCAGTTCTGGGTTCATGGTTTGACTTGATGATCTTAAGGGTCATTTCCAACCTAAACAATTCCATTATTTAAATAGTTCTGAAATGCTTAGTTGTTGTACAGGCAAGCAGAATCTTAGCACAAATATTTTAAACCTAAAGGCACAATTTTTAATTGTTTAAATACAGATCAAGCCTGGCAGAGGAAATACTTGAATATAAAAAGAATTACCTTCTAGTATCCCTTTGGAGGTTTATTTGTGGTGAAGAAAATACTGTGCTCTACCTACCTATGAGAAGGTGAGTTTGGAACAACTTCGTGTACATAAATTCCACTTCTGACATCAGGAAAATCAGCATTACTGTGCTTCAGTTCCTCCACCAAGCTGAAAGAAGAACAAAGTTATACAGAATTTGATTGCACTACAAAAGCATATAAATATTTTTTATTTATTAAGACTTTTTGTGACAAAAAGTAAAAGACTTAATTAATTGTTTAGCCTGTTGTTTTGTGATGAAAATATAGGGGATTTGGACTTAGATTAAAACAAACTATATAGATTTTAAGAGAGGTAAAGCATGCTAAACTTAATGGTCTTGCAAATCTCCTGCAAGAATCTGACTTTGGCTCTTTGCAGCAGTAGCACAGAGGGCCTTGTTCATGGGCACAAGAACAGAAGCACTCTCAGGGACAAAAGGTTTTTCTGCCCAAACACTTAGTGCTGGTGACAGGGCAGAAATTTGCTAACTTTTCTAGTTTCTTTTATTTTACAAGTGATTCTTAATTTGTCTTTATCTAGAACAATGGAGTTTTTGATAACTCCAGAGAGAAGACAGATCAGAGCTGGAAACTTCAGTTTCCTTAAGCTGTCATCAGCAATTTGTACATCACTTTTTAAAGAAAGAAGACAGGAACCCCCTGCAAAATAGAGCCTCTACAAACATCCCCTCATTTCAGAGATGGTGACATCATTTCAGGTCTGTGTACAATGTGGGTTAAAACCCATTTCTGGAAAGATTTTAAACCAAGGATGGATCACTGGGCTGTCTGCCATGAAAAACTGGGGTCCCACAGAAGGAAAACAAGCCAAAATGGCTACACAGCTTCTCTTTATTTGATTTAGTACTGAGGAAGCTAACAATTGAATAATTAAAGCAAACACAAAAGGGAAGTGGTCTTTTTCTGAAAATAGGCCTGTAGACATCTTACATGGCTTCCTTAGATGTTCCAAAAGCAGTAAAATCTCACATCATGTTCACAATTATGCAGAGAAACATCCTGAGTGTCTCTCCACCAGTGATGTTAATGCCATTACACTGATTCATTCCAGCTGAGGATCTGACCCTTCAGGGAGGACTGCAGGAGAGTAACTCAAGGAAAAAAGATGGCTTTACTACAACCCCAGCTGGAAATTGTCTTGTTTAATTTTGCAGTCTACTGCCACATTGGAAACATGCCTACTGCTGGGGAAGAACACCAGCACAAGAGCACTCTTTATTATCCAAGAATATATCTGGGTAACAGCAAGACACAAAGCAATGTAAGAGGGAAAAGGCAGTAAAGAGCCAGAGGAGGGTGTCCATTTCTGGCTTTGTTAACACAGAGGCACAAAGCTTTAGTCTGGCACTTCAGCAGCTCTTTCTAGTTAATGGCTAGGCACCAAACCTCACACCATATGGCCTCCAATGGCACTGACAAAACACCACCAAACCCTCCATCAGCTGATCTGTCATTGGCACTCAGAGTCACCTGAAAGCACCATTTTTTTAAAATGCCACCTAAAACTTGGTGTAACTCCAGATGTCCTTGTCAAGAACTAAAATCAGTATTTAGACAATTTCCCGGTCTCAGAACATAGATTTCACCTATATCATTTAAATGCCTGCACATTTCCTAGAAGCTAATGCCCACTTTTGGATCTCTGAAGATTTGTAGAGAAAGATGAATGAATTTCTGAAGCACTGCTGACCACATCTTGTGTGCATGAACATACCACTACCTCTCTAGGATACTTACGCAGGTGTTATTGTCAGCATTCTGATGCCAATGAAACGTTTCTTCCCATCTGAAAGGAACACAGAGGATATTTAAGACATTTAGGTAAACACTACCTAAAAATAAATACCTAAAAATAACTTCTCTGATGACCCAAAATACCTGAAAATTAAAATGGAATGTAACAGATTTTCACAAAACTAAACAAAATCACACACATCTGTACTAAAGTAGGGGGTTTTTTTATTAGCTTTGGTGTACAGTCTTACAATCCCCCTCCCTGCAACTAGGGGGTAAGAGAGAAAGCTCATTTACATTCTCTAAGAGTTTTTCCTCCAGGAAACTACTGTGATTTAGTATCACATGAATTCAGTAAATAGAAAATTTCATAACCAACTACCACTTAATCTGAAACTGATCAATACAATTTCATCACATGATGTTCTCATTAAAATGTAGAAATGGAATCTAAACATCTAAATTTCCACTTTTCAGAGAAAGGGCAATCAAAAGATTGACACTGATTAGAATGCAAATGGCTCGTTATTTCTACCCTAAAGAATAAAAAGCAAGTTTAAAAAAATCCCAAAACATGTAAACCTTTGCCAAAATGATCACAAAAATACTCAGAGGGTGGAGTACCTCTGCTATGAAGATGGGCTGACAGAGTTGGGGTTGCTCATCCTAGTGAAGAGAAGGTTCTAGGGACACCTTAATGAGGTCTTTCAGTATTTAAAGAGGGCTTATAAGACAGGACAAAAGGTAATGGCTTCAAACTAAAAGGGGGTAGATTGGCAGTAGGTATCAGGAAGAATTTTTTATTATGAGGGTTGTAGCACATTGGAAAATGCTGCCCAGAGAAGTGGTAGATGCCTCAGCTGCCAACACTCAAGGTCAGCTTGGATGCAATGAAAGGTGTCCCTGATCACTGCAGAGGGATTGGACTAGATGAACTTTAAAGGTCCCTTCCGATAGAAACTATTCTATAATTCTATGATTTGCCAGGACTCTGTGGAATTTCAAATGGTGAGAAATCACTCCTTTAGGAAGAACACCATATTTCTGAAGTTAGCTTTTACTAAGCCAAGATATTGCACAGCTGGCTTATGAAAAAAATGCAGTTTGATGACTTCCTGCAGTGAGTGCTGCAGTACTCAGTTACATCTGCCATGAAACAATATTTCCCCTTACTTGTTCCAGCACAACAACTTCACAAGATCTTTGAGTTTCTCCAGGTTCTCAAATGAGGAAAAAGGAGATATACACACTCTTCTCTAGCTCTTATTCTTTCCAAGAAAAATACTCCCAAGTAAAGGACTTAGTTCTGAATATTACACATGCCAAATATTCCCACTGGAGTCACTGAAAATGTTGACTGCTAAACATTTGGATTTACTACACTGTGAAAAATCTGGCATCCATAACTGTCATCCCTACTTTGCCCTGAAATGCTTGGCTCTCATCTGTTTTAAAAGAAAACTAGCAAGATCAAAATCAGCTATTGTGAGAGTGTCAAGAAGTTCAATTGCTCAAATTTGAAGTCTGAAGAGCTTTGGGCATGACCATGAACTAGCTCACAGTGCTCCTCCAGTCCCCATGGCAGAAATGTAATTTTTCACTTTTTAAAAATATTCAGACATGATAATTCTCCCCCCTAAAAACAATCCCCTTGTCCATGCAATGCTGACAGTTAAATAATGAAATTCCCTTCATAAGAGCAGTGACAGCATCTGTGATGAGAGTTCTCCCTTTGCATTAAACAATTTGATGCTGGTCATTGCCTGTGAGGCAGAAATTTACAGAAACATGAAAATACTCTGGAGCCTGAGTTAAGAATGTTTACATGATGAAAAATGAAAATGAAAGAAGAGACAAAAGAAATTGACTTGGAAGAAACAGAACTGCAAGAATGAAAAACCGCAGGAGAAATGACACTAGTGATAAAAGGAATTATTTCTCCAGTGGCTAAAGATATATGTAAACATAAAGCTTTAGGGAAAAAATAAGTCTTGCAACTACAGACTTACTCCTAACCAAAATTCTAATTCTACCTTCAACTTTGGGCAGGTCAAAGTATTCCTGCACTTCTGTTCATGCACTGAAATTCAAAAAGGCCTTCAGCTCTCTCTCTGAAGTAGGTTTGTCATACTGCAAACAGCAATTCATACTACAGGAGTAGCAGGCTATTTCATAAAGTAAAACTAAAAACTATGAGCCATAGGTTACTTTAGCAGCAGAGTATACACTCCTCTCTTTCCCCTCTCCAGACATCTTGTGTGTGAGAATACAAGTTAAAAATTCAGTCCTTTTGTTTCATAAAAGTCCATTCCACTGAATTTAACCCAAGCTAAACACCTTCAACAAAAACCACAGTTTTCAACAATGATTAATGGGAATTTAACTGTCCATCTTATTTGAAGTATCAGCAGAGACTGAACAGGCACAGACAACCAGCAGTAGTGTTTTATCATTCCCAAAGTGTAGGCATGGTGATGTTGGGGCTAAGTCACATTGGCAGAGCAGTGTGTGGCACCTGGAACTACCACTGTCATATTACATCTGCTCTGTGAATAGAAAGTCTCAAAACCCGTCATTCTGGCAATTTGTGCAATCATGAAAGAAAAGAAAAAATAATTAGGAGAACTGGAATAAAGTGATGTCATAAATCTAAGGAGCACATCACAAGGGTGCAGTCCCTCCAGTAGTTAACCTATGTTAGAAGAATTAGGTTTAGCAAATGTGAAACCATTGTGGCCTAAAGCTGGAGCACAGCACAGAAGAGAAAGACTCAAATCTCATTTTTGTAAACACCAGACCAGATTAAACACTGATTCCAGGGGTACAAAGCAAAGCAAACCAACCTCAACCACAAGACTAAACTTAAATCTGCTTAGTAATAATAGAAAGTCACAAGCAGCTGACCCCAAGTATCTAGAAGCAGTTCACTATTCCCAGAAATTTTTGTTTCACAGTAAGGAAAGCACTTGCCTTACTGTTAAACTTTATTTATTGATGCTTGCAATAATAGAGATAAAAGCCAGACAGATAAACACTAACCAAAGGCAGAAATGTTTATGACTTATAAACTGTAGCAAAAAGAACTGATAAATCCAAATTAAGGGGGCATGTACTCAAACTTCTATGGGCTTGAGTAACTGTTGTGCAAAATTATACCCAATGCAGCTGATTTCAGTGGGGCCAGGATATCACCAGACTTCCAAGTGAAGAAACGGATCCTGCACTTCTTATTCAAGTGCCAGGCAAAGCTACTTTACTGCTAAATCATTTTGCACCTAGCTCATCTTGCAGACTACATGAACAGCCCTGAAAGCATTTAAGAAAGATTCTAATGCCAAATAGAAAACATGAAAACAGCTCAAGCCTGTAATACTGGACTCTTTGTAGAGTCCCTTTCATATAAACTACATAGCTGAATTTAGTCATTGGTCTGAATCTGTGCTCAGTAAGGCTCCTAAGCAACTCTCATGATTTGTGGTAATTATTATGGGTAATAATCATTCAAATACAGAGGTAAGAATATGGATTCAACACAACTAATACAAGGCCCTGGGGATGTAAAATGAGGGTTCATGTAAATGAGTTGTTTGGTGTGGCCAATGCAGAACTCCCCCATTTCCCCTTGCCCATCTGAAACAAGGTTTATTCACTTTTCTGCTGGCACTTTTAGAGGCCAAGCTGACCTTTTAGGATGGATTTTCTCTTTATTATTTTTTTCAAATTGCTGACTTACTGACTTCTACCATAAAGCATCTAAAAGACTTCCTAGTTTTACTGTTCTGCTCAAGTCTAAACTAGGAATAGATAGAGCCAAGACCGAAATGGAGAAATTCCTAAAAAAAAAATTAAAAAATAAAATCAATCAATGCTTAAGTATGTATTTAACTTCCAGACATAAACACAGAATACACAGCTGATTAAAAGAGATACAGATGGATACACTTAACTTTATGTAGCAATTTAAGACTTCCTAACTATAAAAGGACATTAACCTTATTACTGGTAACCCCAAAATTAGCAAAGACTTTCAGACCATTCAACAGACAAACATCTCTGTGAAGGCTGTGACAAAAATACATTAGTTGCTATAATATATTAACAATGCATTAGGTAATATAGAATTTACAGAAAATATAACCAGTGCAAATTCTTCATTCAAATTACATCCTCTACTTTTCCCCCACTCTCCACTCCTGTTCTTCAACAGATCAGATATTTGAAGCTATATATATAATAGATGAGATTTAAAAAAATATATGCCTTCTATATAAAACAGTTATCTGATCAACTGAGATTTGAAAGACTAATGTCCAGCTTATTAAACAATTGAGTATCTACTATGCCAGAATAAATCTGGAAAGAGTGGTATCCTAAGGGAATGTTATCATCTTCAGGCAATATGATATTAAGAGCAAAATGGTAATACCCATAAATGTCTTTCTATGACCTAATTGTAACATAAGGGAGGATCCCACTGAAACTACTGAAATATAACTGGAAGAAAATGTGATAAAAACATCCCTAAAATTCTGCTTACATAAATTCATTATGCCAAAAAATAGCAACTATACAATAAACCAGAGAACTATTACTAAAGGCCTAAGAAATGAAAACTAAGTCCCAAATATGTGGTGAAAATATCTCCTAGAAACTTTCTGTATGCATTAAGGGTTGTAAATGACTGTTCTGCTACAGCAAAGTTATAAGATGTACTTCAGAGAAGCAAAAGCAAAAAAAATTTGAAAAATAATTAATAAAATTTCCTGTGCCCCAGGATTTTTGGAGCAGTGACAGTCCCACTGACACTAAGAGAAAGTGTAAATCCTTTTGATTAGGGAATTATGTGATATGATTAAAAATAAAAATCTGTATGTTACAATCCCAGTATAAACTTGAATCTTTCACAGTTTTTGCCCTGCAAGAACAGGGTTCTTCCATGGGCAAAGCTGTCTCTGGGCCCTTAGCTTGGCTCATCATTCTGTGGAGGTAAAGGTGCCTGAAGGAGCAAGGTGACTGATTTCAGTGGTGACACCCCTGACCTTCACTGACTTTCCAGCCCCAGTTACCAGGAGATGGTGAGTTCTGCACAAAGCCTGAGTTCATGCCTCTAGGCAAGGCCTGCAGGCTGAGTCACTGCTCCTCCCTGGACTGGGACAAGCAGTTTGGTTCTAAAGAGTAACATCACTAATGAGACACCTGTTTGTTTTAGAAACCAACAATAAGTTAGTAACCAGGGTGAATACATAAGTTTTTTTGACATGTTGACTGAAACAAAATTATGTCAGCTACTTTGAAATGCATTTCTCAGCATATAATTAACAACCTTTTTTCAACTACTTGTCCCCCTTCTCTCAAATCAACAGTGAAAACAATATGGTTTGTGGAATCCAACAGAGCACAGATGAGGGGACCCATCAAGTTTGTGATGCTCTCATACAAGCAGATGCATCACTTTAAAACCACTGACTAAGGAAGTTTCCAAAACAACAGTATCTGAGAAGACAGGAGGGAAACAACCCTGGCATCAGAACTGGATGAACTCAGGAGAAGACAAGATTAATAACAAAGATTCAAGAGAAGAAGCAGCAGCAGCCAACACTCGTGATAAAAGATTAGTAGTAGGGTGTGGACAGATAAATTGGCAAGTGAAAGAGTAAGGAAGGTTTGGCCTGGATGCAGCATTACTAGATCAGATTTGGCTGTGCAGCCTGTAGTATGACATCTAGAGCAGGGTGACAGATATGGTGCAGGCATGTAAAAAAAGTCTAAAGTACTGCAGTTGTCATTGCCAATAGATTTAGATTTATATGCTGTCCAGTGCAGAGGCCTTTCTTTCTGCCTCTCTCCCATCTTCCCACGTATTTCTTCACAAATTAGTAACAGCCCTTCTTCCACCAGGGCCTGAGAGTCTGTCACAATATGTGATTATATAGCACTGACATACATGACCATGCTAAAATATAGGTCAGGTTCTATGGACTACATCCCACCTGTGGACAGATGCTTTAAAAGGTTTTTAACTTATTTTCTACAGTATACCTTAATCTTTTTGCTTGACAATAAGTGAAAAGAGGATAATAAAACTCCTTAAACAAGTGATCATCTGTTCTCAAGATCAGTTGAGACAGTGATGATTCATCTGTGTCCTCACTATTCTCAGAGGCCCTATTTCCCATATTTATACACACACTGTCTGCTCTTCGGGGGTGTGAGTAATAAGAAGTCTCTCCTACTTCTGTGAAATTGTTTTCTATTTCCCAGTCTGTGATGCTCTATAATGGAGAAGGATGCTGCTCCTTTCAGTAATAGGATCCCACACCCATGTCTTTTAGCACTTCACCTGGATCAGGATAATAACTGAAAGATGTCACTGTTTCTTGCAGACCTTACCTTTACTTTGTTTGTCATGTGACTCTGTGAGAAACTGAGTGATACGGTCTGAAGGAATTGCAAAAGAAATTCCAGCTGTGACCTTCAAGGTGTTAATCCCAATCACTTCACCATCCTGTTGAGAGACAACACCCAATTAAATTTGTTCCTAAGTACAGGATTCATCTCCCTGCCTAGTATTTCATGTTAAAAGCTGGTGTAAGAAATTCTAGAGTGTTGTAATCACTCAAGAAATAAACACTACTTATAAGGGAGGATCTGGGCTTTGATTCATGATCCATTTCACATTTAACTGTGATGGCCAGAGAGATTACAGTACAGTGTGTTCATCCAAGGTCCATCCCAACACTCAGCAAGACATTCCCTCTGCCAAGTGGGCAGGGAAGTCACTACTACCACTACAGCCACAAGTCACTGCCCTGCAAAACCAGTGCTGATTGGAAGCAATCTACTTTGGAAGAGTTGTGTGGGGTAGCTAGGTTCCATCTCTGTCGTGCATCCCAGATTTCACAGCGTGAACTAACAAGTGTAACTGCTCCCTCCAGATCCAATATTCCTCACTGCTATGTAAATTTTTCCATGCTCAATGGCGAAATGTTCTCCTGCGGTGTGTGAACTGAAACCTAATTTGCATATTCTTCATTAGCTACAGGGTATCTGCCTACCATTAGCTAAATGAATGGAAGCTGGAATGACCCATGAATCTTCCCAAAAGAACATTCTCCCACTTGAAACTAGCTCTTGAAACAAAACCAGCCAACCAAACCAAGTCACATGGACTTACCAGATTAACTAGAGGTCCTCCAGAGTTGCCATACTGTAAAAATGACATAAGGGAACAATAAATTAATACTTCACTGTTGGAAATGCAATTCTCATTACAAACAGTACTGTTTTTTAAGTAAATGAAAGAGAAGAGGTAATTTCTTAGGCAGCACTGACAGACACTATCAATCACAGAAGATCACAAGTAGCTCTTATCCTACCCCTACACCCCTCCCATGATTATAGTTGTTTGGTCTTTTCAGAAACAGAAATTAAGTTAGGAGCCACTCCAGATAGACAGACCCTGAGTTTATGACATTGAATAGCTAAAACTAGTATTTTGATTCTCCTAAAGCCTGTCAGAACAATGTTTCGAAGTAGTTAATTGTTATTTATAGTTATACTTCAGTGAAGTGCTTCTACAATTTTTGTTTCACTCATCACTTTGGTTTGTAACACTGTCAGTCTCTCATTCTCCACTGGAGCAGAATACAGTGGTTTACATATTTAATCACAGCATATTGCTATGAGGTAGCTACTACATAAGGATTGATTTAGTAACCACAGACACATATGCCTCTCTAGGGAAGGCATAGAGCAACTCTGAACAGCCCAAAATTACCTAATACCTAATGGCCCTTAAAGGAAATAAGCAACAGGACCACAGGAAATGAGAGTTGGGGAAGTTGCTTGTCCATCTTCAAGCTGGCTCAACAATTTGTTTTTGAGTGAGGCCAGAGTATTAGAGTAGGTTTGCAAAACAGCCAAGAGCAGCAACTTACTACTCAAAAGAAACAAAAGCTAAGTGATGTATGACAGAGAAGCAAGACACAAACTATTTACACTTAGATAGCACTGGGCAAACTTTATAGATTCATAGGAGAATAAAACAGACATTAAAATTTATCAAACAGCTTCAAAGCTCAAATTAAACAATTAGATAAATTCCTTATATTGTATCTCTCCAGTGACCAGAGGCTGCACATGTGATTTTTATGTCTGACTGGCACAAAGAAACCAAAATAATGATTTTTCAGCCTTGCTCAGCACATGGTCTTTCATTCACTTGTCTTCTGCTTGAAGGATGTGAAAGACCTTCAGCACATGCAATACAGCTCCATTTAGAACCTTATGGCCCTGTTTTCTCCTGCCCTATGTTACTGCTGTCCCAGCATTCCTCAAAAGGCAGCTGCATGCACATTCCTGCAGGAAAGTCTTGGCTGAGCCACAGGAATGCTCTGAACAGACCAACTCTCAAACTCCTCCCATCCTCAGGAGAAAATGAGTGCATTAGCTAAGCACAAAGCATCCTTATGCCAGGGACCATCTTCATGTTTTGCAGTCCCAGATGGCAAAGCAATTCAAACTTAGTGTCATTTTCCTCACCTCATCTGCTATCATTCTTTGGTCCAGCATTATCTAACACACTCTGCTATCCTTGTCTAAACCTGCTCATTAGCTTTGGAAGGCAGCAAATGTCTAAGTATATACACAAGGAAGGAGTCTGAGCTTGAAAAATGTGTATAGGCAAGAAGTCAAGAATCCCATGTTCCAATTCTGTCTCCCCCACCAATTCAGTGTGTGCTCCCAAGTAACCCATCTTGCCTAAGTTTCCAATTAAATGTCTAGAGAGGTTCAGCTCCTGGGTTGCACAAAAGCTTTTTGAAAAAGCTCACTTTTATGTCATATCTTAGCACAAAAAATAATTCTCCTCTTTTTTCCTCCCTACACAATTTCTTTCAACAAGTCTGTGACAATAACAATTTGTGAAGCACTCTGTGTGTAAAACATTATTATTGCTTGTTATGACAAATTTGACATTCAAGTCCAACAAACAAATCCTGAAATATTTTCCTTTCAATGTGTAACAGATTTAAAGTATAAAATTTCAGGCCATTTTCTACCTCAGATATGTGTGCAGTGCTCATTTTAGAAGCAGTACAAACTAAATATACACCCAAGCACTTCACTTAAGCTCTTTGGATCACTCCAAGATGCTCTGAAGGAACATTATTTAATGTATTTCTATACAACATGAAATGCTAGGAGGCTTAGCTCCAAACCTTACCTCAAACTTTGTTATTTTCCACCTTGACTCTTGTTTTGATTATGTGATGTGCAAAGGGAAAACAAGCACAGCAAAAAATATCCCCAGTCCTCTCCTTATGTTCTTACCTGGGTGTCCTGTCACTACACTGAAGCACATACTCTCAATTTGACTACTCCATCTGCTTCTAAAGGATGGAGATGAAAGAAATTTTGGCTCTACAGCTTCCTTGACCAGAGCAACTCAGCAGGCAGAGAGAGAAATTTTTTAATTTACTGCTGGTTGATACAACCATGTTGCTGCATGAGACTCACAGAATTCAAAGCATCTGACCTATGCAGCATCCTCACAGACAACCTCAGTGGGAGAACTTTTATTTATCATTCCCTTCACAACGTTGCCTGAACACACCTTACAGACCCTGCATAGAGTTTTGAAAAAGAAGAGTTTCACTGATGTTAAACAAAGCTGCTGGATTCATGTCTCAGAGCAGGCCCTTCCATGCTGCACAGTGGGGACAGCCTGTGAGGTGGAACTTACATTAATGATGGCATCTGTCTGGATGTAATCCATGTCCGAGTCCCGCAGGCCCAGCTCTTTGCCGTCTCGCTGAGCCGTGCTGACAATACCTGTGGTCACAGTGTTCTGTAAGGCAAAGGGGCTCCCAATTGCCACCACAAATTCTCCTGGCCTCAGATCAGCTGAGTGTCCCAGTAACAATACTGGTAGTTTTTTCTTAATCAAACAGAGAGAGAAAGAAATAAGCATTAGTTCACACTTGAAAATAATCTGATTGCAAAGATCAAAAACCAGCAAAAAGTTAGGAACACTTTCCATTACATTAATGAAAGAGCCACTCACTATCCTATACCCAAAACTTATGCTGTTTTAAACCATCTTCAAAAACAAACAGCTATCTGTAGTTCCTTGCAATTTCACCAAGAAAAGAAGGGCATCAAAATTTCCCTGTTTTCCAGCAGATTGTTGCCTCCTCCTAGAAACAGCACAAAAACCAATTGTTGACTACCACTCTCTCTGCATTATGCCCATCTTGCAGTCCATGCATACTGCCACAAAGCTTAGAAAGATTAGCCTGGGTATTTAGGTAAATATAGCACAATTTTGCCACATATTAAATGAGTGACTTTTTTTTTTTCTTAGTTTTTTACACTTCCTAGCACAGAAGACAAAGTAATTTAATTCCAAAATAGGAAAAATTTCCAGGCCTGTATTTCAGTACATTGCTTTCCACAGATCTAAGGAATCCTTAAACATATATTCTAGTCAATCACTTTGTACTAAGTGAAACTGAAATTGCCCAAATGAAGGCATTCTCCTGTTTATGTCACTCACCTTAGGGTGAATCTTTATTGTTGCAATGTCAGATTTCTTGTCAATGTCTTTGATTGTTGCTTCATAGGTGTCTCCATTCTGGAGCTGTACCTTCAGTTGTTGTCTCCCTGATATTGCATTTGTGCTTGACACCACATGGGCATTGGTCACAATTAAACCAGAATCAGACATAATAAACCCAGATCCACTGGAAAGGGGGACATTTCGACCAAAGAGAGGGTGCCTGCACAAAAAGCAAGCATTTTGTGTCATAAGCAAAACAAACTTAAGAAAAGATTATATCAGACATCACTTACCACGTTTCACCCTGAGAATCAAACTTTTTAAAAAATTACAAAGAAAGGATCCCTTCCTGAAAATTGTGACTGGCTTTAGTCAGTCAGGGAGACAGGAACTGAGGTTTACAGACAATCAGCAGGATCTTTTTCCTTTGTTTTCCAATTTTGTCTTCATAATCTTCCTTGCACAGAGTGTAGGTGACAAAAAAGGAAGGAGAAGCAGCCTATCTGATCCCACTGGTTATTGATTACATACTGAAAGAGGGAAATAATAAAGCTAAGAAATTAACTGATCATCTAATGGGAGAAGGGGAAGAAGGAACCTTGCAGCTGGACAGAAGCATAAAGGAAGAGACGAGGTCTAAGGAGATCATAAAGCCCAAGTGCAGACTGGAAAAAGCATGTTTGGAAACCAAAATGACTAGGAATATGAAAGAAAAAATGGAAAACACTACCAATGGGTAAAACTTGGTGGGAAACAACATGTGCTGCAAAACAGACAGGTAAAAGATTTTGCAAACTGTTCAAGGCGTTACAGATTTTCTCTGTGAACAACTGTTGTAATGACCTTATGTTAGGGGAACATAAAGTGTCTGCACAGCAGAAAACAAGAAAAGGCCCACAAAGTCTTTCTTCCAATACATGGTCCTGGTTAGGATATTATTTGAAAGTTCTGGACTATTTAGCAGTAAACAATTGCAGCAAATCCCATGAAAAAGTAGTATCAATATTAGCACCCAGCAAGCTGCTAGGAAAAGAACAAACAATCTTAACAACATATGAAAAGATCTAAAGCATCTTCAGCTGTAACATCCTCTCAAAGGACCAATCACCATGTGCATAAAACTATGTCCCTTGATATACTTGATTATCTTGATTTTGGATATTAAAAAAGCCTACAAAAATTCTCCAAAAAATTCTTATATCTGTGGAAATTGAGAGGACTCCAGGAGGAAAGGTATTCACATAATGGAGTGCATGCAATATTTGCAGTAATTTGTTCTGACAGCAGGTTGTTCTGAGGACTCATATTTAAACCTCTCAGGTGGCTTTGACACTCAGTGCTGATCTTGCCACAGCAGGTCCAGGTTCAGCATCCTGAATATTGGTGATGTTCTGGTCAAAAACTTTAGTTCATTTCTTTCTTAACAGGAGTCATTTCTGTGTTTAGATAGACTACATCTCCTTGACATTCTACCCTTTAATGCTCTTCCTGCCAAAATAAAATCACCTCTCCTTCAAAGTTGAAAAACTAACAACAAGCCATTTTTCTCCAGCTTAGTGTCTGAATATATATGTGCACACACATATATAAATATGTATATATATGTGTGTGCACACATATGTATGTATTTAAACTGAGATACAAATACAGTCCAACAAGCAAAACATCTTAGTGAAGGTGGAAGAGAACTCCAAAAATGAGATATACTTATTTTAGGGTAGACAGTATATATTGTATAGTACTCAGTATATATTGTATAGTACTGTAAACCCATTAGAATAGATCTACTGAACAGGAACAATACACACAAACAGGTGGTTATCTGGAGAAATGGGTCTGCTGTAATGTTTTAGACTGTTTTGTGAACCTCAAATTGAAAAGGAAAGTTAGCACACTGTAGTTCTTTGTTAAACAATGTAACTAAAACAAAGAATTGAAAGTTTACCTGAGGAAAAGTTCAATGTGCACAACTGCAGGTGCAATCTTTTCCACCACATCAGCTATGAAGTTGAATTTGTATCTTGGGCTGCTGGACTGTAGGTGACCTATACTAGCAGAAAGAATTGGATATGTTAATAAGACAATACATTTTTGATCAAGTAGGCAAGATGAATCTGCTTTGATTTGGTCTGTTTCTCCAACTAAACGGTTTCCAAACAGTACTGGAAAAGGAATCAAAGTCATTAAGATTGTTCAAAATTTACCTAGCATTCTGCATGATCCTGAGAAAATTAAACATCATCATCATTTAGCTCTACATTCTTTTCTTTGGAAGTCTATAAGCTCTGTCTTGAGCATTTTTCTGAGGACAACTACTTGGTATTATCCAAGACACAGAGGGTCATAAGCAAAGGACTTTAGGAGGTCATTAGTTCTACCTCCTGCTCAAAGCTGCATCAGCTACAAAGGGAAAAAGAGTTGGGACTTGCAAAACTCCAAGGTTAGACATTCCAGAAACTGCCTGGGAAACTTGTCCCACTGCTTCACTGTCCCCCATGATGTTTAGGTTTTGCTTACATCACGTCTGAACTTGTTGAGCTCATGTTCCAACTCATGCCCCTTGTTTCTCATCCTCCCATTATGCACCTCTGTATGAATCCAGCACACAGGGAGGCTGCTCTCAGGTCCCCTTGAAGCTTTCTCTTCCCAAAACTGAACAAGCCCAGTACCCTCAGTTTCTCCTCCCAGGAGATATGTCCAGCTCCCCCCAAACATCCTCATGACCTTCTGAACTCTAGTTTGTCAATGCCTTTCTTGTACTGAGAGATCCAAAACTGGATGCAGTATTCCAGATGTGGTCTGACAAGTCCTGAGTACCACGGCTGCAAAAGTTTGAATTGTGACTCCCAAATTAAGTCCTTTTTTTTTTTTAAGTAGACACATTAGAAACCTGACTTAAATTACAACCTTTGCACCTAAAACTTTCTGCAAATTCACATTTAAGCTGTCATATGCAGCAATAGACTAGCAATAGACTACTAAAATGTCTGACAAAAGCCAGTACTACCTTAAACAGCACTATACACAGCATTCATTAAGAGTCAATAAAATTGTGTGAAGTTAAGATCTTAAAGAGGTGGGGGAAAAGCCCATGGCATCCTGGCTTCTAATGCCACAGCATCCTGGCTTCTAGCACCACAGCATCCCAGAGGAATAGCACTGCTTGTGCTAAATGTTATATTCTCTGCAGTCTTTCATCCACAGAGCCATATCATCACACAGGTAAAGCATGTGATAGGGGATGTATCCCCACACTCGAATAGCAATCTTTTGTGTTCACAGCCTGAAGCTTTAAAATTAACTACGGGATCTACCAAAGTGAGCAAATGAGTTGAAAAAACTAGCCCAAGAAGACTAGGAATTTCTTCACAGAAGCCTGCAAGTTCTTTATCCTGTTACTGGACATGGGATTTAGTTCTGAATGAAAAGAAACCCTGCTTATATTTAGCAAGTTAGATTTATGTGATACTGAATAAACAAAAGGAACAGCTTGGCAGGACTAGGTTCAGTCTATCATTTCTATGCACATTCTCACACACACTGAAGAATCTCTCCAGCCAATTGAACATTCTTGTTTTAGTGCTTAGTTTAAAAGAGACACAGCAAACAAGAATCACAGAGGACAGTTAAATGTAAGCACAATACACTGTTATTTATTTTGCTTACAAGGCCACTAAAGAGTTATTTTACCTTCAGTTCCCTAGTAGCTTGCTTGATTATGCATTATATCCTTTGAAGTCTACTGACATGACTTTGAACACTTGCCTACACAGCAAGTGCTCACTGACAGGATATAACATTGCCATCACATTTATCCTAATAGACATGACCATGCATCAGTGAAAGGCAGCTGATGAACTGCACAGAACTGGGGAAAAACTGGGGATGAATGCAGCCTTTCAGTTGGTGTAAATCAGCATAGCTCTGGGTGAGTCAGGGCAACTAAATCCATTTGCATCTTCTAAGTGCTCAACTGTTCTGCCCTAACCAAATGGATACAGCACTGTACATGGCCACAAGCACAGGAAGAGCCTTGTTCAAAAACCTCACTCCTGACTAGCACCAGGCAAACATCATGGGTGGCTTTCCAGGTAGGATTTGGGGGAGGCAAAGAGAAAGTATCTGTAAGAGGTAGTGAATACAACATGAAAAAAAGGTGAGGAAAATAAAATGCAGCAGTACAGAGAGGAGACTAAAACTGAAACAATGTTTACCTTCTTCTCATACAATAGTAAAAACATTTCTGTGTCTGAGCAGAAGCCCAGAACCTCCCTGCTGGGGTTAGAAGACAAGAATGCTCAAACCTGAAATAAAATTGAAATCTGCACCAATATTAAAGGGAAATCTGAAACAAAGGAGGTTCAAGAATAACAGACATTCAGGCTTTGTATGAAAGGCATGTCTGAAGATCTGGGCTGATCAGAGATGAGCTGTTTTTTTCTCTGGTGGGGATCAAACACTGGTGAAAACTGACTTACAAAGCTGATCTTTCTGGAATAATTTTCTGCAAGCTGGCAGTGATGAGAACCTTTAAACACATTATATGATGTGCCAGGAACTCAAACTACAGACCTGGAAGGTGTAACTGCACACTTGCATTCACTCAGCAACTATTTAAGGGAACTGAAGTGTTGGTTATTATTTACAGCATTTTAGTGCATAATTATTAAACTGATGGTTTTCATCAGAAATCCTCAACATACTTCAAAGGGAAGAACTGAAGCCTGGAAAACTGAAGAAGGAAGCAACATCCAACACTGAGTATACTGTATAATGTCAGCCTGAATACAAGTGTTGTAAATTTAGAGGTAGAATCTATCCTTTAATGTGCACTAGTTGGTAGACACCAGCTGCTGCTACTGTCCTTTCTAAGAGAGAAAGTTGAATATGTATCTCTCCCCTCCATATTTCTGCTGCCTTGTAGAGCCCCACACAGCCCTCAGCTCTCTGCTGCCCTGAGCATGTAACAGCTCTGAGCCCACAAAACTTCTGTAGATTTTGACCCATTGACCCTCTGAGATTTGCCACATAGTTTTTCAAAGGTCTCTCAATAACCTGCATTATTTTCCATGTTATTACTGAGTGTTCAAAATCATCTCACACTAACAAAATCTAATTTATCCTGGCAAAAACCCATAATTTAATCCGATTAGCCATGTGTTGCATAACCAAGATTTCAAAGGTGCTGCAACCAGGTTGTATTTGAAACAAACCCAAATTTATGCTGTATGAGTCTTTAGCTGTCTATGCATGTCTTAGTCAAAAAAACTAGATTTCCCCAATCTGCTCCACAGCCACAAATCAACCAGATTTTCAGCAGCCTTGAACTTTGAGCCTATCATTTCAACTAAGTGATTAGATCTTCAGGTCTCCAGCTCCCCTTGCAGAACACTTAAAATTCAGATTTCAATGTAAGTGCATGGAGCTAAAGATTTTCAGCCTATTTTCTAAAATGTGACCTTATGCTTCCAATTTTATGGGCTCCAACTACACTGAATTTAAATGGCTAAAGCTGAGTGCCTTTCAGGTAGGAGTAGTCTTATTATCAGTTTAAGATTTTTCCTGGATAGTGGTGTTACCTACAGGCTATGGGTCCATTTAAGAGTGGTTTATTTACTTTCTTGCAGAGACAATAGACCCCACTCCAATCTCATTAACACTGCTGTAAATCAGGAACAATGCCAACAAATCTGTTGAGTTAACCTAGTATGAAGAGAACTGGAAAAAATTCAGCAGAAATAATCATTATAATCCCACTGAAGACAATAAAACCAGACCAATTTACATTTGCAAAAGACTGAACATTTCTGAATATCTGCCAACTTAGTCCCTGTAGAAGTAAATCACATTCACTGCTTTCTTAAAGACAATGCATTGTATTAAAATCCACAATTTTATATTCATTAAGAATTTGTGAGCCTGGAAAACTCATTCTTTTAAAGTTGTTTCCCCACCTCCCCTTTTAAAACCAGCTTCAGAAAAGATCTGTGCATTCAGCAAAATTATTATGTCTAAGGGAGGACTGCAACCTGGCAGATCTGATCACCAGGGATAAACACTGTCCCTACTGCGCTTTCATGGAAAGAAATGAAAGACAAATAAAAGATTATAATGTCTCTGCTTAAAAAACAGAAACATCTGCTGGAAACATAGGTTCATGGGCAGCTTTTCTGATGAATTCAGCATTAAGATCAAGTTGCATAGCTGTGCACTGACCATAAAGCCTTGGTGAGTTTAATGCCACATTATGTTTCAGGCAACTTGTTTATACAATGGATGTCTACCGTGCACAGATGAAAACAATTTGGTGAACCAACACCAAAGTGGCTTTCTTGTGCAATGCAGCAATCACAAGGGCCAGACAGAGACAGAGTGGCACAAGCTTTCTAGCACAGGCACCACACTGACTTTGTATGCTTGGTATCCCTCCTTTCCAAGTGACCCTCATGAGGAGATACAGTAAGAACAGCCTTTTCCTGTCACCCATCCTTTACAAAGCATTGAAGTGCTCTACTCTGAATTGTATACCAAATCCTGTACACTATCCATCCTCACCTGCAGGAACTCAAAGGAATTCAGGCATAAGGAGAACAAGCAGCACAGGAATGTGACCAAAGTTTGTGTTCCCAGCTAATACCTTGCAGTACATGTCCCTAAATACAGCTGCAGGCAGCTTTAAGGCTTTGATGGCAGCAACACCAGCAAGAGACTTCTATCCCTCACTGGGCCAACTTCTCAGAAATGCACATAATCATACACTCAGTTGTTCCTCTGTATCTTCAATGTACAGGCACATTCCAAACACCTGTGTGCAATGACTTATGAATTAATTGTGTTTCAAACACTCTCTTAGGAATATGAACTTTTAGGCTCCTATCTTGCAAAGATCTGACCGACTTGGGTGAGTAAACACCACCACCCCTTTTTGAGAGTGACTTCAGGTTAACAGTGCAGAGGACAGTAAATGGTGAGTGTCAAGTCCAGCCTCAAAGGTTTTCTAATTAAGCTTTTAATTTTTCTAGTTCCATTGACAAAAGAGCACCAGTATTTAAAAAAATAAATTTGCTTCCATGTCTTAGGTAAGAAAAGAGAAATCTGTCTTCACAGAAGCTATTTGCAAAATAACCTTGCAGGGAATTTAACTGTACTAAGATATACTGAGATCAAAACCAGTCCTTCATTCAAGAAACAAGCAGGTTGACTGTAGATGGCAGGTGACCAAGTGAATCCTTTGAGTGAGATGTCTGACATCTTAGTGGATTGATACATGGCATTGTTAAAACTTGCACTTGCTGCCCTGAGAAACAAGGCTCTGTAGGAATAGATCTTTGATTACAGAGGTTGTCCTCCAAAAGTATTTCTCCCATTACTTACATGCTGGCTTGTAACAGCTTGTTGTTATCACAGTAGGTGACAGAAGGCAGAAAAAAAATAGCTTCACAATATATTCCCATATATAAACATATATACTGTTGAAAAAAGTTGAAAAATCCTCCCAGTATTTGTAGAAGGGAGTTTAACTTTGCACAGGATTTCTGCAGACTGCTGCCATTAGTATCTCTGAGAAGCCCCTGGGCACTGGTACATGGCAGAGCATCAGGAATGGAGCCCCTGGACCTCCAGGCAGTGCACACCCCATTTAGTCCACTGTGTGTAGAAATTGCAATTTGGCATGGTGCTTTTCAACCCAATGCAAGACTTCAACAAGGACAAAAGCATTTTAAATTCTGTTAACTTTTCAATTATCACTCAGTAACCCTGGCCACCTCATTCCTTCCTTCCTTCATCCTTTACTACCCAGGTTTCATGCATCCCTATTCACCAGACTGCTGTCACCAGGAAACCACAGCTGTTTCTCAGCCTGTCTGGGTTTATCACAGCCAGAATCCAACTCAGCATCAACACAAGCAACTCAAAAAGGAGAGGAACAGACATTTCAGGAGCCACTCTGGGCCTGTGCATGTTTTAAATAGGGCCTTAGTCATACTATGTGAAACTTCTGTTATCTGAGATTGTTTTAATATATGGATGGTTAAGTAAAACTGCATTTACTTCATAACTAGCTTATCCCTTCAAGTTCTGAGTCATCTGAGGCCAGGCAAGAACAGGAGAAAAAGAAATTTGACAGCAATTTTAAACTGTCAACTTTCTTCCAAGCCTCTCATTACAGCCATTGCAAGTTATTGTTAAAAAAAAAAACAAACCAAAACAAACAAAAAAACCCATAATTGAGTTCTATTCCTGGCTCAACCACCAACTCAGCCTGACCTTGGGCAAGACACTCGGTTTCTTTGAGCTTCAGTTTGTGCAGCTGTAGAACTGAACAAAAAAAAAAAAATTAAATCTCAACTGAAAACCAGATGCTTCATCTAAGCTGATGTTTTCTGAGACAAAAAAAATAAAGCCAAATTAAAGTAAACACTAAAATAGTTGCTTGGAAAAAAAAAATCTTTTCTGCCTCACAGCCCTAAATTCCTAAGCCTATTAGCATTAGATTCAGGAGGATTCCTTAAAGAAAATGTCACATATACCCAATGCCAAGCACACAGCAAGCTCACAGATGCAGGCTAGTTCACTCATTTTTTGGTTAAACATTTTGATTATTTCACGTGGATCAGTTTCAACCAAGTTTTAGGAGTACTAAAGTTAACATTTGCTGATGTGAAAAGGTACAGGCAAAGAACAATTTATAACTACAAAACACTGGAGAGATGGAACACTGCAGCTTCAGGCTGGCATCTGAAACAATTCTTGGCTCTGACAAGATTCTCTGAAAGGAACTCCAGGAACATCATTTGAATATCCTCCCACTCTGAACTGGCTTAGCCTTTCCAAAGATCAAAATATATATGAAAGGCCCCCTATTCACAGAAAGGCTACAACACTACCCCTATTCCTTCTGAACCCTGCCAATCATTTTGGCCAGTTTGCTATGAATAAACAGGATGCTTAGTGATTTACCTGACATAATGGAAACATTAATGCATGTTTTAAAACACCATTAAGCATAGCACTTTTCTCTTTTCAGGAACTCTATGGGAAATGTAGCAGAAGCAAAGCCTTAAAATAATATACCAGTAAGTATGTGGAAAGATATTGCCAGCATTAACACTTCCATGAAGAGACACATTTTAATATTAAAAGGAAATTAGTAGCTTAAGAGATTACTAAACTTTCCAAAGTTAAATCACCAAGCCTGAAGTTGTGTGTCATAGCATATCACAGGCTCTGAGCAGAGGCCTCAACACTTTACTGCAACCACAAGATCATTTGATTGCCTGAGTATCAATATTTTACACTATAAAGGAACTTCTCGGGCTTTTTTTTCCTTACAAGACTATTTTTCTTTACAAGGGCTCTACAAGACTACAAAACCCTTTGGTGAAGAAAACAAACCAGACAAAAGACCACGTTTTAGGTGGTTGATCAATACTCAGCGCCTTTTCTGCCCTGATGGGCTTTTAGAGGCATTTTCTGATTCGCCTGTTAGGTCAATCTGACTAACACCCCAAAATCCCCCAGGGACGGTCCCGGAGCTCAGGTGTTCCCGGGTCCTGCTCTGTTTGTGCGGGCTGTGCCCTGCAGGGGGGATGCCACCAACATCAACACCGCCACCAAACACCAACACGGCCACCAAACAGCGCGGCTGGCACCGCAGCCAGCGCAGGTGGCACCGGCCGGACGGGAGCAGGCTGGTACCGCTGCCCCTGCCTCCAGAAAAGCTGCTGCCGCTGCCCCTGCCTCCAGAAAAGCTGCTGCCGCTGCCCCTGCCTCCAGAAAAGCTGCTGCCGCTGCCCCTGCCTCCAGAAAAGCTGCTGCCGCTGCCCCTGCCTCCAGAAAAGCTGGTACCGCTGCCCCTGCCTCCAGAAAAGCTGGTACCGCTGCCCTGGCCCTGGCCTGACAGCCGAGCCACCTCCACCCACCTCGCCTCCATCAGGCAAGCGCGCCCGCCTCTTGTCCTGCGAGGCATCATCCACAGCCGTGCTGCTGGCTTGGGGGAGCCCTGCCCAAACCCCAGCCCAAGCCCACACTGAGCATCCAGCAGTTCTGCTGGTCAGAGAGCACCTGAGCATCCGTTCCACATACCACAGGTGTCATTAGTTTCCACATCCTTGGAGGTTTTTAGAGTACCTAGATCCACCCAGTCTTCCCAAGCCAAGGAAAATCGCGACTTTCTTTACCCAGGTGTCCCACCTCCCACCCCGCGGCAGGTCCCACCATGCTCCTACCCGATTCACAGGCTCCCTTCTGGACCTGGGCGATGCCGGGCAGCCCGTGCTGCAGCGCCTTGCGGCTCACCGCCTTCAGCTGGCAGATGTTGTCGTACGTCCGGCCGTCGCTGCCGCACACCTGGGCGCTGAGCTTGCACTGGCAGACGCCCTTGGCGAAGCGCTTGCCCATGGGGTAGCGGCAATCGAGGCTGTCCCCGCAGGGTGGGTCCTCCTTGCGGCCGCAGGAGTCCCCCTCGCCCGCGGCGCAGATGAGGCAGCAGCCGCAGCGGTCGGGGACGTACCCGCTGGGGCAGCTGGGGCTGGGGCATGTGGAGACATCGCAGCGGGCCGGGCACTTGGCGCGGCCGAGCTGGAGCTCCGCGGCGTGCGGGCCGGCACTGAGGGACAGCAGGAGCAGCGGGCTCAGCAGCGACACCCGCATCCTCGGCGGGGACAGCGGCGGCGGAGCGCGGGTTGCGAGCCCGGCCGGCCCCGGGGCAGGAGGCGGGAAGGTGCGATCGCGGCGAGGGAAGGGGAAGGCGGGCTTTATGCACACTCGGGCAGCACAGCGCCGTGTGCCCCGGGCAGCGCTTCTGCGGGCCGAGCGGGACGGCGGAGGGCAGCAGGCCGGAGTCACGGCCGGCTCGGTCCCCGCAGGACGCGGTGGCTCCCAGGACTCAGCTGGCCGGACTGAGGCGCTGAGCCATGGCACGGAGCACCGAGAGCAGGCGGAGCGGGAGGCGCTGGGAAGGCGGCGGCAGGGTTATATGAGGGACGGGCCCGCCGCCTCCCGCAGCACCGGCAGCTCCCCAGGCTCCACCCCGGGCGGGACGGACGGAGCAAGCGGGGAGGGCCCGCTCCCCTCAGCTGGGCGCTGCGGGGCAGAGCCGCCCGCCTGCTGGCAAATCGCCGCCCCGAACGGGGAGAGCCCGGCGTGAGGACACCAGGGGCTGTGGGTGCCCGACGTGGCATAAACAAAGGCGAACCTGTTACATCTGAGCGGCTGTGATCTCTGTGAGTGCAGGGGCAGAAAGCCGGCAGCCGCTTTGCCTGCCCTCATGCTTGTCTGTAATGTCAGCAGTAATAGGGGCGTTTGTCGCCACTGCCACCGAAGAGTAATCAAGTTTGGTCTCGCTTAGTTTGGTCTCTGCTGTAATGTTAAACGTGGTCTTGGGCACAAATCCCTCTTTGCAGGTGTCAGAGCAGAGACACAAGTAGCTGAACGCAGTCCTTGCAGCCACTTATTCTGCAAGGCATCATTGCACATTGTACGAGACACTATCCAGCTGCCAAAGGGGATCTGCTGGGTTCCACACCGTCATTTGCTTCTACAGAAGATTTGGCAGCTTCTCTGTAATAGTAGTTGGAAGTGTTGCCAAAGCCTTAGTATTTGAGGTTTGAGGGTTTTAATCTACTATTAAACATATTCAGTAAGACTATCAGGTGGAAGAGTGCATGTGTTGAGCTCTCAACTAGTCACCTCCACAGTCTTTAGAACATGCAGAGTAAGTCTTGCCCATGCATGCCATCTTTATCAAGAAAATACTCACTTTTGCTCTAAGGTAATCACAACTTTTACTAGACATAACTTTAATTAATCCAAGTATGGGTTGAGGGATTGAGCTGGCTTTCAAAAGAGTTAAGCTGACTTCAGAAAAAGGACGTCTGACATAGCTCATCCTTTTATACCTATAAAACTTTGGAAGTCTTACTTGACACATGTAGCCTTGACTTCTGCCTGCAGTTCCCTTTTCCCTCTTACTCACACAGGGGACAAAACTCATGTAGTCCTGCAAGGTACTACCTCAGGCCTTCTGATGGGATCCTGTGAGCTAGGTTTTAGTAGACACAATTCACTGGGCTGCATCAGGCTGTAGGGTTGGAATAACCATAGTGTGTTCTAATTAAGGACCTCTTGAATGCAGTAGGCAGCAGCCAGAATCCCCCATGACAGTGACTTAGTGTTTTGTTGTTCCCTCTGTTATAGGGGCAGAGTTGGTCCAAGCCTGGATTTTCCAAGCAGCAGCAGTCTCACTTATGACCAAAAAAAAAGGTATATATCATAGCTAAAGATGTGGCATGTCTTGTGATAAGAAAACTGTAAGATTTTGCTGTAGCATATATTTTTCCACATTTTGAAAAGGTAAGATTTACCTAAGTGACTTTATAGTGTAATATCTAAAATATGAAAAATGTCAGTGTTTTGATAAACTTGCCCTTTAAGGAAACAGACTAATAAAAGTGAAAAGTGTTTGGCCTGAGACGTGGATCTGAAGGAAACAAGAGCATGGTGTGTATGTAAGGTGAATATATTTGTTATTTACAATGACAGTTACAAGGAAGAGGCTGAGAAAAATGTTTCAAATTACAAAGTGGTAAATACAAAATAGTCTGTGAGGTACTGTTGTTACTAGTGTTGGACTACAGGCTATTTCATAGTTCTGTTGGATTCCTGCTGTTATCTCTGTAGTCACACTTGGAGACTGCAAACACAATATAAGAAAAAAGGGTGAATATCAACAAGTAAATACAGCCACCTTAATTGGAGAGAGTTTGGCATATAAAATGAGTACACAGAATCTTTCATAATTAGCTCATCAGTCTGCATCTCATTCATTTAGGATTAAAAAAAAATCTGAAAGGCATTTTCTGCTAACTGATATCTTGCAGCCAAAATATAACAGATGAAATCATTTGTCTCAGATAAACATAGGTATAGTATGGGATACTTTCCCCCCCAAAACTCATTATTCCAAAAAAACCAGAGTGATGTAGAGAATAAGGTTAGGAATAAAAATGAAACTCAAAAAAAGTATTGGGTGTGTTCCTCTTGGGAACAGTGAGTAAAGTTTCTTGGCTCAATGACACTTGTTCAACACCTTTCAATAGAATTTGAATTCATTCAGAATTCAAATGTGGCACTAAAAGCTGTTTAAATGATAATTCATTCAGTAACAGTTCTCCATGACTTGGAAAAATGAGCATTTTGTGGGTTCTGAATCACCTCTGTCTGGTGGAAATGATGCTTTACTGCAGAGCTGGAAGGGAAGGGAGGTGCCTCAAGGCAAATCCAAAGCAATGCAGCAAATGTTACTGGTGACTCAGTGGGTCTCTGTTTTCTCTCTTGAGGGCCAAATTGTGTTTTTGCAAGCCCAAAGGACAGCAGAGCATGCAGTCACCATGTCCTTAACTGAATATAAAGCCTTAGCTCCAAAACTCACCTACTGCATTCTGAACTCTCCCCTTTTCTTTCTTACAATAGGAAATAAAGTCTTGTTGCCCTTTTATGAAGTTAATTGTCCTTTTGTGCTTGCTTGTTTCCATCTCCTGGCATATGTGCAGGGCAGGTCCCTGGCTGCTCCTACGTGTGCCTGGCAGCATATGTGTCATCAGAGCCATGGATGCTGGCCTCTCCTGTGCTGTGTAGGTCACATAGCCATGACAGAGAAGCAGGGTGGCACATGACATTACACAGAATTAAAAGTTAAACGATGCTCTAGTGCTGTTCTGGGGATCTAGATGCTGCTGATAATGGAAGTGCCATTTGAATGATATCTAAATCTAAATTTATGAGCCCATAACCATTAAAATGCATACTTAACTGCTTAAGTAGAAGAATATTTTCCACTCTGTCTTGTCCCAGTCCATACTGTGTAATTATGTGCCATCTCTTTAAATCTCTATGTGTCTCTTAGTTATAAAAGTCACAATGCAATCCAATTTATACACAGTCCTAAATCCTATTATTCTAATTCATCATGGTGTATTCATAAGTCTTATAAGTTTCTTTGGAGTGAATTTCTATGTAATTCAAATTTCTTGTTGTTTCTTTAGTATGGTTAAAGATCAGAAACACTCACTGCTGTTATAACCTAACTATACAAATTGTGTAAGTTAAAGACCCTCTGACCTTGCCATTGAGGTCTCTAAATTAGGAGCACATGTTTAATTTTCATCCTCACTTCCTCGTAGGAGTATTTTGAAAAGAAATCCAAAGCACACTTTAAACTGGAGTAATAAACACTGTTTATTTATCAGATTGTCTGCATCTCATTTCCTGGACTAAACAGCAAAAGTCTGTTTGCACTCCTGACATTGCAAGTCTCACAAGCTGATCCAAGAGAACATCTGTCAGTTTGTTTTCAAGACTGGACGCTGCAGAAGAAAAGAAGAGGTGGGAGGAGAAATAAGACTTTCACAAACACATCAGTTCAAACAAAGTGATAACTTTCTCAGCTGTCTTCCAGGCAAGCAGTGCCCTAGAAATATACTTTTAAGGAAAATTTCTTTCTCTTTCCTCCATCCCCTAATAGTAATTGAAAAGCAGAGGTCATTTTTTCTTTTTCGTATTCTGCCTGAAACTGATGCCAATAAATAATCTTTGGAAATGTTAATGAATCCAAAAATCTATTCAAGAAATGCTCTGAAAGTGAACTGAAAGCAAAGTAAAAAATCCAAAGCTTTTTCTCCTCTTACATGTATTCAGCTGTTCTGAACTCATTGCTTTTGGTGCAGGAGAAAAAAGGTAGGTTTTTGGCACAGAGACAGGATGATCTGAAGGAAATGCCACAGCCTGCTCTCTTCTTCACTCCCTTTCCAGCCAAAAGAACAGTTTGTGTTAGTATGTTTAAGGAGAGGAAATTGAAACTGTTAATAACAGAACTGGCCTAGAAATCATAAGCTATAAATTTTGCCACAGTCTTAACAGGATTTTTTGTAGTTGTGGAAGGGGGAATCATGTCTCAGACTTTATTGTTAAGTTATTCTGCAGTCAAAAGATGAGTGTATTTTTAAGCATGTGTTTAGGAACAAAATAAGAATGTTTTTTATTGGAAAATACTGATTCGTAAAAATGAAAGGTGTCCACAGGAAGAAAGCAATAGGATTTGTGTTTTGAAGAGCTGTTTGATGTGTGAGGGTGTTTATAAAGAGACAAGGCAGGTCAAAATATGTGTTTGAACAGGGAAGAGTGGAGAAGGAAAGAAAAGACCCCTTTGTTTTTTCCCTCCGTGAAATCCAAGTAGCAAAATTTCAGGCTTTTTTCCTGAGCTGTAGGAGAGAATTTCAATTCTCTGATCTTTCTGGTCAAGAACAGGGACTTGGCTTTGGTGTTTTGGTGTTGCAGGTAAATATTCTATTTACACTGGAAAATCCAGTTTCTTATATAGTTTTAGAAACTTCTGTTTTTTTGCAGAAGCAAAAAGACAGGAAAGATCAAAGCCACATAGGAGGGCAGGTTTCCTGCTTTGCAGCCCCCTCTCTTTGCTGCACTGTGCAAGCTCAGGTGGCTGCTGAGGGGGCTTGAGGGGTCTCAGCAGACCTAAGGCAGAGTCACTGCTCGGCAGAATACCAAAGTTTGTAGTGCTTTAAAAATACTGATCTATTGATCCTTACCTCCTGCTGGCCTCCAAAGGGAGAATGGTGACACCAGCTACTATCAGTTTAGTATGGGAAGGGCTATCTGAAAGTGAGAAAGTCAAGTCAAGTTCAAGTCAAACTTTTGTGGGTTCCTCAGACTAGACATGTTGCCAGGCCCATGCTGCATCTGCTCTAGCTCATTGATTTGTGTGTGTGTGTGTGAGATTCGAATTTGTGGAAGCAGCAGCCACATGGAAATGGTTGTGACTCATAGAAACTCCTTATTCTTGTCATAATTGGTTACTGTGAATTGAAGGAAAACACAAACGTAAATGGGATTTTGCTTCTTTCTGCTCTGTGCGCTGCTTTGCTGTTGAACAACTGCCTAGAACTTTGAATAACCTAATCCCAGCTGATGTATCCCTGTAAATATACATGTCCTGCTCATCAAACAGGACGTTGTTGATGAGCAACATCCTGCTTATCAGAAAGGATGCAGTGCATTAAAGGTGACTTAATTTCTAAGGAATGAGTTAAAGGAATCACTTTTAGAGATTTTCTACTTGGCTGGGCCAATATGTTCGACCTTAGGATGCTCTTAATGAACTGCCAAAATCAACCTAGAAGAGCAGTTCACAGTATAGTGAAAATAAAATCATCTTATAAGCCTTCAGAAAACCATAAAGTAATAAACAGATATGATTAAGAACATACTTTGTCTCACAAGCCTAATTTCAATAGGTATGTAGACTGTAAAAGCTGTGGGTGTCACATGATTACATACTAATATTACTAATATCTTTGATCATATTTTTGGAAGCAAACAGTGAAACTAACATCTAGGTAAAACTTCACAATGCACAGCTTCTAGGAATTCTGCTGTCCAAATAGTCATCAGTCCTTCAAAGTCCATCACAAATTATGTTGGATGTTTCCAGAGGAACACATCTTGAACCCTGTTGTTATGGTTCCTTCAGCTGACTGCAAGACAAAAGAATAGAAAAATTGAAATTTACAATTATTTCTTTAAATGGAGAAGTGTTTCTGGTAAGTAAGATGCAATTCAATAAGAGCAACTGCAGAGTGCTACACTTAGCAGAAGTAATGAGCAATCCAGTAGCGAAACTGACTGGCTCAGTACAGTTCCCCATGTAAGTTTGCAACCCTGTGAGAGACCCCAGCACCTCCCCTCTCCTCTTTCCTCTTTCCTCACTGCTTGTAAGGTCTCAGTTGGAATTCAGTGCCTACTACTTTTTAAGCATTTCCTGCTTAAAAAGTATGAATCGATTGGAGAAAATCCACGAGAGTGTAAAATCATTAGACCTTTAGAAATATGACTTAAAGCTAAGCTTTAGAGACCTGAAATTGTTTAGTCTAGGACAAAAGAAGACAGAAAAAGGATATGACAAGAGTATTCAAATATGTAAAAGGTTGCTAAAAGAGAGTAACAATCTGTTATTTGTATTTATGGGATAGCTCAAGAAGAAAAAGACTCAAAATGCTGCTAGGAAATTTTAGGACTGGTACTACAAAGATTGTCTTCAGTGTAAAGTGTATTTTTAAATATAAAGATAGCAAAGAACTGAAACTAAGTTTGTGGACAATATGTGGAATCTCTATTTTAAGGACCTTGTTAATAAGAAAGCTCATATAGTTTTTGTTCAGAAATTACTCTAGAAAGAATAGATCCTGTTTTGGAAAGGTAGAATTTTGAACTCCCGTCCTACTTTATTTCTGATTGTCTCACCATAATGCAGACAATCTGTAGGGGGATAGAATATAAGTAAATAAAGGTAGTATAGAAAGTAATCTTACCCCCTAAAGAGTTGCAGCTGGGTTAATTATTAAAGATTAGGAGCAGGCCTGACTTTAACAGGCCACAGCTGTAGCCAGTAAGATGAAGAGTGTTATAAAAGAGTGGATTGGTTGCTTGAGGGGAACTGGAGTCAGCTGGTTGCTGTGAGAAAAAGGAAGGGGCAGTCCTTAGAGGAGCTGCCTACAAGAAACATTAAGGAGGTAGGAAACTCTAGCAACATGGAACCTTTGCAATATAGTGACAATAGAACTCTTGCAATATAATGACAACAACAATCAGCCTGATTAAAGGGTATATGATTGGATAGCAGAATGTTATCATGTCCTTAAATGAGTTCAGGGAGCCCACTCAAATTTTCACGATAAAAGAAGGAAAAAGACTGATTGGAATTAGGGATGAAGGAGGATTCCACTAAGACTGTTGCAGACTAGGAGTTTCAGTACTGATAAAGCCACAAGGCAAAACCCAAAGAGAAGTACAGTGAGACTGAAAGTGAAAATGGTTGCACAGCTAGAGTCTGAGGTCTAGCGATGATCAGCGGATAAAGTGCTGAGGGTGGGGGGATTTAAGAGAAATATATAACAGATGGGAGGATGGGGAAAAGAGAAACATTTCTTCCAAATGGCATATGTTTTCTCGCGGAAGGATTGGCAATATTAGAGAATCTTGCCAGGAGGAGGATATACTGTGAATAGAGCTATACTAACTGTATTACATTAAGCTCTGTTCAAGTAAGAAAAGACTTCTTTTTGAAAGAGTAAATTAGTTACTGTTTTACAAATGCAGATTCCATGTATTAACACAACTTGCTCTCTTTGTACTATAATTATTAGTATCACTTTGTATTCAGTACATAACTATGCATATTTTCTAAAACATCCCAAAATCAACCTTCTTCTGTTTTCCATTTCTTCCCTAATGTTTTTTTTTTTCCTTGATACCATCCCATTTTATGTGACTGGTTTTTTCCCTTTTGGCAGAGCAACAAGGTTCAGGGGCCTGCAGATTTTATGAATCTTTTTATGGTGGCTTGGCTTTGTGGAAGGATGGTGTGGATGTCACTGGATGTCAGCCAATCTTTCTGTGAGAGGGTCTGCAGGGTGGGTGCCAAGAGGGATGGGGATTGGAAGACTGAAACAGAATTTTAGAATTAATTAGAGAAACAAATATAGAATTAATTCTAGAAATCAAAGTTAAAAGTTTAAATTTATGAAGAAACCTTTCTTCTCTTTAATTCATGAAAGGATAAGTTGTTTAATCTAACTTGGAAAGGGTTAGGGGATTTACCATAAATATAGTGGTTGCCTAGAGTGTATGATGCTTTTCCCATCAAATTTTTCTAATTAAATGATCAGTCCAAAGGAAGACTGCTGAAAAAAGGTGGGTTTAGGAGCCTTTCCAACCTCAAGTTTTTAAACTCCTAAGCGTTTTCCTAGTTTTAAATTAAAAAATTAATAGGCTACATTTGTGTGTGCGGGGGGTGTTTATGGTCTTTTTATAAGCCTGGGAATTGTGTTTTTGAGCTTCCTTCTGTGAAATGAGAACTGCAAAATTGTTTTATTATGGAATGGAAAGTCTCAAATTACTGCTGTATTTAATGTTTGAAGAAAAATACCACAAATCCAAGATTTGCCATAAAATTATAAGAGTTGGAAATTTTGGGTTAAGTCAGAGGTCTAAAACTTAAAGGTAAGTAGAACTACTTCTGAGGAATTAAAGAAAAAGCTACATAAGCACAATGAGGGAAGTTATAAAGCAACCTCAGTTTTCCCTGTGAAGACAGAATGATGGCAGAAGAGAGGAGCTAGCAGAACTCAAAATCTGGGTAGGGAGATTGATAGGATGAAGAAAACCATAAAGAGGACAGCATGGGGACAAGCATGGAGAAGATAAGGTCAGTCTAGAGGGCCAGTGTCCTCTCATTTATGGTGACTTAAAACAGGTCCTTGGAACAAAGCAAGGAAAGTGACACTTCCCATGCTAGATGGTGCTGCTGATTTGGAAGCAGCAGTTTTCTCACATCTATTTTAAACATTACTGTTTTAAACTGGAACTCTCAGCCCAACCATGTGCATGAGAATAGCTGTGAGCGAAAGGGCCGGTTGCAGAGGTGGTTGTTACACCTTCTCACCCAAGCTATGGGCATTTTTATTAGCTCAGCCCTGTGAAATAATTGGCCAGAGAAAAGTTAAGAGGACAGGTGTTACTGTTGGTCCAAGCTGTTTGCCACAGGGCTGCATTTGCTTACCCTGGCACGTTTGGTGTGATTACAGCACACAAAGAATGTTTCCGCAGATAAAGTGAACAGCAAATGATTTCATGAGCCTGTTTGTGACAGATGTGTGCAGTGTGAAGAAACATTGTAGCACAAACTGTAGCACTCCTCAAGATCGTGTTATTCCAGGTCGTTAATCACTTCTTTCTGGTTTGTCTCCATGGATGACTATCTGTGAAAACTCACCAGTGCTCACAACAAGGATTTCTGCTTGCCACCCCCTCCACAGAGGCCTGTTGAAATTCTGTGTATTGTTATGAAAGCCCCACTGCAAGACAGATGAGAGCTGTACTTTTTTCATGTCTGCTTCACACTCCTCTTCCATTTGGAGCCAAGAGCTGCCTTGTACAGGAAATCTCCCACAATGTTTCATGCTAAAAAAAATACTGGGTTTAATCAATATTCTCACAAATTCTTTTATCAGTGTGCTTTATCCAAATAAGTTAAAACTATCATGGCTTTTTTTTGGTGATGACTGGTCAAAAGAAGAATAAATAATAGTCACTCTAAATTAGAGGAATTTGCATAATGAAATTACTGAATCATTGCTACAGTGAAGTTGGAGCATAAAATATGTTTGGAAACATGCGTGTTTTAAGGATATTTTTAATGTAAGAGAGGAAAAAGAGGAGATGCTTGTCTTCTCTCCACTCAAAAGAACCCAAGGGAATGTGTAATTACTGCTATCCCCAGGACTTCTGTGTGCTGCTGGCCCAGATTTTGGAAAATTTTACTAGTCAAGGAGTCATGCATGCCTGTTTCCTCATCCTTTACTTGTCATGGAGCAGCTGCATTTCAGAGTTGTTAGGAAAGAGCAGTGACTACATATGGAAGAAAACAAAATGAATGTATCAGTATTTTCAGTTGAGATTAAATCTGAAAATAAGCAAGTAATGTTCATTGTTGCAAGGAAGAACAGGGATTCAAAAATTCCCTGTCTATTGGTGTACAGACTCAAAGATTTTCCGCAGACAAATCTTTTAACATTGGACATTTTTACAGGTTGAGTTGCAAGGACAGTTGTTTTATGGTTCTGCCAATTTCTTGGTGTTCAGGAACAGCAGCAGTGAACCACTCAGGTCCCAAATGTGCTTTTCTCCCCTGGATTGCCATTCAGTCAGGCCAGAGAGCCTCAAAGTTCCAGTCCCACTCTCCCCAGCCCTTCCTGCTGTCCTTAGAGAAGGAAGAAGGCACTGCACCCTTAGTGGGATTATGGTGAGCTTTAGTTTTCCAAGGCAGTAGATGAGGTGTTTGGTGTTACACAGTGCTACAAAGACATGAGCAACTGAGAGGGGATGGACTTCTCACAGCCAGGTGGCTGAAAATCCCCAAAACAGGCCAAGTGTGACATTGCCAGGTAGGAGTCACTGCAGGGAAACACACCCAGGACTGAAATAGCTTCTGCACTAACGTGTCTGGGTATAATCCCTGACTGTGCATTGGCCTAAATCTTCCCTTCAGAAGATCAGAAGGAGATGGAGATATAGTCATATTTTATATAGAAGTATGGGGATTGCAGAACTCATCCTGAAAGCAAGGAAAAGAGCTGTGTGCTGCTCTCACTCAGAGGGTGAGAGGAGCTCCTCCTGGCTCTCCATCTAACCCGTCACTAGTGACTTGCCCAAGTTCTGGAGAGGTTGTCTCATCAGAACTGCCTTGTTTAATGTTACCTTTGTCTCTCATCCAGCTTCTTGAAGAATCTCCTTGTTTCTTGCATTCATCCCCTGTCTCATTCACCTCCCACATTTAAAGAGATGACTCTTACACCAGATACCTGATTTGGATGATGTGATGAACTTAACTCACGTAAATTATATAATTTATCAAATTATAGAGGTCCCTTTTCATCCATCAACACCCCCAAATCTTTCCCCCAGGATTGGTAATGCATCCAAGCCCGTCTGTTGTATCCACAGGGTATAACTAACCCAGTGAACTGTAATTATGGTTGTTGCTACATATCGTGCTCAGCATTTTGCTTGTTCTTATAGAAATCTGCTCTTCCTATTGTTTTTCTCCTGTTAAGTGTTCCTCATCTTATGTTTCAAAAAAACCTTTTCTTTGAAAGCATTTATCATGTTGAAATGTTTTTATCAACAAATGGGAAGTCATCTGGTATCAATATTTAGTAAATAAGTATGATTTAGCAACAAAAAATGTTTTTTCCCCATTTTTGTAACTCTCTTTTCTTGGTGTGCACAAAGTGCCAATAATCTGTTTTTCTAGTGTAGATGATGTTTTCTTATACTAGCTTTTTGATGGCTGTGGTCTAAAACATCTGCTCATGGACAGGATCATTTGGGATTTTTGTTGCTTTTTGATTTCTACTTCTGTCTTTGGAGTTCAAAAAACGCCCACTCACCTGACAGCATCAAAACCAAACCAGAACAAAAGCCCATCTGCTGTGGGTGAATTTCCCAATGCACAGCTGACAGCAGATCTAGAAGGGAGCTGAACTTGGGGCCAAGTCCAATGCAGCTTTGGTTTGTAGAGTTCATTTGAATCCAGAGCACACCAGGAGAAATCCTGGCACCTGACACTGAGTGAGGAATGCAAAACTTGATCCACAATGTTCTGGACTTGGTTTCACTAGTGTTATATAACCTGTCCAGGACACTGAGGTCAGTGTCTTTTCCCTTGTGAAATGTTCAATAAGATCTTTGATTGGCCACAGGCCACCAAGTGTCAGGTTTATCTTTCTCAGCAGTACAGGGCCTCTTTGAAGCACACTGGGCACTTGGTGGGAAGACTGCTGTCTTCTGAATTACTACCACCCTTTCACTCCAGCATCCAGCAGTCCTTTGAGATCACAGCTGCCATCCAGATTTTAGCCGCTCTGAGCCTGCATTGCTCTACAAAATCTGGAGAGATGATAACCTAAGTTGGTGTAGTGTCTGAGTTGAAAGCACCTCACAGTTTCAGCAACCTTTAAATCAATGGCTGATAAGTAGGTTCTTTACTCTGCAGGCAGGCTAAAATTTCCACAATACGCACAACTTCCAGAATACAAGTACAGCTTTCAAGACTCAGCTAGAGAGATCAAACTGAGTTAGCTAGTGAAAAGGTAAAAATGTATAGGGAACTTAGATGTCATATTAGAAAGTCTGTCTCTTCAGTCTGAAATTTCCCTCTTAGATACCGAAATCTACGGTCGCAATGAAAGTTTCACAAAATTAGCAGGAGATATAGAAAATTATATGATCTGGAGAGACATTACGGTTCTCTGAGGACAGAAAATCCTTATGGATCAACCTGGAGGCACTGGCAGAGAAATAAAAACTTCAACTCAGTGTTGGTTATCAAACACAAGACAGAGGCTCTTTAACTTTTTTATTGTTTTGGACTTTGAGTTATAGAACAGCAGAATCTTTACTTCAAGACAAGCAGAACATTTAGTTCATTTCTTGAATATCATCCCTTGAATTCAAGGTACAATTAATTTCATCAAATGTGGATGTCTACTTTCAGATTACAGAAATAATTCAGTGTATTTTACTGCCATTAATATTAAGATTAGCCTGGATACTTGAGTTACATGTAGACATGTCCTTTGCAACTACTTATGGCTCAATCCAGTTGCACACATATGGATCTGTTGCCATCTGAGCTGCATTCTATCTGGCCTGCAAAAGGGCACTGGCACTGCAGAAAAGCATAGCTGTCTTATACACCCCATTTTTCCTGGCAGCCCGGCAAACATCTTGAATATATTAAAGTGCTAAAAATCACAATCTGCACTGATACTTAGAAAGTTGAATTCAGACCTTGAAGTAAGGGGAGAGGAATCACATGCATTGTGTGTTGTTTCATTTGAGAGCTTGAACAGGCTTTAGTTCACCTTTCACATAAGACACCCTCAATCTTTCCCTTGGTTTAGATGGGAATCAGGTAAGCTATATAAAGTAAAGAGACTGAATAGCCCTCCAAACTGACACTATCCAGACTGCATTATTTCATTTCAAATAAAAGCAAAGCTGCTCAGAATCAAAACTTATGCTTATCTAATTGCTGGTTTTTATCTCAAGTCCTGTAGATTGATATCTGCATCCCTGATAAAACTGGTGTAGTGGATTCTAGATATGTATTCAGGACCCAGATTTTATAATACTGCCAATGAAGTTTGATTCAGTTAGTGAGCTCCAGAGCTCTGTAGTGGGAAGTTACTTTGTAGTCCCAGTAAAGGAAAAGCAGGTCTGGCAATTGACAGCTGAGGGTTGGGACAGGGCAGTCATCACAGAGATTGCAGTGGAGGAATGTTGTACAGTGAAAAAATGTTTCTGTGATGGGTTCTGATTAACATTTTCAGGAATTTCTATCAGACATTGAGCATCCACACTGCTAACCAGATTCAAAGAAATTAGAGAGGGGTCTAGAGCATTCCTGAAATATGCTGGACAATCCAGCATATCCACTCTCATAGCAGTGGAGGCATTCCTGCTGACTCCAGCATCAACAGGAGAGGGACTCAAAGCCCACTTCTGCTGCCAGAACTCTCAGAGCAGAAGCTCTTTACAACAAAAAGCTGTGCATTTATGAGTTGAAATACAATACATGCCATTTTCCTGTTAAAACTTCCTTACACATATAAAGCTTTGCTTCTTGGCTTTCATGCAGTTGTTCTGTCCTGACCAAGCTGGATATCGAGCTGCCTGCTCTCTAATAGAGCCCATGACCATCCACACTGTTGATATCTTTATGCCAAATTCTTTTGATGAGTTTGTTTCACTTGGCATTTCATGTACACACAGAGAATAGTCACCAGCAGGCATCTTACATTAATTCATTTATTCTAAAATCATGCAAAGACTTGAAGAATATGCTTTTAGAAGACCAATATCTCTTTGTCTTGTAACTGTTTTCCAAATTTGGCTTCCCTTAGACAGCAGAGAGAGTAGAAGAACATGTGGGGTTTATGAATTGTCGCTAGCAAACTTGTGTTTCATCTTTTCAGCTAGATTTTCACATTTGAAAATAACATCTGCTCTTTCCCTCTTTCTCAGTAAGACTTTTTAGAAAGAGATTAGATGCAACCATTTTCTAAAATCCCAATATAATGTAAGAGCTGAAAGAGAAGCTTGAAAGAAGGCAACTGAAAAAGAAATATATTCCCCACCATGATCATAACTCATAGCTATGTGTTGTGAGAACTCTAACAAGCTAATCCGTCTGGTTTTGGTTTTCAGTCACAGATGAACTAACAGCCTCTCATTTAAGTTACTGCATGGAACCACTGTGAGCTTAAGAAGCATTAGTCATTTTATTTGCATTCAAAGGGTTGTGTTTTTTAAAATGTAAGGAATATCCCTTCCTTTAAGAAAGGAATATATCCTGCATAGCAAGGATTAGCAGAGAGGCAGAAAAATATGTGTTAGCTAAAAATTGATTACATAGACTCATTCGGGTTGGGCAAGGATCCTTCTGTGTCATCAATTCCATTCCACTGCACCAGCATCAAACTGATGATACCAGTCGGATTGTGGGATGGAAGAAAGTATCATTTCAGAAAGGAAGAACCTAAAATTATTTCAGTGTATGTGTATGAAATTAAGGACCTTGAACTGTTCTGATCTCTCTCCTGTAGAAAAGACAAGATTTGCATTATTTTTGCCAACTTTCTCTTTAATACCCTCAGTTGATATCCACTGTACACATTTTAAATATTTGTTCTTTCTTTTCTCACTGTTTCTTTCAAGAATGTTACTAGAAGTCCTGAAGGAAGTAATTATCAGCAGATTACATGAGATTTAGCAACCATGCTTTTGCCACATAGCAAAGAAGGTAATATAGGGGCTTCAGCTTGTCTGCTTCGTTAAGGCTTGTAGCAGTTAATGAAAACTTCTAAATGTGGAAATATGCTTCTATTCAAGGGAAGCCATACCATAAGGAAGCAACATTGTTCACAACAGACTTCCTTTTTCAAGAACTCACTCAAGTTTGTTGTAGTTTTTACAGTGCTTCCATTTGGCATTGGGTCAGGCCTCTTCAATGATGAATTTGAAACCCTCATAGATAGGAGAATATTCTATGCAATGATAATTCAAAGAAATTACCATGCTACAGTGGAGCATAGCAGAAAATTTTGCTGTAGTAGGAATTCTAGTCTGTCATTTTGGTTTTGACCTAGAAATTATCTGACATACTATAGACAGATAAATTGTTACCATTTTTTGATTGTATACGTTGTTTGAAATAAGCTCAAACAGCTGGTTTTCAGTATATTTTCAATCTTTTTTTTTTTATATTAGTCTCATTATCCATTACTCCAGTGCTATTACTATAGATTTCATAGGAAGGCAGAGATTATCTTAAAAAAATTTGAACTACATTATCCCTAACTTACTGGCAAAGTGTTCTTCATTTCTCAGACACTGATAAAGCAGGGCTCAGCTGGGCTTGGGAGGCTGTTACCTTTAATTCAACACACATCTAAGTCAATATATATCTTGTTTTCCTGCAGATAGAAAACCAATCAGACAGGGTTACATGGAAATACACCCCAGACTCTTACAATGTAGGATATCTCATTTCCCAAAGAACCATAGGGTAACAGCTTTGTTCACAGGAAGCATTTTTAGGACATCACTGTGTAAGGTCACTGGGAAAGAGTCTTTGGCTTCCTCCCCAAAGAGTTCCTGAAAAAACTATTTGTGCATAACTTGGGTCAAAGATGTCCAGACTGTTGAATGGAAAGACAGACAAAACTGAATTTCTGTGGCCAGAAAACTTCTGTGAAATAGCATGCTACTTCCATGGTACTTATGATCATTTTATGGGGTTTTATTTTGGTTTGTTTGCTTGGGTTTTTTTTAATTATGTGGTTTTTTATTCATTTAGAAGCTTCAGTACGGTGTGATTTTTTTTCTGTGGCCTATATTTATCACTAGCTATTGTTTCTAATTCTTAGTAGTTCTGTCACCTTTTCTATTAGACTATAACATTTTAGGGAAGACGATTATGGTCTTCATTCTGCAGAGATAATTTTGTCTCCACACATGAGCATACAGACATATGTGTGAAGGAATTTCTTTTCAGACCTCTGGGAGCCATTTTCAGTTCTCTTTACAGGCTTTGAGGATATGTTCTCTGTGGTGTCTGCTCTGTTACACTTTGGGTAACACTGGTAGAGATCCCAGAAGCTGTTCATGTGAGAGGTTAGAAACTCATGTACACAAGCTGTTATTCTCCCAACCAGCTTCATAATTCTCTCCTACAGAAAAATGGGATTTGTTTTGCTTTCCCTTGGGCCTCATGACATAGGTCAAGATTTTCCATGGACAAATACAGTCAGCACTGGTATCGTTTCATAACTTAAAATGGCTCATAAATCCACAGAAATTTTCTGTTAGTGAGAGATAAATTTACATCAGAAATCCATTTTTATGAAAGCCACAGACAAAATATTCTTGAAGTCATCTCCTTTTATATGCGTGGTAATAGCCGTTTTGCCTTGAGGTGCATTTGGAACTATTGAATTTTCAATTTAAAATTTAATAAAAACACAACTTATTGATCTCACTACATCGCTGGTCCTATAAAAGAAGAAAAATTCTGCACATTTCTAAACTTAAAAATTGTACTAAATATTTCATTTTCCCAGTATTTTATATACTTTACTTTTTTGCCAAAAGGAAAGTAACTTTTAATTTTAAAAAATAATATTTTAAGAATAACTTCCAATCTGTACTGCTTATAGTAATGGGCTGATTATTCTTAATAACAGAACCAGGACCAAATTCTGCCTTATGGCACATGAGGATTGGAGACCACAGCCTTAGCGTTGTCTTTTCAGTCCACTAGTCTCAAGCAAAAACAGGGCTATCCCTTGAAATTAAAGTAGTTCAGCAAGAGTAATCAGAAGATAGTATTTAGGATCAAGGTCTTGTGACAGGCATATTCTATAAATAACAGCAAACAGAAATAAAAAATGTATGCCGTCATTAAAAAAAATTCTATTGCTAAATTATGTCTAGCACCTGTGGAAGACAGCAGTCAGCACCCAGCCTATAAATTTAACATTTTTTGTTCACATAAGCAAGTCTCAGTTCTTGCAGACTTGGTTCTGAGCTTTGCCATTACCTCACTGAGGATTTGTGCTCACTGGTGTGTTTGTGTTTGTGCAGCAGTGGAAATTTTTTTTTTTAGCAAGTATGAGAAGGAAGCCTGCATGTTTTTCAATTTTGAAAATATTATCCTTGGCAATGAAAGTGATAAACTGAGTTGCTAAAAATGGTGTACTTTCTAGGGTATATTTCTTGGTTTATACCTGAAATAGGACACCAAACTCAATTACAACAAATCTCTCAGGTGACAAAATTATCACAGTAGCATGAGCTCTGCCAATTAACCATGAGAAGGCTCTCGTTAACCTAGATTTTTGGAGTTATGTAGTGATACAAATAATTTATTGCACATATTACTGATTTGATACCATGGAATGGTTGCGTGCACCTTTATAACTTTTGCAGTGTTACTGGAGAAATACTGTAGTCACTAGAAAAGCAGTTGTGTTCTAGTCTTCAGGGTGCTTGCCTTTCATCAACTTCAAACCACAGTGCCCAAAGCTGAAAGGCCAATATAGGACAATCAACAAAGTCAATTGGATGTGTAATGGAAGTTTCCAACACTGGGATCATTGTGCTTCACACACAAATGAGACCCAGCAAAAGCAGGTATATGGAAATTGCCCCACTATTTTACAGGTGGGACTTCCTCTTCCAAAAGAAAACTTTTATTCCAGTAAGGACCTGCTTTTGGAACTGCAAAGCCCACATATGATTATCTGGGACCTTTGCATAAATACTAAGATATTCTGTAATGGTATCCATCAGTTTGTGGGAAACCACAAAGCCAGAGAGGCCCTGTGTGATTTCACAGTCTTACTGACCTGTTTGGAACATTCTGTTACAACTTCCTCCATTTTCTATTACCTCTTCCCCAAAATTAACAGTGCCTGATGATTAGGGAGGGAGACCTGTTGCTGTTACTCTTTTTAAAAGACTGATTTACTAAAGAAGTTTGAAACTGCTTTCTGGATTGAGATGTCAATCAAAATAAGCAAAGGAATATCTTGTTAGCAGATTCTGATGGAACTTAGATTTGAGGTTTGAGCTATTCATGAAATAGAAACTAAGGTTATATCACAGGAAGAACATCAGTCAGGAGAATCCAATGGCCAAAATTATAAGTGTCTATGGGTTTCAAATTGCTTTAAGCAGTTGATAAGCATGAGTTTGGAGTTCTGGAGCTTTGGTTTCGGGTGCTGAACATCTGACCATTCATCTATCTAGCTCACACAATAGTACTTCAAAGTATTTTCATTGAGGGCAGTGGACAGAAAAGAGATGGAAGACAGAAGAAACAAATAACAAGAAGAATTACTGGAAAATATTGTGTCATGCTTCACCCACTATTACATCTGATTCTTCCTGATAAATATTGTAAAATTTTGCAAGTAGCTTCATTTTTCAGTTACCATTAGGGAGTCTTACATTCAGCTGAAATAAAAATCTGCATATGAAACAATTCTGCCTATAAAAATGTTTTAGTAGTGGAAATGAATTTCTGAGCAGACCAGAACATGCGATTGATGTAACATTTCTGTTCTAAATTATGGGTTTATAGTGCAAAATGTTAGTGACAGCTGTTCATTAGCCTATACTCCTCTCTCAATCTCATTTCCCAGTGGACAGTCACCCAGAGCAGAATCATCAGTCTTGGTAAGTAATTGTTTCTGCATCAGCCTGGAGACTAAACTATCCTCCCATAAACTGAGAAAGCCTTTTAGCATCATGTATTTCATACTGTGCCTGTGCTATGCCTGTACAGATAAAGAAATTATGTCTGTCTCTTTTGCTGTCATATCTACTTTCATTCACAAGCACTAAGCTTGTCTGAGCACAAGAATAATACAATGGAAAAGTTAAATCTTCCAAAAATATTTCTTATTGTTTAGCTTGGGTTTACCAAAGCCCATGCAGTCACTGTAGGATACGTCATTCCTTACTAAGCATCTACCCAGTGTTTTGGTATAATCACCATTCAAAATCTCTCCTGAGCTCTTCAACCTGATTAAATGCCATGACACAGCTTTGTCACTGGTCAGAAACACATTAGCACTGACAGTGCCAAAGATATGGCTATAGCCTAAAAAATCTGAACGAAAACAGGTTTCCCCTATCTCTTGCTCTAGTGATGTAAGCATGGTTTATTGCTACAGAGCACAACCAAGTGAAATAATGCTTTTTAGTTAGTGGTTGGACAACTAGACATGAAAGAGTCTGAATCACCACCTCCTTTGGCTTCTATCCACTATAGTCTGGGACATTTACAGATGGAAGGCTTTTGATCCCTCCAGCTAAAGCTGGTCTATTTTGTCAAATTAAATCCTGAAAGCATGCAAATGCAAAGGATCAGATGGATCCCTAGGGATCTAGTGCAACCCTGGTTCCCTGAGGCAGAAATACCTACAGCAAGGACACAAAATATTAAAAAAATATTTATCTAATTTTTTTTTTAAAAGTGCAATGAATGTGACCCTCCATATGTGATAGATCTTGGTATTTTAATGAAGTACGCCTTCTATTATGAAAATACACAGTATAAATTGTTTTCCTTTCCCCTGCAGATGAGAGGAGCTAACCTCTTTGTAAAAGGCTTTTACATTGTCAAGCCCATTATATCTGCCCTCAGTCTGTTCTAGACTAAACAAACATTGCTTCTTCCACAAAGTTCATATTTTCTAAACTTCTTATCAGTTTTATTGTTCCTCTTTGGGCTCTAATTTGTCAACATGTTTCTTCTGTTGAGTTGTGCCTAAACTAGATACAGTCCCAAGATCTAACTGGACAGAGAATAAATTTATCTCTGTTGTCCATGACACTTCTACTGATTTGAAGCTTGCCGTTTTTGTACTGCAGCCAAAATGTTTGTTAATGTCTGAGTTGCCACCCATCACAATCCCCATCCGCCTGTCACCCAGTCAGATATTCCCCTTCCACATCTATTTTCCATAACATAGGCCTTTAACACAAGTTTCCTTTCTCAAAGAGATTTGAATTCTGATCCTGCCCTCAGTAGTGCATTTAGCCCCTTCCAATTTGCCATTAAAGGCAAATTATATACATCCAGATTTCTTCAAAAGAAGGTTGACGTTTGAAATCCTTTCTATTGTGATAGTGTGAAGTCCCAGCTGCTTGTTTTCAAATTCTTTATAAATCTCATATTTTCATCATATATTCCTCTAAAAGAGGATGTATGAAGTGACACTGTTTTACAAAATTTGTCATTTGTTGCTTCACCTTCATCCACTGCCTCGTTAAAGCACTTATCCTGGGAAGCTCTGACGTGTGAGCTCAAGGGCACTTTAACATCATCTTGGTGCTTCCTACTGCCAGTTTTATGCCAGTGGCAGATATTATGCCTTTGTTTTATTAAATCCCACTTCTGAGATCCTTGGCTGCTACAGGTTTCTCAAACTATAAGAACAATGGCAATCCAAGAATTGCAAAATTGTTGTCAAATCTAAACTACAGAGACTTTGTGCTTTTCTGCTGGACTCTATAATAATAAAGAATTCCATCCAAGAGTAGGATCTTGGGATTGAACCAAATTTATATGTTCTTTGGAAAAGGATGTGTGAAATAAATTTGTTACAAGATCTTTTCTTTTAATAAGTTCAATTATAAATACATAAACCTCCTTCTAAGTCATTATTTAAGCCTCAACAATAATGAAAATTTATTTTCATGGTGCTTTATTCCAGAGGTTTTATTAGTTTGTTTTCATTCATGAAAGATGAATTTAAAGACTGAACATGATTTTAATGCGCAGAAGAGTATGGACCAAATGAAAAATTATACTTTACTCCACCCAGCAAAGAGCTACACCTCCCCTTACTAGACTGATAATTTGAAAGGAAGAAAATAGCTTCAGGTTGGTTTCTGAAATTCTTTAAAATTGGATGAATTTAACCCATTTTGTTTTCCACCATTTACTTAGAAATATTGCCTCAAAATATGGATTATTTCAAACATTGATATTCCACCATGCCCTGTAATACAGAATACAGAAACTAAATGTGATAGTAAAAACCAATAGGTTCTTCTTTTTTATGCCTGAATTCAGACATTTGCCAAGATTGTGAACACATCTGAGACATTTATACTCAGCTCACTGAACCTATGGATCTGGGGAACTCAAAGGTTGTCTTTGGTGCTTTATTCCATGAGGTCTAACAAGTAATTATCTTTTTTTCTTGTATCTTCCATGGTGTCCCAATCTTCCTTGCATTGTATGAAAATAAATTCTTCAGTCAACTTAAGCAAAATAAAAACAGGGCTAAAATCTTAACAAGAATTGTATGTTTGTAAAAAATAAAAATTTGAAAAACTTGTGATCTGCAGTAAAGTAATAAAGAAATGGAAAATAGGCATATTATACATAATTTTAATTCTTCAATCTTCCATCTTTTAGTAATTCTTTTGGTACTTTTCGTGTACATTTATTACTTTTTGATACTGAAATACTTTTTACTTACTGAGGACTTCCTATGGGAATGTAGCTATTGAATTCTTGTATCTTATTGCCATGCACATTTTCAGTTACCAATTTGAGTCTCTTTGCTTCAACTGTGTTACCAATAGCACAGGAGTGAGTTTAATGGCTTTATCTTTAGTTGCTATGGCATAACTAATCAACACCATGACAAAAAATACAAATTTTGAAGATGCAGTGAAGATATTAAAAATTCATTGCTGTCCTGTGCTTGTTCAATGAACAGATTTTTTTTTTCCTCTATAAGAATTGGATGCATAATTTGTTCTAGGGATTAAGGTTGGTTTTTTTGCAGAATAGAAATTAAGTCATTAAAAGCAGTGTAGTAACACAGTGTTAGATAAAAAATAATGCTAAAAAAGAGGATCTTCAAGTGTCACGAGACTGGTTCTGCTATGTTGGAATTCTCCAAACTACTTTGTCAATAGTGGAGAATATCCCACACACGTTGATACTGTAATTAAAGCCTAGATGCATATTAAGTTAGATCTTTCCACAGTATTTTTAATTACCTGAATGATATTGAAAATGCATATGCTTGTCTAATCAAAACCTTTGTATTAAGGTGTTTCAGCTTTAAGTTAAAATTTCTGAAATTACAAAAGAATGATACAACTTTTGAGAGATAAAAATCATTTTTTACCTTATATTTTCCTGTAATTCAGCAAAACTGAAGGCTTAGTTTTAAAATTTCCTGACTCCCCAGTACTGAAAATTAAATGAAGAATAAAATTATCCTGTCATTGATAGTCTCTCATGCAGTATAACTGATAGACTAACTGTGGAAGGTTTATGCACAAGATGACTAATTAAGGAAGAATCCAAGCAGAAATTGTCCAACTCATAATCCAGTGAAATCTTCCAAATATTAGCTTCATGGAAGAGTAAACAAAGCAGTCAGTAACTTGGCTTAGGAATTGTGGAATGGGAGAAGCCTCTAATTACAGAAATATGAATTAGCCAATAAAGGATAATGGATTTTTTCAGAAGAGAAAAAAATTCTGTAAGGTTTTGAACTATAGGGAAAGTGTGAGACTGGTTTTAAAACATGCACTTGTGATCTTCTTCCAAAATCAGGCCTCTCTAATGGGTCTTATAAACCAGACCCTGTAAAATGTGTCCCACTCTGCAGCCCACTTTCCAGTAGAACCTTTACTATTTTGTAGAGCAGTAAAGGAGAGGGGAAGGTCACTGAAAGGACAAGCAAGAAGGATGTGTAGGAATACACCAAAACTTTTACATCCTGTGGAGAAGTGCTCCTCACGGTTTAGTGCAAACACAAGGATGAGGAAATCTCTCCCGTTCATCCCTGCCCACGTAACCCACTCCTCCAGACTCTCACACGGGAAAACACACACCAGAGCTGCTCCCAGATGGGAAGGAGATCCAGTCTCAGCCCACATTCACTGTTTCCATGATTCCACTCAACTTGAGCCCTTCTGCAGGACCTCAGCATTCAGCTTTCATCTCCCATGGCAAGGGAATGTTGTGCTAGATATAGACCTTGAGCCAATCTCAAATTCTTAATTTGACCCAGATCTACAGCTTTATTTTAATGGAGCTTGGCTGATTTATGTGAACTGAGAATGTGGCTTATTGTCCAAATCAGAATTCCATGTCTCAGCAACTGAGTAAAATAAAACCTTAACTTGTGAACACAGAGGTCCAAAGGCAGAAATATAAATATTTTTAAATGCTCAAAGTTTATATTAGATTTAACCTACTATAAACTATATCCAGCATATTTAATACAGGATTATTTTCTAAAAAATAATTTTAAAATAGAACACAGTTCAGAAAAGATCAACAAATCCATTTGGGTAATCATGGTATAGATTTTAAAGTAAAGTTGATGAGCACTAAAAAAGCAGTTTGCAAAACTGCACATATTTGCAAATTATCAAAGAATAAAACCATAGAGAAATGTGCTCAGTGCATTGCTTTTGAATTTTACCCCTTGCCAATTAGAAAGGATGTGTATAACAAAAAGCAGCAAAGCATTCTGAATCCATGTAATTGCTGTGACTATGGGAGACTGGACATTATGTAGCAGTATCTTCAAAAGCAGTTCCCATGGCTTTTTCCTCATTCTGAGCAGAGGATAAGCCTTTTTCATACTTATCACAGCTTTTCTCTTATTTTCTCTTAGAAGTCTTGTTGGTTTCTTTGCTTCACCCTTTTCAGGGCACAGAGTGTGCACATGGCAGAGCCTGCTCACCCCTGCAAGATTAAAGTAGATGAAGCTTGCTCAGCAGGCACAGAATTTTGGTAGCATGCTTCAAAACATCTTTCCTATGCAAGTTAAAAAATTTTAAAAGCTTATGACAAGAATAATTTTCAATATGAGAAAACACACTGTTAAAAAAACCCCTTGGCTTTCCTGGCAAATCAGTGTTCCTGGTCACTAAGGCTTAATAGTGAACAGGTAACCAGATTTTCACAGTCTAAAATAAACATTGACCAATTAGTACACTTTTCTCTAGACTCATTCTTAGAAATAAGATTGATTTTCTTCCAACCTTAACTGGTTTGTGGCAGACACCCAGGAACCAGCAAGAGCAATGAAAAGCCTGGCAGGCATAAAAGTAAAAACGATGTCTAAAAAAGGAAAGCAATAGAGCAAACATAATTGGCAAAAGATGCAATAAGAACAACTTTTCTCTGATTTAGTAAGAAAGTGTGTCATCTTTTTAATGACCCAGAAAGTCACAAATGCAACTTTATACACATCGATCAACTGGTAGGCAGAAAAAGGAAATATGTAACTGTAAAGTGATTCTACACAAAAATTCTACTGTGAAAGAAGAAAAAATATGTCAGAAATAAAGATGTCAATTAAAATTCATTAGTAAAGGACAGGTTTTTAGGCTAAGATACTTCTTGACACATACCTCAATTTTCTTGAAATTTCCTGTAGTTGCAAATATTTTAAGCTTTTAAGAAGCCTGTAGTTATCAATAAGTTAAAATAAATGGGATATTTTGGATAATAAAGATAGAATAATAATTATCTAATTATCATTATTTCATGCTGAACAACTTATTTACTCAGCTGTATGTTTGCATGTAAGACTGCTGGCATCTCTGGTATGCAGGAAGAACAGAAAAAATAACTTTTATACAGTGTATAATTGATATACCTACAGCAGAGCATAAAAGAAAAACAGTTTTCAGATTACTTAGTAAGCAATTTACAAGTGTTTTCTCTTGAGTTCAATTCATCAGTACCAGACTACATCATTTTAACTATGTCTTTACACAACATAAGTCTTGACCAATATGAGACAGATTCAGGATTTAAATGAATTTGCAGTGCATATCACTTTAATCTACCAAGGAAATAGCTACAGATTTATGCCAAGAATTAAAAAGTCAAAAAGAAATAATTTCTAGGGAATAGCTTCATGGATAGTGTGGATGTATTTATTTCACTACCCTGTGTTTGTACAATTTGGGTGTTTCTCTATGGTTAGTAGTAATTTTCAGGAAGTTCCACTTAATATGAGGAAAAACTCTTTTACTGTGCAGGTGACAGAGCACTGGTTGCTCAGGGAGGATGTGGAGTCTCCCTCACTGGAGATATTCAAGAACTGTCTGGACACAATCCTGTGCAATGTGCTCTCTGTTGACTCTGCCTGTGCAGGGAGGTTGAGCCAGGTGCACCATGTCCAACCTCACCCATTCTGCGATTGTGTGAATATCAACTCTGAAAACATAAGACAAATCCTGACCACATTTTACATTTATGCTAAAATTTAAGTCTAAATTAAAGAAGGGAAGACTGAAAAGGGATCTGATCAATGCACACAACTATCTCAAAGGCAGGTGCCAAGAGGATGGTGCCAGACTCTTTTCAGTGGTGCCCAGTGACAGGATGAAGAACAATGGATGTGAAATACAACACAAGAAGTTTCTCCTCAACATGAGGAAGAACTTCTTTACACTGAGGATGGCAGAGCACTGGCACAGCTGCCCAGGGAGGTCATGGAGCTTCCCTTTCTGGAGGCATTCCAAACCTAGACATGTTCCTGTGTAACCTGCTCTAGGTGACCCTGTCTGGCAGAGGGTTGGACTGGTGATCTCCAAAGCTCCCTTCCAATCCTACCAATTCTGTGATTCTGTGAATTGAGAGTGAAATTGCCTCAATAAACCACAGGTTGTTGAAGGCTAAAGATACTTTTTAAAGGATTGTAGACTAAAAGTGATTAATTTACACTTGAATTTTAAGGAAATACAGATGCTTTGCTCATTGCCACTGAAGAACAGTGTATCTGGAATTGGAAGGTTTTGTATGTTATTATATGGATAAGAATTGCTAAAGAGAAATTATAGAAAAATATAGAGAATAACTTAGGTCTGGTGATACAGCAACCCCCTAAGTCCCCAATTCTCCTAAAAACACCTGCCCCCACCCATTCATGACCAGAGGTCAAAGTGCACAAGAACTCCAGAAAAGGAACCAGCACTAGGGTTCACATTCAGTTTCAGTCATTTCTTGGATGTTCACTTGCACCTCCTAATACCCATCTGCTCTTGCTCTCTTGGTTTTTGATATTACAAAATCCACACTGTTATACTGGCAGTGGGTTAAATCTTCTTGAGGGAAAGAAACAGCTGTGTTGAACCTCAAACATGCACCCATGGCATATATTAGCAAAGGCAGGCACACAAAAATGTGTCTTCGTCTTAAGCAAAATGCAAACAGGAGGATAATTGTTCATGAATATTTTTAAAGTCTTTCCTCAGCTTGGGAATAGATTGGATCCTGAGAAGTCTCTCTCTCTGTCAGTGTATAATCTGACTGATAGAACAAAAGTATCTAATACCAGCCCATAGTGTTAAATATAATTCAGGAAAGATTCAGAAAGAACCAGTGCTATATTTAGAACAGCAAAAATACTCCATTTATTGTGCTCATTCCAACTTCCAAAAAATTAGATATTTTCCATGCAATGGTGAAATTTCCTTCTGTTGACTTGGCAAAGAAAGGCTACTTTGAACAGATTTTGTACATCTGCTACATCAGGAGAAACACCTGCTGACAATTTTTGAGCGTTTCCCAGCACATAACTCTCTAGAGTAATTCAGAATCTAAATGGCATATAAGTTTACATAATATTGTAAGTCAGAGTAATTGTGTTTAATTTGCCTTTTCATGGAAAAATACAATCCCTTTAATATGCCAGTGCAAAAGCAATTTAACCTGCCACCCAGTGATTAAAATGCCAGAGCGAGACAGATATTTGTGAAATTAAACATTTTTCTTACCTTCATTACCTGAAATGGCCAAATGAAGGCAGCAAAGCATTAGGAGCAAAATTTTTAAAGGAAGATTTCCTGAGCACTCAGCAGAGAATAACACCAGGCAGACAATTTGTATTAACTGGGAAAGCAGCTACTTATACCAATAATAATAATATGTACCAATATTTTTGGAACAGCTTCAGAAAAATTTCTTGGATCCCTAGGTCAGGTATTTTGAATGTCACTGCCTGTACTGTCGCACCAGGCTCATGCAAAGAATTCATGGAGCGTTTCTCTTGGCAAAAGAAGTAGATGTCAAAAGTTGACCTTACTCAAAAAAAATACCAGGAGTTCTGAGCATGTACCTGCATCCAACCTCACTCAGCAGGTTTCTTCTCTACCACAGTACCCCACACTAGCACAGCAGTTTGCCTATTACAAAACAAATCTGCATGGTACCTCAGAGCAGCCAAGCTCTAGATTGTGGATAAGTCAGTTAAAGGCGTTTCAAAGTAGTTTAGAATTATTATCTTCCATTCTTTTTACTCCCTGGAAATGCTCTTTTGCTTTCTTAGAGTGTATTTCCCTTGCAATAGATGCTGACTGATGCAGCGGAAGCTCTGTTTTGCTTGCCCTGGTAAAGGGTCTTGATGAGTTTTAGCTCATCCATTTCTAGAGGGTTTATTTGAGTGAGTCATGGGGTTGTTAGGGCTGGTTTTTTGTTTAAGAAATTTTAGCAGGATGGGAAGGGTATTGGAGAAAGTGGGATGCTTTTCCAAGTTGCTGGATTCCTTTGATGGCTGGCAGGCAGGAAGGCACTGATGCGAAGCTAGACATTGCCACCCGGTGGCCAGAGGCGCCCGGCTGGCCAGCGCTGGGGCCGGGCCCGCAAAACACCGAGTGCTCGCACCACATTAGAGCTTCAGGGTCCCGGAAAACGTCAAGGGGGCTCAGCTTCTCCAAGCAGGCCAAAGGTGCAAAAACGGGGACATGTAGCCCTGACATCTATTACTCCGAAATGAACTGCTTATCCATGAGAGGGGACAGGACTGTCCTCCCTTGCAGAGACACACACAGAACTTGCAGAGTTTGGAGCATCTTTTTATTGAACCAGGAGAGAGGGAGAGGACTGGCTCCTCACTGCCTGAGTACTGTACTCTGTATTTTCCTCTTTGGAAAACACATGAGCTTCTACAGGAGGAAATCCTTTCCTGTAATTAAGTATTCTGTACCATGGTACCTTCACTACAATTTCCTTCTCTCCAATCCCATTTTAAAAATGAAGGGGTGACACTTGGGAACATGTCATTTCTGGATGAGAAAGCACTACAAGCATCTGGCTCTATATCTGACAGAGTTCTACACATGGAGCTGCTCACAGGCACCAGTTTGTGCCAGTTCAGGAAGGAGAACATTGTTATCAAATCAAGCAGAAATACCTACAGTGTGTCAGTTCCTGCAGAGCTTTTAACAGCTCAGCAGTGCTTTTTGGCTCATTAAGAGTATCAAAACTTGCTGATCAGCTACATAGCTCATTCTGGGTGGAAGCCCTACGAATCTTCATGCACTTCCTATGTCTGTTTTTCATTTATCTTCAAGCATCCCATTCCTCACTGTCTTTTCTAACAAACAGACTCTGCAGAGATCTGATTCTATACCCTACCTAGCAGGTATCCAGACTCCAGGCTGTTCAGCCATTTGTTTAATTATGCTGGAAGAATTTTCTACCAGTTATCTGTCCAAAACTGATCATTTACATAACAGCAATGGGAAAACAGTTTTATAATAATCAGATTTCCATTCAATAAAGACTTGCACCAGCAAGCTCATCAGGTAAAATTAATCTCCATATCTCTGGAATTCCACATTGCAGAACATTCTCAGATGGTAAAGAGACTAGGGCCACTTAACAGGTCTCTCCTGCAGGGAAGATGAATCCTACCACTCCTGACTGGATGAGCAGTACTTATCAGTGTAATCCTTCTATCCAAATTCAGTTCCTCTAGAACCTGTAAATTCCAGATTTGATGTTCAAGTGCATTAATTGCATTTGTTATCTCAGAATCATAAAATTATATTGTGCTCCCTGGAGGAAAAGATGTATTTAAAGATCAAACAGGTTTTGAAGCAGCATTTAAAAATTAAATAGATATGCAGTTCTTTCAAATCCTCTGCTTGTGATGTACTTTAGCCACATGCAGTAGCAAAACAGAATTCCCATGTCACCAAAGCCAATTCAGATCCTGCCTTTCCAAAAACCAGATACATGTTTATATACTGCTCTACTGGTTTCAAGGGAATGGTTAAGGAATTCCATGTACTATACACTGCCTAAGCACAATTTAAACTAAAGGGTAAATTAATAATGTAGAACAAGATTGCTATGAAAGCAAAAATTCCTTGGAATCAAGGCAACAAGATGAAGTAGCTGTGCAAGAAAGAAGATCGGCCTTATCAGCAGAATTGAGTTCCAGATAAAGTGCAGCTTCCCTTCCCAGAATACAGAGACAGCCTATGATTGCAGCAACCAGAATCAGCAAGAGGTTATAAATTTAGCTAGTTTGAAAACCAAATGAAATGGAAAATAGAATGTCAAGCACTGAAAAGCAAGCTAATGAACAGAGAGCAGCATCCACAATTTTCACAGCTCCGAAGAGATCCTACAGGACTGTTGTCATCTTATTGCAAAGCTCCATACCATCTTGGTGATTTCTCATGTGCAGCTCCTCACAGCACAGCCAACAAACTCTCTCCTCACCCAGCTAACCCACTCTTTTGTAGCACTCTTCTTCTTATTGGACACAGCTGTGGCCTATTAAGGGCAGGGCTGTTCCTAATCTTTGGTGATTGGTACAGCTGCAACTCCTCAGGTGGTGACACTACCTTCTGCACTATTTTCTTACATTCTATCCCTCCACACAGGACCTTCTGTAGAGTTTTCAGGTCAAGAGCACGTGGGATAATTAATTTCCCATGCTTAATGGGACACTATGACGCCAGCATGAATCTGTCATCAAGTCATTCCTTAAGACACCATTACACTAAACCTTTCAAATTTACTATGTCAGAAGAGAAAACAAGCAAAAAAAATGCTTATTGTGTAAAGAACCTTCTAGAAATAGCAAATACAAAGTGTTTAATCTCAAATGCCACTTTACTTTCTGGACCTTGAGCTAAGAGCAGGACCATAGTGAGTTACCTTGCCTAGCTATGTTATCACACTGCTTCAAGGTAATTAAAAGGTCATAGTTATCATGATAGTGGCAATCATCCATTATATAGACCATGGAAAGACCAAGGAAAAAGATGCACTTCCCCTTTCCCTGGAGAGTATCTCAATTCTATCTAGATCTATATATACTGACATAGATATGTAATATACATATAATACATACAGACACACATATATATTCTCTCCCTGTAGGAAATAAGTAAAACTGACAAAGAATTCTAAAGGTCAAAAAGATGACAAAATTCAATTACCTGAATGTATATATAGAAAGAATTCAGAGCATGCTCTGAATGACAGGTTTTAGGAAAAGAAAGATTCTCAGGCAAAAAACCAAGGTAATGAGATTACATAGCTATAGAGTTCTGAAAAAAAAAAAAAAATGGTGTGTTTTTTACCTTTCCCCAGACTTGACAATATAAACAAACATAATATGTAGCCAACAGCCCCATCTGGTTTCTGAGACTGTACATGCAACTTCCAAAAACATCCATACTTCCTTTCTTTGTAGTATCCCTCAAAAATAAAATAAATCAGCAGTTTCTGTAGAGAGTTCCTGAGAGAATAAACAGGCATCATCTCAAAATGTACTTCTTTTGAAAGAAATAATAAATTTTTCTGAAAAATATTTAATTCCATGTAACACAGTAGGAAAATCTGCAATAAGTCATTGCAGGCAATAGTGACAATTCTGAAAAGGGGGCTTAAATTGTCTTTGAAAATAGGGGAGGAAGGCCTTCACATGACCACTGAAATCCACAAAACTACTACTCACATTACGAGAGCCTTCAGTTCTACGAACTGGTTAGTTCTTAGTACAATATGTATGTAAGTTTTCTTGAATTAGAAGATAAAGATAGTTCCCATAAGTACTGCAGTAGATGAATTTGACAGAAAATGAGGAGTGGTGTCTGGGGAATTGGGTCAAACCAATTCTCAAGCCCATCTAACATGCTTGTGCAGATGCATTTACTTGATGTCAAAAAATGTAATAAAGCTAAGTCAGGCAAAGGAAGCCACAATTCATATTGAGTGGTTTTTCTGCTGTAACACTTTATTAAATATTTTTCATTGCATTTATGCATTAATCATTTTCCAATATCCATCAAGGCAGAAAGATATAGCAAAGAAAATTGTAGTTTAAAAAAAAAGAGACTGTTGGGTTTTGGTTTTAGTTCACAGACTGATCCTTAACAAGTACAAGACTGTGTATCTCAAAGGCAATGAAATGTAATTCACTGTCATATAAACTGGTAATTTAGTCTGGGATGAGGAGCTCCACCTTTCAGCACACTGATAATGAGTCATTGAATGCAGCCTGCATCCTCCTACAAAGCCAGTGCAGTGTTTCCTTAGGTACTTCTGCAGTAGTTAGGCTACATTTTCCAAAAATTCCTATGAACTCTTGTAACACTGATCAGGAGCTAAATTTATTCTCCTGACATTCAGCTCTGTTGCGAAGGTTCTTGCCTTTTGGTAGAAGAAGAGAGACATTTCCCTATCCACGAGGAAGTTATGGTAGATCACAGCAAGCCTGGTGTAAATCTTCAGTTGAGCTTTTTTATTGCCCAGGTCCATGGCAGCAGCGAGTGCCAAGTGGTAATAGCCAGCTGCATCAAAGGGGTCCTGAAATAAGAGGCTCAAAGATAGTACAGCCAGTGCAAGAGGACTGCAGAGCTCAGCTTTGTAAGTATCTAACAAAAATAATATGGATTTTGAGGTTTTGAGGTTTTCCCACTTGAAAAACACAAAATCAGAAAATGGCAAAATCTGATTCTATTAAATATTACTCATTATAAAAATTTGCTACACAAGTTATTAAAATTTCTTACCTTAAGGTCATAGAATATAATATCTCCTAAGATTGAGTACACCTTGACATAATAGAGTGTTTCCTCCTCAAACTCCAGAGGAGAGGAACAGAGAGACAAGGCCTTTAAATAGAAGTGTTCAGCCAGTTCACAGTGACCCAAATGGTGATGGATGGTTGCCAGGCGATGGTAAGCTATTCTTTCATTTAGCTGATTTCCTAAGGAGATAACAGAGGAGTCAGGATATAAACAAAGAGACAGACTACTCAAATCTATGCTACTTTTAAAAAATTCTTTATTGAATTAGCTGAACTTTTATTGAAAAAAACCCACATTTGCTTAAGAGATGCATGGTCAAAACCTGCCCTTCAAGAAAAAAACCTATGGAATTTCTGAATTTCCTCCTTTAAGATTAACAGTGTCTGGGATTTTAAGAAATAACTACATTCATGTCTCCTGTATATACTATAATATGTGTGTATATATATATATATATATATATACACACACACACAATGTGCATACTTAGAAAGAAAATGAATTATTATGAAAGAAAGTTAATGGGAATAAAGACTCCATTGACCATTCCAATATATATTTTACAACAAAAAGATTATTTTCAGACTGATAAAAATGACTTCTTAATCAGTTGAACAACTACCAAATTTGAAGAACAGTCATTTTGAAACAAGACCTATAATTTTTGATTTTTCCATCTTATGTTAGTTCACAATCAGAGCCTGGGGCAAATCTGAAAGTACTCTCAAAAGCCTCTTAGGACTATTTTCTTCATGAGTATTGTATCTTAGCTCTTAGAAGCACACTCAGTTTGGACCTAAAATTCCAGGTTTGATTCTGTGCTCTACCACAGGTTTTCCATTTGATCCTAAGTTAGAAGAGTAAAAAATAAATTGCTCAGTTTTGAATAGAAGAAAAAAATAGTAATTATAGTAGTGTTATGAAATCCTGGCAAGAAATTACTGAATGCAAGGGAAGAAAAATTTAAATTTAGAGTTCTGTTATATTTTTAGAGGTATCACTCATACTCAGCTACAATGGAAATTGTTCTTACCTAATTTTACACTGAGGACAAGAGCTACTCTTGCATATTCCAGACTTTCCTCATAAGCCTTCAGATTCGTTAGCAATTCCACCAATTTATTGCATAACCTGAGTTCAGTGGTTTTGTTGCCAGTCTGAACAGCAAGTGGAAGAGCCCTGTCCTGAAACACACAACAGCAGCTTAGGAATGGCTGAACCCCAAGATGTGCACTGACAGCTCTCATTTATATTAAATCAAGTAATTTCTGGTTTCATGTTGCTCTTTGCTTAGAACAGCTCTTGCAACCAGAAGTGCATTTGAAACAGGTGATATCTGCTAACAGCATGGTAAGTACTCACTGGAACAGTTTGCTGAGAGGTTCAGCTTTTGGTTCAGCATTTATAGAATACCTGCTATGGTGGGAGGTACATAACTATCAATGCAGCAGAAAAACTGCACAAACCCTGTAGAAAGTCACTGCTTTCTCCTTTTCCCAAGTACCATTGAAAAATATGTCTCCAGCAGCTTCAAACAATTCCATTCCTAAATTTGGATCTCCTGTGCAAAGAGCAGCATCCTGAGCAACCTGAAAAGTAAAAAAGGAATGGGGAAGGAAAGAAAGAAATTAAATCTTGTTTACTCCATGGTTACAAAAAATCATAAGTATTAGCAATTTTAAAAATATATTTTTATTTTCTCTCCTATTATAGTGATGAGAAAGGCTATATTTGATGTGAACATGCCCCTTTTTTGTACCCTGTCTTTGAACTAGCCAATAGCAGGTGCAAAAGAAGAAACAAAAACCTGGTTACATTTTCTGGCAATAGTATCCTGCTATCTTTGTCAGCACATGACATTCTAAAAACAGCAGTGTATTTGATAGCTGCCACATAGTAAATTTGAATTAGATCAAACATATCATAGAAATAAATTCAAAATGCAAGTAAGATATTGCTAACTGCAGATTTAAAAGCCTGTGAACTGATTTCTGTAAATAAATGCAGGTCCACTACTCTGTTCTCATAGATAAACACATGTCTTGTTAGCAAAAAGGATATAATGACAGACAGCGTGCAAAGCAAGAATACCAGGATCCTCAGTTATTGACAGAGAAAATAACAATGAAAAATGTGCCTTTTACATAGGGCAAGGTTAAGGATCCTGCTGTGGCTTTGTCTTTAGTTCTCAAATTGCAGTCAGTTAATACAAATCCTTCTTTCTACTTGAGCACAGAGGTGTGCGGCACACATGCCTCTGCTCTCACACGTGAAAAGACAACAGCAGCTCCAGCTGGCCCTGTGTCATACTAGGCATGGCCACTGCAGGAAAAATTCTGATGCTGTGGAAATGCTTCCTAAAGAAGCTGCTCTGTTTTCCTGGGAATCTGGCCCACAAGCCAGCATGCTGAGGTGATTGTTCTCTGTTACCCACCAGCAGGTAGCATGCCTGTGTCATATAATTGCTGTGGTGCTGTAGAGCTGGTAAATGATGTTGAAGGAACCCACAGAATTAACAGGACCTAAGAAATGTCACTGCCCAAAATCCTTCCAGAATCAAGCAACAGATTAAAATGGATTAGCAGAGGAAAATGCTGAGACTTTCCCTTCCCCTGCTGAGCCTTACATGAGTGGTGGCATTAAATGATCAGAACATCCATTGGCCAAATGTATGGAACTTTTATATCTGATTACTTACTCTTACCATGCCACCTGCACAACACTGATACCATGTGCATGCCTGTTGACAACGTACCTGAATATACAGATCCACAAGCTCATTCTGCCTCAGAACATAATAGATCTTTCCTGCCCGGAGCCAAGCATATGCTTCCTTCTCTTTTTTCTGGAGATCTATAAATATTCCAAGGCTTCTTTTGGTATATTCCAGAGCTGACCTGTAGGCCCTGAAACAGGTAAAAGTGCTAATCACAAAAGGGTTCTTCAGAATTGCAAATAGTTTTCTTCATAGCAAGCAATGTTGCTGTAAGACATTCTGTTTCCCCTATTTAGGGCAAAATTATAATTTCTCAGCTATATTACACTAGTAACTAAAGAACTCTTTTTCCTCTTCTGTTCCATCTACATTTCCTGTTAAATTTTTATTATATTGTTATATATTATGTAATTATGTTATATATATAATGGTATATTATATACATTATTATATTATGTTATTCATACATTTTCCCTGTTATATAATTTCAAGATGGTTTATATGTGTCCTTGCTCTACCTCAAACTTATGAGAAGTAGAAAAGCTTTAACTCTTCTATTATTGATAGATTTTGACTAGAAATGTCAAAGAAATCACATCTATATGTTTTTAATCATCTATACATCTGACTTAAGTGCAATTGAGACTAATCAGCAATTGTTGAAAAAAAACAAGAAACTGGGAGGAGAGTGGTAGGGCAGAGGAGAATGGGACATGTCATGATCAGTTCTAGAAGCACTTAAATTACCAGATTTATTGATGTTGTGGTGCTTTATACCAGACACAGAAACCCCAGAAATCTTAAATCTTTCTCCATCTTGTGCTAGACTCCCTTCACCTTGACCCAATGCATTTTCTTCTGAGCACAAGACACAAACGTATTAAAATGGAGCATGAGCTGCACAGCTGTGGTGTTGGAAGAGCTGAGTTTCGTTGTTACTCAGGGCAGCTAACACAAGGAATACTGGGATAGTGGGGTCTAACACAATATTGAGTTTGTGCTATTATCTGGTGGCATGCTAACATGTTACACAGTCAACATCTGGGAGCCAGAGAGCTCCATTGACTAGAAGCACACAAAGCAGCAGCTTCTCCAGCTAGAAGTGGAGAAGACTCCAGTGAAGTCCTGCAAATTCCAGGCAGCTTTAAATCTTAACCAACTCCTTTATCTTCAGTCTCTCCAAAGGATGGTCACCAACTATATCATTAAAAAGCCCTAACAAAGTAAAATAAATTGTGTGATCTACTAAGCACTTTGGATGCTCAGACTAAAGGCACTTAAAGTTGAAATAGGTATCTGTTCTCTTTCCATGACTGAGAATTCTTTTGCATTCTTACTGAGGCAAGCTTGAAAATATCTGAATCAAAAGTAACTCCTTGAAATACAGCAAGAAAAAAAAAAATCAGACAAAGCAGCCTTAAAAAACACTCTAAATATTCTTAGAGAAAGCTAAGTTTCCTCAGCACTTGCTACTATAATTTAACTTGTGCAGTTTGTTATTTCAATAGATTGGAGAAAAAAATTGGTATTTGGAAAATAAGAGCAGTATAGAAATTGCAGAAGAGCAAAACTGTGCAGGTTTCCACTTTGGCTTTGTACTTATGTAAGTTTTGAAAAAAGCCCTTCCTCAAAGAGAAACATTTACATAGAGGCAATTTAATGCCTGACCTGTTTGGAATATGTCTTTTGGTGCCTTAAAAAAAAAAGTCTTGCAAAAATCCTTGAAAACAAATCACCTGATATAGCAATCATCAAGAGCTGCATAACATATAATAGGTTTAAAATGTATTTACATAGATTTTAAAAATAAATTGGTTTTTGGAGTAGTACTAATCCCTTCAGAACATCTTGTCTCCCTTGAGAGATTACAGTTACTTAAAAAGAAACAAGAAAATTCTCCATTAGCACTGGACTTTTCAATTCTGATAAAGTGTATTACTAAAGCAGAGAGAGGAAAAAAAAAAATCAGTCACATTCAGCTTTTGCAGAAAAATTAAGATCCTTTGCAGGATGAAAAAGTTAAAATCAGAATGAAAGAAAAGTCATTCAGCATGTCTTACCTTTCTGTTCCTAAAGACAAATAGAGCTGACTAATAGTTTCCAAAATTTGTCCCTCCAGAACTTTGTTGGACATCTTTCTGGCTAAAGATAGTTGATATTCATTGTAGATGACACACTGAGTCTCATTGGGAGCAACTGTACTGTAGAAATGACACAGCAGTTTAATTGCTTGCAGCTGACCTAGGAGAATAGATTGGAAATACAAACATGAATCTCTGTTTTAAAATGAAAGTTAATTAATTTTAAAATTATTCATTTTCACTGTTTCACAAATTACTGCACAGATGATGAAAGATATAGAAATCTAATGATTTCTAGAATCACCCCACTGCCATTTAATTCACCCCCAAAGTTCACAAATGCTAGAGGTTACTTCAACCTTCATTTCCAAAAGAAAATAGTAATAGAGTCACCTTACCTGCATTAGCTGACTCAATTATGGCAAGAAAAATGACAAAATAATAGATGAACCTTCTAAATACAGATGTAACATATATGTATAACATTCCCAAACAGAGTACATCTTGTGACTTGTAAGAGACATACTTACTCTCCAGATGACTTGTCTCCATTGCAACTAAAAAAGCCCATTCATAGTAAAACCTTCCTTTCTCTCTGTCAGTTCCACCAACATAATAACGTCCCAGCTGAAGGAGCACTTGGATAAAATCTTGACCACAGTCCATAATTGGAAGCTTGGAGAACAGCTTAACTGCCCTGATAAAATAATGTTCTGCCAGCTTGCTGGCTGCTGCATGCAGGCAGAGGGCCCCAAAATTGGCCAGGGCTATGGCTTGGTTATGGGTCACCTCAGTCTCTTCTGAGAGACGCAGCGCTTTGTAGTAGCTCTCAGCAGCTTCTTTTGTGTTGTTTGTCCTCTTCAAAGCAATGGCAAGCATGTTGTAAGCAATGCCAAGCTGCTGAGGACTGCTCCATGCAGAGCCTACAACAGCATTTAAAATGGCCAAAGCCACATCATACTGCTTGTAAAGAATGTATAGCCAAGCAAGTGAAACCAAATAGTTGATAGTTTCCTCTGGCTTAGCAGAAGCAGAGTCCAGTGCTTTCATTATGTAAGCAATGGCTTTTCCATACTGTTTGTGGTGGCTATACAGCTTTGCTAAGCTGAGATAGATAGTGCTGCACAATCCTTCCTCCTCATTAGTAAAGACAGAAGAAAGTGCTTGTATGAGGTAAGGTGCAATTTGGGATGGGAATATTTGTCTGAGTTTTCTCAGGCCATATAGTTTGGGAGCATTTTTGATGACTAAATCAATCCTTTTCAGGGAATCCATTAAGGTACTGGAGCTCTGGGGAGAGGTAACCTTTATGCAACTTAATACAATGTGTGGCAAACACTTGTCATGGTAGGACTCCGCCAGTTTGAAGTAACAGTTGTTGGATAAACTGTTTTGTAAACCCAGGTCATTGAGCAACAGCTGAAACCTTTCCAAGAATGGCAGTGCCTCTTGGTGTTGTTTGCGTGCACTGTAATGTTTTGCCAGCAGAAAGCATGCCCTTGCCTCTGCATGTTTATTCTGGCTCAAAATTGTCCTCTTCAGAGCATACTTCAGTATATCTGATTCCAGGTCAGCACTACAAATGTAGTTGGGAATTCCCATGAGAAGAGATGCAGCCTTGTCAAAAATATGAGTACACTTTTCTTTGTTCTTCTGTGTCAAGTAGATGACTGTTAGATTTGTATAAAGAGCAATCACAAAGTACAAATCACTAAACTCTCCAGCTACTGCTCTCAGTGCTTCCTCAAAATACACACGAGCTTGGGAAAACTTCAGCTTTTTGACACTGAGCCTGCCTAAGAGAAAGCATAGCCTTGCTAGTGCCCAGGACAGACCTGCTTTCTTTGCTGCTTCCCTTGCTAATTGTAAAAAATTAATCAGTTCTTCTTCTTCTGAAAATCCATAAAACATGCTATTTGTAAATGAATAAGAGAAATTATACAGGCTTTTGAAGCTGCTCTCATACTCTTTCCTATTTAAGAAGAGTAACAATGGCTCAAAGGTGTCAGATGCTTGAGAATCTTCTTGACATATGTGGAAGCAAGGCCCTTCAGGTAGAGGAATTATTTCAGTCTTTGAAGAGCCAGCAGATTCCTTCCCTTCAGCAGCTGGCTCTTCAGCTTGAGTGGCCTCCAAATTCTTGAAGTTCTTCAGCAATTCTTCTATCTTGCCATTCTTGCTAGTGGATCCTGGGCTAGAAGGTGAGCATGCAATTTCTGAAATTTAAAAATAAATTACAGATCACAACTTCTTGTATGCATGCACACAAAGGCCTTTGATAGACCAACTAAAACATTTGTCAGTGAAGATGCTGTTACAAAAACATTATGTAAACATACCATGATTTCTTAACAGAATGTCTAGGAGAAAAGCCAAAGGTGTAAAAAGATAGCAAGGAGGATGGAGAAGTGTGGGAGACTGGAGGAGTGGGAATAAACACAATGTGCCACATGTTAGCAGGTTAGTGATCAGTACACTTGTCTAGCCAGGCCCTGGGGCTGATCCAACACTAATCCAACTCAGCATTAATTCAAACTGCCTTTTGTCTGTGTATACTCAAAAATACAGTCAGTGTATATTCTCTGTTCTTTCCATGTGTGTGTGAGCAAGAGACCTGCCCAAGAAATACAATTCAGACTAGCTGGTAAGCAGAAGGAAATCTAGGAAGATCCAAGGTCTGAAGTGGAGACTGGATAAGGGGCCCAGGGTCAGGGGACCTTAAGGTGTGGGGGAAATGGGAAACCATTCATGTAGAGTAAGGTTGTGTCCTGACAGCATGCTCAGGGGGCAGGTCAGCCAAGGCAGGGAGTAGACTGTGCTATTTGAGCTGGTCAAGTCTCACTCTGCTTGGGGGTGCCTGCAAAGGTTCTGTTCTCCTGCCCGGTCCTGGCAGCCAGGCCTGTGTCTTGTGTAATAGGATTTCTTCTATCTATCAAATATCAGCCCTGATTCTCTGCTGGCACAGATTATCTTTCACAAAATTACCAATTTGTGGCAACTGATGTGGCCATCGATCTAAGTTCTCTGAGTGACAACATCATTGAATACCTACAAATATAATAAAGGCAGATATGCCATCAATTCTTAGTCCTCCCACTGTTTTCCAGGCAGTTAATAGGGCAGGGATTAGGGATGGAGTACACAGTCATAGTCAGTTCTTAAATTTACAGCTGCAGATCCAACAGGAGCTTGTTGAAGTCACAGATTTAGAGCTCAATTCCCTTAGAATCTCATTTCCGAAACTGCAGCAGAATCACAAATATAAAAATTGTTGTTTAGGAAAATGTTTTACAATATGAGTAATGATAGTGACAGCTTAGCAACAAAATGCCAAAGGGAAATAATTCTGCATTCTCAACAAAATATCTCCTTTGGGAAATCTATTTCTGGGACGAAGTTTTCTAACAAAAAATCTGCTGGAATTCAAACTCAGCAGTTTCCAGGTGCCCCATAAGCAGTATTTTGCCTTGATAAACAATATGGAGGGGCTGAGATGATGAATGTGTGTCACATCAGGGAAAGTCAGTCATAGAATTTACAGCTGGATAGCAAGCCCCAAGAAAGACATTTGCTATCAGTGAAAACCCACAATGTGTTACAGAAAACCTAGTCAGAAGGGGTTAAAGCAAAATCTCAAAGCAAACAATGATACAAGGAAATTAACATGTGAAGAGACATCAGAAGGAGAATAGCTGGCAAAGACACCAAAAATATCAGAAGTCTCATTAATTTTATGTAAAAATTGTATATGTATGAAGTATTACCACATTCATGAGCTTTCTGAAATTCAGGTTCTTCTAATTCATCTGTAAGAAAGAAAAAAAATCATCTTAGCTATAGTATCTTGGTCATTTTTCAGTTTCAAATCTCCTAAAATAAGGCTATATTTAGTTGATAATTCTTTAAGTCAGAAGAATTTGGTATATCCTGGAAATTTAGGAGAAAATAAATGTTCTAAATCTGACCCAAAGCTAACAGGGGCTTACCTTCCTGCTGACACAATTCACTGCTTGTGCATGGCTATCATCAAGTTGTTACCTCTGCTCAGTAAGGTGGGGAGCACACCACAGTCAGAATAAAAGCCAACCTATCCTGCAGGAGGGAGGCATTTCTGCTGCATTAAAATACAGGTGGGCAGCAAAGATAGGACCATTCTCCACAACCTGCTCATAAAATGAGGTAGCAAGGAGCCCTTAATATTTTTAGTGTCACTCCCAGGGTAATGGGGAGAGAGGTGGGAAGGGAAGTTATTTAGGGTGTTTTTGTAGATAAGTGTCAGACTTTTGTAGCCATTCCAATAGCAGGTGGGTGAAAAAAATCACTCTTATTTAAAAAAAAAATACGTTAATTCTGTAGACATTATAACTATAGATCTAGGTTTACATTTAAACATAGCACAGCTGTAGAGCATTTAAGAATTACTATTTTGAGTAGCAGATATTTCTCAAGGCATTTAAGTAGTCATGCTGCATTTCAGGAATATTATCACTGTCTTTTTTACACTTGATGCAATAGAAGTGGTACTGTGGGTATGAAGGATATTTACAAAATCAGAGGCTCACAGACCTATTTAAGCTCTATTTAAGCTGGTGGAAATCTACTTTACTAGCCTTTGAGAATGACCTCTCACTGACTGTTTACTTCTGGAAGTTCTTTTTATAAATGCTTTTCTGACTTTGGTGGATGAAAGCCACAGATGTTTACAGTAGTTGTAACTTAATACTCTAAATATTTAATCAGGGAAGTGCACATAAGTAAATACTTCTCAGTAAATTGATGTTGTTGGAAGAATTGAAAATCCATTTAGTCAGATCACAAAACAAAATATCAAGTGAATATTGAATATTATTGCTCTGGATGAGTTATGAGAATCAATTGAGCTGTTTAAGAGAAAAGTGGTAAAGATGGTACTATGAGCTTGGGAAGATGCAAAAGGAGGTGGTACTTACAAAGATTAGGGAGGAGATGTAGTGAAAAATGTGCAACAGCAACATAGCAGTAGGTCCATTAAGCCCATGACATGCTTTAGTACCTTAGAGGTTTGAGCTTTTGTTTCCAGGCTTTTCATTAGGGCACAGGAGGGGAGACATGCAGGCATTTTGCACATTGCCAGGGCAGGTCTGGCACACCCTAGTTATTGTTCACACTCACACACACACCCTGCTGATTTGCAGAATTAAACCAACGTGCCTGACTCCAACCTACACTGCAGCTCCTTTCAACCTGGAGCCTACAGTTCTGTCTCTCAGGTTGGCATTAATGGAGATAAAACTTCCTTAGATATTGGGCAAGCATATGCATCACCAACAGCCTGTGGTGGAATGAAAAACCAGTGCCTCTCCTCAGTTCAGCAAGACTGTTACTGATGCCTCAGGTTTTAGCTTTTATATTTTTCAGATTCTGTACTGCTTTAGTGTGTGGGTCTGGGCTTCGTATTAGGGGATAGTAAGCTCTCTTCAGAGAGTAGTGAGACAAAACAATTCCTTCTCTAGCTGGGGGCCAAGGACAACCCATCCAGATCTCAGGCCCAAGACCATAAACAGTGGTGGACTGAAGAGAGAAAAACAAGAAGGATGGGACTTCATGGGCTGGAGCTTTAATTGGACAATTAACTCCAATATGCTAGTGGACTAAAACTTATAAAAGTGTGAGAACCTGTGACTGGTTCTCCATTTTGTGACTATTTTGGGTTCACCTGGGGTGTAACCTTGGCTGGGCTCTTGTGCTGCCCAAGGTGGATCTGCTGAGGCCTCCTAATAGACATGTACTTTATTTTTTAGCTCCATTTAGTCTCTGTTCTAGGTTGGCCTTCTCAAGGCATCATTACATCACCCTGCCTCACAGTAAGTCTGTGAAGGTGAAACCCCAGTTACCCCAATTGCCTATGCACAGCACAGAGAAATAACAGCTGTATCAGAGATTATGTTACTATGACTATGATTTTGCCACTTTTCTATACCTTTGAAAATTAAATCAAGCATGAAGAGGTGTGTGTTTGCATAAGCTGTCAATAATTATTAGTCTGTGCTTCCTTTCCCAAGACAAAAAGCCAGCAGTGTTTGGGTGAATATACTGCTTTATACAATGCAGCCATGTGAAGTTATAATTTGTAATTCAGTCATGTAAAAGCTTGGAGATCTGTGCAGCACAGTAAGAGAGTTTTTAAAAGCCTGTTGTTTAAATTCACTCGGGAAAAAAGAAAAAAAACCAAAAGATTTACAAATCCTCTGCTGGGAAAAGCCTTGAAACAGCTGAAGAATAGCAAAGATGATATAAAGAATTTTTACATGCTATATCAAAGATCCAATTGATTACCAAGATATTACAAAATAGATGTAAATGCTGGAATGTCATTGAAAAATAATTTTATAACAGGGGTATAGGAACTACACATGTATCTTGTGCAGTAAAAAGGAGTAAAACTCATACTTACCTATTCTGTACACAGAGCAAACATCTGTGATGGAGGTTTGTTTCAACAAATGTACTACTTCTTCCAAATCTTTTTCTTTTGAAAAAAAAGATAGCTCTTCTGCTTCAAGAAAATCCAGATCTTGTGGTCTAGCAAAGAAAGGAGTAACTTTGAAGGTGCCTGAAAGCAGATTTGGCTTAAGGAGCTCACTGCACCAGTCACATGTGAACTTAGAGAAACTAATACAATCTTTACATTATTGGTTGTGCTGTGTTCAAAATTAGTTTCAGTCAATGTATAAAAGATGCATATAAACTGATAGTAACCATGCTAACAACTAACAGTTCCTGCCATAGCAGAGTAAGCTTTGTGTCAGTGTCATTGGATAGCATTTTATGAGAGTATTTATTAGAAGCATGAGTCTTGAGGGACTTCATGGTATTGATTTTCTAATATAGGCTTTAAGTTATATATGAAATGAACCTGCAAGCAGCATTTAAGAACTCCTTGTTTCAGCATGCAAACAGTTCAGGCATATTAATAAGAGCTGCCTATTTACATGGTGCCAATGCATGATGAAATACACCCTTTTTAGAGGTTTCAGTCTGCATTATTAGCAACTGTTTACAAAGGTCCCATTAGAAACAAGTTAAGGCATATAACTGAGGGTACTAAAAAAAAAAACCCCAAAAAAACCAGAACTTGGGTGCTTTAATATAGATCTCGAGAGACCAGAAAGAGAGTAAAGCTGCTTGGATTTGTGAGCCAAAGAATAGAAACTGAACCAATATAAGTCCAACCTCTTTTTCCAGGAAGAAACTCAGCTACAGACTGATAGTATTTTGCAAGATTTAAGCAGACTTGATATTCCAATTCCTTTGCAGTTTTGACTGATATATGCTATGACAATTCACATTAAAACAACAAAAAAATCCCAAAAGCAAACCCCCCAAAAAATCCAGAAACACAAAGCCCAAAACACACACATCAAAAAAACCCCAAAAAACAACAAAAACCCCAAAACCACACCCTGAATTTAATGTTCAGCATTTCAAAACTGAGACTAGGTTATTTTTGTTTGAGAGATAAATATGTATTACTCACTTATTTTTAGATAAGTCCAGTTTAACGTGACCTGTCTTTATAAAACCTATTTGGCCAGTAAACACATGTCTTCCAAGAAACCACTCCATGCATTCAATGAAGTAGCCAAGGATCTCAATTTTGTCCCCTTCCTGGAAACTCAGCTCTTCTGACACAATACTTTCATAATTCATCACAGCTAGACAGGATCCCATTGCTGTGTAATAAGGAGATAAATAATATTTGCAGATAAAGTCATTTAACAATAGAAATACACTTCATAGAATAGCAACTCAGCAGAATATATTTAACAAAAAACATTCCTGGAACCTGTGAGTTGAATATCTGCTGTGACAAGATTTAAAGCATCCAAACCTCATTGGTTTGATAAATAGATCTGTAAGTAGCATAAAAATCCTCATTTCCCATTAGAAAGCAAAGCCTAAAATATTCTCATAATTCTAACATAATTCATAATGGAGCAAAAAGAAATGTTTTCAGTCCTTACTTTCCCTCTTATAAAGGGCTCTGAACTTGGGCCAGAGTAAAGCACTTGAACCAATTTTGAACCAATTAAAATAATCCCTATGGGATAAATGTGGGTGTTTACCAGTCAGTACAGTATTGAAACTGAAATCATGGAAGAAAATAAGTCATATTTGCTCTCTAACCTCAAACCATCTGTATAAGTTTTATTTCTCTGGCAGTATGAGAAAAAGCAGCACACATATCAAAGATCCACAATTACACTGGTGCATTTGCTGAAGCATCCTCAACTCAGTCACTCTGTACTACCTTGTGTAGTATTTGGGAGGAAAAGGGGGAAAGACAAGACTTTAGAGTTTGACTCTTTAGAGTTTAATCTTAGACAAATTTATAGTCTCACTAATTTTACTGCAAACTAATTTTGAAAGCTGTGTCCCCACTCTAATACAATGGACAAAAAGTCCATTGAACTTTTTAGTCTGTTCTAGCAAAAGCATAGAGTAAATTTGGTGTTATTCTAATGTTGATGTTTGAATGAAGTTTCTTACCAACTTTTTTGATTGATTTAGATTCATTTTTATATGAAAAATCTATGGGATTAGAATACCCTTTAAGAAACCACCTGAAAGCAGAAAAAGAAATTGAAGTTAGTGTGTATAGAACACTTCACTTAATGTTGTGACAGTCATATTTAAAATACATATGAAAAGTGATATGTCCCTCCCACAATTAGCTTTCAATTTCAGCACTGCCCATACACTTCAGACACATTTATGGTTTCACTAATATTAGTAGTAAAAGTACTGCTACTATTAGTGGTAAAAGTACTGCTACTTCAGGAAAACAAACCAAACTGAGAAAGTCTTGCTATTTTTCCCTGCCCCAGGTAGAGGCATCCCTGAGCAGACATGCAGATGTATATGGAATAGGTAGGTAGAGTCAGGTACCTACTGATGGAAAGGCTCCAAAGGCTCCAGGGAAGCATTAGACCACATGGGCATGTCACTATCCACAGATCCACCTGTCACATCTGCAGTAAAAGCCCCAGTCTCAAAAGAAGTTGTTTCATTGTCTGTAACCATCATCTTTCTTATTGTATTATCAGGATATAAAACAAAAAAAGATCCTGAAATAAAAGCAGTTGAGCAGATGTCATTTTATGTAACGTTTGAGTGTCATATAAGCCCTAAAACTGGCTTCAAGATCATCAGTAATATTCATTTAGAAATTGAAAATCTGATCTTTGTCAAGAATTTTCTTGCTGATTGTCAGATATTCATACATTTCTGTCTAGTGTGTCTTTCCATAGGGAAAAAAAAAATTAGAGATTGTGTCTTAATAAGCACAGAGCCCTCTGCTGCAATTCTGCATATTCCTATTGCAGAAACAAATCACCACCTATCCTGACATCCTGTGTCTGGCAGTACCAGCAGGTGATGCTGTTTAGGAGAAGCACTGGTAACTGTTTATAATCCTTCTCCTGCACATCCTCCAGAGCCTACAATAATATCAAGCAAGTTGGAATGTACATCACTCCCTAATCCTTTTGTATCCATTTATGCACCAGCTGCACATGAATTTCTTCAATCCCTTCATGATCTCACTGAACCTAATCTGTGTTTGCTCCTTTCTTTTCTCTTTACAATGTGCATTTGGAGTGAGTAAATTTAAACTTCAACTCCATTAAGTATTTGAATAGGTCTTAATGTCTGATTTGGGGATTTTAAATAAAGATGCTTCCCTGAACCTAGCCTTAGCATGTACAGTCTTTCTTACCTTCCTGTATGAGCAGACTTCTGTACATCAAATTTAATGATTTTTCATTTATACAGACTTCAATGCCTGTATCTTCCTCCTCTTGGGAATATAGCCAGAAAGACTGGTCTAGGAACAAATTCTCCATGCAATGATCTATAAAACCTAGGAAAAAGAAAACCCAATTTGTTTTATCTGCCATTTTAGAGTACTACACAAAAATACAAACTTTCAGAGAGTTAGAGACTACTCCATTATTACTTAATGCACAATGTATAAATCACAAAGTTGTGTTCAACAAATTCCCAAAAATGGTGTAAAATAGAATACAAATTAATATACTGAACTATTGTACGGTGAAACAACTTTACCCAGTGAGTGGTAGGTTAGAAACTTCCATATTTCTTCAAAAGTTTTAAATGTCACCACTATTAAATCTTGATCACTGTGAATAGACAGGAGTCTGGCAGAAAGCTCCTAAAAATCGAAACAAATACTTTAATTACAATTACACCAGATTTAAGCACAATTTCTCGCTAGGTAACACTTAGGATACAAAAATAATAATTCAGAATTTTATCTGTAAGAGATATTATTTGTTCTTTACACCTACAACATACAGGGAGCCAAATTTTAATCTGACTCTTGCTTGCTTAAAACAAATACACTAAAGTATAATTTTTCTTTTTTTAAAGATGCAGTAAGATATTTTTATCCTCCTTAGTACTGGTTCAGATTGCTAGAATAGCATTAAATTACACTTTTGACAAAGATAAGCAATGATCATTGTAAGTGGTGATGATGGATTTTAAGTTATTCCAGAAATGCTGAAAGGAACAACTACATAAACCTTCAAATAAGTGAAAGAAAGACACATTTTGCTGGATTCTGGACAGAGGGGGGTATTATAGAGTCTGGTTGCACTCCAGTTTGTAGCTTAAAAACAGGGCTCCCCAAAGATGCTGGCCATTGCCTTTCAGGGAAATACAGAGAACTGTGTAATTTATAAGACAAGTGTCTGCATCACTATCTCAGAGAATAAATCAAACTTAAAGCTAACACATATGATGCTACTGTACCCTTACTCCCATCATGTTAAAATTGAAATACAGCTGAAAAAAATTGAAGGACCAATCAAGAAATTGATTCTAACTCAAGGCAGCAGGGAAGAAATTGTCCCTCAAACCTTTTCTATAATCTGAGTAAAATGGAGCTGATTCACTGATTTTATGACTGTTACAGCACAATTTTAAAAATCTCTGAATTAATTCTGTTTAACATCCATATTTTCATTTCACACAATCTGAACACATTGAAATATAAAAGTCCAACCTAGACTTCATCAGGCATGTCTCATCACTGCTTTGATCTTCTACATGCACCTTTCTACACCAGATTACATATTAATGAGAGCCTGAAATCTATTAATAAATTGCCAACACATGCCAAAGTATGTCAGCCTCAGGGGCTTCATGCACTGCTGAATATCAAAACATTCTAACGAAACTTAACATTATCAATCTTGTTTCCTTCAAAGCCTTTTCCAGTCTGTTTCTAATCTAGTCCATTTGTTTGCTCTTTTCCTTTGCCTCCCAATCCCATCTCCCTTCCTCCCTCTCCCTCTAAACACAATCCAGAGCAGAGAAGCAGAAGTACAGACTGCTTGCACAGCTGCAAAGTCAGCAGCCTGGTGGTAGGGTGGTCACAACACTTGAAAAGAAAATGTTATAGAAACATGTGTCTGTATTAGTCAAAAACCACAACTAATTAAGATTTCAGTAGTTTGGTTTGCTAGTGAAGGAGGCCGAAACCCTTGGCACAGACCAAAAAAAAAGACACACCAGACACACCAGAGGTTAAATGGTATCTTTCTTTTTTTTCAAGAGGAAGGAGGAGACTAACTTTTTTTGAAAGTAAACCTCATTGGTTGTAGAGGACAGGTTTCCCATGCACAAAAAAAAATAAGGAGTAATAAAATTTGGCCAACAGTTGTATGCTATTTAAAGTCATGGCCATTTAGCCCTAGGAAGTCCAATGCTTAGGCTATTCTCTTTCAGACTTCCTCTTTGGCTTAGCAGTGAGCTTCCCAGGAAATCAGCATGCAAAATAACTCCAGGTGTCTGGAAGCTAAAGTGATGAGTCAATACAAGGGCAAATTAAAATAAATCAAAGCTCCATTGTTTTCCCTTGATGTAAATGAAAGCAGAAATTTTTTTAAAATAAACTCATTCAATTACTTATTAAGGTGGGTTTGTTTATTTCTTTTATATAAATTTGATGTTCCAGTCTTTTTCAATAATTCAATATTTCTAAAGCCCCTAAATGTTTCTGGTACACAGGAGACTGGTCACTCAAATTCAAGCACGCAGCATGTAGCTGGAAATAGGACCCAAATACCTGGAAGATTATTTCAGTGGCACAGGGGGTATTATCTGAATAAATCAAACAATTTCCAAGCAATTGACTTACACTGAAGACAGTCATCACCTCCTTGCTGTCATTTTCCAGAAGTCGGAGGTGCCCTCTGAGCTGTCTTTGGAGCCTGGGATCAGGACATCCACTCTTTCTTTTGACCATTGTTAACTTCAAGGAGATATCTGGAGGAGGATATCCATTTTCAGTACTACAAGCTTTGTGAATCAGCTTTGGAGAACCAAAAAAAGCCTCAAAATCTTAGAATACACATTAAGATATATTTTTTCAGCTTCAGAGACAGGCACACAGTACACTGATCTATTGCATGTTTCTTTTACATTTTTGTTTACATTTCTGTAGACATAGGAGCCTAGCATGAAACAATTTTAAGAGACAACTGATATTTATGGATGGAGAAGGAAAAAAAAAAGATAAAAGCAAGAAGATTGGTAATTTGTCAATTTAGACAGGTCTGGGCATTGCAAACATGCTCAGATTTCCAAATATTCCATGCATATCAGAAATCAAAGCAAACAGATACTGCCATCACAAAAAAAAAAAGCAAACTTGAACAACAAATAGTTCTGCATGTTACAATCCATCATGCTAATCTTAAATTCATAGCTATCTGATATGTCACCCCCTCTGCTTCAGAAGCCTTTTATAAATCAAATAAAAGCTGTTTCCCAGCTAAGCTGGTTGAACAGTACCAACCAGGTTAAATGGTACAACCAAAAGCTCACTTAGATAATTTTCCCAGCACATCTGAAAGCAGCTAGATACCTATTCCCAAGCTCTTGGCATCTGTTTATGAGAAGCTTTTACTACAGCCTCAGCCAGCTTCTCTCACATAAAGAGGATCTTTGATAAAGCTGCTTTTATTTCACATTAATTTGTTAATTTAGCTCAATAACAGTAAATCATAAATTTTCAGACACCCAGATGGGCACATATAAGCCAATAATACCCAGTCAGGAAGAATTCCAATTGCAAAGTATGTAAATAGGTCACACTTCCAGCAATATGGAACTGTTATGCATACTAAAATATTCCACCTCCTCTGAGTTTCACATTTTAATCAGTAAAATATATGGCTTTCATATTTTAGTCTAATATGCTGTATCTTGCTCTGTTTTCAGAGGGCTTCCTATGCATGTCTCCAGGAGTTTTACCATCACTTGCATAAATTACTCATTACTTTAAGGTCAAGAAGGGTGTCTCAGAAATATAAACCTGTGTTACTGAATTACAAGGCCTCTCCCTTTAAGCTGTGGTCATATAGTCAATTTTTAGTAGAAAGAGCACACAATAGAGTCTCTGAGTGCTGTTCAGATCACTGCTAAAGTAGAATTACTGACCTTTTCATTTTACCTGAAAACATAAAAAATACTGGCACAAGAGAAGACTGACTTAAAAATGTATACATTCATTTTACTTAATCAAATTGGTTCTGAAGTAGAATATATATAATAGTAGACACACAACCTAATTTTCTATAAAAGTTAATGAAATAATTATTACATTTAATTAAAATAACAGAAATACAGATAATTCTGTCAAAAAACCCTATAATAATGCCTTATAGAGATGAAATATTGTCTAAAACCCCATTATAATCTCCAATCTGCTTCTGTGAGCCCCGACTCAAGTTACAAAGAACCCAAATCCTGTACAAAGCAAGACAAGCAGGTACATAAAGCACAAATAATTTGAGTAGAAACAACCATATGCCTGGGGAAGACTGCCTGGCACTGATGTGATTTGTCAGGTCAAGCCAGAGAGCAGGGAACAGCTCAGTGCTGGTTTTGGTGGCACAAGAAGGGAAATGTGCCAAGACCCTCAATCCACAGTGCCTGCCATCAGCCCTCCAGAGGTGAAGCCTACTGAACCCACTTACTGAGGGACTGCACTCAATTGACACTTCCCTGAAAATACAGCATTTAAACAATACAAATAGATACTTGGAAAGGCCATAAACTTTAAAAGATAAGACATTTGAAGGATTGAAAGACATTTGTAAAATAAGCTATGAACTTGTTATTTGCTTATCTTTTTTTTTGTAACCAGTACAATATAGTACATAAATTATTTCTGGTTTTTTATATCAGTTGCTTCCTCTTTTTGTAAGATAGTCTCAACAAATCTTTATATATAAGTTGGTCACTTCACAGCTGCCATGAAATACATTGTAAAACTTATAGGAGTGGTGGCTGCAAATGTTGATATAGTTGAGTTGTCTCTGTGAGAAAATCATTATAATATAAAGATAGGATGGGAGAAAAAATGCCTTACCAGTTGGAAAATTCTCTGCCTGACTGGGAAGGGTCCTTGAACTGACATTCATGCATTTTTCACTTGGAGAACACTCTATTATGATAAATGAAAGGAATGGTTATGTGCCTTTTCTAAGTCATATAAAATACCCTGAAAAAAAACCCCGCAAAATACCCCATGCTTTCAAAGCATTTGATGCATCAAATAATTTCTAAGACAGATTAACTATTTTCTCCCCTTCCTGCTACATAATTCCCAAACCCTACAAAAAGTCTGCAGAATATTTCTTTCCTCCTGGGCTAGAGGGGGAAATTAAATCTTTATTGCATCATCTTGATGTGAAATTCCAAGATGGGGGATTGGTGGTAAGAAAGATTCTCAGGAAACAGAATTCTCATTTGGGAGAGAGCAAGGGTCAGACCTAATTTTCTCTTCCTTTGCACCTATATTAAAAATGGCTCCCACTGATGCTTCAGTGGTATAAATTGCTGTGTCTTGTACCAATTAGTACATGGAGAAAAATAACTGTTCATCTGTTATATGCGTACGTAACACTTATGAAAGGGTACTGTCAAATCAAGTGATTTGAAGTTTTAGGAAAATATCACAAATAAGGTATGTTTTGTATTAATAGCAAACTGCTTTTTTTCTTTTAACCTATATTTCTTCCTCTACTTTGGGGAATGATATATTTTTGTGCTAATAAAACAACCATATCATTCTCTCAAGGCTTCCTGGGCAAGGGAGTGAAGACAAGGCTTCATATTTCTAAGAAGAAAAGAGAAATAGATCTTTCATTTTCTTCTAGAAAATTTCTGAGGCAATTTTCATGTATCCCAAGATATTATCCTATGAAGCTCTGCTTTTAAAATTAATCCTGTAATATAACAGGGCATGGTAATTTCCAAATCTTTTGCATCTTCCCTCAAGTGCATCTATGAATGTTAAATGAACAAAGTCATGCAAATAAATAAGGATACATAAAAAGAGTTTTCCCACCTCACAAAGAAAGGAAGCACTAAAAACATTGTCTTTAAGGCCTATTATTAGCAGATACTCAAACTAGAAATTGAAATCCCCAAACACTTTAGTTTTGTAGGGTCTTGGTTGGGTACTTGACAGAAACTTTGGGGTTGGGGTTTTATTTATTAAAAGTCCATTTTCTTAATATGGACTATATGATGTTTGTTGTTAACTAGAAATTTGATAATAAGCTCAACACTGTGCAGGCTGACTGTGTTTAGGAAATGTTCTAAATTTAAGTCCCCCAGAGCTTCTGGAACCAGGCTTACCTGTAGTTCTGCTTTTTCTGGTTTTAGTCACAATTACAAACAGAAGGTGTCAAAACTTTGACAACATGTTATTATTTTTATAATCATTTAATAGTTCACAAGAACAATAAATTAGCATTTGTTTTTGATCTGTGAACTATTATCACTATTATTTTGATATTAAAAACTAACTTTCCTTGAAAGGTAGTTATCAAGACATTAACATCATTTTCTGTGACTTTTAGGGAAAGGCAAAGGCTATCAGCAAGCATTTGAATTACTCATCGGTTTAATTTCAAATAATAGTTTGCTGTTAAATTGGAGTGAAAGGGCAAGAATTACTATAATTACAGTTTGAATATGCTTAAACTTCTTAAAGTGCTATAATTAGCTTCAAAAACTTAATATTAACTCCTACTTGGTAGAATGTCTTGCATACTTCTTGGAAAGCTAAAGAGCAACTTTCTACTGCCCTGGGACGCTACCTGGTCTTTGATGTCAGAAATGTTGCAGTTGTGAACAGAAAGATATTGTGCAAGTCGCAGGACATATACTCTAAAATGAAATAGGTTTTTTTGTCCATGATTTTTGGAAGTATTTTCACATTAAGAACACTCTTGAGCCTACTGTAAACTAAGAGCCTGGTCATTGCCACCTTCCTATGTCCCTCCACTCCTCTACCTAAAAGATCCTTCTGACTTGTATGATTTTACTCCACAAAGTAGATTTTCTTTTGCACAAAGGCAGTACTACACCTCTGATGAAAAAGGAACTAAAAAAAATACTAAAATAGAAACTTAGCTTCTGAGTCTTACAGATATAACAAAAACAATTTATATTTCAGTACCCTGGCTCTTGGGTTCTGATAATTTTCATCTCCTCTTATCTTACTAAAAGATAATCCATTTGCCTGCCCCAAGTGAATTTCAATGTAGATTGTTCAATAGTCCAATTTATGCAGCATTTCTATAGAGGAAACATAGCTGCTTTTTGTATTCCAAAAGAAGCCCATCTGGGTTCTGTGATTCTGTGAAAAATACATGAGAGTTCTCAGCTTGTGCACCATTTAAAAAACACAGTAATTCAAGCACAAGGAGAAGTCAGGAGCAGAGGCACCAGGATGCATTTTTCGAGGTCTTACCCATTTGTTCTTGCAGCGTGTCCATCCCAGCTCCATCCCTGAGGGTGCTGATGGCAGCGTTGCTCTCCACATGTTTGCAGTCACACCTGCACATTTCCTGCTCTGTTTCTTCCCTCTCCAAGTTCCTGTCTTGCTCTCCCTCCAGAGCAGGGACAATGGTGTTAGTGCTGAGCATAGATGTGCCACCTGCCAAACTCTCCATAATTTGAAGTTCCTCACAGTGACAAAATTATCATTATCAATAACCTGAAAGGGAAAAAAATATCAATTGTATTTTTTAGAAAAGCATCAGAAAAGATGAACACATTCAAGAGCTGTGTCTCTCCTGCAGGAGTTATTTTTAATTGTAATATGGATTAAAGAATTTTGCAACAGGCTTTTTTCAGAGGAACTGTTGCGTAACACCCAAATTTATCCCAGAAAAAGCTCCTGCAATGAGGTGGCATCACTGCTTTAGGAACAAAGCAACAGACCTGCCTAACAGCAACAATCCAAGGCCTGAAGTGAAATGTACTTGTGCCCACTGCTAATTATTTGTTCTTGGCCAGCTATAAAGCAGAGCCTCCCAGGGATAACATCATTCACATCAACTGAGGAATTGCAGGGGAAAAACATCATTTTCTAAAGGTGACAAGAATGGAACAAGTACTGCATGCTGAATTCAACCAACAAAGAGGGTTTATATAAATTCAGCTAAAGAATGAATCCTCCACAGGAACCCACTGTGCAGGAAGACACGCAGCCAAAGAGCCAAGTAATGCTTTGCAGCAAAGCAGAAAAGTGAAGCCCTACTGAAGCTAGAGGCTGAGTCTGGCAGCAAGACTCCATTTGGCATGATCAGGAAGAAGGAATAGAAATTGAATTGGAGCACAAGTGGCTGCAAGCTTCACTGCTCCCTGCAGTCACTGAGGTGAGGCGTCCTGCAATCCCCTTTTGTGGGCACAAGCTAATTTAGGGTCAGGGAGATGCAGCCAGACCACCAGCCAAAGCATCTGCAAAGGATGTGACTCATGTAGCCAGAACATGCCCACTGATATTTACACTTCTCCTCAGTGGGCTTTCACATGTGTCTAAATGATTTCATAAAGGCACAGGATAGATTTTGCTTTATTCCTGTCATTTGGATTAAATCCGAATTCCTCTGTTTTCTCCAGCCATACTCCATTAACGAGCTACATTCATGATGAGTGTCCAAGGTTGTAATCTTTGGGAAATTTCACCTCATTTGTTTTCCAGCAGAAAATGGTTCAATCTGAAGCTGTAGATGAAAGGTGCACTTCTGCTCTGCTAAAGCCCCGGACTAGCACCTGGTCACCCAGGATCCACTTATGCTCTGCCTTTACTCTGGTCAAGAAGTGTCTCACTTCTCCATCTACCATGCAATGGGGTGTCCCAAAGCACATGGTTCTGGCTTTTTTCTTCACAACCCTGCCTCTTCCAACACTTCTTGCCCTCCCAACTTTATGTCATAGATCCCTAACCCTGAGCAAACCAAGCACCAACAAGAGCAGCACAACAGCTGCCAGGGTAAGCAGGTACACAGGACAAGGGAGGATCTGTCTGCACAACTTTCCTACCCCTTTACAGTCATTGAAACCTTTGCCCCAAATGAGCACTTCTTGAAAAAAACAGTGAACTATATATAGACCTAGGCAAGTTATGCAATTAGAGAAAATTAATGAGGTATAGTTACAGGTTGGATGACCAGCTCAGAGAATTAAATCATAACCAGATCTACCACAAGTTAATGAAGCATGAAGAAATCTAGGCTGGATTTTGCTTTAATGTTTTCATTGTCCCATTTTGCCATTTATTCTAAAGTGCCTATCAGAGTGCTGAAGCTGACTTTCAAAAGACACTTTTGGTGCTGCATCACAGTTCTCTATATAAAGCTATGTATAAAAATTCATATATGCACCTACAAAACAGAGGTGGTAACTCAAACACAAGTAATTTTTATCCCTTCTCTCAGAAAAGAACATTTGAATTATCATATTTGGTTGACACTGAAAAACTGCCTATCAGACTTGATGACCCAGTTATAAGTGATTAAAAATACAGGCCTGCCAAAGGCCAAACTCACTTTGCCAGGGATCTGTTTTTCCATTTATATAGCTGATCTTTTCCTTGAAGTAATGACAGTAGCTAACACCATTCTTTTCATTACTGTACCAGGATTATATGTAATGCATTCCGATTTTCACACTTAGCAATTAAATACTTTTCTGCATATATTTGTAAATATTAGTATGTCATGTTGATGAAGATGTAAATGTTTTGGTGTTAATGATAATTTGTAAATATTAATGAAAATAAACCTCCAAAGGAGGTTGTTTAGGTTACATTGTTCTATAAATCCAAAGACAGTTGTTATTTTTAGATCAGGATTACCCTTAATCCCAGAAATGAAATGCAGTGTTCAGATTATTCATTTTTTTCCATAAGTTCCTATCTACAAACAAAAATATCATCCTGCATAAAATTTAGGAAGAAAACATACTCTAACTGGAATTATTAGAATTCAGTTGAACTGGAGAAGAGATACTGATAAAATTTTTCATCTCTTCTTCATCAGCTTCTGTTGGTAAGAGTAACATATATGCAGGCCTGTGAATGAACTTAGAAACCTTGGTGCTACAAGAGGACATCTGAACAAATAAAAATGGATATAATCTGTTTAAGAAGATTCAGTCATAGAGCCAAAGCCAAGCAAAAAAAATCAGAATGAGTGAAAGAAAAGCAAACAGGTATGTCCATATGTCTGTTTCCTCTGGGTTTTTCCAAGATGCACACAAGAAAAACTCTAACCCTAAACATTTTTAGCAGTCATGTTCTCTTCTACAGATTTCTTTTCCATTTTTGCCTTACCACCAAATGTCAACCCATGTGGCTTTGTGTAAGTACTGAGAACAAAATAGTAAACTTTCCCATAACTAGGCCCCTTGTCTACCTAGGCCCTTTTGAATGTTTATCTGGCATCTAAATGTATCCTAACTGACACAAATTTGGTCCCAAGTGACAAAGACTTCATAGAAATTTACATTAAATCCCTGTACTTTTATTATTTGCCTTTAACTATCATGTAAGTACCCCAAGACACATAAGCAAAGCTACAGTACAATTATCCTATTTATTATGCTGATGCTTTCTCAGTTATTAAAATTGTTCCACCACAAATTAAAGCAGATTTAATGGCAGAGAACCAGAGAGAAACATTCATCTAGTATAAAACAGCTTTAGAGAATACTAAAGCTCAGTGCTTGAGTCACTCTCATTATTAAATATTTCTTCATAAACCTACAATGCTAGTTAAGTATAATGGAATATTAGCAACTAACCATTTGTTGATGGCAAAAAATACAAGATTAAGATCTTCAAGAGTAAAGATCTTTAGTAAGATCTAAAGATCTTCTAGAGTACAGATCACTCACCATATAAATTCTGTCATCTCTAACTAGTTCTTGCAATCTACACTTGGGTGTAGACTATGCATGCTAAGCATTTTATTTATAACTTAGAAAAAACTATTTTTCTCATGCTTTTTGAGGCATTTTTGCACCAAAAATTCATATTTGGTGCAGGATGTTGGCCATAAAACCTTCTGATCATCCTTTTCCTCTGAACCCAGAGCCAAGCTCTACTCAAAAGCCCTGCAGCCAAGATGTGGCTCTCCCAGCTGCTCATGGGGAGGCTCAGTTTCCAAGGCAGCAGAGGGAGGAGCAGCAGATGCTGGACAGCTCAGCACCTTGGGTGCTCCTGGGTGCCCTGGTGCCCTCCCTGCCCATGGCTCTGGGTGCCCTGGTGCCCTCCCTGCCCATGGCCCTGGGTGCCCTGGTGCCCTCCCTGCCCATGGCCCTGGGTGTTCTGGACACTGGAAATGCATCCAAGGGCTCTGTGTGCTGCCCCACACCCTGTCCAGCCTTGTGGAGCTCAGAAGGTCACTCCACCTTCCTTGTCCCATCTCAGGGCACAGCAGGCAGGAAGGGACAGTGTCCAACAGCTGTTGGACATCAGGGGGAAATGAGACATTATTTTTCCTCCTTTATCGTGCCTTTCTGTGTGTTGTTGCTTCCCTTTTGCTGAGTGTTTTCAAAGCTCAGCTAATCAGAAGAAAAACATATAGCTTGAGATTTTCCATGTAGGCTGAGGGTTGTTTTTCTCCCCTGCCTTTTTTTTTATTATTTTAAGATGTGTTGTGGATAACAGGAACACCAATTCATTCCCATTTAAAGGGTGTTGAAGGAGAAAACCAATAACATTCACTAATTCTCTCTCTCCCTCTAAAGATATATTTCTGAGACTAGGACCTGGTATACAAAAATGGGCTTTATTCAAACTAGCTGCCCAAAACCTGTATGCAATATAATATTTTTTCATTCATATGAATGAAAATATTTTTTTCATTCATATCTTCCCTCTAGGAGCCTCAGGAAAATGTACTAATGACTTACTAAGGACCTGTCTTGCAGCTGTACTGCCCTAAGTTAATCTAGGTCATTTTCCCAAACTGACACTAGAGTAGTTATTTTATTCCTCCTTCCAGTTCCAATTAACATTTCACATCTTCTGGATTAGGCTACAAACATCTTAAAGCCAAGATCATTACAAAGCTTTTCCTTAGGGAGTAAATCAGACTTGATCTCTATGAAATTCAGTCACAGGGATGAATGTAAAAAAAAAAATCCATATTAAGTTACATATAGGCAGCAGTTTTATGTATTCCACACAAAGGTAAGCAAATCTATAATCAGGGTAAACAAACTTAGGAATCTGAGTGCTTTCCAACAATGGAAGATCGGCTCCTTTATTGCAGAAGTAAGTTGAGTTTAGTTAGCAATTCTCAGTAAACAATGTTGCAATAGGTATCATTGTTCCCAGCTGGTCTACAAAGAAAAAAGCCCTAGCAAGCTTCAGAGATCCAACAGATATCTTTAAAAGCTTTAGCCCTCTCTATGATTAATTTTCTTTATATCTCAGTAGCACTGAAATATATTTTCCATCCTCAACACAGCTCTAAAAGCACCAAAATTTCCAAGTTTAGATATGGAAAACTGGAGAATAAAATCCACAATCTCATAACTGCTTAAAAATAAGCATAAACTCTAGAGATGCTTTAAAATAAAAATCAGATCACTGTTAGAAAACTATAAAAGGCATCTGTGAATCTCAGTACTTCATTCTGAGTGCTAGATGTGACAGAACTTGGCCTGTGGCAGATAATGCAGAGAAATAAAGTAGGAGCTGTTGCTACTGAATCACAGCCCAGCTGACACCACGCTACCTAGAAGAGGGAAACAGAGCAGCACAGAAATCCCAGCAGGTTCTCCTAACTGTGACAGATCACATTTACACATATTTTCCAGTGATTTCATTATGGGCACACCGAGGAACAGAACACTACCAAAATTACCCATTGAACTGGCTGCAATTCCAACACATTGACAATAAAACAGTCAAATTCCAGAACACAAGTACCTAAAGCAGAGCAAAAGAGGGAGATGTAGACACAGAGCCCAGAACTTCCCCTACCTTTTCCAGGTCTGATCCACTGTAACATGCTGGTAAAGAGCAGGCAGATCCCTGCCTTCCTCAGCTCTGCTCAAAACTGACTCCAGCACAGCTCTTCCTGTTTGACCTCCTTATCTTTCCTGTTGATTGCACAGCCTGGCTTGGATGTGGCCAGTACAGAAAGTTGTCCATTAACCAATACTGTTAATTCCAAAACTTTTTTTTTTCAAAGAAAGAAACATTCCTGAGAAAGGAGTTGAGCTACTAAAGTTCATTATGCAAAGCAGAAATGTATCCAGGGTGCTGGAAGGTTCATTCACACACTCCAGCTTTTCAAAGCAATAATTTATTGTGGCATTTTGCATTGGTGGCTAAAATCTCCAAGGGATTCATCCAGGGCATTGTCTTAAAAAAAGCATTGTTCAGAAAAAGTTACAAACAGTCCTTCAGATAAAGTACAGGACTTTGTCACCCTTTTGCTTTTGATTGCAAAATTAGATTTCTTGCTATCATTACAGCTGCAAAACACTCTGATGAAAAATTGTTTGACAAAATATTTACACCAATATACTCAGGTTTAAATGCAGAAGTCTATTATTTAGCAGATCTATGCAGCATAAAATCTCAGTTTGGGGAGTTGAGCAAGACTGTTGTGGAATGCACACAGAGTTTATCTTCTGTGTAACAAGGCTGATCCATGTGCCATGTCCTGAATGACCCACAAAGGCAGTGGGCTCAAGGTGATGGGCTGTTCCCACTGCACTGTTGCCCTCCTACAGCTCTTGCCAGCAGGAATAAAAAACCAGACCCTTCAGATGCCTTTGAGACCTTAGTTATGACTCCTGCCAGTCCATCTCAAGGAACATGCACTTGAGAGTTGTTTTTAAACATTAGAAATCAGGTATTAATTATAAATCATGCTCTCATTTACCTTACTTCATCCCATCACCCCACGTAAACAGGAATTAGAAATGCTACTTCACACTGATGGGGCAGTCTGTTCCTGCAGTGTGCTTGGGAACTCTCCATCTTCCCAGAAATTATGCATTTGGAAGGTACTCAAGTGATTGTGTACATCACAACCAACCAATCATTCCAGAAGGAATTAATTTGATATTGCACTATAATGCAGTACACAAAGCATACCACTTCAGGAGTAATTAATTTATGTAGTAACTATGCCAACAGCATGAAATACCACATTTCTGTCACCACTTTACAGATTAATTTTCCATGAGTTTCATACATGTCCAAGTCTTCTCATCACATTTATTTTATACGTATATTTAAAGATAATATTTGGTTACATTTTATTACATCAGTTCTTCACTGGTATTCCTCTTTTTTTATATGATTCAAAGTAGTTTTGAAAAAAAACCTCCAAGAGTCATCTAAGCCTATATTTTTTCCTAAGGGATAATAATCTTTCAGTCTCTATTTCTGAGTCTCAATCATTGTAGAACCTGCCACTGATTAGTATGTCCCTAAGATCTTAAAAGATACAACTAACTCTTTTTTTAGAGTACTGAAATTAGGAGAGATGCAACTCACTTCAAGAAACACAAAAAATAGCACCAACTGAACTCCAGGCTCCTTAGCTCCCTTTCCCATATTATCTAAAATAGTTTAGGTTAGAAGGGACCTTTAAAATTTGTCTTAGCCAACTCCTCCCTGCAATCTTCAACTAGATTAGAAATCTTCAGCTTCCTCTGTGATTTTCTCTGAAGTCATGTTCCATGTATTTCATCCCACCACAGCCATACTTCAATTCTTGGTGATTGGCATACAGACATTTAGTTTAGGTGGAAATAAGAAAAACAAAGTTTTCAGTTTTAAGGTAATGACATCAAAAGTTAGCCCTGTACTTCCTATTGTCTTGTTGGAACAGTACTAATCTGCATGGCAAATCTTTAGGTGAATAACCTTATTGGACAGCTGCTCTCATGAAATAACTCCAGAGACCAATATATTGCAGCAAACAGGAAAAAAACAGAGGTAGCACAGATTGGTTTCCACATTAGTAATCATATCCCTTATACATTCTAATTACTGTGAATTGTGCTACCTGTTTCAGGTTTCCTTTTGCTAAAAATAGGCTTCAAAGTTGTTTCTTCTAGTCAATTCTTTAACTAATAAAATTACATGAAGACTTGATGGTCTTGTTTATGTTGGGTTGTCCCTGATCTCTTCAGAATTATTAAAAGAAGCTGACAGGAGGCTGGGGAGGACATTGGGTGTTGATACAAAACACTTCCTCTAATTGTCTCTCTCAGGCATTGCTTTTCATCATCCTGTTTGTCTGCCCTTCTGCAGCTGCATGTTTGTCTGACCATTTTTTCACTTCAGCAGCTTGTTTTAAGGAAAACACCACATTTTAATTTTAAGGCTGACTTATACCTTCCAGTATGATTCTTATTCCATCACAGCTGGGGAAATACCTGTGAAGGAACAGTCCACTGCCAAAGGAATAGCTCTAACTTGTAAAAATATTGAGGCATAACTCATTTGATTATTCACTGGCAAGTGACAGAAATATCAGATTTAGGTGAGAAGGGATATTGCTACAGATTTTACTAAATTTCTACCTGATTTCTTTAATCTCAAGTCCCATAAAAGGTAATAAGTATATTGTCCCTTGCTGGAACCCATCATAAAAAAGTCCTGTTTGTTCCATGTTTTGCTGACACTGGCATTCTCCACTATTTACATCTAGCATGGCAAATTTGAAATCACGCACAATACTGGCTGCTGTCTTGGCTAAATTACTCTCTGTTGGTTCCTCTTTCAACTAGTAATTGAGTTACACCTATTTAAAAAAATGTAATATTATATAATCTGTATTGCAAAGTTAAAAAAAAAATATCAATTGAGCCCCTAGATGTGAAAAACATTCAGCTTGAAGTACTAACTCACAGTGGTGACATTTTAGCAAACTTACCTAATGATATTAATTCTAGCCAGATTATCAGCATGCATGGATATTAGTTGTGTTATGTGCATGCTGTGATTACACACAACTTCCACAGAAGCAGGTTTGGCCATATGTTTCCTTTTGATTAGCATGTTATCACTCCACAGCATATATATGTTATCTCTAACAACATATATGTTATCTCTAACTGCATATAGAACAGAACTAGCTAAAGTGCTTTCTGCTGATCTCCTGTCATCTTTGCATCTGCCTGCTTGAAGACCAGATAGCTTCCCCCCCAAATCTTGACAAAACACCATCCCAGCTCCACAGCCAGGTTCAGAAAGGAAAAACAGAAAACATGAACAGAAAAACACCCTGTCACCCATCTGTACGGAAACACTGTCGCCTTCTGGTCTGCAGGAAAATGCTGAGTCAAAGCATCCAGCTGTGACAGCACTTCCACAGCTCCTGAGCTATTTACACAGCCCACCAAATAATGGCCTACAGTAATATTGGTAGGTAATGCTGCTAATGGTAATATTAAATTTATATTAAATTAATATTATAGAATATTAAATTAATTGATATTATATTAAACGTTATGTTTATATTATTTAATATAATATTTACTATATATTATCTTAATATATATATAATGTTAAATTAATTAATTAAAATACGAATAATAGATGTTACTCAGCTTGTTATTCCTGAGCACAAGAAGGGCCACGGTACACATCTGACAGAGCTTCCTCCTAAGTGCCACTGCTACTCTCTTGAAAACACTTTTATCTGCAGACCAAAAATCCAACACACTCCTAACCAAGGAAGCCCATATTGAAATCTCAGCAGGCAAAAGGGGATCCAGTCATGGTTGGATTCACATTTCCATATCAGCCATGGCATGGGTCATAGGCCTTCCAACAGCAGAGAAGGAGAAAACTTCTAGAAGAGTCTCATCAGCTCAGAATAAAAATTGTGATTATCACTTATCACTTAGAATCACTAATCCTTAGATTAACCATTTCATTTCTGTATTTTATGGCTGAGCAGGATTTATTTTCTGCCCCATAGGAATAACAGCCTCCCTAAATCAAGCACAAACTTTGGAGTCCTGTGCAGCACAGAAAGCACATTACTTCTCAATCACCCCAAACCCAACACACTGAGAGTTCATATTCACAAGCTTCAGCATAGGAAATGAGCTTTCCCTATTTTGCTTTCATCTTCAAGTAGAATTTAATTCCTCTTATCTACTGGAATTAACAAACCACTTAGCAAATAGAGCCTCTAAAATATGCAAGGATAAAGAAATTCAGAAATATTTGTTGACAAGGAAACAATAATTCTGTTCATCTAAAAACCTCTAATTATTAAAAGGAGGGGAAAAAAATCAGTACTCCAGACACTTTACACTTAAACTCCCACAGAACGTCCTTTTTTTAAAAAGTTTTTTTTTTTCCCCTTGACAGGCTAAATCCTCACCTTTCACAGCATTACAGGGGAACTGAAAAAAAACCAGGTACTTCCTTTTATAATTAGGTGAAGGGATTTTTAATTAAAGGTTAACTATTTTCAGCTGCCTGAAGTTTGCAGGTAGTTTCCTTATTCTTAAGGAAACCTTCTCAGAGGCAGCCAGCAAATAATTATATATCACAATCATATATTGAGTAGAGATTATTTGTTATCTCTTTTCCTTCAGAGGACTCTTTTCACAGGGTCACATGTCCAGCAAGGTTGGAAGAGACCTTCAAGAGCATCCTTCAAGAGCATCTAGTCCCACGTTAAACATTTAGAAAAAGGCAGCGCTCAAGGCTTTTTCCTGGAATAAGATTTCTTGCTGAGGTTGTCACAGCTTTTCTGCTGCCCTTTAAAGCAGAGAAAACTATGTCAGTATATCTAAAAGTGTTTATTCTGAGGAGTGGAGTAGAAAGCTACAGCTCCTTGATCTTAAAAAAGAAGGGGGAGGAGCAGCAGCAATGAATATTTAGTTCTGCTTCAATTCCTTCTCCCTTCCTAGGATTTGCATAAATGTGTACTATTTGAAATGTATTTTTATATTTCTATGTACATATTCAACTCTTTTCTTTACTAGCATGCCAGAGCACTTCTGGGATGGATAAAAAGACTTTGAAGAAAGAAGCACTTACAATCCTTAACCATACACTGAAACACTTAATTTGCAGAACTGAAATTTTATCCATCTGTTTGGTGATTCTGCTTAGTGCTAAAAAGTGCAGGGCCATGGAAATTTATTTATAGGAGCCTGAATATATGTGGAATACAGATATCTCCTGAGCTAGTTTTGGCATTGAGAAAGGAACTTTTGACTTCTTAGACATTCAAAAATTGGAGAAAAGATATTTCGATATGGATTCAGTAGAAATGAAATCTTTCTTTTGGCTTTCCTAATGCTCTGTGGAAGAACATGCCTGAAGGAATATCTGGAGGACTAAAACCAACAGAGAGCCATCAGGATAGAAACAATCACAGAATTTCAATTCATCATCCTATAAGCTCTGTTCCATTCACTAAGTGCAACTTGGTTTACTGTCAGTAGTTTCCCCTTTGACCAAGGTAGCCCAAAAATACTGTCTTCCTATAGTTTGGGATTACCATTTCCAGCCACCAAAATGTCCACTGTAGAGAAAATCCTATAGTGATACTTTTGACTTCAACAAGCAACTATAAAATCTGTCTTCACATGGAACTAGCAAAATAATTGGAATTTTTCCAAATTACTGCTGCCCTCTAGTTGAGACCTGAAGAAGAATTTACACCTCCATTTTTTTGCAGCTTTGTCTGTAGATCTAAGTTATAATTTCTAGTAGCAACTTTCCTCTCACATTTATCCTTTTAGACCATTTGGCCACAAGTACCAGAACTAAGTATATTAAAAGGTGCTTATAAACATAACAAGCACAACATTTTCTGCTTAAGTATCCAGCCTTGTATGCTTGAGGTCATACATCTTATAAGAAGAATAAAATCTTTAAAAGGTATAGTTCAACCCTCAGTCTTAAGAAATATGAGGAAAGATTTCTATTTATCAGGGAAAATCTGAAAGAGTGGAACTTTTGTCAATACATATCTGAAAATCATGAAAACTCTAGATGGTTCCTGTCTGGAATTTGGCCTTGGAACCTTCTTTCAATTTCATTTATGGACTTTTGATTAAATCAACTGTACTTGCACCAGCCACCACAGACAATAATGGTGTTAAGGTGTGACTGTGTGGGGGGATGGTATAAAAAGATTCCTAAGTTTAAGGCTATGCAGCTAAACACAAAAATTTTAATAAACACGAACCTATTTTGGACTCACTCCATTAAATGCACAGCACATCTCATGTCCATTAATTACATTCAGTGATATTTTTTCCACTTTTTCCCACATTTGAAATAAAAGTATTGTTTCCATTCCTTCTTTTTTTTTTTCCAGTTGACATCTGTGCGTACATCATCCACAATCCCCATGTAAACTTTAAGTCCTCATTTAGGTAGGCTTGGTCCAGGCCATTTCACACAGGCTGAGACCTTCCCCTAGTGAAGCCTGGGAAGCAACACAGCTAGTCCAGGGTGGCTTTGTTGCAGCTGAGGACACAGAGAGAAGAATCAATCACAGCTGCACTTTCCTAGGGGCTGATGTCTCAGGGATGTTCACTGCCAGAGTGGGCTGGAAGTTCCTGCAAACTGTCACACATCTTCCCAGGCAAAGCCTCAGTTACAGACGGCGCTACACGAGAATTTCATCAGCTCAGAAGGGTTTTTATTCTGCTGGCATGAGGCTGTGTTGGATGGGGTTTTTTTACATAAGAGCAGTGTTAGCTATGCAGTGTAGGATAAGGAATGGGAAATCAGCCTAGGGTGCAAAACAGAGTTAAATTGAATAAGGGCCATGAATTGCAATATCATCTACTCCAAGGGAGAAGCTGCAGCTTCACATAAAGAGTGGTTTTCCAAGGAGTCACATTTGCAAGGGATAACAATATACTTAATAAGTGTTAACCTCTCTGCAACAAAAGGGACCTCATTATCCTTCTTGTTTACTACAGAAAGCACAACATTATTTACATGTTGACTGTTTTAAGTGTTGATTTCAGTGGTTACACACACTGTGTGACATGGCACTGAAATCCTTGCAAGTTCCACCTCCCATTCCCAAATTAAAATTAAAATTTTTGCCAATGTTTTTTGCCAGTGTAGTGACTTTTATATTATTCATGCTTTGTTTTGGCTCTTCCCCAAACCCTTTGCATTTGTATTTCTGTCCATTTCATTGCTGTGACCTTGGAGTTTGTCATCCTTGTGTATGAATTCTATATGGATGCTCATCATTACCTGCTAGACTTCCTGCCACGTGCAGCAGCCTGCAATACCAAAATTTATTTGTTCTGACCAACTTTCCAAAAGCTGACTGCTGACATGAGAGAACAGTCTTTGATTGTCTCACTGTAACAAAGATTCCTTTCATCCTCAGCCATTGCTCCCTTTGATGTTATTTCATGCTTGCTGTTTTCAAAGTTTGCCTGGGAGTTTTATTTGACCTACTGATCATAATGCATTTAGGTTTGAAATGGATATCAAGTTATAGCTGCTGATGCAGGGTTTATATTCTTCCCATGGTGTGAGAGGAGCTTTGTATAAAAGTTATTGCTGACATCTTCATAGTGCAACTCAGACATCTTAATATAGTGCCATGTTATTATTTCATTACTGCTGCTTCACAATAATTCATTATTTATAAACACGTGTGCTCCTGCCTCAGTGAGTAGCTGGAAATTTATTCCCATACCCAGAATCTCATTTTAAGATCCCAGTTTGTTACTCTTCTGGAACTTCAAGCTTGCCTTATATTTTATTTACTACCAATGTCATTCCAACACAGCAAACAGAGCAAGGTGGTGGAGAGGTAACTGCTGTCCCTGGCTGCAAACACAAGGGTGGCTTATTTTGGCAGCTGCCCCAGTACCAGTAATTCTGTGATATAGTAATTTTAATGTCAAAAAGCTCATAACTTGGTATGGAATTAGTCATAAAATTACAGAAGGACTGCAACCTAGGCAAAATAGCCCAGCCCTGAATTCCTAAGAGATATATGACACCAGAAAAATAAAAGTAGGAATGTTTTCAACAGAGATGTTTAGGGAGCTTTTGTCACGCAAAACAGAATCAGTAAAAAACAAAAGAGGGGTCATGACAGCATGTCATGTCAGGTTCTTCATATTCTGTGATACAAAAGAATTTCTATTTTTGAATTAATAGGAAAATAACATTTCTGTAAATTTATAGAACACGATTGAAGGATAATTTGTCATTTAAAACATAAGCACTTCAAAATACATTACTGTAAATTGCAAGATTTCTTTTGTCTTCCAGAAGATTTAACACCTGTCAAAAGACAGCAGCTTAGATTAGACAGCAGTTTAGATTGAAAATCAGCCTATAAAGCAGATCTCAGGTAAAAAGGTAAAAATTACCGTAGATTCTTAGGAGCTTAAATTCAGTTTTCAGGATTATACAATAGAACTTAATAGCATGAAATACAGAGCTGCACAGTAAGATTCACAAAAGCAAGTCTAATTTATGCAATTTTTCTCTGATTTTTTTTTTCCATGAGAGATCTATTTAGGGCAACTTCAGAAGGGTTTCAACAACCAATAGCATAGCTGGCACAAAGCAACTGTTCTTTTAGGTTTCACTCCAAGTTGGTGGTATTTGACCTGAAAATCTCATGATACTGTGTCAGCTTTGAACATAAAGCCAAGGGAAAATTTAACCAGGTTAAACAGCTGCTTGGATTTGTAGTTTCCTACTGCCTGGATTAGCATGTAAATCACTTCTGGCAATTGGATAGATAATGGCTTTTTTCATAGGCTTGGTTTTGTTTGGTTTTTTTTTTTTTTTTTTTGCTTTGTTTGTTTGTTGTTGAAGGTTGGTTGGTTTGTTTATTTGGGTTGGTTTGTTTTGTTGGGGTTTTTTGGAAGACATAAAAGTTCTGCTTCCTTCCTAGTGCAGAAGTTTTAATTCCCCTCTCTCTCTCTTGCTGGACCCTCTGTCATTGAGGTACTTTTAAAATATGACCCCTCTCATAGGGCAATGACCTAAAAAACTTTCAGACAAATAATCAAATAAAAGCAATAATTTTATTGTCCTGGAAGACCATGACCACCCTGAAGTTGGAAACTTCAGAAATATTAGAAACAATCCTTTTTTCTTGCTTCAGCTGGACCTTTTTTAACAGAAGACACACAATATTGAATTTTTTCTTTGCATTTACAGCGCTCATTCTTTTTTTTCTTTACATGAAAACATATTCCCTTACTCGAGGGAAGATACATAAATATATATTCCCTTATGTGAGGAGGATGCATTTCTGATAACTGGGATGGTCACAAATTCAGTAGATAATGAAGATTTTACTTTCCTGATACAGCTAATGCAATAGAGCCAGACACAAAGATGTACTTAAGAAAGACACAGAGTTTAAATGCACATGGACAGTAAAATGTAAAGTTCTTCCATAACGTTGTCCAAATAATACTGGTGGAGAAATTTTAGAAAACACTTCTGTGCTAGAAAGTAAATTTGTCTTGCATAGCATTTTTCAAGCATTTTCAAAATTAATGTTCTTAGAAGAATTAAGGGTGACACTGAGGATGTGAAGGAAGAGACAGGATCATCAGGTTTGTCAGGTGCCAATTGAATTCCCAGTAATGACAGAAATAATGCAAAGTGCTGACAGGTCAAAGGCTGACTTTTCAGTCTTCTTCATCATAGCTGCACAAGCTGATTGCTCTCAAAAATGAAAATCAGGAGATGACTGCCTACTAGGCTGAGATTGGTAACAAGAGGCTGAATATTACAGTGCCCCAAAGAGTGTATCTGCCCATTCTCAGGACAGATCATTGTCCTGAGAATGGGCAGATACACTCTTTGGGGCACTGTAATATTCATTTATTCTTAATTTATTCTGCTGTTTATTCTGTGACTTGGTGCTCCGTTCAAATTGTTTAGTATAAGCCTTCTTGGCAACCCTTCCTGGATGGTTTCACTTTGACTGTGAAACCAACAATTTCACCATACTTTTGCTATCAACCCTTTCCAGGCCAGCTTATCAGAGAAGAAGATAATTTTTTTCTGGAGAGCAAGGATAACATCAAATCCAACAGAATTCAGAATAAACTCTGGCAACTCTTTTTGCCATAGACCACTCATGCACTGAACTGTGACCTCTTCCCACGTAATGCTTTTGTCATCTGTGTCATCCATGATACTGAACTACCTCCAAAAGTCATTGAAGCAGGGTTTTTTCTGGATAAGCTTGGGAAATGTCTTTTTTAGACAGTGGACCTTTTAAGTGCTGATTACTCCCTTATTCACTGGCTGGAGTAAGGGGATCTTATCAGAAGCAGACCGTGATTTTTCCAGGGGTTCACAGAAGCTTTTAATTAAGCTTGTGGCAGGTGGCATTACCCTAAACAGGGGGAAATTTGAAATCCATGGCCTGTTTCTCAGTGTTCCCTAAGATCTGGCTCTGTGAGGGCACTTTGAGCATTTGTGTAGTAACCTTGACCTTTAAGTTGTCTCTATGACTTGTAGGAAAATTTTCCAAAACTTCTTGTGGCCCTGGGGTTCCCACTGCAATGAATTATGAAAGGCTTTAGTATGCATTCTCCTTTTGCCACCCAGCAGAAGAGTCAAACTGTCTTTTAGCAGCCTTCAAGCCCAAGGCTGTTTCCTCTTCATTGCCTCCAATACGGATTGTACACCCACCACATCCAAGACAAGAGTTCTGTCTAATTTAGCTTTTAAAGCAACACTTATGCATAGCCACAGGGTTACTGACATCACTCAGAGATTGCCTTGAACTCATGATGATTATTATATGCAAAGACACTTCATGATTAAAACCAAAGTTGGTAATCAAACAATAAAACTCCAGAACAAATGACAGAAAGTGACAGCAGCATGGTACTGAAGTTGCAAGTCACCCATTTTAAGGAATGACTAACTAGAGTAGGAGTGAAGGGTGAAATCTGATGGAGCAGTGTAAACTCAGAAGTGGAGAAATATACTCACAGAGAAAGTGAACAGGGAAATGTTTGCTATCTCTTTTATTACAAGAATGAGCAGGTATCAAGTAAAAATAGCAAACAGCAGGTTCAAAACAACAGCAGATAGTTCTTCACAACAGACAGGTCAGCTGTGGAATTCCCTGCACAGGAGGCTGTAGTTGTTTGAGGCGTGCCTGGGTTCAAGCTACAACTGGACAAGACAACAGAAGAAAATCCACAGAAGGTTCTTCTAAACAAACAACACACATCTGGCTCAGGAAATCCCCTCAGCAGATACCCACTGATGGTGGCTGTCAGGAATGGGATGTTACTTGTTTGGATTGTCTGATCATATGGCTGTTCAGATTGCAGGTCCACATTCTTCCTGATGGCAGTGATTCTGTCCATCCACATCAGACAAATGCCATGAGAGCCATAAGGTACTGCCATTCTTACACAGGGCCAAGGACCATGATTCTTTATCAAAGTGTGATGTGTAAGCACTGCTACAGAGCTCATCTCTTCAGTTTCAGGTGGAGGCTGGGAAAGCTGTGTAGGTTTTATGCTTACAACTGTTAATTAAGTTATAACTTTTAGGCAACTGTCAGTGGAAAAGAGCAGACTGATATTAATGCAAAGCAAGTCTTCACATCCCTATTTCCTCATGCTGTTACTGTAACCCCAAGCTGCCCTGAGCACAGTCTGAAATCAGCATCAGAGCAGCTGTGCAGTACAGCACGCTTATGCAACCACGCTGGCTGCTTTTGTATTTGTTAAAACAGATGTTTGTTTCTTAAAAAAAATCCCATTAATTCTCACAGAAATAAAATAGATTTTTCAGATGGATGAAATACTGACTAAATCGGTATTTAATAAACAAATGGCTTTAATAGTAATTGTGTGAGCTTGTACTCTCAAATCCAAAGGATCAGTGAAAGTTCACCTGATCCAGAAAGCATTGCTTTACCCTGCTGAACGCCCAGACCTGCTGCCAACACCTTCCGTGCGGTGCAGCGCTGCCTGGGAGCCTGGGCTGCGCCGGGGAACAGCGCAAGCATCTTCATGGTCGCTGCCCGGCGCTTCGGGGACATCCCGGAGCACCTGTGCACCTCCTGGCTTTGCCCGGCCATCGTACGAGCCCAGCACCAGCGGGACAGGAAAATGCAGAGGAAGATCTCAGCCGCAGGGCGAGGGAGACCGGGCGGGGCGGCGGCGGCGGCCGGCAGGTGGGAGCGGGCTGCGACTGGGGCCGAGAGCTGGGCAGAAGTTTCTGCGGGGCGGGGGTGCTGCAGTAGCTCTGCCCGCAGCAGCGGCGGGGCCGGAGCCGCCCCCGGCCGCAGCAAGGCACGGAGGGGGATGTAGTCCGCGGGGCTGCCTACACTTCCCAAGGTGCCGCCGTGCCGAGCCGAGCCGAGCCGAGCCGTGCCGAACCGAGCGGAGCCGCGGCTGCGGGTGCCGGCACCTGGCGGCGGGGGCGGAGCGCGGCGCGGCCCCGCTGCGCGGCGGGCGGGGACGGGGACGGGGACGGGGACGGAGCCGCCTGCGGGGCGCGGTGACGGCGGCGGCGGCGGCGGGAGCGCCATGAGCACCGGCACAGGTAGGCGGGCGCGGGGGGCGGCCGGGACCCCCGGTGTTTCGGGGCATCTTTGCCGCTGCCCTCCTCGGGTCCGTCTCGTTGCAGCGCGGGGTGCGGGCAGCGGCAGCCGGATAAAAATTGCTCACCTAAAACCACCCGAAAATACGAGAATCTGTGTGTGCGCCTGTGGCGGGGGGAGCTGCCGCAGCCTCGGGCGCTGCCGGAGCCTCGGGCGCTGTCGGGCGGGAGGGGCTGCGGACCCAGCGCGGGGCTCCGGCGGAGCCGCCCCCGCCCCGGGCATTCCCCGCAGCCCCGGCCGGAGCCCGCAGCCCCGGGCGTTCCCCGCAGCCCCGGCCGGAGCCCGCAGGACGGGCTGGGGCGGCCGCGGCCGGGCCGCCCTGGCTCCATCCCCTGCCGGTACCCAGCGGCTCGGGCGTCTCTGCGCGGCCCCGCAGCCGAGGCGCGGTGCGGGCGGCATCAGCTGGTGCCCCGGCATCCCGGGTGGGAGCACACAGCTTTTCAGACGGGGATATTTGGGTTAAAAACCGGCCTTTTCTGCTGGGCGAGATATTGTCGCGGTAGAGAAGGTGGATATTAGGGATGTGCCACGGAGCCCAGGCTAGGATTGCCGCCCGGAGGAATCCAGTTGCCCAGGGCAATACAAAACTAATTTATCCTGTGATACATTCAGGATTTGACTTGGAACTGTATTTTTTAGCGATTCAGCATTCATCTGCGTTGAGTGTCGGCGGGGGGTGGTTACTTCAGAGCACAGCCGATTGCAAAATATTACAGTCCTTAAGGCAAATGCAGGGTTGTGCACAGAGGAGAGGGGACTGTGGGAGGTGGTTGTGTGTTTCGTTTGTGAGGGTAACTGTAGTGCTAAATATACGCTCTACCACAACAACAGGGAGAGGCTGAATAGCTACAATTATGTGGTGACTCTGTATGTCAACATGCTTAATCATACCACATCCTCGCAGCGAGCCAAAGGGAGCCTGCTGCAAACAGAGAGGGAGAACGAGCTCCCGGTTAGGACAGCGAGTGACCTGGGTCAGGCACCTGCTGCGGATTGCAGCTGAAAGCCAAGTCTGGCATTTCCTCATGTTTGTTGGTGGTGTAAGTGCTTTCCTGTGTGCTGATTGTCCACGTCCTCGTGTGGTCTGTGGGTGAAACACGGGCTGCCAGCATGCCTGTCCTCTCTGTGGAAGTGCCCAGGCCAAGGCAGGTGTGCAGGTGAGAGCAAAGCATATGTTGCAGGGTGTTTGAACTACTGTAGAAATCCCAAGTCTGTTTCTTTCTTTAAAGAGCATCGGGATAATTAACAAAGATAGTAACATCTCCTTTGGCACTGGTGAAATGCCGGTATGGAATCCACTCCTTGGTCGCCTGTCTGTAATGTTGCACTGCAGAACGTGAAATACTGAGAAATGTTTAAATTCTATTGTGGTAGAACTGAGCTTGGTAGAGGAAATATTAGAGTGCAAATTTTTCTCTCTATAATATTTTAAATGTCAGTTAAATAGATTCTGAAGTTATAAACCCAGTAGAAAAGTTAGTGCAGAGGAGACTTGACACAGTTCTATCTCAGTAATTGCTCCAAACACGGTGTAAATTAAATAGCAAAAAAGAACAGTGCCAAGATAAAAATAACATCCTGAGAAAAAAGAGAGTGGAAAAAAACCCTGAGATTCTTAGGTCTAATTTGAAAGAATAACTGGCAGTTTTAGGAGTTTTGGTTTTAAGTATAGGGTTAGCTTTGATCTTTCCAGATTTTGACTTTGTGTGTCTGTGTGGGCTATGTAAACAACCTGCAATCAATTCTCATGATAAATTAAATGTGAGGAGCCCATATCTACTCAGTGAAATCAATGGAAATTTTCCATTAACATTGATGGGTCAAGTATTGTACAACAAATTCAGTGCCACTGTTTGTTTAAAATTGCTGTTCCCAAAAGATTTCCACCAAAATTACTATGGAAAGGCTTTAATTCAAAGTTTGCTGTTTACTCTAACAGAAATACATTTCTGGTTCTGCAAAGCAAACAAGGGTGAGGTGGTGTGTTAAAATCAGCCTCACATAAGCTCCAATGAATTGCTGCATGGTTTGGTAATCTAGGAGAAATTCCCAATATTTCTCTTACTCTTGAGATGGAGCAAACAGTTGTGAATCTGCCTTATTACTCCAGAAACTTTTGCTCGGTCTGTGTCCTCTCTTGCACCAAGGCAGCACATCATTCACTGTCTGTATCAAGAGGGTTTCAGGCAGTGCTGTGACACTGCTTTGCCACTTTAACCATAACATTTGGCATTAGATACAGAAATGCTTATATTTGCTAAGGGTGATGTTGATAAAGGTAATACAATTTAAAATGGTTCAGTAGTACATGCATTGAGCCATTGTCTTGATGAAGGCTGCAGACTCATGCTATAATTTTAAATCTAGAAAGCATATGATCACCTGGTTTAGTAAGACACAGCTCAGATGCATCATTACATGTGTTGTAATTAGATTTTTCCACACATAATTTTCCTCAGCTGCCTTCTACATATACTTAACCATTGGTTTTGGCTGAGACTATTTCTAAGAAAGAGCCTATTCACTGCTTTTTCTACCTGGGAGATTTGCATGAAATGGTTGTGCTTTTAGGATACTAAAGGTACTTTTAAGAGTTTATAATATGGTTTTTCAGTCTAATAATTAAGTTCTTTGCCATCTTGAAATTGTAGCAAGAAGAACAGAATAGGTTAAATATTTGAGATTGTGAAAATGAGGTTCTCCTCAATTCCCAGAAATAGGGTAACATGATGTCTATTATTTAAGTGCAAAAAGGGAATCACAGAGCTAATTACATACTAGGTGAGTTAGATTAGATTAAATTAAATGTCATGACACAAATTCACACAGCTATTTAGTCTTTAAACTATTATATTAAAGGGGCAATTTGATTGCATGGATCAGAGGACAGCAAATGGAGTGTCACAGCCCAAATGGAGCAGGAATGTAGTGGCTCTGGTTACAAAAGAGGTTACTCAGGTTGGTCACACAGGGTCCAGCTCAGCTTGGAGATGATTAATTCCTTTTCAAAGTTCACATGCAACTATGCTGATAAGAATCCTCCCTAGAGACAAAAGTTATGATTGTTTCAGACTGTGCTATATTTTATACTTTGATACAGCATTTTTCTTTCAGCCCTTCGTTCTGGGCACTGGTAAAAGAGCATTGAATTACTAGACAGGAGCACCAAGAGGTCAGCTTGCTTTGGAGTTTGCCTGCTAATGAACGTGTTCACCATATAGGATGCAATCCTACATGTTTCATAATTAAACAAGAGTAGAACTACTTCATTTCATTGCCATTTTAGCCAGGTTTCCCTGAAAGAAAACCCAACAACCTCTATTTCCTGATGGTATTTTCTTCCTGAAAATTGGGTTGAATTGCAAAGACTCTATTTAATTTCTTAGACTGTAAAAATCAGGAAGCTGTATCTTGGGATTTGTTAAGGTTTTGGGGGATTCTTTACAGCTCTTAAGAAAATGGTTTCAGCTCAGTGCATATATCTTTTAAATGGCAGCATGTTCTTGGATGGTGGAAACACACAGCACAGTTAGGATGGGGTGACGTGGGTCAGAAGAGATGCTCAGGTGATGTCACATCAGCTGGTAACTCCTGTCTGCAGGACATCCTGTCTCCTGGTGGCCTTCACATGCTGCCCAGGTGCTGCAGCCCATCTCTGGAAAGGTGGATACTTCTGCTCAACAGAATCCAGGCATTTGGCTTTCTCAGTGAGGTCTCCTTCTGGCTCTCTTGCCTGTTTTCAGTGCAGCACCTGCCCAGTACTGAGCACCCTTCTGGGCTGGTATGGGCTGCTGTCTGTTCACTTCTGACTGCCCCTGCAGTACAAGGTACAAGCAGTATGCTTTCAGTTCTGTTCCTCAGGACATTATTGCTTATGTACTTAATCACCAAGAATTATCTTTGACATAAAAACATAGAAATGTAGAGAAATTTGAGAAATGCAAGCATGGCTGCTTTTATCTCTCTTCTTCTGTGCAATGGGATGGCCAACATTCAAGGAGGAGTGAAGAAATCCTAATTTTAGTTTTGCTCAATTTGAAAAACAATTCCTGTCTATACAAATTAAGACTTAGCAGTGGAAACTCCTCTTTCCTGATTACTGTTAATTGTAAGCTCACTGCTGCATTTTCCAGTCCTGTAGGGGTTTGCTGGTACCATTAACTCACCTTTGGACCTTTGGTTCTCCAACCAAGCACCCAGCACTCGAAGTAAAGAATTAAACATATTTGTGTTAAAAGGGCTTGTGCTGCACGGGGCTGTTAGAAACAGAGCTCTGTAAGTGCCAGAATGGGAGGGGCCCAGGCAGCACAGCTGGGTCTCTGCATAAGCCCAGCATCAGATAGATGGAGGATGGTGCCTGGGCCTTGGAGATTATTGGACAATTTGTTGGCTTGCCCTCTGAATCCTTAAATATAACCTTAAGGCAAACATTTCTGAATTTATATTATTCCCTGTGTAAAGATCCATTAGCAGCATGTCAAGGTCCATAACTGTTAGCATCTGAAACATTGGAATGTTTTTTTTTTCACAGCTTATTAGTTGATGTTCGTGCTCTGAATCTAGATGGAGTATTGTATTGCATGAAGCGTGGTTACTTATTTTTCCATTTCAGACAAGAAATGTGAGATGAATAAAAACTTTGTTCAGTGAATATTTCTGTAGCTTTAGGAGCTATTTTTTCCCCTTTCTCTTTAAAATCAAATCCTTCTACTGGCATTAGTCAAAGTGATCATTAACTATGTTTTGAAGAATGTCCTGATCTCATAGGACAAGATTCTTGATTTGTATATGAAAGAAAACAGTCTCAGCACAGGTGGCCATGAAAAATACAAATTCCTGAATTGCAGGAGATTACTAGTAATGCACTGAAAATACTTTAATGTTCTTAATTGCAGGTTGGTTTTTTTCCTACTTAGAAACTGTTATTTTTAGGTTTAAGTAATGCTGTCATTGTAAAACAGTAACAGATTGCAGTTGCTCCTCATGGTGGATATGAAGACCAAATGTGTAATCTTGGTTGTTACTGCATAGTAGCTGCTCACAAATACAGCATCCAGTTCCTTGGGAAGTTTTCAAGTACCTCTTCTGTCAGTTCATTTCTAGCATGAGGCACTGTGATACTTCAGAGGAAGATGAAATGTGGTTCTTCCTCTTCCCTTTTGCCAAGTTCATTTGTGCTTCAGTGGGGAAAAAATCCCTCACCTGTACTGGTTTATGGAGTGAAGTAGCTGGGTGTGGTGTACAAAAGGGGAGCACTAAGCATTCAGTAGTTGTGTTCCTTCCAGTCTATTTCAGGCAGTGACAAAGATTGAATTGCTGTCATGCTGTTTGTATGGTAAAATTCGTGGTGAAGTAGGAGTTAAAGTTTGATGCATATCATATGAAGAACAAGCCACAGAACCTGTTCTGCTCAAGTGTCAGGCAAGAGCTTTTGTCACTTTAAAAAATAGGTCATATACTTCCTTCTCCTCCTAAGTATATGACTTAGAGATTATGTGACATAGAGTAAGTGACTTAGGATAAAGGGAATTTCAGAAGTGATTCATAAGGCAGTTTACTAGATGATGTCTAAATATATACTGGGATCTTCTTTGCTGAGCAACTCTTGAGTGGGACTGAATGAATGGACAGCCTTGTATGCAAGGATTCATTTGGAGAGTTCTTGGTCAGAGACCACTTTGTTTTTTTCTTGACTTATTTTTACCTCTGTCAAGAGATTTTACTGAGGTACATTTATAAATCCTAGGCTGCTGTAAGTTTTGCTTTTAAGATAATGTGAATGCCCTAGAAGTCATGAAAAATACTTTTACAGTTTCCTGTTTGTTTTTGTCTCAGTTACCTTCATTTGCTTTGCCCTGTTTACAAGTTCTGCCTCTCTTTGTTCCTGTTGGTGTTGTTGGTATTGCAAACTCAGCTGGAACCTGCAAGTCAAGCAGGCTTTTCTGTTCTTTACTTTGTGAGACCCCATTGAGGGTATTTGACAGAGTTCAGCTGGGAAGTTTGGCTTTATGGAGTCTTGTAGGAGTTTCTGTGATGTTTCCTTTGGCTTTGCAATACCAGCAGCATGAAGGCAATCACCTGGTTACAGTTTTAGATGCAACACAGATACAGAGGATCTAATCTTTAAGGTAACATACACAATTGTGTACTGATACCAGGGAAACCACAGAAATAGAGGCTCTGTTGCCACTATTAATTACCCTGATGAGAGGAAGATGGGAATGGGGAAGGGTTTGCAGCCAAGTGCCTTAGCTGGGACACACACATGGGAGCAGCTGGGGCTGCGTCTGTCTGTGCCGTGGGTGTCTGGCGCTGGCCCTGGCACCTCACCCTGTGACTTGCACATATGCTCTCTGTTCTGCTGCCTGTCAACCTGGCTGCAAGTCAGGCTTGCCAATCCAGGGCTTTGCCTGTGCTCTGAGCCTGGGTTTGCTCGGCAGCTCCGGCCCTGCTCACACCAAACTCAGCCCTGTGCTCTGCCGCTGGCTTCAGGCAGTGACAGGAACGTTCCTGGGTGCAGGTGGTGGGTAAGTACTGGTGATAAGGGAGGAGAGCTGCTTTGCACTGACCTTGCCATGACTAATAGTGTAACTGAGCTGTGATGCTCCCACCCACTTGGTCAGCAGAGTGGACCTGCCAGGATTGGTGCAGTGAGCAGGACGGGGGAAGCTGCTGTGTGCTTCCCTTGGGAGTGTGGCAGCCAGGGAGAGGGGGTGGAGAGCTCTGCTCTTGATCCACCTGGAAAAGGGAGACAAGACCGAGGGGAACTGAATTTTTCAATTTTTCAAGCCCCCCCAATGGGTTGATGAAGGGGAGATGAAGCCAAGCTCCTCTCACAAAGGCATAGGAAAGGGGCAAGAAGCAACAGTCAGGAGTAACAGGAGGAGTTCATGCTGGTTGTAAGGAAAAGTGAAATCCCAGTGATAGTGCTTGAACCCAGGAGGGAACCAAGGAGGGTAGCAGAGGGGCTGTGAAATCTCCAGCCTCTGAGGTTTTCAAAATTTAATAGGCCAGGTTGCTCCAGCACTTGCCAAACTGAAGATTGGCCTGCAGTCAGCTGGATCTCTGGTTATCTGGTCCAAAGTTTTCAGTGGGTATTTGAAACTGTCCTAAGCCATGACTGCAGAGCATCTGTTGTGTTGCTACAGAGATCTGCAGGCAGATTAATCTTGAATGTTTTGTGTGGCTATTTACCAACCAATCTTCCTGGACATGTTTTGGTGCCTCATTCCTGCCTTGGAAAATTGGAGAAAAATTAGTGTCAGCTGCATGTATGAACATTGGTAAGCTTACATTGGTAAGCTTTCCTGAGCCAGACCCCATGGAGAAACAGGGTTTATGTATCACAGATCTCTTGAACAATTGCCTAAAGATGCAGGCCTGTCCTGGGGGTTATGTGTGTGCAGCTGCAGAGCCCCTCAGCTGGGACATGGAGTTTGGTGTGAAAATCTGGCTTCTCCACTGCTGAGACCTTGGGAAGTTTAAAGTATCATCACCCATCACTGTAAACTGCAGTGTTTTATCTCTTTGAAACTAGGGCATTTATTTATGTGCCTTTGTACAGAATTAGGTGCAATCATTTCAGCATCTTTGTTCTAATAACCATAGGTTTTCATGGTGCCAAACTAAGGTAAAAAACATCTCACAGATTGCCTTAATGTGTTGTCAGTGAGAGCATAACCAAAGCTTTTCTAGCACCTTCTGTCTGTATGAGCCATGGGACCTTTAGTAATGATAAAACACAATAGGTTGTGTTTCAATTTGCTGACATTTATTGTCATTATTTCAGATCATTAGACTGTCCAGCTTGGATTGAGTGCTTGTGTGGCCCAGTAGTTTGTTTCCAGCTGTGCCCATTGTCCTGATCTGGGAGCTAATGATGACAATGGCTGTGTCCATCTTGGTCTTCTATGTTTTTCAAGATAGTACTAAGGGTCCATCTTGGTCTTGTATGTTTTTCAAGATAGTACTAAGGAATCATCACCTCAGATGATGAATTTTAGCTTCTTTTTGGTAGTGTGGCCTAAATTTCATTAAATGCATAAAGCCAGCTTAACAAAGTTCTATTTATATCTTAATAGAGCTACCCACTGACACTGCTGCAGATTTGGTTGTCTATATTATTAATAGGATTTGACCTAAAGCTAAAGCCTAGGTTGTGCTGGGAACCCTTAACTTCTGCTACTGCTAAACTTTGGGGTTAAATCAAATTTCTGGTCTGAAGTCATGTGATGCATTTTCAGAAAAACTGCTGAAGCAATAGTCACATTTTGCATTTCTTTCCATAGATCTATAATTTTAACTTATGATACGCCTGAGTTTTTTCCCAAGGTCAAAGCTGACTTTTGATGGGAACAATTCAGGCTGTGTCCTGTGAAGTTGATGATGAGATTGATGTAAGGGGAGTGCTGCCAGCTCTGGGGAAATGCTCAGCTGAGCTTTCTGTGTCTTGTCTCTGAAGCACATAAGGTCTGCACAGATCTAGAAGCGTGCCATAGCCGTGCCTATTTTAGAAAGCAGCAAGCAGCACGAGCTGCAAATTTAAGTTGGCAGGAGAAGCCTGGCTGTTAAGCTGAAGCTGTCAGAAACTGCCACAGTGTTGGTTGGATGCTCGATTTACCTGTCCTGCTCAGAATTAGAAAGATGGAGCTTCTCAGGCCCTTTCTAAATACGAGGGTAAATAGTATTTTTGGAAATATATAGAAATCATGTACATTGGATGATTCCATCCTAGTAATTTTGCTATCATACATGTGTTTTGTATGGTCAGTAATTATGTATTTATTACAGTGATGGATGCTTTCAGTGTAGCTGTTTGCACCATGGGCATCAAAAAGCACAAATATTTCAGTTCTGCATTCCATCTTTAATTCCATTTACTTGCATAAACAATTTTTGAGACACTGCCTAAGTTATGGGTCAAATTCAGTTGCTAAACCATCTAATCCTCTCCTACTTTTCTGTATGTGGTTGTTTTCACTCATATATCCCAATAGTGAGTTACTTGCAAAAGCAGAAGTGTGTTCTTTCAAGGCAATAAAAGGTATTGAACATATCCCTTGTCCTGATAGTCCATTTCTGTGCCAGTTACAACTGCATGCTTAGAAAATGCTGTACTGGTTTACATTTTGGTAATAAAAAAAAAATCTTTTTTCCATAGGTGAGCCTGTGAATCTTTTTTAAGGAGTTGCACATCCATTGTTGCTTAGAGAGACCTCAGCAGTGGGTAAACAACAAACCTTGACATTTTAATGGAAGATTCCTACCCTTAGCTTGCCTTGTGGCTCTGTGCTGTGGATCTGGAAGGCAGATCATGTCTCTTGTGCTGGAAGGCAAAGGACTGAAATTTAGATAGCCCCTGTGAATTTTCTAGGGAAATCATTGTTAACTGTGCTGTGGGAAAAAAAAATATTACATGGGCGTTACTTCCATTGCATTGATATTACGGTTCCATGAAGAATTAATGCTTGCTAAAGAACTAACTGCTAAGGATTGGTCACAGGCTACCTGGCATTGCATCTTGGCAGCTCTGGGTAGCACTGAGGAGCACCACCCACTGCTTTGGGTGGGCAGTAGGAGCTGCACATCCACAAATCCATTGGACAAAATGGTTTAAACAAATCACAAACAAATAAACAAATCACCCAATGTGTTCCACTCCTTCCTGTCTCTAGGCTGCTTCCAACATGGCTCTTGAATCTCACTGTCAGTGTTAAAATCTCTTTTCATCAATTTATTTCAGCTTTTATTGCATACTTCTTTCTAAGCATCCTGGCTTAAAGAAAGCAATAATGCAATAAATGACTGGAAAACTTTTAAATACAAACATTGTATTTAATATTGTAATTATTACAATAATTGCTGTTATATTAATATTCTCTGTATCTTTTCTGACTGCAGTTTACATTGTTTGTAAACTGTTGGCAGGAGATGTTGTCTCTGGCTTTGTGTCATAGGTAAACAGTTGTAGTATTTTTAATCCCAGACTAAAAGGTAAGATCTTATCTTTAGGAAAATTTTGCCCTATTTTGCAGGAACCCCTTCCTTTTTTGGTAGGATGTATGAGATTTACGTTCTCTGATGCTTGAGTTTCTTTTTGGTAGAATTTCATCATGGTATGTTGGTGCTCATTTTTTTGTAAATATGTTTAAATTTCTAATAGTTTTTTGTCAATTGACTGCAAAGCTCTCACAGAAGGAGGGGATTTGCTTGTGCAGAACTGAGAAGAGATTTGTGACTTGTGTTGGGTATGATTAGTCAAGAGAAGAGGAGTCTGAAATACCAAAGTCTGAATTAAATGTTCCTTCTGTTAGATCACTCTGACTTTACGTGTGTAAGACTTAATACATTTTGGGTTATTTTTGGCATGGGCATGAGTGGCTGACATTTGTCTATAGATGTGAGAGTGGAAATTGAAAGGTTAATTTGTTTGCCATCTTCCCCTAAGTTTTGAAAATAATATCTGGCCTTAGCTTGTCCAGTGGCTCAAGAAGGGAGGGAAGAGTTGGGCTTGAGAAAACTAACTGTAACAAAGCCAGTTTCCTGCTGCTAACTCCATGCCCCTGGCAGCCTAAATATTCCTGCCCTTGATTTTTGTCTCTCTCTGGATCATATTTATGAGGAGATTTCATTTCAAAAAACAACCAGGATTGCAGCTGATGTCATCAGAAAAAACTTCACATGTGAAATACTTTCAAAAAAATCCTTAGAACCTAACTCTGGAATTTATTTTTTTAAATTTTATTTTTATTTTTTATTTTTACATGGTAGGAAAAGGCAGCATGGGCTGGCACCCAAGCCTTGAGCGTGCATCCCCACCAAGGAATCTGTGCAGCCTGTCCCAGCACACCCCTGCCAGCAGCTGTCACTGTCACTTGCCAGTTCTTTAAAGCTCTTTAAAGGTGGCATAACGTGGTGGCAAAGAGATAACGTGCAGCTTTCTCCCCTAGAGGCAGGCTTAAGTTAATATTCCCCCAAAGGCCATTGTTACGGATAAGCACAGCAAAGTGGAAAAGCTCCAGGTTTCTCTGTGCTCACCCATCTCCCTTTCCCAGCTGGGTAGGGAAGCTGGGGTTTGAGGCAACTTTCCAATTTTACAATTTCTGCAGCTTTCATCAGTTACAATGGCATGGATTCAATAGGTAGTTTAGAAAATTTTGTGATCTCTTCCAGGTCACACTGATAGCATGAGTGAGCTTTTGTGACCTGAAAGCTGAAAGTTGTTGGGGTGAAGATTATTTCAGCTCTGAGGGTTGGTACTGAGTCAAGCTTCTTTACTGAGTATGATTGTCTAGATAAAGGGAGCCTGCTCCTAGCCACACATGGCACTCCTCCTCAAAAGACATTGAGACAACCAAGTCCATCTTAAAAAAATCTGGCTAAAGTGCACTGCTTTGATTGTGTCCTATTGCTCTCAGTTTGGAAGCATCAGATTCCTGTGTTCATTTCTTTGTCAGCAGGCTTTGATCATTTCATCATTGCAGAAGAGTGTCACTGCTGGTAGAATTTAAAATTGTTGGGGGAAAAGAATATGAGAATGATTCCAAGGAGAGGTGGAGCTGACAGGCCACGCTGGGGGTGCCTGCTGGAGACCAGCACAGGGTGGTTATGCAGATGTGTTGCTGAACACACTCCTTCCAGCTTTTTTGCTGTTAGAAGCCTTTTGACACCTCTGCCTGTGTTCCAGAGGTGTCTCACAGTGGGTTGTGCAATGGGCCATTGCAGTCCCAGTGAGGAGTGGCTGGCTGCCCACCATCAAGCCAGATGAGCCTGCTGTACAGAAAAATGCAGACAAGTGTTTCTTTGCAGGAATTCCTCACTGTCATGCAACATTATCCCTTAACTGGGTTTACGAGCACAGAAGCATGTTTCAGAAGCTGTATTTTTAAAAGTGCACTCCACAATTTTGATTTTACATTACAGTTTAAGAAGTTCACGAGGGATTTTTGCAGAGCTGTTGACATGACCCCAGTGCTGAAGCAGCAGCCAGCCCTGCAGTGCCTGTAGGAAAAGCCTGTCACATCCCAATGCCCAACTCAAATCACCAGGGTAAGGTGCTGGCAAGCTAAATGTCTCTTACCCGTGCCCAGAGCCTCAAGAAACCAGAAGTGCTAATGCAAGGGCTGCTGACTTATCAAAGGGCTGCAGCTACATGCAAGAGGATTATTTTTACTAATACATGCTTAGAGTTTGTCAGGCTAATAAGGCTCTGCAACATCTCTTGTGAATGCACTGAAAGTTCAGTAGACCTCATATTGCTCCTTCAGTTTGAAATGTGCAGTGTTCATCTTTACAGCTTGGAATTCCTTGTTTGTACTGCTCATCATAATGTTTTAAAAATGATTCTAAAATTGATTCCTTAAAAGTTTTTGAGGTGAATACTCTTCATGGTCAAGACTAGCTGTACTGCCATGTATAATCCCATTGAAGCATAAGGAACTATGCATTTATGTAAGAAATAAAACTTCATCCTGTAGTTATTAAAATCTGCTCTCACCTTAGAATTAAAATTTTGAAGAACATTTCCTGAAAAAGTTTGATTCAAATAAGAATATTTAGATTTCAGATTTTAATACTATTACTCAGAGACCCATTGCAAATACAGCTTTGGTCACCTTTCCTATGCAGACACAGAAATTAAGCTATTATGCCTTAAAGTTAAACTCCCAGAGCCCCATCATTTATGAATTATTGTGCTGCAGATTGTTAATGGAATATATTATACTGGAAGTTTTATCTGCATCTGTCTTATATAATTTAATGCAAATAAATTGTAGATAAAATATCCTAGGACATGAAATGTTTATTTGTGATAATAGTTCTGTTTATTCAGCTTGAGGAAACTGGAGGTGAAGTTAAGAGTAAGTACACTTAAAAGGAAGCAAGAAAACAGGTTTTAATTATGATTTAAAGTAAAATAAGCAAATAAGTCTAAAATAAAATGATTAAAGATTGCTGTAGGTTGCTGCAGTGGTACATTAACATACTAAACTATTTAGAGTGTGACACATTTTCCACATCAGAATTAAACAAATAGCAGCTTAATACGTTAAGTCATCTCAGCGACATCTGCTCTGTCAGTTGCCTACGGGCTGGAAAATGAAGCGTTACAGCAAAGGATCCACAGATGGATCCAGCAGCTCGGGATTTGCTCTGAGTGCTGGAGGGCCTGGGGCCAATTCTGGGTCCCTTGGCACCAGCCATGTTGGTGATTTGCCTTTGGCCCCTGCCTTGGTTTGGTTCAAGGTGCTCAGCTGTGGGCGTTGTCGCCACTGTCCCATTTCCCCCACCACAGCCATAAAATCAGGGAGTGGGACAAAGAGGCCATTCCTGCTGTTTCCAAGAGGAATATCACTTGCTGAGGGAGTATTTTTTCTTTTTTCTTTTTTTTTTTTTTCCCTGAATGTTTTTTCCTTTCCTTGAGGCTACACTGGTGAGTGGAACTGCCCCATCAGCTCTTTCCAACACCCTGGGAAGGTCCCTTCAACACTCATGTGGTTGGTGATTTTTCTCCAAAGTAGTGTATCTCTAGGACTTAAATAAATACTTATATGTAAAAAAAATACTATAGTATCATAAATTTAGAGAGTATACAAGCAGAAGACAAAATCTTATGCATATTGCTGAGATCTCTAAATTAGGCCATGTTCACGCTCAAGAACATTAAGGGAAAAATCACAAGCAGTGGAATCCATAATCATAAAATGGAGCAGAAACTGGAGCCTCATTTTTACCATTTGCATTTTGTTTATGTTGTTCATACTGGAAAGGGATGAGAAGACTTTATAGAATGTTAAAAACTTCTAACCTTTTTCTGCAACTATGACAACTAGAACCAAATTCATCTAATAAAAAACTGAAGAACAGATTGCTGTGCAGTCACATATCCCTGAGGGATGGTACTTAATTTAAAACAACAAGTATTTCAAGGCTGTGATAGAACTTTGAGGGCTTAACAATACTTCTTATATTGCAGTCAAAACTCCCAGAGCTCCCATATGGAAGAGTCAGCCAAAATTCACAGTGCAGCCAGATTAGCAGTGTTAATCACATTGCCTGTTCTTTAAACTGCAAGGAGCCTGGGCAGGGTGTGGAGGCTGGAAACTGGATACCTGTGCAGTAATGCCTGTGATCCTGAGGATATATTGTTAGGTGGGATTGGTATTTATTGTCTCAACAAAATCTCTACTTCTGAGGTGAATTGCAATGTCAAATGTGTAACTTTTTAAGCTGCCTCAGTTTCTTTAAATGTTTATTTTGTGCATAGATTTAAAAAGTGTTTGACTGCTCTACTTCTACTGTGAATTTTTGGTGGTGGATCACTGATGTCACTGTGTATCTAATACTTGGTTTGTAGGGTCAGTCCTCAGGTTAGGCTGCTGCAAATCTGCATATTTATTGTGACTGGTAACAATGTGGGACAATAAATTAATTATGACATTTAAATCTAAAAGAAAGGAATTTATTTAGCCATTTAAGCATGAGTATAATATTAGTTTCTATTCTATTAGAATCCAGTGATCTAAAGCTACAGATGAGAAATTTTGACACCCCCTTCAGGGCATTCCAAGCTCCTTTATGGCAGATCCAGATAGAAGAGTTTTGGTTTGTTACTTAGGATACATGGTACTATGATGGAAGGTGGCTTTGTAAAAAAAAAAAAACTGTATGGGCAAAATGCTGTGAATTACAGGTGTTCAGCAGCACTGAACACTGGGTCAGCTTTCAAATGATACAAAATATGGGTTTGGAAGGGTGATTTTAATCACCCTGCTTTAAATTTGTGTGCTCACTCAGCTGTATGATGGTATTCATGTGAGAGAGGGATTTAGAGAGCTCTGCTTTGTGTCATGCCAGGGTCCTGGCGCTGGGGGAAGTGGAGCAGGGCTGTGGACAGGCTGCATGGCAGAGGCTGGATGCTCAAGCAGGGTCTGCAGGAGCCAGGCTCCTTTGGGAGGCTCAGGGAGACCTCAGTGTCCTCATGTCCCACTGCTGGCCTGGAGAGAGGATGTGCCCAGGCTCTGCTCAGAGGTGGGGGGCAAAAGCACAGGGCTCAACCCCATGGCAGCTTGCAACAGGGCAAAGTCTGATTAAGTAGAAGAGGAAGCAAAATTCCCAAGAAGAATGTAAAGCCCTGGAGGAGGGGAAGTGGCAGCCTTACATCCTTGGGGCTTTGAGGACAGGATGAGGCCCTGGGCAACCTGATCCAGTGGGATCTGTGCTGAGGAGGAGGCTGGACTGAATGACCTCCAGAGGTGCCTTCCAACCTAAATTATTCTGGTTCTAAATATAGCGTGTGGGAGTGCTAAACTTAACTTTGGCATGATTAAAATCACATTTAAAGCTAAAGCAGGACAGCAAGACAATGCTTCTGGGACTCTTGTGCAGCACTTCCAAAAAACACAGGCTCACATCCATTTCCAGGGGAAGCTCAGTTGTTCTGAAGCACAATGTTATACCAGAGTTACATGGTGATTTTAAAACCATAGCTGTGCCTCAGAGTGTGTGTGGTGCTTACATGTGCTTTATAAGAGGTCAGATTTATTTCTGCAGGTCACAAACTGAACAGCTGAATGGATTCAAGGCTCCTAACTCCCATTCTGTGGCAGATAATTAAAAGATCTAATCTCTTGTACAGCTGACCTGAGAATAAATTACTAATAGTCTGTAGATTTGCTGCACAGCAGAGTACACAGCTTCTTATTATAATTTAATATGTTGTTAGTACAGCTAGACTAATTTTGATATAGTGTCTTGATTTATTTTCTTTTTGAGTGAATGTCAAAAATATAAGAAATTCCTAGATAGGAGAGGTATAATCTCAGTAATATAAAACTTCCTGTAAAATGATAGCAAAAAATACTGAGAAAAAGGAGCTTTTATTTAAAGATAGAGCAATTTAAAGTTAAAAGAAGCAAATATCATTACATTTTCTAATTATGTTCCATAACTAATCATACAACCAATAAATGCATTGAAATGTGCCAAAGTTGAGGTTTAGCATATAAGTATTAAGGCTTTTGAGTAGGTCTGAGTGTGTTTGATAGGTTTTGGGTTACTGCTTTAAATAAAATAAATTAAACCTTACTGTGTGAGTAGAATAATAAACTTTAAAGTGATTGTTATAATTCTACCTTTGTACAAATGTAATCTCACTGGTTGAACAGAGAACATACTAAATTAACGGAGAACTCCATCTCAGTAGTTTCAGAGGGATAATAATGAGTTTATTTTCTGTCTTTTTCTAGTTCTGGTAATTATTAACAGACCAAATATGGAAGTGGGAAATCTGTCAGTCTGTTAGAGCATCTTTGGGGACTGCTGCTGCTGTAGTGCTGGAGAATTGGGCACCTAGGCTCCCTGTCTGGAGGACAAAGAGATGACTCCCAGCAATTTTCCTTTACCCTTACCTGGTGCTAAGTGGAACTCACAGCTGAAATTAACCTAATCAATTTTTAAATAAGTGTTGATTACACCTGCATGGATATAACCACCCTAGCAGACTGTCAGTAATGGGGCTGAAGGCAGGAATTATGTGGCAGATTGGACCTGCAATTGGAAAGAAAGTTCAATAGAGGTTTAAAAGAAGCAAATGATCAAATGCAGCAGAAAATATTCTTGAACTAGAGGTGCAGAGATTCTGCTGCTTTCTGAAGAGCCATACTGAATGGCCTTGTGTCAGTGGTGTATTTCTAAATCAAGATAATATTTCTATAATAATATAGAAAACCTCCATGACACCATCTTGAAAAAAGAATATTTACCCAAAAAATACTGTATTTTTTAGATGACAGTTGTAGAATGACACAGTATTACTCACTTTTTTCCCAAATGATTGCCACAAATCTTTGGGGCACTTTTTATTATTTTGGTTAAGACAAAGAATTGACAGCAGGTATTCCTTGTAAAATAACATTTTCTCAAGAAAATAATATGAAGAAAGGCCTATTTTGTGTGAATAGCAGGGCCCAAGATCAGACAGAGATCTGCTATTTCTCTACTCTAGAGAACCTATTGTTGTTCTCTTATTATTGAAAGTAGTAGTTGGTGGGGTTTGCATTTCCCCTGGTCCTTTTCTTTCCTCAGGACCACATCTGTGTTGGCCAGCAGTTGCCAGGTATTTGTATGCAGGGGTTTACTGTTTTACAAATCTTCCCCTAAAAGGGGCAGCTTTGTTCTTTTTTCTTCTTTTTTTTTTTTTTTCCTTCTCCTTCCTTTGTTTTTCACTTGGTCTGTAAAGTTTTGTAGATGAGTCTACATTAAAGATACAGATGAGTCTACATTAAAGATACAGTTTGCACATTTATTTAATATTTGGTTATTTCCTGAGCTTGCATAATCAGCATCTGGAAGTAAGAGTTTGTAACATTTTGAAAATAATCAGAAAAGAATTTCTTCTTCCAGTGCCCAATTTTAAATCTAGAGATTAAAGATGTTTCATTTTTATTATGCAATACCACACATTGTTAATTTTTGCCCAAGAGAAATGCTTAACCCATTAAATATTATGTCTTTGCTTTGAATAAAATATATTTGCACATTGTTTCATCTACAGTGTTCTCACTGAGTGATTTTGTTTGGGAATTAACTCTTCTGATAAAATTTGCATTGCTATTGGCAGTAGCATTTCAGGAAACTTTAGCAAAGAATGGAAGGCTGAAGTGTTACCTGATCTCTCTATTTGTATAAAGCTCATGTTTACATAGAGGGAAGAACTGAAAACTTGTTCCTTTGAAAATTACAGCTGTCATTGAAAAGATGCCATGTTAGACTTACTCACAGTGCTCTGGAAATAGGAAGGTGCCTAAAAGAATTGCTGTTATCAACTCAGTGGTGCAATGCAAGGTATTAAAACCTGTCTGCCCTGGGCTCTAGCTGGGTGTCAGACAGGGAACCTGTGACATGATGGGGTCATCAAGCTTGTATGGCTTGGAGCATAAGGGGAAGTTCATTGTTCTGTGCCAGACTGGAATTCAGACCTGAGTTTTCAACTCCATTTCAGCTCAGCATTGGAAGAGGGACTGAAATTGAGATAGCAGAGTTTCTAATGCTTAGTGACACAGCAAATGTTACTAATAGACTCACAAAGAGTTGGAACTGATTTGTGATTGACAGCATGAAAAATGTTGTCAGAATGACTGAGTCTGGAAGCCAGGTCAAGTTAAGGCTTTCTGAAGTCATGGTGGCTAATTCAGAGTTTTCTGCTTTTGGCACCTAAGGTCTCATTGGTTGGGTGAGCTAGTTGGTTGTCAGTAGAGAGAAGCATTTCCATAAGATGTCACATTTTCCACAGCCCCAGTGACAGTTGTAGCTAAAATTATTACAGTGGTAAGGATTGGATTGCATTAAGGAATTGTTCCTAGTTCTCTGCTTATTTAACATGTTAGCCCTTACTATGTCCTTTTCCTAGCTCTTATGTAAGAAACTCTATTGCTGAGAAAATTCAATTGCATCATATCATTTTTCAAACCCTGAGGAACCCATCAGTCTTTTCATGGAGTTGCATATTGTGCTTTGAATATGAAATTAATACTCACTGCTTCCAGCTTGATCAGTATAACTTTATTAGGCTGTGTTTGTCTTAGGTACCTCACCCGGTGCTACAATCATGTCTGTCTTTTAAGAGAGCACCTCAAAAAGCACTTTTTGAAATTCAGGCCTGTGTCTACAGAAACACTATTAAAATGAAGGAGTTTTAAAGTCCAGATAATGATAGTGCTTAGCAGTGCAGAAAAACAAGTGATACAGGAGAGAATGTTGATTTCATTCATTACAAAGCAGAATTGTCTTCTTTAATTCAGTGAGAGCAGGGCTGTCACTCCAAATGATAGAGAGAAGTGGGATGTGGTAGAAAGGATATTTACCATCTGAGTCATCACGTACTTCAGAAGTATTTGGACTGACTGTTTGTTTTCTGTTTTGGAAATAAACACTGGAAATGTGCTGTGGTAGCATCGACCACTTGTTCTTTCTGTGTGTTGCATTAAAGTAAAGTTGGGCTTCTCTTTAATTAAAACCATTATTTTTCTGTGGTGTTCTGGAAGCAGAGCAGTGCCAGACTGTGCTCTGCTGCTCCTTTGGTTCATGGTCAGCAGTGGGAAGGGTGAGCAGAACTCCCAGGTGTCACAGCCCTGGGAAACAGTAAGGGAGACTCCCTTCCTCCAGCAACACGGGGGAAGGAATGTTTGAAGAAACTGTGTGCCCAGGAGAAGGATTGAAGTTGGGAAAATGAGATGCTAAGGGCAGTCAGGGAGAAGCATTTGTGGGAAAATAGAGCTAAAATACAAGTAAATGGACCTGGTAGCAAGTAAATTGGTCATTGGGTGTTACCCTGCTCTGGATGAGCCCAGTGCCTCATGTCCTCTGTTCTTAAACTGTGTGTGGGTTTTGTGGGGCTGCATGTGCCTATTGGGCTCCTTGCTGGCTGTGTGTGGACAAATCCCTGCACGCCCTTGTTCCCCAGATTTGGCTATGTATAATTATCCTGCTTCTACACAAAGCCAACTGCCTGAAGAGCAGCTGTCAGTGCAAAGACCAAACCCATGTGCGAGCAACCATGGGGGTAGTGGAAGGGAGGCTGAAGTGCTTAAGGTGGGAGCGTTGGGAGTGCAGATCTTAGGATCTTCAGCTGGTCACCATGACTTTGAGAAACATTAAAAGTCTCTTTTCTCAGCCTGAGCGCTTGAAGAATGAGTCAGAGCTCTTCAGTTCTCGGTCTCAAGGTTGTTTATTGTGTCTTATCTATAAAAGTTTTTCTCTTGCTCTGCTGAGGTCTGTCCAGGAAGACAATTCCAGGCACTCTGCCTTCCCCCAGGGTGGTGTTATGTCTTTATACTAAAAACTACATATACAATGTTTACAATTACTTCCCAATACCTATCACCTATGTTAGACAGTGAGCTTCTACTCTAAACCAATCTAAAAGTGCCAACATCACAGCAGAAGATGGAGGCCAAGAAGAAGAAGGAGAAAGGCTGGACACACTCAGATCCCTCCATCTTGCCCCCTGAACCCCCATTCTAGAAACTCCAAAATCTATTTTTTCACCTTGTGATAACTTCACTATTATTCTACTTAAAATGTTGTGGCTTGCTGATCTTCATAAAAGGTTGGTAACTTGCTCTATGGGTTATAATCAAACCCACAGGTGTTTTGGGCTCTGTGCCAGGGCTTCTGAGCCCCCTGGCAGGGGTCTTGGCCGTTCTAGACAGACAGAAAGAAGTTCCAACATGCAAACAGCCTCAGAGCTGGGCAGGCACAAGGAGGGGATGTGCTGGAAGGTGTCGTGGCCCAAGCTGGCTCCTGGAAGAGCCATGTCTGTGATGGCCCAGCAGCCTGAGTCTGGCCCCAGTGGCATCTAGGTCAGGGGACAGTGTCCTGCGTCACTGCCGCCTTAGCAGGTTGTTATTATAGACCCAAACTGGGGGGATTATTGGCAATTGGAGCAGCTTGCAGCCAGATGAAACTCCTGGTTTCCTTGCCCTTGGGAGGGGGAGGAGGAGGAGGAGTGACCTACATCTGCCCAGGGGGCTGCCAAGCTCCACTTTGCAGTGGCTTGCTAGGGCTCTCTGTTAGGGACAGACATAAAGGCTCCTCTGGAGACAGAGGGAGGTAAAGGTTCTTGGTGTTCACCAGATCTTGGCTACAATTTTAGATTAATTGGATGTTTTGTGTAGAGTGTGAGGCATTAACCAGCTTCAGCAGCTGGATGGGGAATAGTGTGATTCAGGGTCTCCTGACCACACTACTGTCCACTGGACACAATAAAGATACTTGGTGTTTCAACCCTGTTGAAATCAGGGGACAGAGGTTAGGGTGGAATTTGGCACTGGATTTTCGTCTGTCCTTCACTGAATTGCATTTCTGTACATTACCTGGGAAAAATGCTATACAATATCTCTTTTTCCATATAAGACATGATTTCATCAGATGATGTTGCTGCTTCCCCTTCTGTCTGTAAAAGAGTGAATATAAAGCTTCAGAACAAAATATTTATTTTGAGCTGAAGCCCATTTGCTGTCTGAATGAGGTGGTGGTTTGCAAATTAAGCAACTCAAAACTTGGTCTAAAAGCAAGTTGTATAGATACCTCAGAAATGTTCCTGTTGATAATAGAACTGTTAGTTGCAGAGCTGTGCAAGATGTAGCACTGTAGCTGGAGGCTCTGGGGTCGTGTTGGTGTGAATGTAACACATTTCTGCTATGAATGCAGTGTTGGGAGATAATTGATTGCAGAAATTGTGTAGCCTGAATGTGAAAAGGGCAGCAACGTGCTGGTTTGTCTGATGGGGATGAAACAGAATTAGATTTGTATGGGTGTAACTGAATCTAAGAAGGAATTCTTACACTGTAAAAAATTTGACAAAGATAACTAATTTGCACTGTGTGAGGTAGTGTGACTTTAGCACCAGAACTACAGTAACATCAATATCTATGTATATCTTAATTAATTCTATGATTGCAATAAAACAAGAACTAATCCCTTTCTAATGCCAAATTAAGCAGAGCAAATAAAAGCAGGAGTTCAATTTTATATTTCAGAGTAACTATTTTTGACATTTTTATGCTGTAGACTACAACATTAAAAGGAAAGAGCCTTTGCAAATTGTAATTCTTTTAGAAATATATTTCATATGTGCTAGTGAGAAGTTAGTAAATTTTATTCATTAATGATTGGGTGTGATATATTGTGGCTTGGCAAAGCAAAATGAACTATTGCTTTCTATATTATTTTATATTGCTTTTGCTTTTTGGTGTTGCTGTAACAAACAGGCATCACTGTTGTTATTATTACTCTGTTTGTACCAGTGAATGGAAAGACAAATGAGCCATGGAAATTCCTTGTACACTGTTTTTCCCCAGTTGCAAACATTTGCTCATTTCCAAGCCAGGGAATGTGCTTGTCGCCCTCCCCCCTTGGAGGATGCAGATGGAGCAGATGCCAGTGTGAAGAGTGATGCAGAGCAGGGGTGCACCCAGCAGGTGCTGCAGACCTGGGGGCAGGAAATAGCATCACAGTCACAGTTTCTGATATTGGGTCATGGCTCTGAAAAAACACTGCCCTAAAGATGAGGGGACTGGCAGGAATATGGTTTGGGTAACTGCTGGAGGTGCTAGAAGTGATCATCAGGCAGACAGGGAGGTGCAGAACAGTAATAGATAGAGAATCCAGTGATTTTTTTAGTCGATTCTTAAGATTTTGGAGCTGCTTATGGTGGATCTGAGCAATAAAGAATATCCATTACTTTAGACACACTCCAAGAAAAAAAGAATCTGCTTTGTTTCTTGGTATTAAAGTGAGCTCAGACACATAATTGCATTTCAGATGTTACTGATGGGAAATTGTAACCTCAGGCAAGCAGGGGAAAGGCTGAACTTTCTGGTTGTGATGAGCCAACTGCTAAGATCAAAACTTGACAGAACTAGGAAATGAATGCTGATGAAAGTCTTCAACCCAGATCAATAATGGTTTTACTGGTGGGCTTTACTGGGAACAGTGTTAAATGTAACAGCATCACATTTCCAGTGGTGGCTTCTTTTTTACTTTCAAACCAGCACTCCACATTGTTGACAAATTCCTCAGCGATCATCAACCAAAATGAATGCATTTAAGTAGGATTTGGATGTGACCTGCTGCTTTGCAGCTACATCCCTTCACAGAGAATGGGATTTGGAAAGCAGGCAGAAAAATGTTCTCTGGCATGGTCCCTGTGGGCTGAAGGCAAGGATTAAAGTGCTGGGAGCTGTGTGTGTGTGCAGGACACAGAATGTTGTAGATGAGGATGTGTCTGAAATCCCCACTCCCCTCTGGGGCAGATTGCTTCTTCAGGGCTTTTCACTTGGGATTTAAATTCCAGATCCTAAATACGATCTTCTGTGTCTCTCTCCTTTGTAAACCTGAGCAGAGCTATCTGTGCAAACACCAGGGTTGGGCTTGCAGCTGCTTGAGCCTCTGAGGAAGAGGAATTTCCATGGGTCCCTATTGGATCTGTTGGTGTAAAACTCACCTTGCCACTTGTTCAGATGGTCCCAATCTGAAGATGATAGTCAGAATTTTTTGCACAGGCTGATCTCTGTCTCTGCATGGCCATCTCTAACTGTCCTGGCTGTGGCATCACCATAGCTGGACTGACTGCAGGGTTTGTGGAAAGACATCCCAGGCTTGTGGGATGAGTGCATCCAAAAAATATGACAAGGATTCAGAGAGGTCCCTATGGTCACAGAGTTGTTTCATGGAAAACAAGGAAGGCAACTCTTCAGATGGAAACTGCTCAGGTCTGCTGGGTGACACTGAGTTAGGGCCTTGGTACCCACACTCACAAAGGACACGAGCACAAAGAAGCACACACAGCTGTTTCCACTACATGTGGAAGCCAAAGGGGCTTTCCCACAGTCAGCCATGGACAGCTGGGAAGTGGGAAGTGAAAAATCAGTGTTGACGAGGAGTTTCCAGCCTTACAGCTTTGGACTTAACTGTGTGGCATTTCAGGCACATGAGTTCTCTTAGACATAGATCCAGGCCTCTTAACTCTCAGAATGTCCCATTTTTGTGGGGGATGATGGGGGTGGGATGTGTGCCTTTTCTTTTTTTTTCTTTTTTTTCCGTAGGAAATCTTCAAAGTTAAATTTATTGATTCCAATTGGAACACATGAGACATTGAATCTTTTTTTTTTTCTGGATAGCATGCAACCTACATCATCATTTGATAATTTTCTAAGATAGGTAGCTAGTGATTGAAGAACTATGGCTATGTCTGTGTAACTTTTCAGAAGAGAGCAGTGCAATGAAGGTCCTTTAAGTCTGTCTAATTCTTTAGGTAATACTTCTGTTTACTCTCTATTTAAGCACTTGAAATTTCCATTGATTAAAAATCCAGACAATTTAAACGATAATTTTGTATATAAACCAATGATAAATTAAAATTTAGTAATCTCTTTCTTTCTTTGTGTACATGTAGCATCATCCCACTCAGAAGAATCTTTCCTTTAAAACCTTCTCCATGCATTCATTTAGTCCCAAAAGAAATACCCAAAAATTATCTTGGCATCTTTGCAGTGCCATCTTTCTTGCACCACTCATGATCTCCTAAATGCCAAAATCATATTTTAATTTAAATCCTCCTGTATTCAAAGATATAAATGAGTTTTTCTAATTCTCATGCCTACCATGTGCAATTTTTGGCCACATAACTGACTTTTATTGCCTTGTTCTGCTTCTCTGATTTCCCTCCCATAAAATGTGAGTTTTTTCCTGGGTGGTTCTTGTTACAGTACCTTTTCTGTTGCAGCCAGGATGCCTTCCCTTAATACAATACATCCCATTATCCTAGCTCACCACTGGGTGTACAATTTCCCTCCTGCTTTCTTAAGTCCTTTCTGTGAAAAGTCCCTTGTAGTGCCTTTTAGAAACCTTTGATTAACCTTTTGTTAATTACTTGCCTTATCCTTATTACATGACAGGTTTTCTCTGAGCTAAATTGTAGCCTACGACCTCTACTTGAGCAGATCTTTCCTTATGTGAGGTCTGCTCCATTTTGCTGGCAGTCCCTGTGAGTTTCATAAGGTCAGCAGAGTCCTGGGCTGGCAGGTTCATTCCTGAGGGTGTGACCTGCAGAACCATTGCTGTGGCCCTCATTGCCTCTCTGCTGCTAACCAGACCCTATCCCTTTGTCCTTTCACCTGGGTGGGTCACTTCTGCATTCTGGATGTCCTCTCACTTCATTATGAGGCAATGTTCGGTTTTTTCTGTTCTCTAAGCATTTTCTTGCACCCTGTTTTTAGGTTTGATACACCCCGTTTTCCATTATAAAATCTCTGCTAAAGGCTTTGTAGGGTTTGTGTTTGGTTTCTGCTCACTGTTTTGGGTGCACAGTTTTCTGAAGAATATTAGATGGTGCTTTCATTCTGGCTGGGGGAGCACAGGGGGCTAATGCCAGCATGGTCTGGATCTAGGTCTGCCATAGAGAGGTCCCCCCTGGAAAAAGGAGCTGCCAGTGGGAGAAGTTCTGCTTTTGTTCATCCAACTTTCTGGCCAGCAGTCAAGGGCTGTCTTCATGGATTTCAGGGCTGAAGAAGCTCTTTATTCCCAAGAGACAGCAAGGAGCAGAGCAGGACTCGTGACCCAGTTACCTCTGGAGCAAACACGGCTGCCTGCTCTCTGTCAGAGCTCAGAGTGGGTCCTCAGTCTGATTTTTCCTGCTTCATAAATATGCAGGATTCACAGAATCACAGACTGGTTGAGGTTGAAAGGGGCCTCTGGAGTTCATCTAGTCCAAGCTCCCTGCTAGAGCAGGTTCTTGACTTCAGTGCCTTGTACAGGAGCCCACTGTCTCTGCCCTGCCTGCACGTGTTTCAATTAAAGGTGACTGCATGTGGCTCATTGCTGTGCAGTTAATGACAATGATATCTCATGCATGGACTTGAGGATGGAGGTGTTTGAGAGCCAGATGTGTAAACTCAGGCTGGTTCTGAGCAGGACAGGTTTTGGTGGCATGCAACAGGTCACTGGGGGCAGGGTAGGGTGGTTTTGCAAGTCCATTCCCAGCAGAAATGAGATTAATGCAAGAGAGGCTGAGCAGAAAGTTGGAAGGCATGAGTTTACTTGTAGAGGCACCATTTACTCACCATTTACCCTTTTCCTGCTCATTTTCACTTCTGCCATGGGTTTGTCCTTTTTTGTTTCTATCATGAATGACTGGGGACACGGAAAACATCTATTACTTAATTTTATTTTTGTCCTAGTGATAAAATATGACTGAAATCTGTATCATTATATATAGAGATATATTTAATTTTATTGTGTTTTTCAAATAATAGAGTATCCTGAGTTGGAAAGAACACACAAGGATCCTCAAAGTTCCAAGTCTTAGCCCTGCACTGATGTGCAGGAGTCACACCATGTGCCCCAGAAGTGTTGTTCAAATGCTTCTTGAGCTCTGTCAGGCTGGTGTTGTGACTCCTTCCCTGGGGAGCTGTTCCAGTGCCCAACCACCCTCTGGTGGAAGAGGTGAAGAATCTCTTCTGATATCCAACCTAAACCTCCTCTGACACAACCTCAGGCCATTCCCTGGGGTCCTGTCACAGGTCACTACAGAGAAAAGTGCCTCTCTTTGTGATCATATTATCCCCAGCAGAAAATCCAAATTATCACTAAACTGGATCAAAACTACCAAAAGCAAAAATAACATGAAGCAGCACTGCAACCAGATTTAGCAACTTTGAAGAAAATTAATCTTAAAATATACTGAGAAAATCTGTGAAATATGATGATTTCTTGTATTTTCCAGCATTTTCAAAGTAAAATTCATTAATTAGAGATTCTTTATGGAAAGTTAATATCTTAATCTGTATTGAGACTGGACTCTATAGAGTCCCCATTTGCCATTAAATGATTGGGTAGAAACTTGTTGAGCTACTTAAAAGTCTAGGGACTTAGTTTTATAAAATCATAAAGGCTCCTGTGTTGGAGGGGACCCATGGGGATTATTGAGTTCAGCTCCTTACTCCACACAGGGCAACCTAAAATTTAAACCAATATGCCAATCCCAAGCAACTTAAGAGTTGCTGCAAGCTATCAGGTTTTCGTGATGTTTCAATATACAACAGTATACCTGTTGTGTATTGCAAAGTCCCTGAGTCACAGGTGGTGTTATAGCTCTGATTTTTAAAAAAAAAATTCTTAGTTAGAAAATACTTCCATATTTTATAGTGAAGAACAAACTCTACATTCTTCTACATTTAATAAAGTAATTGTTTCAAAACATTTTCAGAGAAAGACTGTGAAAAAAGCTCAAAATTGGCCTAGTGAAGTGCAGTGAACAGCAGGAACGAGGTTAGACTATGTCCTGTCACCTTCCTAGAGTCGTATTCCTAGAGTCCTATTGGAATACCTCAAACTGAAAGGGACCCATGAAGATCATCAGGTCTAACTCCTTGTTCCTTGCAGGCACTACCTAAAGCTAAACTATAACCAGTCCAGTTACTACTGACATTCACTTTAGCTTACACTTGGGAAGAGGGCAGGGAGTACAGGAAAGAAGTGTGAGTTAATTAGGAACAGGTCTGAAATATTTTTAAAATGTCCTTTATAATTCATGGTACCATAGGTTATAAAGATTTTTCAGCCAGCTCATCCATTTCAGAGTGGCCTAAATGTGTTGCTGTCTGTTTGCTGTTTGCAAAGATGTTGGTGACAGCATTGACCTGGGTAATGCAACCTTGGAAAAAGCAAACCTGAAACACGATGGGTGAGAGCACTGCTGTGGCTACCAGAACTTCACTTGAGATTTTAAGAGGAGCCAAGTGTCCTGTCCTTTTCTGTAGCAAGGGCAGTGTGCTGTTATTACTGTTAAAACAGTGGAGTTACAGGTGTTTGGTCTGTGTTGGTGTGACAAATCAGATTCAAGCTATGTAGAGAGATAGAATATAAGTAAATAAAGGTAGTATAGAAAGTAATCTTAGCCCCTAAAGAGTTGCAGCTGGGTTAATTATTAAAGATTAGGAGCAGGCCTGACTTTCACAGGCCACAGCTGTAGCCAGTAAGATGAAGAGTGTTATAAAAGAGTGGATTGGTTGCTTGGGGGGAACTGGAGTCAGTTGGCTGCTGTGAGAAAAAGGAAGAGTCAGTGCTTGGAGGAGCTGCTGATGAGAAATATCAAGGAGGTATAAAACTCTAGCAACATGGAATCTTTGCAATATAGTGATAATAGAACTCTTGTGATAGAATGACACCAAAGCTACAAGGTTTTCTGGATTACTTGCAGCAGAAGGTCTCTGATCTCTGCCTGTGCTGCTGCCACTGCTGTCCCTTGTCATGCCCATCATGAGTCAGCCCATCATGCTAATGAAGGGCAATGGCCTCCTGTTTTGTGCCTGTGAAACCCATGAGTGGTGATGGAGTTTCTCAGAAACACCACGAAAACCCTCTGAGCTCCTCCTTTCCTGTAGCCAAGTGGTGAGACTGCAGGGGAGGCTCAGGGATCACACCTCAAACTGTAAATACAAATCAGTGCACTGTGTGACTGCATTGTGATCATACAATGTTAAAATGCAAGTTACCAAGCATTTAGCCTTGGGAGCCTGGCAAGCAGAGGGAAAGGCTGTGTTAGAGTGAAAGCCCTTTCACTTTTCCTGCCTATTAATTTACGTGCCTTCAGAGTGTTGCCATTTAGCAAAGTGCCTTTTGTGTTTCTGCCAAGCTGAAGTAGCCGCTGGGAAAAACTAAGTAGGCCAAATCCTGCAAATATCTGGAGAGCTCAGCCAGGGTGGCTGATGGTGATCCAAAAGAGTGTGAGGATGGATTTGGCTTCACGCAGGCAGCACAGGAAAATTGAACAAAATAAAAAGCTGACTTAAGAGTTTCATGTCAAAAGGTAGTTGCTGCAAGATAATGCATATAGAAGATTTTTTTTTAAATTGAGTTGTTCATAGTTTTGGTTGAGTGTATAGAAACCTGGGATCTTCAGATCTATGCTCTGGGTCTCAGGCCATGTCAGCTGAGGGCTATTTAAAGTTATAGACCATGTGTGGCATGGCCCAGGGCAGTGGTGTCCTCACCATATAGATTCCTGAAGTCACAGTACTTATAGAAGTGCTCATTCTGTTCCCATGCAGTGCTTTAAATAGCTCAACACATCACTGTTATTCCAGTGCCACACATTCCATCTCCATCTGAGCAAGCAGGAGATTTTTGGCTGCCAGGTATTATTGCACAGTGGGAGCATCTCTGCTTTCATCATCTCCTTCTCCATCAGTGCTGTGCCCTCCTGCACCGGGGGAAGGCACCGCTGTGTTTGGGGGGCGTCAAAAGGGCTTTCCCTGCTACATCAGCCTGCGTTTATAATTTACAACAAGGAGTTTGCAGGTTTTAGTTCTTTTTAGCTTTTCTCCCCAGCTGCCCAGCGCCGCCCTGAAGCGGCCGTGCTGTCACCTGATGCAAACTCACCCCTTGCAGGCACGTCCCGCACCCGGTCCCCGCGGGACAGCGGTGCCACCCCCCATGGACGTGACAATATTTCGGCTTCTGGAGGTCGCTATTTTTGCCCGGCAGTGACGGCGAGCCTGGCCCCGCTCCCTCCTGTGCGGGGGTGCGGCCGGCGCCACCCGAGCCGGTGGCGGTGACAGCGGCGGTGACAGCGGCGGTGGCGGCAACGCTCGCTGCGGATCCCGCTCCCCGCGGCGGCTCCTGCGGGAATTGCCCCTCTGGGAGGGAATTAACGCAGGAATGCCCGAAGATACAGGTACGGTGTGGTGACTCCGCGTTCTGGTCAGCCTAGACCTGAAATGAGTCGTTTTTCATCTGGGGCTGTGGTAACTAAATCACTGATTTAGTAAGCTCGCTGTCGTGAGAATAACAACTCGGCTTTTGTGCGGGAACGCAGCAGAACGGGGAAAGATGGTTAAAGGTTTATTGTAAGGTGTGCTTTGTGTTCTTTTAATTATATGAATGATGATTTGGAATTTATACTGATTCTGGTAGTTAGCTGACAGCTCAATTTGAACACTTTCCTTGTTTTTTTAAATTGAAATTGACTTCAGCGTTTATATTAGACTATAATGCGAAAAAAGCCCCTATTTCTATGTGCAGATATCTTGGAGTATTGTTTCTGGATCCTATCTCATAGCAATCTGCCTAAACCTGTACAAAAACAGCCTTTACAATACTGCAGTAGCAATTATTCAAACTCAGCAGAGATTTCTATGAACTGTGTTTGAATTCAGTAAATATTTTATTATAATAATGAGGGCAGGAGGTTAGCTTATGCTTTGTTTATGTGATGTGAATCTAGCACAGAGCATATGGTGAGATTTTAAACTCTTGTGTGAAGACTTGAGCTGTGTTGCATCTCTTGTGCATGGTTTATTCACATCCTGTTGGAAACACCTCTCTTTTGCCTCTGGTCCCAAAAACTCAGTAATTGGTGGTAAAAGCAGAGGTCAGCTCAGCTGTGCTGTGTGCCTGCCCTGTATCAGCTGTGGGTTTCTGTTTTGATGGTGATGAGTAGGAAGTGCTGGCAAAGGCATGCCTTGGAAAGGCACTGTAGGAGGGGTTGCTTTTATGTAGTAGAAACAGGTATACATTTCAAAAAGGAACACAGTTCTTGAAGCATTTTACTTTGTATTTTTGGACAATGTGAAAGAATCACATTGAGACATATTGAAGTAGAGATTTGTCAAACTTGGTGAATACTTTTTCTTATAATACAGGAACTAAAGAATTAGCAATGCTTTACTGTAGGAGCCCCCAGAGAGGTCTTGGAAAGAGCAGTGAGCACTTCTGGGGGGATGCCCAGACCCTCTTGGTGCAGAGGAGCACTCCTGGGAAAGGGAGTGAGGTTTGTGCTGGCCTGGGGACACCTCAGCCCTCTGTGTGGCCAGCTGGAGGGCTCGAGGGGCCATGTAATATGGACATTGACAGCAAAACTTCTTTCCCTTTATCCTCCTGATCTTCTGGTTTCCTGTGAGACATACAGAAGAACAGGGCATTTTATTGAGAAGGCACCATAAAGCAGGGGAACACATTTGTAAAGTCACTTAACACAAGGTGCTAATTGAGAAACAGGGTACACCAGTTACTTAATGTTCTGTTCCAGTCCCTCTAACATCTCTACTCCTTAGGCAGGGCTGGGGCCAGGGAATTGCTCTGGCTGAGTGGGGCTGGCAGGATGGATGGGAAGAGCTTGTGGAGTTCCCATTACACAATTACTCTTTTTCTCATATTTTCTGTGGAAAGGACCAATGGGGTCTCAGGCCCCCAGAAGGCTCCATTATGAATCACTGGTTCTTAGGGGAAAAAAAAACCAAACCAAAAACAACCCCCTCTCTAAATGGAACATACAGCTGACATGCATGTAGCTCTCTGATCACTGCATGTATTACTGTATTCTGTATTTCTGTGTTATCCTCACATCAGCACAGCCCCTTGTCACTGGATTTTAAACACAGACCCAAGACAAGGAGAGAGCAGAGGCCAGCTCTGCAGTGGGAATAATGCTTCACTGGGATATTTAGAGGCACTTAAATGCATCTTTCCTTTAAGAAAAACCTATCAGATCTTTAAAAACATCTGAATGTTTTTAAATTCAGCCCTGAGTGTTTTGACTCAGTTGACACAAGAAGGGTTTGTTAAAACAACAACTTAAACTCCAATCTCTAATTCCTGCAGTACTTGTGTGTGTCGTCTTTAATCCTGCTCCAGGAAGATTGCAAATTTAATTCCTCTCTGGGCTGCTGTGAACCTCACCCTCCCCAAGTCACTTGATAGAGCATAACAGCAATCAATAATTTTGTCCTGTTTCTCAAATCCTTAGTGAGTAAATGGAATTTGGGTACCATATTTGTTTATTTTGATTTTCAGTAGCCACCTGTAGTTATAGAGATAAATTTTCAGTGTCAAAGCAAAGATAATTTGCTGGTAATTCCTTCTTGCAGAATAACATCCCTTACCAGTGCTGTGTGGTTTTGGTTCAGAGTGGGAATGTGGCCTTTGCCTTTATTGAAAAAAGTGAACGTTATTATGAACTAAACAGCTTATAATTACAGTTTGAAATTTTCATGTCTAATATTTTTTCCACTCAAAAATATGTTTTCATCTCATGAAGCAAAAAGTGGTGGATTTATAGAGGAGCCTGTAGTGCTGATAGTTACTAAAGAAAATTGTTGTATCTTTTCTGCTGATGGAGGGTTGCTGTTGCAGGCCAATGATGCTTTATTTGTATGAGCCTGAAATGAAAGGCTTGCACTTTTTTATCCCAGCCCCCAGAACACAATAATCGAAGCACCAGAACAATCCACAGAAAGGACAGGGAAGGTGCTCCCCCACCCCCCAGGCCCTTTGTTTTTCCTTGCATTGTTGCCTTTAGGTTCTGGTTCTGCACAATCCTTCCAGGAACCTTGGTGAGGAATTGCCAAGGAATTGCCACTTTCCCTCCATTGAGAGTAATTGGGGTTGTTGCAAATATTAGGAATAAAATTTCTTTTCTCGTGACTTTTGTCTTTCCACTCAAATTACATCTCTCTTTAGATCACAGTACTGTTTAAAATGTCAGCATCCCAGAAGGACAGGTTGGATGGGGCTTTGAGCAATGTCAAGGAAGGTGTCCCTGCCAATGCAGGAGGGTTGGAACTAGGTGACCTTTAAAGTCCCCTCCAACCCAAATCATTCAAGGATTCTGAGATTATAATATCAAATTGTGTCATTTGGCCCTCTATAATTTTGCGCTTCTTTAATCACCAAGAGCAGTAAATCTATTAAACTGTTTTTTTTAGAACAGAGTTAAATAATGTGACACAAATGAGTTATGTGGCCTTAACTATGTCTGTATAGTAAACAAAGAAAATGAAAGTCTTTATTATTAAACTTTATAGTTGAGGTTTGATTCCAGATTAAATGTGCATTCTTAAGCATGACACTTGTTAATTTTCAGTACTTGATTTCCAAGCTCAGAAATGGCTCCTGTAGGTTCCTGTGCAGAGTTGAAACAAAACACAACAAACTGGTAAAAGCATTAGGACTGTGTCGAATTCTGCAGTTTCTGGACATGTTTCTTCATGAGGTCTGTAATCTGTCATGAAGGTTTCTCATTTAGCTCTTGGAGAGCCTGATAGCAAAAGGGTTTGTCATCTTCTGCACAGCCCAATCCTAGAGTGGCTCTTTTGCCAAGAGTTTGATTTCCCTGAGCAGTTTGCTCACAGCAGAGAGGAGGTGACATGTTCTATCCCAGGCTCCTGAGCAGAGCATGACCAGGGACTTGTGAACCCTCTCCCTTCTGCCACCACCATCAGTTTGTCTTGCTCTGCTTCCAAAGTGTTCCTGTCTCACCCCAATCTTTCCCTTATCTCTGGCACCTTAACCCAGTCCCCAGAGCTGTTAAATCCTGCTTGGTCTAGCAATGACAAAGGAGCTGGGCTTGGTCAAAGGGATGGGCTTTTACCACAAGCTGTGGATTTTGGATCCAGTGTACCTGTCACAGTGTTCACTGAGGTCAGGCTGCAGCCTTTGATCCAAATACTTCCAAAAGCAAGCTGCTCTGCTTTCTTTTTCATGTTGAAAACCAATATATTGTATATTAACCTTTTTTCACCTTTATAAAAAGCTTAAACATTTTGCCTGAAATTTTCCCTGAAGAAATGAGTTTGAGATCATCAAATGCAAGTCATGTTTATGTGAATGGGTAAAGTTTGGCAAAGCTCTCAGGGAAATATTGGGATTTTTAGGGATGGTCCTGTGTAGGGCCAGGAGTTGCACTTGATGATCCCTGTCAGTGCCTCCCAACTCAGGATATTCTGTGAATATGCAGAAGTTATAAGCACACTGAAAACATCACTTTACAGCAGCCATAAGATGTGTAATGCAGCTTTAATAATAAGCAATGCCACTGTCCCTCCTTCCCTGTGGTACATGCAGCAAGTGCCCGTCTAGAATAAGCAGTATAGAAGTGAGTCTGAGGAGTTTATCTCATTTGACAATTCTTCAGCAAACTGTTGCTGGTTCATGTGCCCCACTTGGTCCAGAGCTAAGCAGAATTATCTACTGTGGAGACAGTCTGAGTCTTGACATCAGAGATGTGTGAGCCCTGGATAGCTGGCAAGAATATTGGCAGTAATGTCCCCAGCAGACAAGTCTTGCACAAAGAAGTCCTGTGGAAACTGTGGAAATTGTTCATTCCTTGCCAGTTTTTGTCCTTGTCAAAAAGTGAGTGCAGTCAGATCCTTTTAGGGTTTAAGGATTAATGAGGATACCTCTGCTGGAGCAGAATGTAGTCTGGGAGAAAGGCAAATTTAGAGGAATCAGGTATTCAGTTTTATTTTGGTTTAGAAAAAGTAGCTTAAAGTTAAGAAGGAAATTTCTACAAATTGGGGTAAAATGGAAGCATTTAATTTTTAATGAACTTTTTAGTCAGTTATGATCTGATGAATAGTCTCAGATTATTGCATTCCATCAGTAATTCATTATTTCACTTATTATATATGTTGATTTTTTCTTCTGCTGCTTTGAGGACTGATATTGATACATTAAGGCATAAAGGTAGAATACTGAAAAATTGCCATGTAAAACTTATCTCCTTAAATATGGTTTGAAATGTAAGTTAAAAAATGAAGTTCCTGAACTGAATTAGTTTCTCAGAATTGTCAGCAGTTGAAATTTCAACCTAAACCATATTATGTGTCAATGTCTTAAAATGCAAACTAATATTTGATTAATTAATATGATTTTGTTGTGCTAGATGGAAGAGTAAGTGTTTCAAACTGTCTTCAGAAGGACCTCTTTGTAATGATCTCAGAGGCACTGTATTCCCACTGGGGTTTTGTGGGAAATACTTAGTAGCTCAGTTCTGAACTGGGAGAAAAGAAAAAGAATTATTTCTTTGTCTGCAGTGTATATTTTAAATATGCTTTGTTTTACTTCAAAATTAATAGAAAAATTCCAGAAGAAATTTCAAAGAAGAATTTTTTTAAAAACCCAAACCTAAATATTTTCCTTTTTGAATTTCTTTTATAGCTGAGTTACTAAGTTTTTAATTCCAAACCTTAATTTAGAGATGCAAAGGGAAGGAAATATGTGAAGTCCTGTCCTGTAGCTCTGGACACTGAGCACCAAATACATCATGGGAAACAAATTTTTCTGGTTTTTGACACATTTTCAGCTTGCAGCCAGTGCCAGAAACCAAAATACCCCAACTTTGCAACAGTTTTCAGTGTTGTGCTGCTTTGCAGAAAGTGCAGCATTGGAGTCCCAGGGGCAAGAAGGCAAATGGAGAAGCAGTGTTTTCTCTGGAAGTGGGAGGCTGTTGGCACTGGAGGCAGGATGGGTGTTTGGGGGTGGGCTGGCCCTGGCAGGGCTCTGGTTCCTCCTGGCTCTGCTCTGGGCTGGGTTTCTCTGCCCTGTGGGACTCAGCACAGCATGAGCTGGCAGCTTTCTGTGCTGGCCAGGCTCAGATGCCTCTGGAGAGATGCTGCCCTCAAAGGCTGGAACAGGGGAATAGTGGAGTGTGAGGAAAAGTCAATTGTTTAATTGTTCCAATCAGAATTTTTTATTTCAAATGCGACTCCTTAGGCCCAAATGTTCTGGCTATGGTCAGCTCTTTTTAAGTCAAGTCTTTCATGAATTATATGCTACAGATTTGATACTTTGGAGGGAGCAAACCTTTATTTACAGTTGCACTTTTAGCTGCTGCTCTAGTAACTAACTCATGAAAATATTTTGTTTTGGTTTCTTACAGGGTTGATTCTTTTTCAGGGTGGGTCGTTTGTTTTGGGCAGGTTACAGTACAGAGAGATTCTTGTGTCAAAAGTAAAGTATTGCAAAGTTCAGAGTTTCCTCTGGTTTTATTTGAGGAATAAATCAGACCCTCATAGTAGCCTGAAGGATCTGTACTTGCTCTGTGTAAGTTTGAGCATCTGCCTTTCTGTAAGCTTCCCGTTGCCTGTCGTGCTTATGGTGTTTTCATTGGAGATGTCCTTAATTATAACCAGGCCTTCAGTAATTGCTCCAAAGTTCACAATGCCTTGAGCAGGACTTTTAGACCATCACAGAACATGTAATTTTAGCAGACAAGGCAGAATGCTGGTGGGTGGTGAACAATGTCATGAGAAGCTCAAGCCCATCTATCTGCTGGGTAAAAAAAAAAAAACAAACAAACCAAAAGAACTAACTCAAACCACTTTAGTTGCAGGAGTAGAAAGTGATGTTTTGGGTAAAACTTGCAGCAAGTCCTCTGGAAGAGTGTGTGGGAGGGAAGCTTAGCATCTTACTGAAATACTGACTCCTTCAACTCAGTGGATGTGGAAAGGCCTTTTTTGCTTAAGCCTATTGGCATATGAGAGGTTGCTCCATCTTGACTGGTTGGTTGGTGAGTTTATTTTGTAGCTAAAATTTAAACAAAATCACTTTGAAATAAGCAACCCAGCCTTTGAGTAAGCATGCCACATTGCAGAAGAAAATGTCATTAAATATGTCATTTACTTGAAATGCTTTATGTGCTTTCCTGTTATTAGTTCTTCACACAGGGAAAAAGCCAGATGTGTTGAGTTACAGTACAGCTCCTTTATAATTAACTGCCTTGATGTTTCCTCTCTTGACTCCTAAGTACTCTGATAAAATATTGATGCAAGTGCTGCAGCAGCACTGCAAGAATAAGGTCATATCTCACCTGTTCCACATAACACATTGAGATGCCTACTTATCTCATTTTATCAACAGCACAATAAATGCAATTTCTAATTTACATCACAAGATGGCAGCAAATTTTTAATTCACTTAATTTTCACTAACCTAGATTAACCTAACCTCTTGAAATTGTGGTTTTCTTACAAAATGACAAAAAACTTTGGTTAATGGTCAGATATGTGTGCTATTTACAGGGATGTCAATATTTCAGAAGTATTCAAAACATCTAGAGAGCTTTATTTCTGCTTTAAAATCAGTAAAAAAAGGCATTTACTATGAACTTTAAATATCAGTAGCTCACAGTGTAAGAGTTACCAACTCCCATTAAAGATATTTTGAATAAAAACTATAGCTTTTATCTATATTCTTTGATTCCTTGAAGAGAAAATATGACAAAGCAGTTTTTGAAATTCAGGCGGGGGATTCTCAAGACTTGATCATCATAGACTTTCTTCTAAAAGGAATTCTGATTTATGTTTGAAGTGTGTTCAGTCAAAAGCTTTCAAAGATATGAAATAACAGGGTTGGCTTGCCTCAACTCCTTTTGGCAGATCTTTTCTCCTGTGCTGGCCAATCCCAGAAGTTCAAATTTTAGTCTGCTTGAGCTGATTTGTCCTAGGTGTTGTTAATTGTCATTGCTTGTAGATCTTACAGAGGATGCATCTATGGCCTTTAAAATGCTCTACTTTTTGTTTTCCCCTGCAGTTTCCCAACCACAGGCTGTACATAGCCAGCTGGAGAAGCCATCCAGTACTGCAATTCTCTGCAATACCTGTGGAAAACCATGCAAAGGAGAAGTTTTGAGAGTTCAGAGCAAATATTTCCATATTAAATGCTTTGTTTGCAAAGGTAAGTGTGACTGCTGCTTCTATAAGTAGGGCATTAGCAATGGTTGTGACTTAATGATCCTGCAAACTTCACAAGCATATTTTACAATCCAATCCATGCCTGAAAGGATTTACTGTGAAATCCCTGACTCCTTACTGTAAGATAATAAACAACCAAAGTCCCAAAACTGGAGAATGTTTTCAATGGATATAAAGCTGTTTATATCCATATTGGAGTTTACTATAGGTTTGGGATGTCAGGAAGAAGAGCACTTGGGAGAACAGTGCAGAGCTAGGAGAGGATGAACATTTGCAAAGAAACTCAGAGGTTTTCTGTCCCCCAGCTCTCTAATTAGTGTGCTGTAGGGTGCACCATGGCCACATCTGTCCAGGTTCTCTTGTGCTGGACTGTGATCTTTAAATTCCAGTGTTACCCTCTGTGCTTTTCCATTTTTTGGGGGGAATGACTTGGTTTGCTCCAGATTGGTGCCTGGTGATCTAATATTGTCTCATGAATAGCAGAAGGATGGTCACAGGAAAAGGGAATTATCTGATACAGCACCCCTTCTGTAGATACTTGCTTGTTTAAAAACTTGTCTGGAAGCTGCAAAGATCTAACTTGTTTTAAATGTACAGGTACATAAATATTAACTGATGTTGACTGAACAACCTGCTTACTCTATTATTAACCAGTGCTTTTAATAAATGACATTTATTAAACCTTGTAGCCCAGTCTAGAGACATGAGCATGTCTCTGCTTCCTGATGTGTTACTGTAACTATTCCTACTCCTCTTTAGAGGAAATACTAGAAAGAAAACTGTCACTATCTGTTAGCTATACTGATATTTTTTAAAATCCAATGGGATTGAATACATACTATTAAAAACTGAGGCAATCTTTAATGATTTAGACAGACAGGACTAAATGTTCAACTCAATAATTGTGTTCTTTGCAAAATTGCACCACAAGCAAAATAAGCATGCTGCACTTTCCTAAACAACAAAAATATTTTGGTCATCTATTCAGAAGAGATTAGTATTTAAAGCAGACCACAGCCCATACATTCATCTTTTACGTTCTTTTAAAGCCAGCTGTTCTTATGGCAAATTTCACTGTTAAATCAGTTTTTCAGACCTAGCTCAGTAAAAGAGCAGCTGATCTGTTATTCAAGAGTCTTGTTTCCTACATGAACCAGTAACATTCTGTTATTTAGCCCATATTATCATCTTTATGAAGTCCAAGCCTCCTGTATTTTTAATAGATTTGCTATGAGAAAAAACAAATTCTGCAGAAGGAGTAAGACAGAGTTGTACATCCAATTTTTTGCTTTTATAGTCCATCTCCATTTAGATGATGCCAGGTCACCAGCAAATGCAGCATATGGTCACTGAACTGATTCATTGATCCCAAATTTAGGCAGTGCAGAGGGGTCTTTCCCACCCCCATGCAGAGGAAGATGATGAATGCACTGTAGAATTGCATTGCCCCTATCTGTCTGTAAGAGATAAGAAGGAGTTTGTTCTGCTTCTGGCAGATCTTGGATAAATGAGGAAAAAATCTCAGTGTCAGTGAGGTAGCAGGGTAGCATCTGTCAGCCACCTGCCAGTCTCTCAGCTGGCACAGGAGAGTGTCAGAGGTGTGGTGAAACTGCTGCTAGGTGTCAAGGCTCTTGCCCTCCTCCTTACTAATCATTTTGCTAAGTTTGCCCACATGATTGCTTTGAGGGTTTTCTCTCATTATTTATATGCCTTAATTTCTTTTATCACCTTTCAATGGTTTCTATCAATTTTTCTGGCATTCTTCTGGTATCTGTTTTTATTTTGTTTCTGGGCTTTATTTGTTACTTAAGAAGCATAAGTTGCTTTGTAATATGGATTTGCCATATTGTTAGGTGTGAAGAGCTTTGGAACAAACAGAACACTGAATATACAATGTCGCAGACATCTTTCATGAAAAATCCGTTCTTAGGATTTTTCCTTGTGAGAAGCTGCAGTTTCAGTAACCAAAGTAAACAATGGTTATCTGCTGCTGTGGAATGCAACAGGTAAACCCATGATTGGTCTCCTGTGGGTGTTTGGATTTCTTGACCACTCATGGCTGAGCTGGCTCTTGCTATGTCTGAGACACAGATCTTTGTTATTCATTCTTTTCTATTCTTAGCTAGCTGCTGAAGAAACCTTTTCCTTTCTATTGCTTTTTAGTATAGTCTTAATGTAACATATATCATAAAATAATAAATCAAGCCTTCTGATCATGGAGTCAACATTCTCGTCTCTTCTTCATCCTGAAAACCCTTGTGACCACAGTCACAATACATTTCCCTGGCTGCATAAAAGGAGAAAAAGCAGGTTAGGCAAACGTGGCTTAAATTTTTAAATTAGTGGATGAAGGAATACAGTTCATGTGTTAGGATTTAGCAAAAAAAAATGGTATTCAGTTCTGATCAATGTATCTGCTTTCAGCCTTGGAGGAGAGTTTTGTGCCATGACCTCTGCTGTGCACGGGCAGGGTGATGGTTCTGGGAATGTATTTATCCTATTGTTGATTCCTGCCTGTGGTGCATTTATTTCAATGCTGCTCAGCCATGCAGTTTGTCCTGTCTCACTCATGCACCAAAGATAGCACGTGGAGCCAGGCTGTGTGTCCAGCATGCAGGGCTGTCCAGGACAGATAATCCCATGTGTGGGCTGCTGCATTGCCCTGCCAGGATGCCTGCCTGCCTGGTTGACTGCCTCTGTGTTAAACCACCTTGTAGCCTGCATCAGAAAACATGTAATAGTTATAAGGCTGCAGGGAATTTTGGTTCCTCTCACAGAATTTAGAGCTGTACAGTGGTGGAAAATGCTAACTGATAAGAATGACAAATGACAAATGGAGGTATCTGAGGTCTGTTTGAATGACCTCATCAGTGACAGATGACGTAACACTGGAAGAAGTTACACCTTTTTGAATATGTGTGAAATTTGAAACTAATTCTTTGATACTTTTGGATAAATTATGAGGTTTCAGAGGGTCAGATACATTGAATTCTGTATTTCTACGCTTTTTTTAGGGTAGAAAGGCAGTTTTGTGTATTGCCATACTTCTGTCTGATTATTCATAGAATGGTTTGGGTTGGAAAGAACCTTAAAGATCACCTCATTCCAACTCCCCTGCCATGAGGAAGGACACCTTCAACTAGACCAGGATGCTCAAAGCTCCATCCAACCTTGGACACTTCCAGGGTTGGGGCAGCCCCAACTTTTCTGGGCAACCTTGTGAATTTCAGAATGGTAACAGCAACTACATAGATGCCTTTTGTATTCAAATGAAATTGCATAACCAAGAAAGGTTAGGATAAAGTCACTAATTCCCATGCAGTTCTTCTTTCATTTCCATCCAGTTCCTCTTGCATTCCCCAGACAATGATTCTAAACAATTGAAAGTTTTTTGAAGGCGAATAACTCCTTTATTGTTCAAGACTAAGAGACACATCCAGATTAAAAAATTTAACAGCAGTACTGGGAGCATCTGCTAGTCTTGCTCAGTATCAAAGTCCAATAGGACCTAGGGAGGTAAATAGGCATTATAAATAAGGTTTGTACTCATATCTATTCATTTGTGTTATTACCTGTTCAGCTGCATGTCTAATCTGCTAATAAAATTCTGCAGGGAACATGCCATCTAACCTTACTTCAAATTTTTACTTAATTTTTGGTTTAAAGTATATCCCATTGATATCAGGTTTGATAGAAGTACCGTTATAATGAAGCTGGTATCTTTGATATAGTAAGGCAAAATTTCATCAGACTTCAAGGGCTTTGGTTCCCATGTTTGCTAATTCTTTTTTTATTTGTTACCACTAAAATAAAAGTGTCAAGGACTGTAATAAAAAGCACTGTAATAAAGTATTTATGACTTAGACTGTCAAATTTAAAAAAAAAATGTTGAATATAAACTATTCTGAGGGTGTCTGTCAGGTCAGAACTGCATTTAATGGAGCAGATGGTATTAGACAAATATTAACTTGGGGATTGCTTACAATTGTGATTTAGTAGACCCAGCAGAGAGACAGGTTAACATAGAATTGTAGATAGGAAGATGTAGGTGCTATAATTATATTATCTTGGGTAGCCTCTTAGATCATTGATAATGATAGAAATTACCCTGTTTCATTAGTATTTAATTTTCTGTGTTTTGACAATATCCTAATATTTCCAGAGTTGCAGTGACCAATTTCAACAGGAGAACCCATAGCATCTTGCTAAAGAGTGTTCTTTGTACGTATGTGAGAAGAACTATAACTCACATCTGTGTCCTTTCCTGGTTTGTCTCCATGAAAGGAAATAAACTTCCAGTGTGAGCCAGAGAGGTGAAAACATGACCTATGTGCTATACCTGCTTCATTCTATCTTGTATGTGTCTTGTTTTACCCCTAATCAAAATTGTCCTCATTGCTGGCTTGTTATGGGTGCAGCACATGGAGTCTTCCCTGCTGGCACAGCCAGCAGTTGCAATTATTAATTTTCATTAATAATTGCAACAATACTTCCCATTATTTTTCATGGTTTTTTTTTAATTAATCTGCTAGAATTTATCACATCTTCACCTTAGAATGGGGTATGTGGTGCTGGGGATTAGTGTTTCTGTGACCCTGCAGTGTCCTGGGAATTGTGAAAAAGCCCAGGTCTGCATATATCACTTCTATACCATTTTCTCAGTAGAACATGCAACAAAATCCAGAGTTATATCATTTATTGGGAAGTCCCCTTAATGGGAAGAGCTAAGACAAAATATTCAGTGAAAATATTAAAAACATGGAGTAACTTGGCCATAGGAGTTATTTCTTTGTTAGATCAAATGCATTTGCTAGGATATAAATAAGTTCTAAGCTACACTGAGTAATCTGAGGGAATTGCATTTGAGCATAGCTACAGGGTTTCACATTTCAAAATGGGAGTCACTTACGGGAAGCTCATTTGTGAGATTGCCCAGTCCCGGATTTTGCCAGGGAGTAGCAATTTCTGGTATTTCTGCTGTCATGGGCACTGGGGGTTAGTGTAGGGACTCTTGTTCATCAGGTACTCTCAGCAATGTGGCCAGCACTTCCTGAGTCCTTCAGGAGTTTGCAATCCCTGGTCATATTAACTCAGTATCACAGGAAAAACTGTTCACAGTGTAATGCTCACCAAGGTTGCAGAGTGTGGTAGGTTTAGGGCTGCCTTACCAATGTCATGTTAGCTTGTAATCTTTTATTTCACTGAAATTATGATGATGATAATAATGATCACTTTTGCTGGTGCAAAAGTAACTTAATGTATCAGCAAGTGGTTCTATGTTGTAGTTTTGAAACCTGAACTTTAAAATTTTTAATCTGTTTTTCTAAAAATAATTACAGCTCAAGCAAATTTTGAGCAGCTCAGTTAATTAACTTGCACTATCACAAAGTAATGGGTAATTTTCCTTTTTTTATAATCATGTTCTTGTTGCAACCTTTCTTTGCATTCATGAAGACCTTTCTGCAGCCCCTCACATCCTGGCCATACACCCATCACACCAGCACTCTAGCAACATGACAGATATATTTCAACCAGAGTCTGATGAATCTTATTTTAAGAGTATCTTTCACGAATTTAATAAATACATAATATTAGTAAAGCGTGGTGAAATGGGAGGAATCATGGTTACAAGTATTGGTAAAGGAATATCTTAATAGCATTCAATAGAAGGTAGCTAACTACCCACCAAAGGAGGCCAAACCTCTGTTGCTTCTGTTTTCCAATTTATTTACTCCTTATTTGCATCCTTCTAGTCCATTATAGTTATAGTAGAAAGGTAAGTGCTCATTAGAGAATAGGATTTTCAAATCTGTGTAAGCTTTGTAGGCAGTAAAGACACTATTCATATAGAGAAATTTTGAACATTATACATGGTTTCAACCCACATTAGATAATGTCACAGAATTATTATTATTAAAAAAAGCCCAGAAGTCTTTTTAATTACTCAAGTTCTCTTTTGGGGTAAGGTTTTCCCTGTGCAAAAAAACCAAAAAACTCAGTGCAAGGATGCCTTTCTGCAGGGGGCTTGCAGACTGTGATGCTCTTTCCCTTGAGGACACAGCAGGGGTACAGCAGCACTGTGGAGCAGCTACTGGGCATTTCAGTGCACTAAGGTGATGTGATGCCTGTATTGAGACCCAGAGAGAGTTGTTGCCTAAAATTCATCACTGCCACAGTGGTATTATTCCACCTCCCACTTGCTGCAACTCATTAACACGAGGCCATCTGCCATATCTGTGAATAGAGCAGGGACTTCATTTGCAAGCCTGGAACTGGCACCCAAAGCACTGTTAAAAAAAATCTGAAAATATTTGGTGTTGTTGCTTTGCATGTTGGGGTTTCTTTTGGGTTGTGGCTTTTACTGTATTTTATTGTTTTTAAAAACCTGTTTTAAATAGTCTGGCTAATGACAGCAGTATTTTATGATAGACATTTAAGATGTTATTAGGTTTAAAATGGGTTAAAACACATTACTCTGTTTCTTAAATTTCTTTAGCATACTTGTAAATTTTAAGTAACCAGATTGAGTTCTTAAAATAAGAAATTAGTATAAACGAGACATTTTTTCCAGTTTTCCTGGGGATTATTTTGGTAGTTGGAAACAGCCACATACCTAATGCTGTGAGGACCTTGTTCACCTCTAAGACTATGGGAGAGCTTTTACAGGGCAGCAACACTGTCTCTAAGCTATTGGGAAACTATACTCTCCAGAAGGAAAATGGAAATATACTTTCTAATGAAAAATTACTCAATGTGTAGTTCCCATTTATTATAGGATTCAAGGTACATAGTGCACAGGAAACTTCCAAAACTCTCCTTCATTTTAATTGGTACACTCTAATGTTTTGTCAATCTCATAAGAGCATTCTGAATCTCAAAGGGTTTTCCTGCCACTGTGTTTACTCCACAAATAAATTTGTGAGCATGATGGCCAGTGTAGCCAGGGAGCTTGTGTAGGTGCTGTACTCTCTATCTTCTATAGCTTCATCAGTGCTGCATCTGCATGGTGGAGTGCAAGATGTATCCCCACAGTTGTCTGTATCTTTTCTGCTCCTGAAAGTTGCTGGTTTTCTTCCATCAGACCTGTCTTTCCTGCATTTCCTGGTTGGAAGCTGGAGAAGAGACCAGCAGGTCTGTGCAGGACTTTTCTGGGGCTGCATGCTGCTTTTGTTTGCCCTGGATAGTAACAGGATGAGGTATCATTCAAGTCCTTGAGATTATAGATGGTATTTTGGATATTATTGCTAGTACCCTGCCAATGACTGACAGGCTTGAGTGTTCTTGATTTCACAGATGTGTTTGGAAAGACAGTTGATAGGATCATTTGTGCACAGAAGAGTGATGGAATTGTATGGTTTATATACCCCATTGCAAGGTTCCTTCTGTCTAAGAAATTATATTCCCATGCCAGTATTTGTATGGCCAGCAAACTTGGAGCTGGGAAAGACTTGCCCAAAAGTTTTGTGAAAAGCTTATCTGGACTTACCACACCAGACCCTGCAAGAAGGAGTATCAGAGTCACAGCCATCTGCTGGAAATGAGCTTAGATTGCCTCAGATTAATTGCAGTTCAGTTTGAACTTCAGTCAAAGCTGTAATGGTGGAAGTTTGCCAGGTGGTTCTGATTCCTTCTCACAGGCATAGGGGCCAGGAGAAATATTCCTCATGTGATCATGGGCTTTTGGAGAATGGGATCCCAGACTTCATTGGTGGTGTATGAATACATACAATTTAGCTGCCAAAAGAGAATAATATCAGCAGTGTACTACGTGTCATTCTTGGGATCGCAGTCAGCCAGTGGCATCCATCGCATGGATGGAGGAAAATACCAAAGTGGACATAAAACCACAGTGCTGAGGGAGAAAAATTTTATTTAACTTACATCAGGCAGAAGATGGAAGGGAAAAATACAGACTTGATATGTGCAGTTGCATGTAAGCAAACCATTTGATTGTCTGGCACGCTGGCAGCAGAACAGCACTGCTGGGCTGACCAGACCTGCAGTGCCTGCTGCAGCTTGCTGCAATGTGCAGCAGCACAGAGTGCAGCATCCCCCAAGCAGCTCAGGACACAGCTGGTTTTTAGGCCCACCATGCAGCCAAAAAATTAATCTAATTTCAGTAGGTTCATTTGCCAGCACAGAAAACAGATGAATTTTATACTTGTACACTGCAAATGGAGTACTGATGGCATACAGTAGGGGAATAGCAATGTGCTTAAAATGCATTGATTAATTGATTTACTGCTATTTATTTTTATAAAATCATAGCATGATGGAAGGGACATTTAAAGGTCATCTGGTCAAAACTCCCCTGGAATGAGCAGCGATGTCTTCAACCAAATCAGTTTGCTCAGGGCTCTGTCCAATCTGACTTTCAATTTTTCCAGAGATGGACCATCTATCATCTCTGTGGGCAACCTGTTCCAGTGTCTCACCAGCATCACTTAAAAAAATTCTTCCATACATCCTGTTTAAATTGCACTTATTTTAGTTTAAAACCATTACACACTGCATAAATTCCAGTGCTTCAGATGCTGTTGCAGACACTGTGCTAGGGAAAAAAGTAGTCAGTTTCTAAACCAGTAGAGGAACCCCTCACATCTATATGTGAAGTATTTTGGTGCCAGGCAGCTGCACATGGTCTTGAAAAGTGGAATTATCCAGCTGTAAGAGAAGCTGAGATACCCTCCCTAAAAATGGTGTGGATATTGTCCCTCTCAAGTCCCATAGCACATCTGGGTACTGGCTTGCTTCTAAATGTCATAAGAATATGACACAAACACTTCTTCACTACTTTAGAATTCCTCCTAAAGCTTATAACTGCTGAGGAAAAGACAGTTTTCTTTGCCTTGTGTGCAAGGTAATACTGAGACAAGAAGATGAGTTACTCTGTGTTAGTCTCTTCATTAATATAATTACTGTTTTCAGTGCTTTTCTCTTCTCACCAAGATGAACTCCAGAAGCTGTTGAAAACTGTTTCTAGGTTAAAAATAACCCTTCCTCCAGATACTCCTTTTGGAAGACAAATGCTAGGTGGGAGTGGATGTGACATAATGCTAATTTCCAGTCCTAGGAGAGTAAGATCTGGTAGCTGCCTTCAGATATTCTCTCTAGACTTCTTCCAGCTTTCTCTTCCCAGTTTCTTGTCTCTGCAGCATCATCTCAGATGGGCAGTGTCTGTGTCCACACAAGTAGCCAGCTAGGGGCACAGCATCTCACCTGAGGGAAGGCCAATGGGTCTCTTTTCAGAGCTGCTCTTCTCAGCTTTAAAGCATGACTATTTTTAATATCCAAGCCAGTATTTAACTGGAATCCTTGTGTTTTTCTCTGGTCAGCTGAGTGCCAAGTTAAACTGGATCAGATGGTTCAGAGAGTGAAGGAGCAGGCAAGGGTTTGTGACTCAAGGCATGGCCAATGGAGCAGAGCTGGTGGTGATGCTCATTCAGCCACTCTTTGGATAGGGGGAGGCTGAAGTGATGGTGGTGCAGGAAGGGGCCTGGTGAGAGGATGCTGAGCTTACTTTTATTTAAAATCCCAATAACTTGTTTTTCTGTCTCTCTTTAGGAGAGCAGTTTCACTGCAGGGTTTCCTGAGAAGCCAGGATTAAGTGCATTGGTGCAGACTGCTTTAGTGACAGGACAGAGAGAGGCCAATACCCTCAGGGTGAGACAGAGTGCCACCAAATGCCAGTGGCACAACTGTTGCTGACCCCATGTGCCCCAAGCCTTGCACCAGGCTTCTCTTAGCTGCAGTGAGAGCCTGCCTGGCTTCCATTCAGGCTATAAATACAGATTTGGTTGTGCTTATCTCTCATTTTAGCAGGTGAACAGGGACAAAAGTGCACAACAGAGCAGTGGCAAATAATTTGTGGCTACGCTATTGAGTCATCTTCCTCTGGTGATGGAAGCCCAGCTGCAAGTCCCTCTGTGATGGTGCACAGCAGAATGTGTTAACCAGTGCCTGTTCTGTAGCTCCAAGTGGCTCTTGGTGCCTTTGTCCAGGTGCACTGCAGTCAGGTGTGCCACTACCAGCATAAAGAAATGTGTTTAGGGATATAGCCCCTCCTTCCTCTTTTCAGAAATGCAGTTGTGTCCTTTTAACTTTTTTCTCTTATGATCCATTTTACAAGTTCGAACACTGTATGATGCAATTTGGAGCTGCTCTGGGGCATCAGTATCAGCTCAGCATGCTGCTCAGCATCATCCTGAATCCATAGTTGAGCTCTTCTTCTGTGACATCAGTAGGTAGCTGAAATACATAGGCTGAAAGAAACTCATGATATCCAGCAAGTTGTGCCAGATTTTTGGGAAGTCTGTTCAAAAAGCCTGTCCTTTGTAAAAATGAGAGCACAGGTGAGAAAGAAATGCTAAAGCAAATGTGTAAAGCCTGTGAAGTAGAGAACATGAACAATGTATTCAAATATAAGCCATCTAATCTGTGTTGTCCATGACACATGCAATAATAATAATTGGAATTATTGGAATTGTTTTGAATTATAGGAAAGATTAGAGCCCGCAGTTCTTCAGTTCTTGACCATGCACTAATACAGTTGTAGCGTGATTGTTGTTTTCTGACTCCTAGCAGTCAGGGCCATCTCCAGGGAGAATGGTGAGCACTGAAATCCCACACAGGGATGAGCCCTCAGAAGGTTCAAGGAGAGCCTTGAGCCCAGGCCTCCTGTGCTACAGTTAACAAAGACTATAAAAAAGGGATGGTGATTGGATGTTATTTTGAATGAATGACCTGGATCCTCTGCTTTCTTGGGGTTTCTGTGCTGTGTGTGTTGCTTTGTGCCTTGGGCACCTCTGTTGGACTATTTTTCTTGTAGTTTAGGTGCAAGATGACTGATTCTGACACTGCAAACAGCTTTGGGTGTGAGTTGCCAGGCTTGACATTTAGAAACCAAAGTGCCTGTGGGCTCTCAGGTACCCAAGTGTAAATCTCAATCTGGAATTTTACAAGCGTGGATACTTCTCCTATTTTGGGACCAAGGCACTGAGCAACTCTGCAATGTTTAGTACATGCAACCCAAATTTAATAAGCAACATTCCCACTCCTTTTCTGTGGGCTGTATGTGAGTAGTGGCACTGCTGTAGTTCAGCATGGTTTGACTGTAAACACCATTTGCTGATGGGAACACATTCCCACATGAACATCCCCAGGAGCAGAAGTGTGTAGTAACAAGTGTGGTGCTGTGCCTTGTACTAAAGGAGTACTCATCACAGCAGCACAATCACCACTTTGAAGTCCAGTTCTCTGTTAAATCAAGTCAGGTCTGTTTTCAAAGACCCTGGCCAATGTGGATGATGGTTATGTTCTACATGTCTGCTCTTAGTGTATGACTTCACCAAACCATTGTATCTCTCCTTTCCCATCTTACATGTTCTCAAAATTCCAGCCTAGCTCCATCCATGGTGCAATGAAGAAAACTCCTGAACAGTCTCACAAGCCTTTGGTTAATCAACTTTAACCCTTTCCTACAGGTTTAATTTTAAAAATAGAAATTGACATTTAGGACTAAAGCCTTACTTTTGCCAGGAGCAGATGAACCTGGAGATGCCTCCAGTTCATATGTGGTGAGTGATGTTCATCAGGTAAACATGAGAGCTGCTTTAAACTGATTTAACTTGTGGAAACTTGCAGCAGTTGCCATGAGCATCAGCCCCTGTGTTTAGAGACAGCACTAGTTAACCCTTTTATGTCCAGGAGGAATATCAAACACCTGTAATCTGTCAGAGATGTTTCTTTGTAACACTGGTGCTTTAGATTTTAAAGATTTATATCCTTTATGCATTTCTTTTAACCTGTTAAATATGTTAGATGTTGTATATGGTGACCCTGAACTCAACTTCTACAGACTTTAACTTTGTGCTCACAGCTGTTGCACTGAGGTTTTACATTAAATAAGTCCAGGCTATTAGTGCCCAAAATACATGACAGATGTAATTTACTGTAAGAGTAGTGTCTTTCAGATGCACATCTTCTCTGTGATCATAAGCCCATACACTGAAGTGCTCCATTATGAACCATTCAGATCACAGGTGAAAAATCAACCTAATTTTAGAACATTTGTTTCTTGCCTTCTGAGTCTGCCCATTCTCTTTCTGCAGCTTGTGGATGTGACCTGGCTCAAGGAGGATTTTTTGTGAGACAGGGAGACTACATCTGTACTTTGGACTACCAGAGACTCTATGGCACACGCTGCTTCAGTTGTGATGAATTCATTGAGGGAGAAGTGGTCTCAGCACTGGGCAAAACCTATCACCCAGACTGTTTTGTGTGTGCTGTCTGCAGGTAGGTGTTCTACATGAAGTTGTGTTTCTGATGCCAGAATGCCCTGAATGCCAGGCATTCTAACCTATAGCCTAGAGACAAGGTTTTCTGTTACTCACTCCTTAAAAAATTGCAGAATTAAAAAGAAAAAAAAAATCTGTAATTTTGAGTGCCTCCCTTTTTTCCAAATGTGTTTTTCTTTTTTATGTTGTCTTATCTGTGATGTTTTCAAAGTACTTTAGAAACTTCCACTGTCTTCATTGTAGGATGTTTTGCACCAAGTGTTGCTTAATTTCTCTGGTATCTGCTGCTTTGTCATTTTTTGGCCTGAAGTTACAAAGAATTCCAGTGCCAGTGGCTGAATCCTCAGCAGGCCACTACCAAAGCCAAGTGTAGATTAGTGGGCTCATTTCCCACATGGGTCCCAAACTCAGCAATACAAGGGACTGATGTCATTTTGACCTGCATCTTAATCCTCTTGTGTAGGAATAGCACAAACACATCTATTGAGGACTTCATGAAGAAGCTTGAAGTGCACTTAGCCTTCAGAAAACACACAGTTTTAGCAGTTTGGAGTAAATGGAAATGCTGCCACAGTTTCTCTGGCTAAACCTGAGCTTTGAGGAGTGCAAGAGCAGCAGCCCCCACTGTGGCAGGGTTTCAGAGCCCCGGGAGGGCTGGTGCAGCTCAGCTCAGGGGCTCTGTGTGCTGGTGCCTGTGCAGTCCCAAACCAGCATGGCCATGCCACTGTGGCTGTCTGCCAGCCTGCCTGCCCTGCCATGGGGCTCAGGAATCCTCCTGTGCTGGGGCAGGAGCAGGACATCAAATCCCAGAGCAGCTGTGGCTCCTGACAGAATCTCAGTTGAATAAAGCAATTGCACAAATAATAATAATAATAGCTGTGATAGAGGGGAGACTCTGAGATGGACAAGCCTTTATTATATTAAATTCTGTCTAAGTTCTGATCTGTTTAATAGGCAATTTTTCCTTTTGGATATTTAACACAAATGTGGAGAGTAAAGATAAGAAAAATCCTAAAATTCTTTTCATATTTTATTTTTTCTTTTAATAGTAAAGGAAAATGACTTCAAGTGTATCTCATTAATTAACTGCTGGCTGTACATGCTATTGGCCTGCAGCCTGGCAATATTACAGCTCTTCTAGAGATGAGCAGAACTAATTTTTGGTACCTTTATTCTCAGCACTTGTACCTTCTGTAAAGTGAGGTACTCCTTCATTTAAGAGAAACCAAAACAATGGGTTGATTCCATTTTTCTGGCTAAACATGCTTGTATCCTCAGTCACACCACTAGAGCTTAGCAGAAATGTATTTAAGTGTCTATTACTGTACTTAGAAACTGTCTACCTTGGGTTTCAGGCCATTGGAAATACCAACTCCTGCTTTATTTAGTCAATCATAGTTTAGAGCTTGGTGATACAGTTTATTTTGTCTCCCTGGAAACTTGGAATAATTTTCCTTGTGACTAAAATATTTATTTTTAAGTGCCTAACAATTCAGGTGATTTAAATTGCAGCACTGTGAAATTATTCATGCTGCAAATACAATGTGTGATGAAGATGTGGTAAAGCTTTTAAAAAAAAAATGAAGTTCCTGAAACAATAATATATCATACAAAAAATAAAATCAGAGATGTTCCCTAACCTTCTGTATCACTAAATAGTCGTATTAAATGCTATTTTGCTGTTTTTAGTCGCTCAGTAGAGAGACCCAGATCTGCTTTTGTTGCTTTTCTTGGAAGGACACACAAATTCATATTGTCTTCATCAGAGCCAGCTAATGCCCTGCTGACTAGCAGGATTCAATTAGTGTCTCCCAGGGGGGTTGTAACACTGATTTGTGGTGCAGAGCAGCAGAAGAATCCTGTCATGTGTTTATATGGTTTAAATCAGCTTCAATTACCCCTGTCATTGCAAGCCAGACATAACCTGTGTTTTTTATGGGGAAGGGTGTCCTATCTAAACATCATCAGCATTTATTTTATTGAGTGATATCCTCAGCAAAAATAAGGTTGGTAGGCTGTAAAGACATGTTGTCTAAGCCAAAAGAAAGAACTTGTTTGTTTTTTAAGAAACAGTAATGATAAAAGAGGAGGGAAATGGTTTAAAGCTCTCTACCTTGACATTTCCCTTGGTGGGAAGAGTCAGGAGAGCCATTTGTGCCCTCATTTTTTACAGATGGGCAGAAACCTTAAATACTGCACCAAGGCACGCTGTCAGTAGTAGCTGGTGGATGTTGCCAACTGCATTTGGCATTACCTTTTACAGCCAGACTTTAATGTGGGTGCTGTGTTAGAAATCTAACCTCCAGAATGGTGTGAATTTGAGAGGTGCTGACTGCCTGCCAGTGGGGCTGTTCCCACTCTCATGGAAACCAAGCCAGGCTCTTACCATCTTCAGCATGAAAACACTGGCAGCAGAAGGCATTTTGCACTCATGACACATTTCTCCAGAATGCTGCAGGATCATTAAAATTCTTTTAAATGAGCACTTCTGCAACCCCTATTTCTGTAGCTGCTGAAGTAACACTTCTGAACTGTTTCTACATTGCATAGTAAACCAGTGCCAGTAGCAAGTCCTTTTTTTCCCCTTATTTTCAGAGAAGATAAAGTTTGAATAGAAACATGTGGGAAGTGTATGGTAGCAGCAGTGGGAAAACCTAGCTAGCAGGAAAAAGTCAGCACTCCAAGCTCAGTTGTCTCCTGATATTACTACTGTAGGATGCCACATGGCTCAGGGTCACTGCATTTGTAACCTGCTGCCCTGCTCTGTGAAAAAGCTGGAGTGTCAGAAATAATCCAGCTCATCCCTGGGCATCTCTTGGGTGTCAGATGCTGCTGCCCAGGGCTTCCACAAGCTAAAGTTAAAAAAAAAATAAAAAAAGAATTTGTATTCAGAGAAAAACTGGTAGAAGTACAATATATTGTGCCATCCTCTTTGATTGTTTCTCTCTATCTTGTGTTAACCAAGTGGCTCTTAAAAAAAAATCAGGTTTCAGTTGCGTGTTTGCTCTGCTGGGGTAAAGATTAAAAACTTAATGCCTTCTTCTTCCAGTGCTGTTCATAGTCTAGTGAAGCCTTTTTTCTGCTGTGGTATTTTGTGATGATAATGCCTAAAACTAGGAATGAGTGGAAGAATAACAACATAGATTGAAAAGTGTTGCAGATTAAATACTTACTCTGAATTCCCAGGAAGTGGCTGAGCAATCTTCTTACAGCTTCATTAACTGGAAGGGGCTGTGTCCTCCAGAGGATTGCCAAAGACATTTCCTTCAAAAGCTTAGTGTGTTTGTAAAAGTAAAATAGAAAGAGGGAGAAAATTGAGGCTGGCTGTAGCAATAGAAGCTTAATTTTATTAAAATTGTGCACATACTTCTTACATGGCTGTCACAGTCAGGACAGTTTGGCTCTTATGTAGGATGGGAAAGGGCAGGACATTGAGTCTTTCAGAAAGAAATGGGTTGTCATACCTGTGGTAATTCTTTGAAAATGGAATTTTCAGGAGATGTCTTAGTGTGTTAACAAGTCCTATAGATTTAGTAATCATATATAAGATATATGGTCTGTCTATTGTGGTACCTAGAGTACATTTTCTGTTACTTGTGGGCTGTGTGTTGACTGAATACTAAAAACTAGGGATTTGATTTTATGGGTGTTACTGAAATTAGTAAAGTTGGGTTGGGGGTTGTTTATGTACCCAGTTGGAGGAGTGTATGTAATAGCTACCCCTTTAGTTTCAGTATTCTTGTACTTAAAAGTTGGAAAAAAATTGTGACATGTAAATGATAAAGAGAGAACAACTTGACCCCTAGGTGGAGGATAGATTAGCACATGCATTCTGGATTAATAAGGAAGCAGGTTTGTGTCTGCTTTTCAGATTTTTATATTTAAGTCTTTCTGAGCTCAGGAAGTTTTCTTTTAAAACAGCATCGTGACAGAAGCTGAATGTGTGCCATATAGAGGTGAGCAGTATGTGGACGGGAAAGAGGCAGATACGTATTCTTCAAGGGGTTGCCTGCCAAATCCAGCTATAAAACCTCTTTCAACCTATTTGTATTTTTACTGTCTTCAAGAAGGCAATTCACTTTGGCCAGGCAGTTGAATATAAAGAATCAGAAAGCTTAAATTATTTTCTTTTTTTCAGCAGAAGATTGTGTAGTCCTACATATATAACACTGCTCCTTCTAGAAAGAACTGACATCTTTTGTGTATGTATGTCTTAAGAAATTAGGATAATACTGAAAATTAGAAATTCAAATTCAGTTTCTTCTTAAACATAGCAGTCATGACAGACTTTTTGAATGTGCTAAACCTTTTTATTTGCTCAAATTTTAATGCTGCTGAATTTGGAAAGGGTTTGGTTTCCACTTAAGCAGTACTTGGTGCTTCTTAAGGCATCTCATGAAGTGATCTTCATCTCACTACCAGTCAGCCACTGAACATTGCTAGGTAGGGTGTTGAGCCCTAGATTCTGAAATCAGCCTGAGTGTTCTTGGCATTTTGATTCTAAAGCACATGTATTCACCAATATGTGGTTCTTCCTGAACAAAGGCAGGGTGGTGTGCTGCTCTTCAGGTTTAGGTCTCCTGCTCTGTAGAGGAAGAGTCTGGAGTGCAAGTCCTGTGAGGAGCACCTTGAGGGTACTGGAGTTGTTTATCTGGAGAAAAGGAGGCTCAGGGGGTATTTGCTGCTCTCTACAACTGCCTGAAAGGAGGCTGTAGTGAGCTGGGGCTCGGTTTCTGCTCCCAGACAATCAGCGACAGGACAAGGGGAAATGCTATTCCAAACAGCTGATGTTGTGCCAAGGAAAGTTCAGATTGGATATCAGGAAAAGGTTCTTTGCTGAAAAGGGGGTTAAGCATTGGAACAGGGTGCCCAGGGAGGTGATGGGATCACTATCTATGCCAGTGTTCATGAAATCAGTAGACATGGCACTATGTGATGATATGAGCATGGTGGAGTTTGGTCAAAGATTGGACTTGATGATCTTGGAGGTCTTTTACAACCTGAGTGATTCTAGGATTCTTTGGTTCTATATGGAGCATCCCTATAGCCCTAGAATAATGTAGGATGGAAGGGATTTTTGGTGGTCCTGTGGTCCAGCCCCTGGCTCAAAGCAAGTCCAGTTTGAGTAGACAGCTGAAGGCATTTTTTTTAACATATCTCCAACAGACTCTCTGAACAGTGTGTTCCAGCATTCAGCAAGCTCATGGTAATTTTTTTTTCTTATATTGAGTTGACATTTCCCATGTTCCAGCTTATGTCTGCTGCCTCTTGTCCTTTCACTCTTTACCTCTGAGAAGAGCGTAGTTCCAGTTTTGTGTAGATGTTATCAGGTAGTTTTAGACAGCAACACAATCTCTCCTGAGCAAGTACATCTTCTGCAGCCCCTGCCTGCCCATGTGTCCTGTGCTGCACTCTGGACCTGCCACCTTCCCTCATCTCCCTCCAGTAAATCTTGTCCTGAGGAGCCCAAGATGGTGCCTGCTGCAGTCTCCTAAATGATGAACAGAGGGAAGGTCACATCCTTGTATCACCCCCCAGTCTCCTAAATGATGAACAGAGGGAAGATCACATCCCTGTGTCACCCCCCAGTCTCCTAAATGATGAACAGAGGGAAGGTCACATCCCTGTATCACCCCCCCAGTCTCCTAAATGATGAACAGAGGGAAGGTCACATCCTTGTATCACCCCCCAGTCTCCTAAATGATGAACAGAGGGAAGGTCACATCCCTGTGTCACCCCCCAGTCTCCTAAATGATGAACAGAGGGAAGATCACATCCCTGTGTCACCCCCCAGTCTCCTAAATGATGAACAGAGGGTCAATCCCTGTCCCTGCTGGCTGCACTAATGCCTCCCAGGATGTGGCTGTTCAGTTGCTGTGGGGACACACTGGTGACTCATGTCCAACATGGTGTCCACTGGGACCCCACATCTTCTTATGCTTTCCAGCTGATTAACCCCTGTGGTGCACTGTTCATAGAGTTGTTCCTCACCTCTCGTAGGATTTAGCATTTTCCCTCACTGAAATTTGTGTAGATGGTAGATAGCACTCAGTGTCCACTTTGTATCATCATTTTAATCCTCAGGGATTCATCCCTATGGAGCACCTTGAGGGATGTGATTGTACCAGGTATGAGTTAGAGCAGAATTTGATCCTGCTGGTCCTTAGGATGCTGTCTGACATTACACCTGACCTGGTGAAACTGCAGCCACCTACTGACATGAATAGCTTTGCTCTCTCAACAGCCTGACCACTGGCTTGTCTTAATTTTCATATATCAAATTTAGTTGACTGTTCAACATAGAGTCACATCAGCAATTTAAAGAATAGATGGGCATCTCTCTGCTCTGAAAAAAAAAAAACCAAACATTTTCTTTTGTCCCTCTCAGAAAGCTTGAATGACTTGCCCACAGCTGCATAGGTTGAGATGTGGTGCAGAGAAAGACAAGACCTTTGGTATCAGCACAAGACCTTTTGGTTTCAACACACAGACTGGATTAGGCTGATGGTGATTCAAGGTTTTACAATATGGTTTTGTTGGCCCCCTCCAGATTTTTTTCTGGGTTTGCAAATATTGTAGGCAGGTGGAAAAAACAAAATTTATTGGGAAATGAATCATAGATGTCTTAAAATTCTGCAAGTCATTTGAGAGAGCTGCTTTAAAAATGCTCTTAGTTCTCATTTTAAAAATAGATTATCCAACTGTGAAAATCTCACTGAATATTTATTAAAGGATAAGTAGCTAATTAAAACCCTGTCCTGGTTTTTGCAATACCTAGCAGTGTTCAGTGGGTGACTGGTGGTGAGATATCATTGTATTTGAAGGCAGATATGCTGTTCTTAGCCTAAAATTCTATATATAGTCCTGCTCACAACTTACAGAGCTCAGAAACTGAAACCTTGTTAATTGGCTGTTACCACCTTCTGTTGTGCCTTCACTCATACTGGCACTGAAATGCTTGAGCAGGGCTGCTTGTGAAAGGGAGAGGTCAGCTGGTACAGGAAAACTGACAAATGTGTGGGGTGTGAATTCCCAGTGAACAAGACGGTGAAACAAACTTTGAAACTTACTTATAGGTTTAGAAGACCTGTGAGGGGAGGAAATGTCTGTCTGTACCTTGGGGTGGAACAGCTCCAAGGAAGATTTCCCTGGGGTTTTGTTAGAGCAAGATGTCTTGCATGTTTGGAGAACAAGAATCAAAATTGTTGCTCTCTCCCATTGGAATGAAAAGGCACGGTGATTAGCTACTGAATCATTAGAAAATAAACCAAGTTCAGTATTTTTATGGGCTAGGAAACCCCTATGTGGCCTCCCATCTAAGGAGGCTCTGTGACCTGCTGTGGTGCCTGTGAGCTTTGGCATGTTTGGAGCTGTCATCTGCCTGCTTCTTTGTGCCATAGGAGGTGAATATTCCTCTTCTTCTCCTCTACTTTTAACTTACTTCCTTTTAGATTGTCTGATTGCTCAGACAATGATGAGATGAGCCAATCCAAAGTGGGCACTCCCTGCTTCTACATTAGCTGCTGCTTGCTGCCTCTGTTTGAGGGGGGCTTCTGTGCTCAGCTGGAAGTTCAGCTGGATCTTTATTAGGAAGATGTAATTATCAGATATACCTCACCTCTCCCTGCTGCTCCTTATATACTGCATACAAGATTGTTCAGTAGCTACAGACATCCTTCAGAGCAGTGAATTGCTCACAGCTCCAGCACATCACCATCCCTGGGATTATTAATGGTGTTTAACTGAGACAGCTCAGCAGAGCCCAGCTGGGTCATGAGCTGAGCCCAGCCTTGGTCCCCATGGCAAAACACAGTGGAAGGAGCTGTCCTGCCCAGGACATGCAGCTGTGCATTGGAGTGAGAGGTGGTCGTGTGCTGGTATCAGTGCAGCAGGGGAGGGTTAATTTGGGGCAGATTGCCAGTGCTTATAATAAATCTGTGTGTATCTGTAAGTCAAGATGAGATCTCTTCCTGAAAACATGCAGGAGATTGGATACAAGTTCTTGTCTCACTTCTGGAATGGTTGAAATCCCTTGGCTTGTGTCTTTCCAGATCAGTTAGTAGTGTTAAGCTCTAGGCTTGATTTTGTAATTTTTTTTTTTTAATGAAAACATGAATAAATGGTTTATTTCACATTTGCAGTAGAAAACTAGGATAGCATTTGAATTGTATCGCTCTATTTTTGAGACAGTTTTTGGTAATTAGTCATGAATTTTTATTATTTATATAGAAGTGTATCACATTTACTAATTTTTATTCAAATTTATGTATGTTTATTTGAATAAATTTTTGGTTGGTCCAGATGACGTTCAGAGCTCCTTTCCAACCTCAACTCTTCTGTGAGTTCATAAAGCTCGTTCATTTTTCTGCATATCAGAAGTATCTCTGACTTTAAAAGTATCAAAATCTGTTGCAGACAACAGTTATGGACTAAAAAGATGGTGTTGGGAGTTTTTTTGAATGTGTAACACAGAAGATTGCTACTGCTGCAAGACAGGACAGGTTTGCTCACTGGAGTGCAGCTCCACCACATCCTGCCTGTCACACTAGAAACAGTGTTGTCTTCTGGTTAGGTTATTGAGTAAAATTAATAGTACAAAATCCTCTTTGAAACAGATGGAAATTTAGGCATGGATACAACTAGGCATGGCACATATTCCTGAATCTATACTAACATGGTGTTGGACCTTGTTGTACCAGAGTCATGCATGGATCATTTTGTTGGGTCAGAGAGTAAGGCAATATTAAAGGCTACTTTCACAGAGTATTTTTACTTACTGTACTTTGAGTGACAAGGTAGGAAGTTTTTTGACCATAAAGACTTGAGAAAGAGAAAAAAAAAAAAGGTGAAATGCAGAATTCATTATCAGATATCAAAAAAGAGAATAATATTTACACTCCATGTCTCCTCGTTTTTTAAATTATCACCAGCGGTCCAAAATGCATGGCACTTAGCTGGTTTCAAATATATTTTAGTAACATTATATAGAAACAAAGGACAGCATTGCTTCTGGTTTTTTTCTAAGTAATAAAAAATTATTTTAAATTTAATTCAAGTGCAGAATAAAATAAGTTTCTCTTAGGCAGTTTAGGGAGCAAAATAATGTTTAAATTTAGGGCAAAGTATCTGTGTAGCTTTTGTAGTGGAGACAACCTCACAATTGATATGAATTTGATAGCATTTGTGGGAGAATGCCATGAGTTTTAATGAAATGTTAATGAAATAGTGTGGTCAGATGGACTTCACCATGAAGCAGAAGGTGTGTGTTATGTTTGTGCCCCATTAAGCCATATTTTGATACTTGGATAGGGATTTAGTTGGACACGAGCTTTGGGTGGAGCGAAATGTGTTTCTAAATCCTCACCATCCTTTGCTGCATATGAAGTGATTTCTCCATCTGGCTCCCTTAGAGGGAAAGCCTCAGTGGTTTCTGTGCCCAGACAAGGAAGTGCACAGCAGAGAGCTTTTGTTTTAAGAACATTGATAAAAAGGAATGGTTTAATTAAGTGTAAGGAGAGCTGTTGTTGGGTAGGGAAAACAAATAATGTAGACGCTGTGGGTTTTATAACTGGGATAGGTTTTTTCCCTTTGAGAATTCAATAACATTTGCTTTCTGAGCACATAGATTAAGAGAAAGACTTTGATGTGATAAAAGTTGTGAGTACAAGCGCTGATTTTTAATGTAAAAAGTTTTAATGTAAAATTTTTAATGTATAAAAGTCATCACTCTCGTGCAGCTATTTAACAACATAAAAGCAGCTGCATTTGCCTCTACTTAACTCCCTGTAATGCCAATTTTATTTTCATTCTGTAACTGATCCTGTTAGTGATGAACTCTGGCTGATACTACATTTCTTAGATACACAACAATTTGGACTTGAGTGCTCACTGTGTTTTTGTAGCTTTAGATATTATTATTTTTCCTAAGAAGCTGTAACCATCTGCATTTGAAGTTGTCTGTTTGATATGCCCCTTTGATACTTAAGCCTCTAAGTGGCTGGAAAATTGAATGAGAGCTGGGCAAGCAGAGAAAAAGCAGCCAGAGTATAATCAGTTCCTTTGTGGGAAGATATTTAATTGTGATAAAGGCATGAGACTGTAACCAGTTTGCTTTTGTTTCTGCTCTTGCAGGTTGCCTTTCCCTGCGGGTGACAGGGTAACTTTTAATGGGAAGGAATGCATCTGCCAGAAATGTTCCCTGCCCCCTTCCAGCAGCACTGGCTCCTTCCCTGTACAGAACCTGAGAAGTAAGTACGGATTTCTGCTCTTTTCAGTCAGTGCTTCTTAGTCTGCACAGGTTTCAAGGGCATAATTTTACACCAGTGTGTACAATTGGAACTTCTACTACTCTGCTGCATAAGAGGTGTCATGAAATTCGAGGTAGCCACATGAAAAAGTATAGGGTGGTTTTTCAAGAAAGTCTGATATTTAAAAGAAGCACAGATGGTGCCATTATAGGATTAACAATACATTGAACCTCTCAAAGATTTGATTAAAATGAACTAAATCAAATTATTTGGAGAAAAACATAATATAGATGCTAATATTTTTGAGGATTCAGCCCAAGTCCATCTGAAATAAAAGCCAGGGTGAGATTTAATGATTTTTAAGTGTTCCAGTTCCAGCTTCAGAAAATATCAGTGGCAGGACTGCATGGCTAAATACTACACAGCAAGGGGTTTAATGTATGAGGTGTAGGTGGGGGGCATTCACCCTGACCTCAGACTATTGTGCACTATCAGAAGATACAAACAGTAGGGGAAAGAAATGTGGTCTTTTCGCACCAACTTCTTTGCAGTAAATCATAGAGGGGTGTTGTTGCTCTGGACTCCGTTCCTCTGCTCTTTTGCTCATAAAGTGCTGCCATGCTTTAAGAGTCCACTGCTCACTTCATGTAATTAAACAGCAGCAGCAATGCAATTAAACAGCAAAGACAGAAAAATTTTTAATGACCGTTACATCAAGCTGGATTCAGCATGGCTGAGGAAGGGCCCTATGGATTGCTCATCTTCCTGTGTAAGGAGTCTAGCCCACTTCTGGGAGAAATCTCTCCTTTTCTCTGTTTTCTTTCCCCCCCCACATTTCTTCACAGAAGTTTTCACCATCTCATTTCTACAGTTCATCAGCCAAACCTGCTGTGTGAATGCCCTGTGAGATATTCTATGGATTCCTCTTGCTAATGCCGTTCTGTTTTGGGGATAGGTTGGCCCTTTCTGTTGGGTGCTTTCTTTTGTCACTTATTCTGCAGATGGATCCTCCTTGGCCATCTTTGCTGTCTCCTTGTCACATGTGAAAAGTGCCTTTGACTACAATGGACATTATTAGCCTGGTTGAGTACTGACAGGACAAGTTCATTTGATTGTCTGTGGTACAGAATCCTTTAATGTATTTACATTCCCTTTCTCTGTGCACACACACACCGTGGGGAGTTTTTCTTGTCATTGCATTTCCTCAGCTCTCTTGGGTCTGCACTGAACCTTCACAGAGCCCAGATACCTGCAAACCTCAGCAAAGCACTTGCCTTAGAGGGAGACAGCACTGGGAGCAGCACATCTCTGTGGCAAAACCTGACCCTGGAAAATAAAAGTTTACCTTTTCCCCACATTGCATAGAGCAGTGAATGGTGTTATCTCCTGACAAGAGCTTTCTTGGAAAGGACCTTAATGCTTTAAACGAGCAACTCTTGTTAGTAGTGCACAAAAACATGATCTCAGGCAAACTTTTTCAAGGAAGGAGTAGTACACTGACCCTGTGTTACATTGGGTTTGTTCTTGTCTCAGAACTGTCTGATGTGTGCCATGTGTGCTGCTCCCCAGCCTGTTTAGCTCAGCAGTGCTTTCAGAACATCTCTGGGGACTCACTGAGCTCCCAGCATCACTGCCCCCTCTGACAAGTCCTTCTATTTTCATCCTCCCCTTTTGCTTCTAACCTCCTTCATGCACTCCATTTGGAAGAAATGAACAATGTAAAATACTTGCTTTCTGCCTGAGTCCTTGAATTTTTTATTACATAAGTACCTACCTTTCTGTTTTGTTTTGTTTTATAAAACAATAGCTCTGAAAGCCTCTTGTGACAGTGTTGATTTTGAGAGAGTACTCAAGGAAGAATATTAACATGGAGCAGCAAATTGATGTGTTCTGCAGAGTTATTGCTTGAAATTAGTTGAGTCACCAAAGGATGCTGCATCCAAGATGGGAAGACAAGGACATGCATCAGTAGGCACTGTTGGCATAGCAACCACAATATTTGTTTGTAATTATCTGGCACTTTACAGAGAAAGCAGCAGTTGGGAAAAAAAAAAGTAGCTCACAAAATGCTGCATTTCTGCCCACCCAAGCTTAAACCAGATGAAAGGTGAATGACATTTGAGCACATGATGTTGTGTTCAGTTTGTGAAATAAACCCTCAAGCAGTCGGATTAAATTAGATTTCCAGATGAATCCCCAGTACAGAGGAGATCACAAACAAATTTCTGATTGCAGTTGAACAACAGATACTGTAGAATACTGCAGGGACTAAAACCAGGCACACACCCAAATGTTCTTTATTATTAGCAAAACTCAAATGTTCTGATCTGTAGTGCACATGCTTTTGTGCTAGGCTTGTTTCCAGGTATTGGTGCTCTGGAGGGTAACATTAAAGAGCCACATTATTGCTCCCTCAATACATTCCAAATCCATAAAGGAAAATACAAACTGTGCTTTATCATTGTGTGCTCAGAAGTGAAACATTTACAATTTCACTTACACTGTCTCATTAGGGTCATGTAACCAGTGAAATACAGTCTTAAATCAGAAAGTTTTTAAGAAGACTGTTTAAATGCTTTAATGAGACCCTAGGTTGAGAGTTCTGTCCTAATAACTTGATAAATCTTTCTAATGCTTTTGCATAGCTTTGTCTCCCATGTAAGACATTTTTATGGGTTTGTTTTCTCTCCTGGAATTTCTGAATGATTAAATGTCTTTCAGGCTTTGTCTTTTCTCTAGAAAATTATTGGTATACCTGAAGAATTCCTAAAAACACTATGTATTTTTCCACATGAGATGGAAGATATTTTATGGAGCATTAGAAGATTACTGAGATATTGCTACTAGAATCAATTTATCACTGGCATTTTTCCCTTTTTTCCACATATTCTATGTTTTTACATTTAGTAAGAAAATCATCCACAGACAGGAAATCTGTAGAGTGAAGGATGAATGAGAGATGGACCTTGTAGGGTATTAGAGGCTTCATTTGGGTTATAGAGAACCAGATCCATGTCTATGTAACATCTTTGAAGAGGGCAGAAACTGATTGTAGGTTTGGCTTTTGCTAGCTTAGTCAAAATCTTCCATTGTTAAAAAGAAGGGCAACCAAACCCCCAGAGAGTCTTGTTCTGAATTACTCTTTCTGGGGGGCATAACTGGTTTACCTACAGCCTGTTTAACCAACACAGACTAACCTCTGTTACCAGTTAGTGCATGTTCTACATGTATTTTTTGTTAGCACCTCTTGAAAGTTTATATAAGTGAATTTTTTATAGAGAATAAATACATAGACAGCCATCACTTTCACATATTGAAATGTCACTAATGCCTCTTAAGTATTGGTGTGTTTTACTGGGTACAGGAAATTTCATACCAGGATTTCAGCTTGGATTTTTTTCATGGTTGCAAAAAGAATTTTGAAATAAGTAGAGCTTGCAGATCCAAAGGCAAAGGCCAATATGAAGAATCAGTTGTTTTACTCTTGCTCTTTTTTATTTCTTTTATCAGGCTGATTTGCAGTGCTTGAAAAATCAATCAGCAAAACTTCATTTTTTAGAACACAGTATAAATGAATTAAAATGAACCTAAGTCACTAGGAAACTAAAGTCATTAGCTTTTTTCTTTGAATGATGCATGTTTTGTGGCAATTTCAGAGCTTTCCAAGGGCAGCAGCAGTTGCCATCCATCAGTGAGCAGTGGATGGAGCCCGGGTGAGCTGGTGCTGGGACACTGATGGATCCTTGTGCTGCTGTAACCAACTGCTGCATGACCACCTGAAGAATATGATTCACTCATTTGGGCTTTTCTCTTGCAGATTGTGGGGGCTGTGGTTCAGAAATAAAAAATGGTCAGTCCTTGGTCGCCTTGGACAAACACTGGCATTTGGGCTGTTTTAAGTGCAATACATGTGGCAAGCTACTGAATGCAGAGTATATCAGCAAGTAAGTAGAGGAGTATTTTCACCTCTTTTAATCATTCTTTTAATGCCAAATAATTAATTTATAATTGCATTTATTTGCATTGTTAAGGTTTAAAGGTAATGCATAATATAGAAATATAATATATATTATAATAATATAATTAAGTAATATAATATATAAATGCATATTGCAGTACCTTTATATATACATATATATATACATATATATATATTCAGAAATATGTAAGATATTAGAGATTTTTGTCTAAATTATTACCTAAATTGTATTTAAAAAAAATTAAATGGAGAAAAGTGGAAGTAACATTTTTCCATTTACCTGGAATGGGACTTGACAAAGCAGCTATACTACAGAGAGGCAGCAAGTGGAATTTGGAAATTGGAAAGTCCCAAATGTATGCCCTTAGTTACCTATGGTTTTGCTCTCTGTGATGCTGTAATGTAAAGAAGCAGGTACTGTTCTTTCTATATGCATTACATAAGAGGAAATGTTAGCCAGAAGTTCATTAAGGATGTACATGCCATGATTTTGTGCAGCTCCAGACCCTCATGCTGTCAAATTTGGACTGAATGTGATGACAGCAATGAGAAAGAGCACAAAGCACCCACAGACCACGTCCCATGTCAACACTTGGATCACTTTGATCACTCTGCCAGTGACATGCAGGCCTTTCACTGGCCAAGGCACCTGGGATTAATTTCTGCTTCAGAGATGTGGATTATGTTGAAATTTGGTTAAGCAGCAAAGTAACTCAGTCACCAGTGCTCAGAGATGATGGAGTTTCAGAGCCTATGTCCCCCTGACTTTCAACAATTCTTTGGATTTTGATTAATACAAGTACAACATTTAATTTCACAGCTTGCACTGGAGAACAATATTTATTAAAATGGTGTTCCTAAATAAGGTTTTACATTGTCTCAATGTTGGGCTAGTCTGCTGTATTTTAGTACAGTGCTTTTTTTGCTTGTTATTGAATATACCTCCCACCATAAATTGTAAAGATATAATTACTGCAAAATCGTCTTTTTAAAAAGGCTAAATGCCAAACAAAATAACTCAAGAGAAGAAACATCCTGTCTTTAATTAATTCAATTAATTATTGTGATAACTTCTAGGTTAGTCTCTAAGAAATCCAACTTCCAGGCTATAAAATTAATTTCTATGTTTCTCCAGGGAAATGTCTGATAAAATTATGCCTCTACTGATAATTCTGTCTGATCATGGACTGTTTTAGTAGAACAAAACATATTTAACTATGTTTAACTTGAACTTTGAAGCATGAGAAGAGTCTCCAGTTTCTTCTTAGAGCAATTTATTTTCATTCATCCATTTAATGGTCTCCATGTACAATTTAGTAAAATTGTAAACTGTAAAATTAACAGGTTCTTGTCAGGGCAATAGTCCAAGTGATCTGGTCTTGACACTTTAAAATAAAAGCTGAGACCCCAGTTTTTTTTCCTCATATCTCTAAATTGTATCTTAACTCACTGGTGGTGGTGAAATAGCTGCTTACACCATGCATGAGCACACTGCTGCTCAGGCTGAATTCTTGTAGTCATTGCTGGCTTCTGTGGAGCAATTCCCAAGTTGTTTGATCCATGACTGCCTTTAAGCAAGTCCAGTCAAGTGTGCCAGTAGATTTAAATGTTTTTCAAAACTTGGTTTACAGACAAGATATTTGAGAAATTGCTCTCTGCAGTCTCAGCTAAAGGATTAGGTAATACATATATCAGATGATACATCAGTTGGATGGATTAGATGATAAGAGGGGAAGAGTAATATGGTGAAATAACTTTCCAGAGAGGAGGAAACACGTGAAAGAAGTTAATGGGTAACATGATTAAACAGGTGGTGTGAGGGTCTCAGAGACTGAGTTATTACAAGCCTGATGGCTGAGTTTGGCAACAAAGGAGAGAAGTGGTCCAAAATAGTTGTTCATTACTATTCAGCTTTTTACAATATTAATGACTGCGAGGGAGGCAGGAAAGCCCATAAATACCCTATGCAGTGTTGAAGCTGACAACTTTTAGATGCATAATCTCCCAGTGAACTGTAAGCTTACATCAAACAGCATCTGTACAGCCTGTTGTTCTTCCCTAGGGATGGGGTTCCATATTGTGAAACAGACTACCATGCCAAGTTTGGGATCAGGTGTGACAACTGTGAAAAGTACATCACAGGAAGAGTGCTCGAGGTAAGGAGAACCTGTCATTCAAGCACATCCCAAAGTGTACAAAAAGACTAGCTCTTTTGGGTTTGGTCCTGTGCTCACAAATGAGTGTTAATGCCACAGCTTAATGTTACTTTTAGTGAATACCAGGAACTCTGTCTGTAATCAGGTTTTTTGTTTCTTCTGTTAATGATTTGGTAATAGACAAACTCCCTAAATGGATATTTATGGTACTGGAGAATGTTCAGGCAGCAGAAGTAATAAATGAATGTGTTATCAGGCACATTTTAAAACTTGCATTAAATTCATTTGCAATGTCTGCTTTTTTTTATTCTCTTTTATGTTCCCCAAAGATAGGATGAAGGTGTTGAAAAGTAAAGTGAATGATTTGAACTGTGTTTTTGCAACCAGAAATGAACTGTGTGGCAGAGATTTGTTTGCACTTGTTGTTCTAAGAAGCAGGAAATTGTTTAGTGTAGGGTTATGTTTTTATGCATTATGCAAAAATTTCCATATAACTGACCCAATGTCACAAAATTCATATATTCCTTTGATCAGAATAAAATTTATCCTTGGATCTAAGTCTATTGTTACCCTGTCAGTCATCGATTATCTGCTTTTTCTTTCTGCTTTTCCCTGTGAAGTCCAAGCAGCACTGGAGTTAGGAGGAGTTGCTCGGTTCACTCTTTTCTCTTCATCAGCTAAGAAAGCCTGGAGAAATCCCAAAGGGCTTCCACCAGTGAAAGATCTGCTTGGAGTCACACAAAGACTTAACTGTCCAAGTGGTGGACAATGATAACTTGTTAGGAGCTGATGAGCAAGTATCCATACTAGATGGGAATCTGTCTTGGATGGGATGATGTGGTGTTAACATAGGCACGAGAGATTTTTCCATTAACAAATGTTTTTACAGACCTTTCTGAAAGGAGATCTCTAAAAGGGAATTTGAAAGAGTATAAAGACAGTTTTCTTACTTTTTTGGACACAATTGTCTCAACTGGAAGAGGCAAAGCAAAAGAAAACATCTTAAAACCTTCAAAAATGTAAAAGGTGACCGTGGAAGCTGTTATATATTTTCAGAGGTGTCAAGCATTGACATTGAATGAAAGGGAGTAAAAGGGGGTGAGATTTGAAAGTGAAGGTAATTAGAAGAGGTGAATACAGAGAGAAGAGTTAAAGCTGTGGCAAATTTGGAGGGCACTTACTCAGAGCAGTTTACAAGGAGTGATTAATGCTGAGACAGGAGAAGAACAGAAGCTCCAGTTTCTGTACTGACTCTTGGCTTCACAATATTTTGTTTTTCTATCCTGGTACTTGAAATATGTGCAAGAATCCTCTTTTTATGTGGTAATATTTTACCTGCAGTATGGTTAAACAATAGCATGTGGTGTGGTATGATTAAGAACTGGGTCCCTACTGTCTCTATGGGTAATAAAAAGGAAAAAAAAAGCCTTAAAGATCTGCAAAGTAACATTACCAAGTGTGATTTGTGGGACCTGGGAGCACACGTGACTGTAGCTGATTCTTCTGACTGCTTGGTGAGAGTGTACTGAATAGGAAGACGGTTCCTTGTTTTTATGGTAGATGGGCCAGCAACAAACTTGGGAAAAGATAATTTTTGAAAGCTATTGTAGGAATTCTACCATGACAGATTAAATAGGATGATTTTGGTCAGTGTGTGTGTGTGTCCCTCTCGTCTCCACTCCTCAGTGTTGCTCTAAGGACAGCTCTGTACCACTGATCCTCATCTTGCTTTGGTACTGGTTCAGGCTGGGAGCTACATTCATTGGTCTGTGGCATTTAACTGTGGAAAAAAATACTGATGCAAGATTCCAGAACCTTTAAAAAAAAGTAGATGAGGAGAAAGGACTTTCAGCATCTGTAAAAGCACAGATAGTATCATTGTGAAACAGGAAACATAGGTTGAGGTTAGAATGGAGCAGGAAATGGATTTGAATGGTTACAATGACATTTTAATGTCTGGACACTTGTTGGAACAACCTGGAAATTCTATGATCTCTAAATTTTTTTTCTATAGAACTGTACAAAACAATTTGTTGGTTTGTGTGCAATGAAGCTTGAACATGGGTGCGTGTCGCATGTCCGAGCATTCTGCTGTCACAGTAGGTCCTGTTCCTCATGACATCTCCCAAGATATCTGCTCCCATCCCCTCTGTTTTGCCATGACACATCTCAAGAGCTTTCTGTACATTGCCACTGCCTGTTCTCAGGGAGTGACTCACACTGTGAGCCCTCTCCCATGGTGATCAGCCTGGGTTTCCATGACTCTTTGGAGCTCTGGAAGGGATCACTTAAACAGCCATTGAGTTTCAGTGTGGGTCATGGAGAGCAGCTGGCTGAGGAGGCAATGCACACACCTCCTTTCAGCAGGAAGGCAAACAAAAAGTCACAGTCTGAGCAAACAGCTTTGAAAGGACTCAGAAAGCATGTCCATAGCTAATGTGTTTAAGGCATTTGTTGTTTGTGTGCAGCAGATGGGCTTGTTCTAAAGGCTTGGAACTGGGCTGATCTCTTCTCTTTCTCTCTCTGGTCTTGGTGTCAAACTCGATGTCTGTTTGTCCCTAGCAGGCTAATTGAGATGTTTGTGTATCTCCTGGTCAGGAGGACAGAGAAAATACAGGGTAGCAATGCCTGTTCTTTGTTGGAGGATGCATTATTAGTGGAGTTGTCTGGAATATTGAGACATTTTTCAAAACATCAGTATTTTCTTTTACCATCTTGAATATTATTATCTGGAGAAACACAGAAATAATAGGGCAAATTGCTCTTAAATTGGGGGGAAATCTTGACAGCAGTACTTATTAGGCAGGGGAATGCTCTCCCAAGGGAGCTGCTGGAAACCATCACTTTGAAAGTCTTGTAACAAGATTGGACAAGGCACTGGAAAATCCATGTTAGGGAACAGTCCTGCAATGACAAAGGGAGGGACTATATGACCTAATAGGATTTTTTCCATCTCTGATTTCTGTGATAATGTCAGGAGGACAGCTGCTTCCAATGTTATTCTGTGACTGGATTTTATAATATTGTCTCCCTTTGCAACACTTGTTCATTTTAGGTGTTTATTCAGCAGAAAGGAAGGGAGTGTCAACCAGTGTGAGTTACTGATAAGTTATAAAATATGGCTGTTTTTGTAGGTCCTCAGCCAAATACAATGATGATTTAGTTACCTAAATTCTTCTCTCAGCCCATTTTCTGAGGGCCAGATTCATTCAGTGTAGTAAATGGGCTTAGACACAGGATAACTTTGTTTATAATTCCATTCTTGTTCCTTTCTTCCCCTCCACTCCACCTTGGCTTGCACCCACTCTTCCAGGGAACTTGTACTGGAAAAGCTATAAAAGGGGCTGAGCAGTTCATTTATGGAGATGATAAATTTTATTACTTTTAACAGCAATGATTTTGCTGTTCTGTTTTTTTTTTTTGTTTTAACCCTACCCACCAGTGCATTTATGGGCAAGATTTGCTTTGTTTGTGATGCATACAGAACACTCTTAAATACAAATCAATCCTCTCCTAGAAGTTGTGTTATTTTATCCCTGACCATATATATTGATAAACCTTCCAACTTAAATGAGGAGCAGGAAGTTGCTGGAGTTTACTTTTGTAGTTTGACTTAAAATGCACTGTGACTGAAAACCTCTAGGGAGAGAAAGGGTTTACTTCAGTGCTCATGCTGTATCTCTGCTGCCAATCCTGCAATAGTTAGCATCATGCAATAGCACACATCTTAAAATAACAAGCCATTGATTTTTATGACCAGCCATTTCCCTTTTGTCATGTTGCAATCCATTTCTCTGCACTTAGAACTAAAAATATTTTTCTCCTTGTTTCTATTACAAGCAGTAATTTATTAGTTAAAATTTCAACTTGTGCTAATGAGCATATCCTAAAAAAACTTAATTGTCTTTTTAAAAAAAAAATTACTGTCTATGTTATGATAATACAGAGCCTGCTTTAAGCTCCTTTCATTCAAGAAAACATTTTCCATTTCTTTCCTCATTTTAATGAGTCTTTTAGCTGCATTTTGCTGGGGGAGGCAGAGATGTGTAGTCTGTCTCTCGGTCCTTCCCACATAGCAGGTTGTGTAAAAGGTTTGGAAAGCTGTTGAGGTTCATGACAAAGCTGTGTGACAGCCAATGACTCCCCCTTGTCCTCTCCTGGGAGGCATTTCTGGGTTTCCTTAACATCTGATACTTGAAACATCATCTCAATTCCAGCATCTTTCTATTTTAAAGTGGTCTGCATAAGGAGAGTTAAAAATGCTTTGGATAAGATTGATTTTTAGCTTTTTTTGTTTTCCCCTCCAACTGATGAAATATGAGAACTTATAGAGAGTAGTCTTAGTTCCTCTCAACTTCTATTTTACAAAACCGAGTGAACCCAGTTCTCTGCTGCTAAAGTCAGCTCCAGGCTTTTCTAGTGATGCTGTGGGTTCCTGACTGGAGCCACCTTCTCTCAGCATGGATGAACATTGTACTCCAGACAATGCCTCAGCACTGCCTTGTGCAGTGATAGTAACCCCTTCCACCATTTCTAGAGAAAGTGCTTTCCTGGTGTGTCCCACACTGGTGTGAATTTCTTCTGTGAGTTCTTTAACACTGACAGCCCATAGTGAGATATTGAGACATTACTTTGTGGGGAGGGGTTCTCTTTATCTGCTTTTTCAGCTGGTGTTTTCCTCTATTGTTAGAGGAAGCCTCCTTATCCAGAGATAACCTTCTGAGGATGCTTTAATGACAGACACAGTATGGGCTGTGAGGGGGTCACATTTGCTTGGACAGGCAACTGTGTCCCATCAGTGCCCAAAATACCCTTCAGGGATATTTTCAGCTCTCAATTTTATCTACAACTGTCCCATGATTCACAGCTACATGACTGGTGTAAATGTGGCTTACAAGTGCTGTTGAAAATCACAGCAGTTGGAGCCATCTTTATGTTTAGTATCTGACATTCTAACACGGCAGCATGGCACTCAGTTTATGTGGGGGAAGAAAGAGTTACCATTTTACTTGTTTACATGTATGTGTAAATGTCCAGAAAAACATAATCAATATATGTTCTTAAAATCTATTAATCACAACCATATGTTATTTTGAAATAAGGGAACAAATGCAGTGGGCACTAGGCAGAAATGAGACTAGAAATGTCAATAATTTGTATTTCGATTAGATGTCATTTATGACAAAGTCACAGTTTTAATTTACTAATTAAAACAAGAATCTTCTTTTCTGTAGTTTGTTTTTTGCCTTGCCCTGGGGTTGAGCTGATTTTGTTTGCAGCCATATCTACTTTGTAAATCGATTGCCTTTCCCTTTGCAAGAGTCTCAGGATATCAGAGAGACGATACTAATTCTTCAGAGCAGGGAGTACAAATTTCTGCCTGCAGTGTGGAAGAATGGTTCATTCTGCAATGTCTCTTGCCCTGCTGTTTCATTAACAACAGGACCTACTGATGTGTGAAAGGTGCTTGAAAAGCTTATTACATAGGCATTAATAGTGAAACATGCAATAAAGGCAGCTCTGTCTGTGGGAGTGAAGGGTTCCCTGTGCATGGGCAGCCTTGGGAGCGCTGTCAGAGCAGCAGAAGGATCCAAGTGTCAGTGCTGCCTTCGTTAGAAACTGCTCTCTGCGCTTCTCTCCTTCAACAGAGAAGAAAGAACACTGGGGGAAAGACAAATCTAAATAAATCAGCATTAGCTTTTGCAAAAGGAGACCATCCAAGGTAGGAAGCATTAACTAGCCCTTTCAGTGCATAATGTTTGCTGAGATGCAAGGCATTCTGCAGCTTGGGAATGGTCTCTGGTTTGGTGCCACTTGCATTTATCTGGGACTGCTGGCTTGCAAAGGCAGGTTAATCATCAGTGCACTTATCTGAATTTGGCTGGGTAAGTGTTGACAGTTGACCTAGACTTTCTTCTTTAAAACAGGCATTATTAAAAATACTATCAGCCAGCAGATAAATAGCGATGCAAATGCTTTTTGTCCTTATCTTTTAGCTTTCTCTGTAGCACAGTTATATTGGTCTAGATGAATTTAACTCATCTTTCTCCCACTTCCAGCCTTTCCCTTTTTAGCCACCTCTTCTCTCCAGAAATACAGATCTATGCCTGTCTTTATTGTCTGAACTGCTACAAACTCACAAATTGTTAATGTGTCAGGAGAAAACTATACATTAAACCAAACTCTTTGCATAGCTTTCACCCTGTAAATAATTTGTTAGGTTTATTGAAGAGCACTGAGTGCCATTTGATGATAGCTTAAGACTTACAGTTTTACCAAAGGAAAGGGTTCTGCAAACTATGTCTGAATTACAGAAAAGTTAGGATTTGAGGGAAACTGATTGATAGAGAAGAAAGAATGACTGTTCCAGGTTTTGTGAGGATTTTTTTATTTCTTTTCTCAGCTGCTTATTTGCTTTTCTGTTCCGAATTCCTCCCACATGTGTGGGGAAAGTCCTCAGCAGTGCTGCTGTGCATTTGTGCTTGTGTGGGTTTGTATGTGTTAGTTTTAGTGCACAGTTTGATTTTTGAGCCTGGCAGACTCGTGGTGCCCATTGCCTTTCCTCACACAAAAATGTAGTCCCAGTTAACTGTCTCAGATTATCTGGATTGACTGACTGAAGGATCAAAGGGGTGATTGCAGCAGTCACCCTGGTCCTGCTGAGCCTCAGACCCCAGCAGCACAGTGTGCAGCTCCCCTGCCTCCCTAAGCCACGTGTTGCTGTGGTGATGCATTAACATCCAGTGCCTTTTGCCATTTGGGTGTTCTTACAGTGTGGAATGTTGCACCTCATGGGTATTTTCAGTCCCTCATCCAATTATTACATGTATTCTTTCATTCCTGGTGGTCCTCTGACCCACATCAGGGGAATGCTGCTGTTGCACAGCTCTGCAAAGCCCCAGAGCTCCCTTGCCCTGTCAGCAGCACAAGCCCTGCCTCCAGCTCTGTCCTGTAACCATGGCAGTGGTGCAGCAGTGACTGCACTCAGTGACAATTGCCTTTGTTGATAAAGTATCTCCAGGATGCTCTGGCCCATGTGAAAACAGTTCAACATGTCAGCTAATAGCAGGAGAGCAGCCTGTGACTCATTTCTTGTAGCTTTAAGATTTTTTCATCCTATTAACCTTCAGCACTTTTTGTGCTTTTTCAAATTTCTTTCTCCCCCTCCCAAAGTAAGAACTTTTGAATGGTACATTTAACTGGAAATATGTAGATTGGGTCTGAAAGTAGAAGCTTCCTACTTTCAGGAAAGATTATTAATGTCAGTTCTGCATGTGACAGCAGCATTTCCACTCCCAGGTAAATCTAGTGATCCAGAACAGCAGTCCTTACTCAGGCACAGAATGAGGGACAGGTTCTGTTCTTAGATGTTTACAGCCCAGATCACCACGTTCAGCTTGAAAAGAGCTGTGCTGGCTCTGATTGCTTGGGTTGTTTCTCCAGGGTTGTTCAGTGTTGGTTGAGCTTCATTCTTCCCATCTGAAATGGGTGTGCTAAATACACAGCTGCAAAGTTGAAAATTAAGGGGAATATGTCTGCAAGTCATCTTTCTCCTTCTTCACTCCCTCTCTCCTATCAAGAGTTGGCACAAGTGAGAGCCAGCTGCAGCTTGTCTTGGCCCCTAGGTAGGTTTTAAGGAGTGGGAAAGGAAAGTGGAAAAGGAGATTTGTTGAACAGATGGAAAACAGAAGCCTCTTCCAGTCTCAGTGGGTGGCAAGAAAAATTGCAAAGCTGAGAAGAAAAAGACAAAAGAGGGAGATCACTCACTCCATAACAGAAACATCTGAGTGCAAAATCAGTGGGTTTAGGTATGACAGGCCATTTTGATTTACAAGAACATTTACCAAATTCTGTAGAAAAAAGTGCACTGTTGTCCTCTTCCAGATTTTATCTGATTTTGGCAGGGCTGAATTTGCTCCTGAGCCAGAACTTGTTTGGAGAGCTCACAGAACGAGATTACAGTTGTAATAGTGCTAGTTTTCCTTCTATTATTTATTTTTTCTCAATTATCCCCTTTATGGTTTTTTAATTACTTTTATTTTATTTTCTCCCACAACCATTAGAAACTTCTTCTTCTGCGAGTCGGGTTTTATAGTAAGTTGTTATCATTCTGAGATAAATGTTCTTGTTGATTTGATTTACACCTTATACCTGGAAGAATAAGGAGTGTGTGGGAAGCAATTAAAATGACTCAAATGTGGGAGGGAATTCTCAAGGCTCTGCAAAGCACAGCAGGATGAGCCAGAACCAAGACAACATGAAACAACTGTACATATGAGATTGCTAAAGCTGTAGGTAATGCTGCAGGTGTGTGTAGTGAACATTTCATGTGACTGTTTCTTGGCATCTAGTAGGATGAAAAATGAATCTAGTATGGAGAAGATGAGGAGAATGATTGATATTGAACATTACACTGCATTTACAGTGGTGTAAATCCTGATGAAAATGGTTCATTTGCCCTGGCAGACTGTTGAAGTGAGTCAGTGGTGAGTCAGGTCCACTGTGACTAAGAGAATTAGAGAGAGTTTTTCTCCACAGAATTCTGTCTTTAATTTCTGGCTCTCACACTTTTTTTCTGCTCAACACTGTTGTATGACATAAACAATAGACATTTTGCCAAATACCTCTGCCTTTACAATGCTGCCTGTCCCTTCAAACCCAGTAGATGATATGACAGCTGTTTACTAACTTCATCATTACTGTGTACAACTATTACTGAGTAATTCTTTGAGTCCTTCTGTTCATATGCAAAACTCTGGCTTTGCTAGAAATGTGAGTGGAGGTTTTATGTGATTCCACTTAAAGCTGTTAACTGAGCAGAGTGTTATATTCCAAGCACAGAGGCTATTTTCTGAATAGCATCACTCTAATTTGAATATACCCGTAGAATTCAGTTTATGGAAGCCAGTATAGTCTTTGTAATATGCCACAAGGTGGGTGCAGTGGCAGAGTTACCAGTATGTGCATCCATTGATAACACTTGATGGTGCAGGGCTGTGCACCTCTTTGTGGTACTCCTGAGAGAAAGACAGGACAAACATCTGAGCCCTAGATGTTACACTGCCTTTTGGATTTAAGTGCACACTGTGCAGTGTGAGTTGAAGTGCTGGCCAGAAGCAGGAGGGTTATATTAACCTGTGGGAATAAGCAAGAACAACCTCTGATTTGCTTTGCTTAATTGACTTGATAGAAAAATGTTCTAAGCCAGTTCTGTGCTGTTGGGTCAGAGAGTTATTAGATATCTCATGTTCTTCTGGGAGCAGGAATTAAAACCTTATCTCAGCCAAAGTCAGGGAATTGCATTTACTGAGAGAAATTGCGAATTTGCCTTTATAAATCAATGCAGTGACTGATTAGGCTATTAAACAACAAAATGCTGTATTTCATTCATAAACTTTATTAAATTTCATAAAGATAAATATGTGGAGTTCCTTTTTATACCTGTGCTTCATTATCAGTTTTGTGTACATTTCTGGCACCTAAGAAAAAGTACAATTCATTCACATAAGGGCCTAATATCTTAGTAAAAACATCATTTGGGGAATGAATGAAGAAGTATAAACAGGATGAATTAAATTTCCATTAAAGGAGTTCAGTGATTTTCCACTTTTCCACCTTTTTTTTATATACTCTGAAAAAAAATTCCTAGTGAAAGTACATGCTCCTCAATGTTGAGTTTAAAATGATAGATAATGAAGCAAGTATGAAATGATAGATAATGGGAGCAGAACAGAGACAGCAGATTTTAAGGGAGTCTTCCACAGAAGGCAAGAACTAGCAATGTGATTTTGGTGGAGGACAGCCATGATAGTTGAGGGCTTGGAACACATATCCTGAGGAGATGCTCAGGGAGCTGAACTTTTTCAGCCTAGGAAAGTGATGATTTTAGTGGGACCTAACTGTGATGTTCCCATAGCTATGAGGAGGCCCTTGAATATGTGGAGACAAGCACCTTACTGAGGCACATGGTGGGAGGGCAGGAGACAACTAAATTTAAAGTCATAGATTTAGGCAGGAGTCATAAATTTAAAACAGAGAGGTTCTGACTGCAGAAAAAGGGAAAAAAAATCAGTATTAATAACTAAGAATAACTACTGTCTGTTGGAGCAATATTCTCAGAGGTTGTGCAGTGTCCATCCTTGAAGGTTTTCAGCATTCAACTGAAAAAATTCCTAGTCAGACTGATCTGAATTGAGTATCAACCATGCTTTGAGCAGGAGGTTGGATTAGATGAATGACTCTATCATTCTTTGATTGCTTGCAAACTTCCTGTCTTTAAACTGAATTCTATTTCTGTTTCCTGTGCTATGAAGTTTACCTGAAGGAATATCAGTGTTCTTTAATGAAAAAATGGAAATGTCCATATGAATGGACATTAATCAGGAGATGGAGACAAAATATACAAAAGAGAATAATTGATTGTGTAATCCAAGTTTTACACTTTTACCCATCCCTACATTGCCTAAGTATTTTTACCCTTCCCATCCCATACAAACAGTAGCTTCTCTCCACTTTAAAAAGCAACACAAATCAAGTCTTAGGTCTTCTATAAGATGTTTAAAGCTTCATTTCAGATTGAGAAGCTGCCTGATGGGAAGGCTTATTGGCTGTCAGTGGTTTTGTGCTTTATCCTGTTTCCCTTTGCTTGGACAGGTGGTTGTCTGGTGATGACACAACTCTCCAGCAAATTTGTTCCATGTGAAAGGCTTTTAACTAAGAATGCTTTATACCAGTCTTCTGAGGGCTTTGTTTGTGAGTCAGGCAGCTGGACCATGCCTTGGCATACCCCTCAGCTCAGTGTTTTGTAGGCTGTTTTTCATTATTTCTGTTCAGGGTAGGGTACAGTTAGGACTTGACTTGGGGATTTTAGAATATGAAGTTGGCAGGATTTGGAACTGCTTCAATAGACAACACTTAGTGGTAATGAGGAACTATTATAGCAACTATATTGTATTATACACTCAGAATGGAAAATATGCTTTGATACAATTGAAACATTGCAGCAATTTAACCTTTTGTCACTTCCACAAACTCCTTACTCCCTGCAATAAAACATGTCAATTACCCTTATGCATTTTGGTAACAAGATAGATTTTTTTTTTATTGTTATTATTTTTCATTTTTACAGGAAGAAGTTTGCTGATAGCTTTTAATTCTTAGGAAAAGAATCAGATAGTTGTAAGCTTATCTAGTATATTAAACCATTTTCTGTACTTTCTATCTTCCTTTTACTAATTACTTCATCGAATAATGTAATGAGGATGTACTTAGACTTCAGTGATGAATCAGACATCAGAAATCTTGAGTCTTCCTTCCAGGACTCAGCTCACTCTGAGCTTTAGGCTGCTCAGTTTCTCATGTGTCAATCCATAAGCAATTGTCGCTCATCAGCTGCTGTAAAAAATTATATCAATCACACTTCTAGAAACAGCATGAGACATCAGACAAGCAATGCCATTGTGGTAGAGTTACAGTTATTGTGCATATCATCTTTTATATATTCTGCCACTTCATCACTTATGGCAGCCATAGCCAGAAAATGAGCAGAGCTTTTTGCTGAGCTGTCTGCAGTAATGTAATATACTTTTCCTGGGTGATGACAGCTAATTTAAAACTCAAACTTAACTAGTTAAAGCTATTCCTTTTGGTATGAACTGCTCTAGTTTTGCTAGAGCTGCATGTTTTCCAGGCCTGGTGATCATACTGTTCTGAAGATTTTTGAGTAACACCCCTTACTGTCTCCAAATTGTGCTTTGAACAATGCGATTCACATTTGCCACATCAGCTTTATTCTCCTTTTGCTTAGTTCAAGCCCTCAAGTTATGAGAAATGAGAAAAGGTGGTTGTATGTACTTTGTTGCAGAGCTCTCTGGTCTTGCTTTGAGTGAAGATGAGTTTGTCTGTCAATGTAGGACAGGTTGCAGCACTTGCTTTAAGTGAAGATGAGTTTGTCTGTCAATGTACTGTAGGACAGGTTGCAGCACTGAAATGGTCCCTGTGCTCAGGGCAAGGACTGCAGGAGGTCTGTGTTCATCAGCCCAGATCAACATCATTCCTCATGCTGATCAGCCCAGAAGGCTCTTCCTTCCTGCAGAGGAGACTTCACATTCAAAGGGGTCTCTTATACCTAAAGGGAAAGAAGTAACTCATAATGCTTTGTCTCAGAGTGCTGAGGATTGTTTTGACTCCATTTAAAGAGTGCAATTTGGTGATTGTGGGAAGCTGGTTCAAGGTCAGTTGAAGAAAAAATAAATTGTTAGTATATGTACTGTATTATTACTAAGGACACACTTTGCTATTCAGGTTTGAGGTAATCTCAGCTGAAAATTAATCTTCACAATAATACTATCTTCACATCTGGATTCCTGGGCACAAAGACCTGGTGCAGTCTTGAAGCAAATGTAGGATATTGAGGAGGTTTTTTAGAAACTATCACTTGAACTGTAAGAGATCTCTCAGAGATGAATGTTGCTTCTTCTGTGCTCTGAGTGTGTTGGTGTTTTATTAAACACTGAGACAACAATCTGTCAAACTAAGCTTTCAAACTGTGCAAGGAAGAAGTAACCATATGGTTAGAAATTTGTTTGCTGCATTGAACTACCTCACATTAATATAAGCAAGAAGAGAAAAAAATGATGAAGCCTTTATTACAAATAAACCAAAACCATATAATATTTGCTGCTCTAAGCTTATAAAATAGCTGGGTTCTGCTGGAACCAATTGTTCATCTGTGAGAGCAAGCCCCTGAAAGGGACAGGAGAAAGGGGCACTGGTAAAAGCCTCCTTGGTGTTTACCTAAGGGACTCTATGATTCAGACTCAGGTCCTAGGTTTGAATATATTTTATGATATCTAATCAGGGTAACTGCATACACATATCAATAAATAGTGTTAGTTAATTCCTGCATCAGCTGCCCAGCCTCAGGGTCAGCTAGCACCTCTCATTTAGAAATATAGGGTGGTCTTTTTTAAATACTTCCAAGTGTTGAAGTATCTGCTATGTCTTGTCTTCTGTGCTTTGATTAGAAGAAGGACCAAAAAAAATTAAAAGGGGCAACAAAAGTCACTGTCAGCACTTAGACTTATATGAAAATTTTTGAGTTTGTGCCATTTTAATTCAGAGATACTTATGCAAAATCCATTGGAGTTCTCCTGGTGTGGTCATCAGCAAAAGAATCACTGTACTTTCCTCCCCCAATTTTTCTGTTACAGTTGTGTCTATGTCATCAAAGAGGTCTTTCTGTGCCATTCTATACTAGTTGATATTGCTGACTATACAAGTGAGTTCACTAAGTGAATTAAAATTATATATTTGGTTGTACTGTTAAATTTAGGGAAATAGACTTTGTTCTGTGATGCATCCAGGTTATTTGAGAATCTGTCCCGGCAGTTTATTTTACCAAAGAAGTAATTTAATTCCATTAGAGAATGTCAGCCTGGGAATTGTATCATCTGTGCTAAATCAGCTGAGTTATTGAGGTTATGCATTCCATTAGCAATGTTTGTGCATTTCCAAGGGAAATTGTATTTCTTTTCAATTTGATACACCAAACATAAGTTTGTCTGGTGATAATTACTCTTCCGTGCTTTAATACCTGCACTAGGGCGAGCAATTTTAAATCAGAAGTTTAAACTCAATGCTGATACTTTGTGGTCTGGTACTTTAAAGGTGTTATCACAGATATTAGTGACCACCTTCCATGTCTAAAATTGCAAAAATCATTCTGAAATCTGCACAAATGGTAACATAAAAAGAGTGAACTGGAGCAGAGCTGTTTTCAAAATGGCAATTCTGATGTGATGTGTTGCTCTTTGTTGCCAATCTGAAATGCTGCAGCAGGTTTTCAGGAGTGAATCAAGTTAACATTGATGCAATGATACCAGAGATTCTTTAACCTAGAATTACTGCATTCCTGTGATTGGTACTGTGAATGGCAAAATAGCCCCCTCCCACAGATTACATTCTTTAATGAAAATGCCTCTGAAAGCTTTGAAATTTAGTGAATAAGAAAGACTTAGAAAAGTCACCTTCATAGTAACAGGGCTAATTTTCTACATTGATAGAAGGGGATTTGCAGTGCTGTGAGAGCCTGTTGACATGCTGAAGGCAGTGGGGCAATAGTTGATAGTAGTTTCTTAAAGGCATCCCTAACCCTAGTAGCACTTGCAATGTTTTTCAGGTAAGCAGATTATGAGACATCCTACATGCACCAAAATTTGTATTTTTTTAACTTCAGGAGAATTTCTACAAAAATCAGGCTTAGCTTAATCTTGAGTTGAGGTTTTAGTTTACTTTAGTTCTAAGCTGTAGAGTTGCTTGGTCTCCTGGTTTTTGTTCCTAGTGGAGATGGCATTGGCCTTAAGCCATTTAAACCATGGGTAATTCTGTCTGGCATGGAGGAGTGTGGGGTCAAAGAAGAGAAAGGAGATGCCAAGATCTGGCTTTCAGTTCCATAGGGATTTTGCAGAGTGAGGAGTGCTGGGAGCATGTGCAAGAGCTGTCTTTGGGACTTTGAACTCTGTTTTGTGAGTGACATTGGAAAGATGGAATGGGAGTGCAGTTTGGAGGGACTGGCCCATGTTGTTCACTCAGCAGAGCACAACTCCATGAGTGCTTTTATTGTGATTGGCTCAAGCCAATGTTGCAGGTAATTCAGAATTTAAATATATGAAAATTGGCAAGTTACTGAGCAGTTCTGAGCAAATTGAGGGCTCAGTCCTGTTCTCATTCCAGTCAATGAAAACAGTGGTGTTAAATTATGTGGATTAATCTCTGAACAGATGGCAAAACTCTTGGCCTGTCCATGTGAAAGTGTGGGTGCACAGTACCCAGAGGTGCCTGCTCTGGACTTACTGTCCTGTAGGCAGCTACAGTCATTCCTCAAGGAACTCTTTAGTACAAGTTATCTGCAAGACACTTTCAAGGCAGCTACAAACATTCTTTGCACAGAATGGTTTTTGCTGAGCATTAAGATTATGTATTCAGTTGATGCATGATGAACATATGAGTTGCAAATCTGTGCTCAAGGTTATTACCTCCCAAATTGCTCATGCAGGTAAGTCTTAAGCTACCCTGTACTTGGTTTACAGGGAAGATGTGTTCATTGCATAAATTTGTTTCTGTCCTGTAAATTTAGAGACTTAACTTTTGCACATGAACTTTTTTTGCTTTGTGTAGGCAAGACCATAATTACATTTTAAAGCATGAATTGTCTAGAATGACAAAGCAGCATTGTGGTTGTAGGAGACTGTTGAACTAATTGTCATTAACTAATTAAATTATTCATAGTCAAGAGAATGAAAGAAAAACTGCTAAATTGCTCAATATTAATCATCTGTACCTTCTTTCTGAACAGGCAGGAGAGAAGCATTATCACCCAACCTGCGCACGATGTGTCAGGTGCAATCAGATGTTTGCAGAAGGAGAAGAAATGTATCTTCAAGGTAAACCAAACAAAGAATAAAACAGTTACACTTGGCTCTCTTGCCCACACCATAGGCTTGCACAGGAAAAATTCAGTGTTACAGAAGGACTTGTGCAATAGAGTATGCAATGGGAAAAAAAGTCATTTAACACATGAGCTGAAATCCTTCATATGTAGCAACTTCTAGCTCTACTAAACTGATCAAAGAAAACCGCTTACACAGTTAAATACAGGGGAAAACACCAGAGAAAATAAAGGCTTTTGTATATGTCTTTGACTGGCATTGTCTTTTCAAAGGAAAGCAGAAAAGAGAAACTCAGTAGGATGTAGGAACTGCATGGCTGGTGTATTATCCTAAAATCACATGCCTGCCCAGATCTGTGTTTACAACTTCTCAATTGTCCATGGTTTTCTAAAAGTGTACTTGGAAATTTTTCCTTAAGCTGGAAAAGTTAGACTTTATTTAGAACACAGCAGTGGTCTCAGTAAGATCTAATTATGGTTTAGTACTTTATTTTAAATGACAATTCTGTTGTCACTTTGGTTTGCAACAAGAACAAGCTCATTAAAGGGCATAGTGATACTTGTCTGTGCTCATGAATTTCCCCTCAGGACCCAGAAAATGCTGCAGTTCTTCCATTTGAAAAGGATCTTAGCTGTGCTAAAACCCCATAATTAATCAATGCTTTAAAAAATTACATCAAACTACAAATTTGTTTCTAGATTTCAAACCTTCTGAAAATTGTTTGCAAGTCAATCTTCTTTTTAAGTTCCATTTGTTGTAAGGGTGGATATTTGTTAGGTTTTGTTCTGATAATTAGTTCAAATAATAGCAAGGTATGCTCAGGTTCTCTTAATTTGGATCTATTTTACTGTATTTTCTGGTGCATGGAATGTTTACACCAGCTTACTGTCATGCCCTTTTTGTCTTCACATGGAGAGCAGTTTCCATCAGAAACTGGTGTTAATGCCATGAAAGATCTATAATCAGTTATTTGGACTGCCTAAACAGTGGTCATCAGACAGCTGCTGGGTGAAAGGACATTTTTTATTCAGTGTGAAAATGTTTCCCAGACAGTGTTGCTTGGCTATAGACAGGAGTAGATTAAAAAAAATCTAAATGCTTCTTAAATCCATTGGGATAATTTGAAGCAATTTATGGGACAAATGAGGGAAACTCAAATCCACTTGTAAGTGGAAGAGAACTTAGCATTAAATTTAAAGGTGCTATAAAAATGTTTCTTAGTCGTTCAGTAACAAAAAATCTCAGTAACTTAGTAAACATAATTTATTTGGTCTGTTCTTATAGGTACTCTTTTACTTCAAGAGTCTGGGTTCATCTGAGTTATTTTTGTGAAATAAATTCTAATGATCTCCATCTGTCTTCTGGGAAATAGACTGTGTTTCTATCTTGTTTCCAAAATCCACTAGTTAGAAAACTATCAAACTGCTGTGAAAACAAAGCATTTTCAATAACTCTTCTTGATACTCCCCACCCAGTATAAACATTAAGTATTTGTTGTGCAGAGGTTCTCAGATTCCAGTTTAGTCAGGCAGAAGTTGTAGTGCACTCACATTGTTTACCTCTGGAGCTTTTATCTGTGCCATGTCTGGGCTCAGACTGGCAAAAACATAAAAGTTTCTTCTTACTATTAAGACTTGCAAATGACTATTTTATTTTATATCATTATGCACATTCCACTTCTAGTGAACACTATTTTAAACGTCATGTTCAACTTTTTGAAATAGTTTTTTCCTTTGTCACTAGTGCAAAACTATTCAAGTTTGTCTCACACTTATTGTTTACTTTCATTAAGATGCTCATTTCAATACCTGTATGCAAGAGAGAATTGGTTCATTTGGTATCTCCTGCTTCCTCCATGATGGACATTCCCCTGAGTTTATGCAGTTCCTTAGTAGCTAGAAGTGTACGTGGACAAACATGTGGGAAGGACAAGATTGGAACAGTGAATAAATGATAGAGTAGATTTTCAGCTAGGGTGACAAGGCACAGTGCTGTGCATAATTCCATCCCACCATGGCATGCTGGGTATGAGCCAAGCCTACTACTACAGGAATATGTATTACAGGAGTGTAGGAAATTCTAACTATATATAAAGACAAAATTTACCATGAAACAGAAGCGAAGCCCAGCTGGACACAGCCCTGCCTGCTGTAATGGGAGCTCCCTGAGCAGGAGGTTGGATTGGTGGAGCTCCAGAGATCCCATATTACATCGTTAGGACTCAGATTTTGATGTTGATCTGCCATATTGAGGTACATGTAGCTTTCTGAAGTCTTTTAAATGTCTATGATGAGGCTCAGTGGGATGAGGGGCTGTCCTCTTGACCTCTGAAAGTGTCCTGCACTGATGGGAATTAGTCAGTAACCTACATCTTATAAAACATTATAGGAGGGTTTAATAATGTTCTTATTTTGAACTTTTTTATAGTTCTTATTATGGAACTGAATTAAGTAGAACTTTCAATTTACTTTGCAGGAACATCCATTTGGCATCCAGTTTGTAGACAGGCTGCAAAGGCTGAAGAAAAAAACAAGGTAAAAAACCTGTATTTTTTACCCAATCTTACTTGATTGCCATATTATTCTCTATCTTTTTTTTTTTCATCAGGTATGGATGGAAGTGTTTGGAAAATTCTCCCTACTATAATTTTAAATCTTAACTAATGGGAATCCAGTTTGCTAATGAAATGTAATCATGTAATATAAGTACTCTACTTTTAATCAGTGATTAAAGCCATAGATGAAGGAGAGTGTTGACCTAAGAGTTATATATATATATGTATAAGCTAAATAAGTAAAAATGTGAAAACATGAATAAGAAAAAAAAGGTTAATTTTTAACTTCTGCCTGATTATGATGTTATCAGTTTATGACCTCTTCTCATGTGGCTCTGAACTTAAAAGATCAGAGGAGACTTTATTTGTTTTTACAAAAAAAAAATTTCCTTAGAGTTTCTGTTTCATTATTTGTTTCTAAAATGTTGGCAAGCCAGCCACAATTTAATTTAATCTCTGGCTTTAAGTACCTCCTTAAGTTGTGCACCTCTCTGTGTGCAAGGGGAAAAGGGGGGGGAATTCTGGCAGAAGATGAGCAGATAAATAAGCTGTCCCTAGGATATGAAGAATTAATGATCCTTCTGAAGTGGTGGGAATGAGTTACAACTATCTCATTTAATGTAGAGGCCAAGTGTGGGTTTTTCACTTCTGATGTTCTCTGATGCTCCAAGTGGTACCCTTGGTATCCTTGTTCAAAAAAGCTCTGCTTTGGTTCAAGGCTTGGAGGAAGGCACATGGGACAAGTCAGAACAGCAGGCAGCATCCATAAAAAGATTGTTAAATCTGGTGTGTCAGAAAGTCCAACTTTGACTAAATTACAGCTTGAAAATAAAACCAAACTTGTTTGGGCTTTACCCTAAGGGATCTTGGCTGTAGTTTTTGTACCCATGTGTTTGGGAAGTGATTGCTTGGTGTTGTTTATGACAAGCTCTGAATATCAAATAATTTTCCCAAGACTAGCAGTTTTTCTTTTTCCTGGAGTTTTTCCTATTTTCTGATCTTTATGTTCACTATTGAAAAAATAAAACCAGAAGGAAGGATGCCATTTTTAAGAGAGTAATAATGAACTTTTCAACATAACTTGTAATGTCTGGAATGAGATCTACTGCTTGAGAAATCTACTGTTCGACCTTGCAGTTTGTTGTTTTTAAGTTATCTTCCTATATATAGATACATGAACAGCATGTAATTGAAGTAGGTGACAAAGGCAAGAGGAGAAAGTGGCAGCATGCTCCAAAACTTTGAAGATGGAGTGGAGGGGAAAAAGAAGTTGTGAAAGAGAGTGACAGCATAAAGAAAGATGATGGGAGAGTGAGATTTTAAGCAGAAGGGAGGATGCTGGAAAAGACAGGAGAAATCAAAGCAGCAAGGGAAAGGAAGGTTTATAAAAAGGCATATAGGGAAAAGAGGTAGGTGGAAGAAGAAGAAAAATGTGTAGTACAGAAAATGAACTAACAGAGACAATAGGGTCAACAAAGGTGTGAGGTTTTATTGAAAAAGCTGGGAGATGGTGTGGAGCAGGTGTGGATGGGGTACTAAAAGGGGTAATGGGTCATGAAGAGAAGAACATGTGTGAGATGTGAGATGTCTCATATCCAATTCTTTAGCCACCAGTATCCTCCAAGTCCTTCTTCTCCCTTCACTACCCAGTTTGTGGAGGTGGCACTGGAGATTCCCCTGCCAGGTGCAGGACCTTGCACTGGCCTTGTTGAATTTCATGTGGTTTGCATGGCCCCTCTTCCCAAGCCTATCAGGATCCCTGTGGATGGCATCCCTTCCCTCCAGCGTGTTGTCCCCACCACGTGGCTGGCTGTCATCTGCAGGTTTGCCAGGGATGTGCTCAATCCTCCTGTCTGGGTCATGGAGGGAGATATTGAGCTTTACTGCTCCCTGTAAGGACCCTTGAAGAGCAGCACCTGTTACTGGTTTCCACTTGGGCAGTCCAAAGAGGTTACTGGAAATGTGCAAGGCTCATGCTGGGAACCCCAGTGACCTTGGTGCCAATGGAAAACCAGGATTGGGCTCTTCTAGGGGTGTCAGGAAAAAAGGACTCACCTCCTGTCTGTCCTTGGAAAGACCCAGAGCTCCAAGAGAACCTCGGGAGGTCATCTTGTCCAATCCCTCTGCTCAAGCTTGGCTGCCTTGGGCCAGATGCCCATGACCATGCTTAGGACACAGAAAGAAACCCTGAAGCTTTATCTGGGAATCCTGAGCTTTACCCAAAACTGCCATTTGACTTCAACAGGGTTCAAAACATTGGAATAATGTAATTATTCTAAAGTTATTTTTCTCTTCTGCATTGAGTGTCCTGTAGGGACCTCATGGTTTGTACATGACATCAGTGTATCAATGACACTTTCATGTCATTTATGCAAGTTCTGGAAAACTGAAAAGTGCTTTAATTATGCAGAAGAGGTGTTTAATTAGACTGTCTTAAATGATCCTTTTCCATGTTTCACTGTGAGTAAATGGCATGGCAGTGTGACATGTCCAGTCACAATGTAAAATGGTTTGATGGCATAAATTTGGAGTAAAAATGTTGCCACTGTATTGTCTTGTAACTGTCTCTGAGAGTGCCCAAAGGCTGTCCTGCCATCCCAGAAATGCTCTGGGCCATTTTGTTCTGAAGAAGGGATAAGAAAACCATGTGTAAAACAATTCCTGCACTTTTGAAAGGTTAAATTGACTGTCTGCAAGTGTTCTTTTATTTTTAATTCCATATTTTGAGCTCTCTATAATACGTCATTTTTGAGTGGTAGAGATTGAATGAAATTAAATGCCTTGTATGCTTTTTTCCAAATAACTACTATATTATCTTTGACTCTCCTGTATTTCCTATCTATTTCACTTCTCCTGCCATAGGAAACTAGGACTTCCTCTGAGAGTATTATTTCTGTACCTGCTTCAAGTACATCAGGTTCCCCAAGCCGTGTGATCTATGTGAGTATTTCCCAGTGAAATTTGTTCTGTGGGATGGGGAAAACCTCGTGCTTCCTCCTACAATTTAGCACATTATATGGAAAGTTAGTGCCTCTAAAGCACTGCAGCTGATGATTCCTCTAAAATGGAATTATTTTCTCAAGTTTAAAATATCTGAATACTGCATTTGCTGTTACAGGATCCTGGCATTTTCCTCCTATATTTTGTGGTGTATTTGTAGCACTTACACTACAGCTAGGGCTGGCTTATACCAAAGCAAGCAGAATACCACAGTTCTTTCTGAAAAGAAAAGTTTAAGTAAACAGTATACATCCCACAGGTAGATTACAAGCTTAGATTTGAGCACAACTTGTTTAAATTGAGCTCCTGAGCCTGTATCTGCTTGCTCATGGGAACTCTCATGTGTGTGATTGCAGGACTCTGCCCGTGCCAAATGCCAGTCCCTCACTCAGAGGACCTTTGATGTGTTTATGGTTTATGGGGCACTCTGAAAAGCTCATTGAGAGAATTTAAAATAACAAGTATAATAAAATCTTAGGGGTTTTTTTTTTCAATTCAGGATCAAAATTTCTGTAGTGTAGTGTTCAAATTCTCAAGGCTACCAGCAATAGATAAAAAATGCAAATGTGGTATGATCCATGCAGATATCTCTTGCAGGACTTGAGCATTTCCAGGGCTTTTCTTTCTCCTGGCCAAGTATCCTTCAGGTATGCAGGCCATCCTCATCAGTTAGAGCCATATAGTGAGAAACTTGCTGGAGATGCAATTGACTTCCAGAGAGGTTATTATACAAATACTAAGGGCTTTTATCTCCTACATAGAGGCAAGCAAAAGAGTGCTTTGGATCTAAACTTGTCTTTTTTCCTCAAATAAAAGTTATTTTGAATGGGCTTTATCTGAGTAAGATTGAACCTGCAGTGGAACAAGTGCCCCTTCTCTAGATGCTTGTTGTGACTCTGAGTGCTGCTGAATTCCAGTGGTGTATTACCAGCCAAGAAATGTCATTGTGAAGACAGTTCATTGTGCAGGGTGCCTATTATCATATAAGCACTTTCTTTGGTCAGATGAGCTCTTTTTTTTTCAGGCAGGGACCATCTCATTGTGTTTTTAAGCATGAGAATTCTCCTAAGATTTATATGTTTTTAGAGACATTTATCTAACTGCAGGATGATACTGTTTTTATTGATGTTTGTGTTACAACTTTAAACATGCTTCACTGGCTGTTAAAAGTCAAGGATGAACCTCCATTCTCCTTTTCTGGTTTTGTTTGTGTGCTTGTTTGTTTTTAAAGGCTATCATTAAATCAGCACACAACCCTGATGTTTTTTACTGTAATATACAGCTGGGACTGGGAAAGAATAAAGTTGACTAGCAATATGAGTCAGTCAGAAAAAAAGACTCCCCAGAGCAGTGCAAGTTCTTGTTCTGTCTGTCCCATCTCTCACTGCTTAATTGTCAAAACTTGATTTTGATTGATTAATCAATCCTATTTTGGCTTTCAGAAACAGGAAAGTAAAGAGAATTAAAAACATGTTAGAGACTTCTATATTATCACAATGGTCCCTTGGCTATCTGTTTTTACATGTGTTTTCTGTTACAGGACTGTTATGACATACAGACATGCTCAAGATCTGCCTTGTGTGCTTTTGTGGCTGTTTTTGCCAAACCTAAATTCTTGCTGCCACTGAAAGGAAGGTCCCACCCGCACGCAGCCCTGTCCCTCTCTGGCTGTGCCTTCCCATCCCCTCTTTGCTGCTAATACTAGTGTGTACACAGAGATATGCAGTCAAATTTGAGGCCAGACTGAGCTAAACAATAACTCAGGAAAAACCTCCAGACAACCAAAGAGGCAAAAAAAAAAAACCCCAAAAAAGCCAAGCTGTCTACATGACTTCTAATGCTAGTGTAGAAGGCAGAACAGGGTGGGATGGTGCACACAGGGCAGCAGCTTTCAGCAGTAGCATAGATCCAGCCATTAAACCTGTAGTAAAATTGTACCTTACCAGCTGGTGAGCTCTGTGGAGTATTTCATGGACAGAAGAGTTTAGAGCAAACAGTTCCAGCTTAGGAACTGTGAGTTTGTTGTGGTCAGAGCAGTGCTGAACATCATCATGGGCACCACCCCATGGCAGGGCAGCTGTGCCTCTGGGCTGTGGTGGTGTGGTCACATAGGGAAAGGTGAAAAAAGGGGTTTTTTTTTTTGACATAAATGTGAATGTGCCTCATACAGATGGTTTACTAAAGCCATACCACTTCTTCTTCATCTACTGATAACAGAATTTGGTGTCTTCTTGCACTGAGAGAGGGCACAGGCCAGTGTCTTTTGAAGGTAATGGGCATCTTTTCATGACCTGTAGGGATGACTTCATTATATCCAGACTGAAATTTGCCCTAGTGCTGGCAGCCTCTTGGAGTTCCTAATTAAAAATGTGTTGATTTCTAAATTATGCCATTAAATAATGTTAAAATAAAAGTCCTGCTTTATACTTTGCTTAATTTTATTAAGGCAGAATTAGGTGCTCCAACCTAATATATCCAACTGGAAGGCTTACATTACTTTACATAGCTGTGTTATATGTGCTCTCATACAAGGAATAGAAATCACACTATATTTTTATACAGATCATATTCACAATTATATGTTTGTAAAATTACATATTCCAAATGAAACAGATACTCTATACTTACAGCATGGTTTTACCAGAACCCTAAATACCAAATTACTGAAGAAATGGCTTGAAGCCTCTCAGCTGTAATTTGAGCTTTCCTGAGCTGATTTGAACTCCATTCACATAATTGAATGTAGGTGAAACAAATAAAATAAAAATACTGTGTAGACTCAATGTTTTGAAGAATTGTTTAGAAAGCAGCTATATCCCTAAGGTGTTTCTTCATCCAAATTTGCCCACATTGTTATATCTAAACTGAAAGGAATTACATAATAAGTTAAGTTTTACTCCTCTGACATCTGAAATCTAATGGGAAGTTGCACATCTACATGGAGAGCCAAAATTACTGTAATTCAGATTTAAATATTCCCAGTTCTGAACTACTTTGGATTCACTAGAATAATGGCCAAAAACCGGGATACCTTAACTGAAATCACAGCCTCTTTGGCCTTCCTTGTAGGTATAATGCTGCCCAAAGTATTTCTGGGACAGATGGGACAGACAGATTCTTTACCTTTGCATTAGCTGTCTCTGCACCAGAGCTCTCTGCTGCCTTCTCAGCAGGGAGGGACTTACTTTCATTAAGGGGATATTTCATTGCTCTTCAGCTTCTGAAAGGAGCTGCAAAGAGAGTGAGATCTGTAGATGGCTGAAGAATCATGTACATGGTTAAAACATATTTTTTCATTAGTTTTGAGGATGGGAATATGTGATGGTGATGGCACCTGGTTCTGCTTTTTTATTCAAGAGTAATCTTCCTTCTTTTCATGCAGTTTATGTTTGCACAAATTCATGCATTGTTTTAGAAAAAGGGGTAACTGGAAGTTGTTGATTAAATTTTTCCTGGATTATTAACCTGATAGAAAACTTCCCTGGAAAATCTATTGAACTTTTCTTAGCTCATACTAAGAAAAAACAGAATTACTGCACACATAAATCTGGATACTTTTGTATTTTTGCATGTGGAAAACATTATTACAATTTTATAGCTGATCATACTGAGATTTTAAGAGCATAGCAAGATTCACTCATTGTTTTGTTGCCAACAAAGAGCTTATCCTTCTGCAAAACTTGAAGTGGGAATGAGACCATTATGTTGCCCATTTCTCCACTCTCAGTGTGGCCAACTTGTTGTCATATCTACAACACTGTATGTGCTGGAGACAGTTTTGGTGCAATTATCCTAAAGGTAATCTGTGCAAATGTGGCAGCTTGGTAATAAGTTACTCTTTTGGAATATGTGTGGTAGGAGGAGAACAGGGACCAGCACAGTCCTTTCCCTCTGTTGGTTGTGTGAGCCTCATGAGAGGATTTGAACTTGGCTTGAGTGGCATCTGTGATCTTCCACCATGGTGCAAATCCATCATCTGCTGGTTTGTGACCCATAATTAAGGGCTGCTGGACATAGGAAAGGAGGTGAAGCTGTGGGAGACAAGGGCATGGGAAAGATCAAAGAGCTGATTAATGCTTTTCAGCATCTGGAGAGTATATGCTGGAAATACATATTTGATTATTCACTACTGCTTACAGCAAGGGAATTCTGCACACCAAAACCACTTCAAAATTCAGTGTGTTTTGCCTGAAAAAGGCTACAGTATCTGTCCCCTATATCTGTTTGGGCATCCAGCAGTAAGTGGGATGTAACCAGGGAATTGGAATGATGCCATGCTACTCCTGTTAGCCAAATGCCAGTGGCAAGGTAAAGGCAACAGTATATAAAAGAAAACAGCATTAACATTTAGCATAGTGTAGTAAATACAAGAGATTTAAAAGTTCACAAACAAAAAAAGTGGTTGATTATGACTTTTCTACCTACATTTATCTTTCCTTGTCTGATTGCATCCTGCTCATATTCTTTCTTATTCTCACTGCTTTCTTTCCTCCTTTTCTTAGGCAAAGCTTGGAGATGAAATTCTTGACTACAGGGACTTGGCTGCTCTTCCTAAAAATAAAGCCATCTATAACATTGACCGCCCAGATATGATCTCCTATTCTCCATATATCAGTTACTCTTCAGATGACAGGCATAGTTACGGGGAGGTACTGAAACATGGGTATTTTTTTACTCTGAGTTTCAGGTTTTATGTGCATCATTGAACATGTTGCCAAAGACTATTAACATGTGCATAATGTTTTTTTTTTTTTTAAATGTAACTTTTGTAGCTCTAGTTAATTTTAATTGAGTCATGTCATCCATTCATTCCCAATGACTTCCAAAAAAAAAAAAAAGAGAACAACCAAACCCAAGATGTTCATTTCTGTTATTTTCATTTTTTAGTTTATAGAAATTAAAACATTGCTTTCTGTTATCATTTTTTTAAAGACATGACATGTAATTAAAATGTTTTTCCATGGGAGTAGTTCTGCATGCGGTAGGAAACAAGAGCCATTGCTAATTACAATGCAAAAATGAGAAGCAAAGCCAAATGTCTTTCATGATTTATTTTTTTTTGAACAAAGTGTATCATGTTATTTTGGTAACAAAACAATGGTATCACTTTCCTGTGTACAAATTTCTTTCAACTGTCCCTTACTTAACTTCATCCTCATGTCATGCATGCACTTCAACCTTTTCATATGCAGAGCTAATATGATACAGTTTGTGCTAATGAAATCTAATTTAACACAATACTAATAACTAATACCAATTCTGGGCTTTGTGAAACATATTTGTATATAACTCCTGTCATGCAAGTTAGCTTTTCTTCTCTGAATGTACCTGCATTTCATTTGACTTTCTGATTGCTTTTATGCTTTTAGCTAATTTTTTACAATTTAAACCTTTACAATATGCTAGATATGAGCAATATCCATACAGTGTAGCATGGAAGTCTGCTTTGTTCTCCCCAGGTGTCAGTAAATGAGCAGAAATAAATGCTATAATTAATGGTCATGATATTAATAAAAGCCTTAGTCATGCTATCACTTGCACCTTTTACACTTAATCAGTACCACTAAGGTACCACTGTCAGGTGAAGTGCAGTGCATATGTTAGATTCTGCAGACTTTCTTCCCAGCCCTCTCTGCACAGTGCTGAACCATGATAGCTCCATTGTAAAGTACTCAAAAATAATTAAATTGTATTTGGTAGAGGGTTTAAATGGTGTATTGGGGTTTCTGATTTCACAAAATCAAAAGCTCCTACCTCACCCTAAACAAGTGGAGCACAATCACTTCCTTTCTATGTCAAAATCTTTTGGTGCTGCTGATGGCTGTGGCCCTTCTCAAGTGCCTGGTGACATCCAGGCTTGGCAGAGGTGCACAGACCAAACATGGACTGTGTTTGCAGTCCAACATATTTCCTGGTGCTCCAACTATTTATTATCCTTGATATTACCAGGGAGGAAAAAAAATCCTGTCTCCCAAATTTCAGCATCCTGGCTTCTTACCTGCAGCTGCAGTACTTTCAGTCTATTTGCTCCACTAACCAAACAAAGTGTTTGATTTGGAAAGGAAAATTAGCAGCAGATTGTCAAATTACATGATGTTTGATTGAAAATAAATAGTGCAGGCATTTTTCTTTCCCTTAAAACTGTCAGTTCTAGTCCTGATTTTTGAGGTCCTTCAATGCAGATTTAATTAGGGATTGTGTGTAGTTTCAGGCAGTTTAACTGGGAGTTCCCTATTGCCCTTCTCTGTGCCTCAGGACTGGCCTCACCAGACCCCAGGATTCTGTAGTAGAGAAATCACTCAAAGATAGATATGAAGATATTTATATATTAGTTCTTATGTACTTAATTCAAAATAGATTTTAAAAATCGCCCTAACTTAATTGACAGGTGTTTTTCCTAACTGTATCATGTGTTATACATGGATAGTGATATTTTAAGAGTAATTCTTCTCACAAGTAACATCATGCATGAATTTGTATCACTAATTTGTTGTGTGTTGCTGTTTGCAGTCACCTCAGTTGCTCTCTCCAACACCTACTGAGGTAATCCCCAGTGCCTTTGTTGTCCTATTCTGACCCATTTTGTAATGCATTAACCTGGTCATATTATTAACCAGCAGTGTCTGAAATGTGGGGTTTGCCCCTTGCCTCTGCAGTGCATGGGGTTTACAATTTATGATTTTCAGAGTGTTACTTGTGTTCAATACGTGCTCTGCTTCTGGATTGTCATCTGTATGCATCTGTCTCCACTGTCATCCATGTTTCTGCTCCAAAATAAAGGTTGTATGGTGGTCACTTCTTCAAGCTCTACTGAATAAATTATATTGGGAAATATGATTTATGTTCACATTTAAAGCTGCCAGTGTGAGCTGATTCAAATTAGTGCTCGGCATAGATTTCTCTTCTCTTATTCTTCTCATTTTTTTATTCCACAAATAGTTAAACTACTTATACTATTTGTGTGCACCTACTTTTAAATCATTTGCACATACCTGAACTTCTAGATCTATTTTGATGTGCATTAATTAAGTTATTCATTGTTTCAAGAAACATCACTTTGGAAGCAGTGAAAGCATTTAATGTATTTTCCCAGATAGTAACTCAGTTCCATATCATGGGTCTGGCTATTTTCTCCATTATCCCATTTTATGCACTGCAAAATTTTGGTAATCATGGAGAATTAAGGACTTTAAGAACTGATTAACAGAGAAGTTAACCAGTAGAGATGTAATTTTTTTGATAATTTAAAAATAAAAGCATGTTTCATATAATATTTGGTGACATGGACTAGGTTGATTGTTCCTTGCAGAGACACAAGGTACACAAAGGTAAGGTCTGAAACAATATGAAAAATTGATGTTTTGTAAGATTATAACAATATCCTTTAAATTCAGTTACCAAACTGCCAATATTAAGTTCCAGAAGAGATACTGGTGTGGAGGTTGGGACTGCCATGATTTGTGTATACTCCCATGTTATCCAGCTTCTCTGTGCTTGCTGTCTCTTTTTGAGGTATCTGTGATCAGGTGCTTGGGCATCATCATCTGCAAACTTGTCACCAGTTTTGTTGCAGGCATTTTTTGTTAGAGGAGAGTTCCATACACGTGTCACACAACTGGACACATCACAGACCATTAGCTGGCACTCATGTGATATTTAAATATCATTACAAGACTTTGTAGAGCCATTGCAATACTGCTTGTAATTCTCTCCACAAATTTTAGAGTGGGTATTACACGATGTAGGTACAGTGGGAAGGAAACACCTCAAGCTGGATGTTGAGAGGAGTTGGTGGCAGAATTCCTACAGGACACTGCACACTTGGCAAGGCATCAGTTGTTCTTTGCTTTTTTGTAAAACTACTTCTGAATTTGATATTAAAACAATAATGCTGCTGGCCACTATACTAAACTGATTTTCCACTTTTGAAAATGTAGCTGGTAGGTCTGGAGTGATGTTGAAGGGATGGAGCACATCTTGTTCACAGGATAAACCTGAAGATGTGAGAATATTGTACATCTCTGTAGAGTCAAGGATAGTCCCAGAGAAGCCAAATTCATCTAAAGATGAATGTATGCATTCATGATAAGTGACTGACACTTGATGTAGGATATCTTCACTCTTTTCTACTGGAGAAAAACAGGAGAGGGGAAGCATTTTTTTGAGTATGACTTTCCATAAAAGAGTATCTGCAGGTTACATTCATTTGTTCTAATATGAACTTAAGCCAATTCTCACATGTCTTAAAAAAGGGGAGATTTGAATTTGCTTTTATAGCAAGTTTACACAAAGTCACTTCCCCATGTATTTCACTCAGTAGTGCTTTTACTGTTAGGAAGACTCTACTTGCAGATTGCATTTGCAGTTTAACTAGCTGTTGAAAATCAGAGGCTTGGTGTGTACATGGTTTTGGCTGGTTGAAGCCAAGGGTTTAGAGGGAATTGGATTGCATGAATGGCTCTGCACAATGGTGCAGTATTAATGCTGATGTGTTTATATTGGATTTCTCAGGCTAATGACCATGTTACAGTGTGGTGCACTGGGCAATTTATACACAATCAGTTTCATGATGTAGTGAAACCAGCAAATGCTGATTTTTGTGTTGTCTGCAACCATTATGCATCTATTCATATGGGTAAAAAGTGACCATAATGCTGTCATGCTGACCTGAGCTCATCTTCCACCCAATTTCATTTGTTCAGGAAATTACATTGTCCTGAAGCAACACTTTTACAGTTCTTTTCAAATTAAATTGTAATTTTAAATTTATGTGTGTGCTGACTTTTCTGGCAACATGACCATTCTCTGGTACTTGGCCGAGCTCATTCAGTCACTCTGCAGGTGGAGGTGCTGAAAGCCACCTCATTCCATTAGAATTGCATGGGATCTTAGGACAGCACTGACTGCCATCTACACAGCACAGAAACACATGAGATGGCATATTCTGCCTGTTTGAGAGGTTGCTTCTCTTCCCTAGTAACCTGTGTTTTCTCTCTTCCTCTAAGGGTGACCAAGATGACAGATCTTTCAAGCAGTACAGGACATCAAGTCCCAGCTCTGCTGGCTCCCTGGGCTATGGTCGGTACACCCCCACCTCCCATTCTCCTCAGCATTACAGCAGACCAGGTAATCCAAAAGCAGCCTTACTTATTCTCTAGATTTTTCCATTACTTAGTGTTATGTTGTAAGTAGAAATGACTTCAGCAGTCAGGGGTTTAAGGTGGAATAGCAATTCATGGCAGGGATTTATTTACAGTGAAAAGCGAGTTCCATGGGGAGAAAGGAAACGCTTCAGGAATGTGCATCCAAGAAAACAAAACCAGGCATTTACAAAAAATTGATTCTCTGTAGACACAAGATAGGAGGGTTTAAGGGACGACTTAATCCTGGTCTCATCCTGCCTGAAGATGCACACTCATTCCACAGCTCTTCCAAGGGGTGGCACAGTGAGTGCACACAAAGCCAGGAGGGAGATCAAGTGACCTTGTGTTACTTTCTTGTACCACAGGGTCATGGCTCATGTCCCCTCTCCCCAGTGCAAGAGCTGGAGGAATGACCAGTTCTGAAGGCTGAATTTTGAAGGCCAAGTTGCTTTGGTTGGGAAGTTTACATAGTGTTTTTTGCAGCTTTGAGCTGTAACAGCAGCTGTGTTGGTGCTCTTGTCACACAGACAGGAGGGATCATCTCCTTTTGATCTTTGCATGAGAATGCTTTACAAAACCTCATTCGTATCTGGGCTCTGTACAGGGTTTTATCCTTGGAAATAATGGGTGAAATTGCTCAAAATTAATTGTATTTTTTCTCTACTCCATTATTTAGGTGAAGAACACAGAGCATTTATATTATTTTTTTGTTGTCTTTTAATTTCATCATACATTATAATTCTAAACTAGTTTGGAAATATGAAAGTTCTTAATCTTTCCAGGGGAAATGAAGATTTTAGAGATAACAGAAACAGTTTTTACAGGATTTGAATATTTGTACTACACAAAGTCTTTGACAAAATGGAAATGAGGTGGAGTAAAAAAAAAATCTATTAGAGTGACATTAATCTCTGCTGAAGGTCTGGTAGCTGTCGCACCTCATCTTAGCAGCACAATGTTAAAGCAAGGTGGAAAGACAAAAGGAATTCCAAACAAAATTGAATGCTTTAAAATTTAGAAAATAATCTTCATAATCACCGTTTTTAATAATTGCCACTAATCCTCCAAACTGTGTTATCAGGACATTATTGCAGCAAAGCAGAGGTGACTTGAGAGTATTTTTAAAGGTACTTAATGACATATCTAACTTTCAGAGCTCAAATAACTTCAGGATGTTTCTTCAAGTATTAACTTGATATAGCCATGCACTAGAGTGCCCTGGTCATTGTGAACTAAATCCCAGCAGTGTGCAGCACCGACAGTGAGAACTGAACCCACTCGTGGCACAGTTCTCTGCAGAGACAGAGAGGCTCTTCCCATTTCATTTCATTAGACCCATTATGAGCATTCCTCATTCCCTCTTGCAGCTTTTTAATATGCAGGTTTTCCCCTGAGTGCAGCCATGCCTTTTGTGGTGCCTTTTCTGGAATATTTTCTGATGCCTTACAGCAGTTTGGGTGATGCCCTTTCTGTCTGCAGAAAGTCCCTGTCCCTTGGCCGACCCCATGGCGTGGCAACTGGCATGTTTTTAGCAATAACCAGAGAAAGAGGAAGACTTAAATGTAAACTGTATGTTTTCTAAGCATCAGGAGGAAAATGTTCCTGAAAAAAAAGGATGGCATTGTAATTTGTGGCTTTCAGTAAGTGAACTAAATAGTTTATTTTCACTTACTCTCTGTTGCCCCCAGCTGGTACTCACAGTCTTGGTACCAGTAGCTGCATCTCCCTGCCCCAACACCCAAGCCTTACATCTACATTCAGACATCATTACATCCCTTTCTTCAAAGGTAAGGTCCAGGAATGCAAAACCGTGCTGTGATAATGTAGATTTATTCAGCTGTGTTTCACTTTTATGTCTGTGCAAGCATGGCTTCCACTTGGATAAAATTTGTCTTAATTTTGTGCAAATGCTTCCTTGATGTACTGTGTAAGTTTTACAAACTGAGTGGGTATGGGGTGTTTTATTTTTGCTTTTTCAGTGAGTGTTCAGTGTCTTTCATAGGGATAGAGGGAAGGAATTAGCTTTTATAATGAAACTGAAGAAGGAAAATACTTAAAAGTCTGCTAGTTCTAAAATACCTTTACCCTTTCTGGTGATGCTAAATAGTATAATTAAGCTTACACATTTGATACAACATAGGATGATCAGTTATCTAACCTTCCAACCTACATTTAGATATTCTTCATATTATTTGTAGCATTGCGAAAAATTATGACAGCTGGTTACATCAGTGCAGCTGCACTGACTCTCAATTAGTCCATGCTATATCTTACAAAACAGTGACTGAATCTGTTCTCCTTGCCATTAGTTTTTTTGCAGTGGAATTAACTTCTAGCAGCCTCCATGTTGTGGATGAGACAGTGCTGAGGAGTGCCAAGAACCTTTGAGGCAAAGGGTTTTTTTAGTCAGTTGGTTAAATATCTGAGAGAGAAGGAATTCACCTACCACATCTGCCTTCTCCAGTAACAATAGGAACTGTGAGGCCACATGAATGGCAAACACTTTCAATGCCTGTTCCTTGACTCTCATATACTATCTGATTTAATAAAGTAAAACTGTTGTTCTTGAGGTTGTAACCAGTAAAGAGAAGGGAATGACCCTCTGCAGGAGACAGACTTGCACATTCAAGTGAACAGCAGGTACTCATTGCCTTTGGAATAAAAACTAATGCATCTTTTTTGGGCCCTGATGCTGCCCAAAGTTAGCTGAATTTCACTGGGATAAACAGGAACAGAATCAAGCTTGAGGCATCCAAATATGATCCTTGAGAGAAAATTTTGGAGGAAAGAGCTGATGAGATTAAACTGTTTGTTGCTGTTTTAGAGGCTACCTGCAAAGCTCCTTTCCACAACCAGAAGCAGCCAGCATCCCACACACATTTCTTGAAAGGCTGGCACAATCCCTGGTATTCTCTGAGGCACTGCTTGAACTGTTTTTGTATCTGTCCTCTCATTTGGGATGGTATTGTCCAACCTGATGTACTGAGTAAAAGAAACTTCTTTGGTGTGCTGCAGCACATGATTTCATGTATGGAAAGCCTTTCCTCAAAGTCCTGCTGGCAGCTGCTTGGCAGCACTCCTGTGCAAATGATTTTCTGCTCAGTGCTACCTGCTGTTTCTCAGAGCAGCAGCAATTATTAAGTGCTGCTGTTTGGGTGAAGGAATCGTTAAGTGGTAGCTCCTTGTGCCCAAATAATTATTAGTAATGTGATCAAAATTATAATATTTTGCAATTCTGAGGCACTTTTTTATCAAGGAGCTGAAATATTTTGCAGGCAGTACCTTAAGGTGCCTCACAATGTTCCTGTGAGGCAGGTGAACATTTTTATAATTTTCCTAAATAGGTAATCCTGAGCTCTGCCAAGGTTGAATAGATTATTCACTGGTTTACATTGAGTTAATGTCTCTACCCAAAATAAGTCAAAAGATTTGTTTCATCCTCTTCAAGGTCTCTAAATTCAGAGTTCCAGAATGTGGTTTTTTCCTTATCTTAAGGAGCCTTTTGATGATGTGGATGTGTTCTTTTTCTCTTCAAAGTGGTTAGTGTGGGAAGAGTGGGATTGTAGCAATAGTTGGTTTGTATCCAGACCAACCATAATGTTGCCGCTTCAGTTTTAAGAAAGTGAAATCTTGCTTATTTAAAAAAAAAAATCCAAAAATAATACACTGCTTGACTATACTATAAGTATTCTTTTTAAAACCAGCACTCCACATATGTCATAAAAGAGATTTCTTTACACTTCCAGTAGACAGATACATTACTACCCTAGGGAAATTAAGACAAGCAAAATTTTCCCTTTGATTTCACTGAGGTTGCATCATGTTCTTCCTGAGAATGACAGGGTTCATAATTTTTTCCAGTGACAAATAGGGTTACTAAGTTCCTGTTCTTCCATCAGTGTTCTGCAGTCTAGCCCCATGAAGTGTAATGGGATGAACTGTTATTTATCATGAAGGCAGATGATTTGGTTGTGCTCTTTTAAGGATTTTTGTCTTCAAAATAAGTCCTGTGACAGCCTCACTTCAAGAAAGCTTCACAATTCATGCCACTGCAAGTGATAGGTGTGATATTCCAAGCACCTATGCTTGGTGTGGTAGTTCCTCATGAGTTGATGGAGTTTTGAGTGTGCTGAGCCCTGCTGAAAAAATGTTTGCTTAAAACATAGTGGAAATTATCTTGCCTTTGTAGTGCAGGAGCACAGCTTCCAAAGCCCTTTTTTTTGGCTTTGAACACTTGAAAAGAATTAGTGATCAAACTTCAGAAAACTTCTTTTAATTTAATGCACCATGGGCAGAGATATTAAAGGGCCCAGTTTATGAGTAGGCTTGGACAGCTCCCTCATTCAACCTGGGGCATCTGTTTGTTCTTCAGTCCTAAACTTAGACAGCTCTTACTATAATTTACTGTAAATTTTCCCATCCTCACAGATAAGATAAAAGCTGGCTAAGTAGGAGATATAAGCAATATTTTACTTTTCCTTGAAAATGAAGCATGGTCTGAGCCCTGATCAGTTGGCTCTACACACACAGGGTTAAAAGTACAGCCTGCCCTGTCAGCAACCAGAGGACACAAGGAAGTTTTTGTGGTTTACACTCAAGTTCAAAGTAAGCCTTCCCAGATTCTTTCCAAGTTAAACAACATCCAGGGAAGAGTTCAAGATTCTGGTTTTTTGCTCTTCACTGATCAGTAGAGAAGATCACAGCCTGTGGCTGCTTATGGCAGAAGGCAAACCCAAAAGTTTGAAAATTGCTCTCTCTAGTAGTTGTCTTTTCTCTGAGAATTTATTTGAAGTTCTTCTTCAGTCTATACTAAGCAAACCTTGAAAGAAATAGTTTATTGGCAAAGTCTCATTTTAGAGATTTAAATTATAGCCTGGCTTAAGTGGCTGCCTGTAGTTCCTACTCATTAACTTTCTACATGGGTCTTCAGTTTGCTTTATTATTAAACACTTACTTTGGTATGCAAAATGTGAAATACAGCTGCTCACATGTTTATCTGAATCAGTGGCAGAATGAAAGTTCAAATGTGCATCAGTTTGTATGAGTGGAGTCCAAGAAGAACCTTTTCCATCATTTCATCCTTAATTCTTCCATTTTGAGCAAGTTAGAGGTGGTGGCTTTGCAAACTGCTCCACACAGATGATCCTTGCACTGAGCAAATTTTAGATTCCCTGTCCCCTGGTACTTGCACTTATATCTTGTGTTCCCACAAGCTTATTCCTCTTAATTAATGCTTCCTCCTGATTCCTTGCTGACACTCTACCCTGTCTGAAGAATGATTCTCTCTGTGTGTACAGTACCAGCACTTTGGGTCACTGCTCAATGAAGTGATTATTAATTCAGATCATATCTGAATAGACATTTGAATGATATGCTAATTTTTAATTAAATGAGGAATTAATACACTGTGGAAATTGCTTGAGAACTTTTCTGTTTAAATTAGAAAAATCCAATAACAATATCTAATTTGAGTGAAGGACATTACAGAATTTTTAAGAATTTTGGAGGTGTAATGGAGTAAATATCTGCCAGTGACATTCAGGGTTCTTCTATTTAATAGGGATGAGCAGGAATTTGGGCAGCAAGCAACAAAGAAAGATGGAATTCATAAATGTGGAGTGAAAACCTGTCCCCACTTTTTTCCTTCCAAGGGCAAAGTGGGAATCTAGAAACTGAATAATTGTCTGGTTTCTTGTCTGAGGACTACTTGCCTGCAAGCTCATGGTGATGCATCAGATTCTTAGTAATTCCATATTTTTTTCTTAAGATTTTGGAAGGACCATAGGCCATCAGTAGCTGTAGATGGCATTTCAATCTCTCAATGTCCCAGATTACACTTTTCCAACAAGAAATCACTGAGTGGTTGCAGCTGAACAGCTTTTGAGGTTTAATTTTTGGTCTACTGTGGACGCAACAGACACAAAATTTGGGATGGATTAGTCAGTGTATTGTCATGAGATAACACAGCACACTGTTCTGACCTTGTCTGTCCTGTCTCTGCTCCCTGAGCTCGGTGGCACTGTCCCCTTGGCCTCAGTGGTGCATGGCAAGGCTGGCTTTGGTGCAGTGGGGTGGCCGTGCCCCCCGTGTGTCAGCAGAGACCATCCACAGGCATGGCCTTGCCAGCTCTGGTATCCCAGCAGCTCTGTGGTTATGGAACATCCCCTTCATGAAGGCAGAACTCAGCTGCAGATCTAATGCCCTGAGCTGCTGCACTTTCTTCACCCCAGAGAAACCTGCTACGACATCATCATTACCCAGCCATTAAATCTGTGCTTCATCCACACTAAAACAGTAACAGCAAATTAACAATCATTTGATGTAAGAATAAATGTCATGTTTGCTTCCGGTTGCTTAACAGTGCTGTAAACTAAAAGGATTTTACAAGTCCCAAAAAAGTAGAGCTTTACTTTTTTGTTTGCCAAGCAGCACTATAATGCCATAGAGTGTGCTTCAGGGAAATGAGCCAAGAGGAGATGAATGGCACATAATAAGCATTTGAAAAAAGAAGTGGAAAAATGAATATGGAAAAATCCTATGTGTGTCTTGGAATTTGGTGAAGTGACTATGGCATTATAGATCCATGACTTGATAATCCAACCTTGTTTGCATAAAAATGCTGTGGCATGTTACCTGTGGGAAAAGTTTGCAATGGAAAGCCGAATTTCAACATCTCTTTTTGTCACTGATATATGCAGGATTTTTTGACTTAACCATAAAGTTGATATTTTTGTCTGGTCCTGCTTTGAGATAATTTAAACACTACTGAATTATGTATTACTAGTTTCAGGGGCAGGCTATGAGCCATAGCATTTAACTTTTAAAACACCTAATCAATAGATTATTCAGTTAAGACTATGCAAAACACATGGCAAGATTCTGGATGTTCTTATCCTTTGATATTCTTTTTCAAAGCATCATTGAAAGAGAAGTTTTCACTTCAAAGTAGGGCATCTTAATCTGATATCTATCAGATAGTAATTTTTGATGAGTTGTTAGGAGTCTGAGCCAATATACTATGTTGAAAAAGAATGGGTTTTACAAAACCATATATTTAAAACTGTTGGATTAACAAGTCATTCTGAACAAGCTTTTATGCTTGAAATACTCTACTTTGCTTTCCATTTTTCTTTTATCTGCTTTCTTTGCTCTTCCCCTTGGAGGCAGTGAAAGTGGTCGGAGCACTCCAAGCTTATCCATGTACTCTGACAGCAAATCTTCACCTTCTGTCTATCAGCAGGCTCCTAGGCATTTCCATATTCCAGGTAGGCATTAACTGCTTAGCTTTTGATCTTCAATTTCTAGCACCTGTTTGTTCTCTTCTGAATGTAATTTTTTTTTTTTTGGCATTGACTTGTGAATTTCAAAGTGCAGAAAGAGAAAATATCTACTAAGTAAATATCTGTTGTTAAACTTCATCTCAAAAATAAAAGAAAGCTGTGTGCTCATGTATCTCTATGTTAAAAAAATTGCTTTACAGAAGGAACAGAATGAAAAATGTTACCAACAGTACAAAGCTATAGCAGCACTGGGTTAGTGGCTGAACTAGATGATCTTAGATGTCTTTTACAGCTTTAACGATTCTAAGATCCCATGATTTATAGTGCCATAACTGCATAGATGTATTGAATTTGTGTGCAGGAGGAATGACTGAAGGGGTTTTTGTTATTTGGTTGTTTGTTTGGTTTTTTTCCTTATCAGTCTATTATCTGAATTTAAGTAATAGTAACATAAACTTTAAAAGAAGCTGGAAGACTTGAGAACTGCAGAGGGTTCATTGTGACAATCTCTGTATATTTACTCTACTGTTTTCAAGTTCAGTCAACAAGCACATTAAAGTTACATCCACACCGTTTAGCTTTTTGACTGCTAAACACATCTACATCTTTACTGTAATCCTTTGTTTATTCACATTTAGCTTCTGTGGTTAATGTTTCTGTAAACAGACCACAATTAGGAATTCTATCAGCCACAGTACTGAGTAAATCTGATGTCTGTGATTTGGGAACCCTAGACTGTGGCTCTGAGTGCTTCCAGAAAATTCCTGGAAGGCCAAGTTAGCTATATAATTCAAAGTAAAGACAAATTATAGGATTTCCTAAAAGAATAGTTTGTATTTCCAGTATAAACATTCATACCTGAACATGTACACTTTATTTATAAACAATGGAGAAAATCCTTTTCCAAGTGTGACAGTTGTAGTAGTCTGTTGTACTCCTATATGAATTTTCAATAGTGGCAAGTGTGCCAATTTCTTTCTTGCTGATTATGAGTTATATTCTGGTGGTGCAGATGAAACCACCTACACATCACCAAATGGATGCCACTCAAGTTGTCCTATGGCATTTTGAGGGACTTAGGGGGAATATGTTGCACAGGTAGGTATAAAGGTTTTTGGCATATGATGGATAAAGTTCCATCCTCTTTTAATAACCAGTGAATGGCAAAGCACTGAATGAATGCATAGTCTTTGATGAAGTTTTTGCATTGTTACTGTTGCTGAGAGGAGACAAGAGCAGCATGGTCTGAACTGCTTGCTTACTCTGTCATTCTTTCCTTTCTCTTTCCTCTTCCTCAGACACTGGCGTAAAAGATAACATCTATAGGAAACCTCCTATCTACAAACAGCATGGTACAGTCTGCTTTTCTCTGTTGCAGTTTTATCTGTGTGTCTTTGCAAAAAATGTGTATTGACTCCCAAATTCGTTTGCTGTACTCTTTGCATTTCATTATGTGTCTATAACCTCAAATAGAAAAGGAGAAAAAGTGACGTGAAAATTAAATAGCATTTGGTATAACATGATGTCCAAGGATACAGTAAGTTCTCCAGATCTGGCACACTGGTATTTTGATATGTTGTGATGATTCAGAGCTGGTAATAAGTGTCACATAAAATGGTGTGCTACACCCTGACTGCTGTTCCATGCCCTGTTTGCCCTCTCCTGCCCCTCTGTGCCTGCTCCTCAATATCAATCATTAGATGTAACTTCTCAGGCTGAGCAAAAAAAAAAAAAAAAAGAAAAACAGACAGCTAAAAAAGTTTAATATTATAATAGTGTTCGGAAAAATCATGAACAAATGCAAAGTAACAATCATCTAGTGTAAGTCAGCATAGTTTCACTCATTTACAGAAGCTGATGATAGGATTCTGATATCCTGTATCCTGGCTGTGTAATTTAATTTTATAGATACTTTTGGTTTGCAAAGAGGATTCTAAGCAACAGCTTTATATTTGCAGGCTGGGCATTTTTGTATCAGTTTGCTGTCTGTCGAAGTCTGGATTATGTCAGTTTTGCTGTATGGAGTTGTCCTCGTAATCACTGAAGTGAGCAGAGAATTAAAGTAGCAAGTCAGCAATCTCAATAGGTTAACAAGAATATATGTTTTAAACTTTCTTTTCTAGATTATAGACATTCTGAAAGATTGTGTTAGAAATACTTTTTTTTTTTTCCTACCAGAGGACAAAACATAATTTACTCTAACTAAAAAATCCCCAAAATCCATAAAATCCAGAAACAGCAACAACAACAAAAATCAATAAACTTTCCTTCCAATAAAAATAATACAAATGAATATCAAATTTTAAAAGATTTATTTTTTGTTCTGGAAGGACTCCCAGCTAAAGCATGAACACATGAGCAGCTGATGATTCAGCTCCTCAAACTAATGGGACACTGAACTAATTCATGCTGAAAAGGAGCCAGATAACATTCCTTTGTTGAAGAGACCAAGTTTGAACAAACAAGCACAAAAATGTTCTTCAAAACAAGAAGTGCAAGAAGCTCTTCCAAAACATTTGGTTTAAAAGGTTTTAGTTACATCAGCACCCAACAGATTTGCTATAGCCACAGCTTCTGTGTTTCTATTATAAACAACCAACTTCAGAATGAGAAAAAGGTGGTGGAAGAATGGAACATGCAAGAGATCATGCTCAGAGCTGGGGTTGGAAAGTGAAGAGTGTAGGAGCCTGCATGGTTGTGTGTGTGTGTGTGTATTTGTGTTTTAGAAATATTTGAACATCATTCAAACTTAGTAAAAAAGTTTTGAAATCACGTTGGGATTCATAGCAGAAGAGAGCATCCCTTGTAGTGGTGAAGCTAATGCTCAGTAAATTCAGGGCACTTGGATTTACCTGCCAGCAATGTGTTACATGAAGCCTTCTCAGGAACTTGGGAGGGGCTGGCCTTCATGGCCCTCACTGATTTTGGCTGTAAATCCTCTGCATCTCTTTGGAGGCAGATGCTGTCAAGATCTTGTGGAACTTTCTTGAAATTTCTGAATAGAAATCTTGAATCAAGCATGGGGCGTTTTTCCTTTGAAAACATCAATGTCTTGGAACAAAAATAAAATTTACAGAAACACATCAGATCCTTTATAAGGATTTCTGATTTAATGAGACCAAGATCTGTTCACATAACCTGGAATAACTTACTGACTTGCAGTTTAGGGTGTGCTCCTAAAATATCTGTGAACCAGGTTTAGGTCCTTCTTGCAGAGTAGGGACTTTATTCATCATCATCTGTCATATCTGAATATTCTTTCCTATTTTATTCCTCAGAGAAGCAGCTCACCATCATGGGGAAATACCCTTGTCAGGGTGCTATGAGATAACTGTGAAAACCTTTTTCATAATGCTGTTCACATTTTGTAACCCAGCTTTTTTTTTTTTCCCCACACTAAATGGAAGTGGAGGGAAGCAGCCAAACCCTCTACAGTTCCAGATTTTCACCTCTAATCTACAGATATTTTCCTTATGGCAATTTGTCATTTTTTAGCTACCACCTTCTCAGCAAAACCAGTTAAGGTCTAGATGTGAGCTGTGCAATGGCACCAGAAATTGGATCAGAATAAGACTGAAATGCTTTTGGTGATGGCCTTTTGCCTGTGTTGTTTAGACACAGAGCAGATCCTCAACAGGCATGAGGGCTGGGGAGCTGGAGAGGGCAGGGTTTTTCCAAACTTCCTGGGAGTTTTCCAGCACTTCTAATGGTGCAATTTAATCTCTTCTCCATCTCTGTCTCTAAGAATCTCATCTGAGCCTTAACTTTTGTATTATTGTACTCTTTCTCTTAATAATAATTACATTTTCTGTCTACATTGCATTGCACAGGCCCGTTTTTCTCAGGCATTGCAGACAACCCCCTTTTTACATTCATTTCTCATAACCTTAAAATTATGCTATGTCCTTCCATTATTCCAGTTTTGCCCCATTAAAACTCTCCCCAGATTACCCAAAGGGATACAAGGCAAGTAGGGGCTCAAATTTTCAGAACTTACTGAAATTGTGTGAAATTTGGCACAAAACTTTCTGTAAGATTATCAAGTGTAACTTGGTGTCTGGAACAATACCCTGGGAAATAAAAGACAAGGAAAAACACATTCGAGGGTTGGGAACTATCTAATGAAGAGCTTTGAGGTTTTCAGTTCTCTTCTCAGCATGTTGGAAAGTTACAAGGAAATAACCCAATGGTAAAATATCTGCAACTTTTTTTGGGAAACATTCTTTAACAGGACAATATGGGCAGAAGAGGAAAATAGTCATAAAAATTGGTTGGTCAAGAATTTTGAATTTTAGAGTCTTACACAATCTCCCATGCATATTTTATAAAGAGGACATGCCAAGTTTGTTCATAATTTTCTTTACCATGATTGTCTGCCCATCTTTGGGATCCCAGGAGACCCAGGTGTGCTGGCTGCAAAATATCTGTGTGACTGCTTGTACTTTCATGGTCATTGTAGCACAGAAGGGGGAAGTGGCTTCCCTTTGAGTGGTGGCTGTAGAAATTTGTCCCTAAGTTATGATGTACAATTCTTTTTCCCACCAATCATTCTCCAAAAGTATTTTCTTCCTGAAAATGCAGGTTCAAAATTCGACAGGAATAGATTCTCTAAATTTACTGTATACATGAAGGATGAGGATTACTGTAATACTTTCAAAATTATTTCAGTTAATTATGTGAAACCGTAGCTCTATACATCAAATTTTCTGTCAAACTCTGTTTTTTTAAAATTGATTTTTCTCCCCCTCTTAAAAATATTCAGAACATAACTACAGTCAAAACAGAAGACAAAAAATGAGATGCATTCTGTTCAAATTTTTAAAATTAATTTAATCTTACAGCAGCAAGAAGATCAGAAGGGGAGGATGGAAGCTTGGATCAGGACAGTAAGAAGGTAATGATCAGAAAGAACAAAAGGAAGCATTGATTGGAAGCATTCTTGAAGTAACTGGTTTTTAAAACGCATTCATCTATAAAGGTATTCTTTAAAATAATTGAAATAATCATTATTACTTTTAGGTCTTTCCAAAAAGACATAGAAAAGCTTAATCTCTCACCCAAAGGGTTTAGAATGTACATTCTAAAGAGTAGTAGGGATATTGAGATTAAGAGCAATAAACTGTGGATTTTCACTGGATCTCAATATCTACATTGGTGATTCAGCTAATCCTGCAGACATAGGGTGCACATCAACCTAGAAGAAAAATGTCAAGAGCAGATTAATTATAAGAAAATGACAGAGGGCATCTTCTAAACTGGGGCACAGTGGGCAGCTTCATGAACAGAGAAACTATCCTCAGCCCTGCTACAAATTAAAAGTTTCTGGTAGCTGTGATGTCTAATTCACCATACAGCCAGCTTTTGTAATTTGATAAAGGGTGGTGCAAGCGGCAGTGAGCATTAACAGACACGCAGTTCACAAGGCATGTGAGACAGCCGAGGTAGGAGAGCTGCCTCCAGGTGTTAAATCCTGTATCTTATAACAGCCTTTTCCTCTCTGCAGCTGAAGAGCAGCTGGCTGATCCTGAAAGGGGATCTGGAGACCAGAACCAACTCCCCGGACTCGGAGACGCGCTCGCTGTCACTCACTGCCAGCAGCGACCGGGCACAGGAGGGCACGGCCACGCCGTACTGCCGTGAGTGCTGGGGCACCAGGGGTCCTGCTGGGGCACCCAGGGGTCCTGCTGGGGCACCAGGGGTCCTGCTGCAGCCCAGGCACTCAGCTCCCTGTGTGTGCTGCAGCCCAGGCACTCAGCTCTCTGTGCTGCAGCCCAGGCACTCAGCTCCCTGTTTGTGCTGCAGCCCAGGCACTCAGCTCCCTATGTGTGCTGCAGCGCAGGCACTCAGCTCCCTGTGTGTGCTGCAGCCCAGGCACTCAGCTCCCTGTGTGTGCTGCAGCCCAGCCTCACATCTCCCTGGTTGTGCTGCAGCCCTGGCACTCAGCTCCCTGTGTGTGCTGCAGCCCAGGCACTCAGCTCCCTGTGTGTGCTGCAGCCCAGGCACTCAGCTCCCTCTGTGTGCTGCAGCCCAGGCACTCAGCTCCCTGGCAGTGCTGCAGCCCAGGCACTCAGCTCCCTGTGTGTGCTGCAGCCCAGGCACTCAGCTCCCTGTGTGTGCTGCAGCCCTGGCACTCAGCTCCCTGGCAGTGCTGCAGCCCAGGCACTCAGCTCCCTGTGTGTGCTGCAGCCCAGGCACTCAGCTCCCTGTGTGTGCTGCAGCCCAGGCACTCAGCTCCCTGTTTGTGCTGCAGCCCAGGCACTCAGCTCCCTGTGTGTGCTGCAGCCCAGGCACTCAGCTCCCTGTGCTGCAGCCCAGGCACTCAGCTCCCTGTGTGTGCTGCAGCCCTGGCACTCAGCTCCTTGGTTGCCTTTGTGCTTATCTCTGCCATAACTACACCCATCTGTCTGTTGTGCCGTGGTTTGGGAGCATTCAGTGCCTCCAGACTTTGATGGTGAAACTATTTTTTAGTTTCTTATTAGTGAAAGGAGCAGCATTGTAGTGGTCAAAGGTTCCCAGGACGAGGGAAGAGATGAGAATCTTGACTCCATGTTTCAGAATGCTGTTTTATTATTTTATGAGATATATTATATTAAAAGAAAATGGTATACTAAAACTGTACTAAAGAAAGAGAAAGGAGACATCAGAAGGCTAGCAAAGAAAGGATTAAATAATAAAATCTTGTGACTGCTCACAGCCTCGACACAGCTGGCTGTCACTGGTCATCAAGTAAAAAACAATTCACATGCTGCGTAAACAATTCTCCAAAGTAGCAAAACATAGAGAAGCTGAAGCTTCCCAGCTTCTCAGGAGAAAATATCCTGGCATAGGGATTTTTCATAAGATCTGTCAGTGACACAGCATTGCCTATGTAAATGAACTGTTGTCTCTTTGGAGAGCAGAGATTCCTCACCACAAAAACCCACTCCTCATAAAAGTGCCCATTTATTATATGATACCAGTTTTCAGTAGACAGGATGGCAGTATCAAGCAGATTTTTCATTTGTGCTAATTAGTACTTGACACAAACTATGTATTTTGAATACTGATGGAGCCATTCCTTCTCTATCATGATATGCATAAAGATTTCCTTGCTCCAGAGATTAACTTAAGACTTCTTTTTTTTTTTGTTATCACTCACAGTTATAAGGTCACAGAAGTATTCCAGGTGGGAAAAGGAATAATTCTGTAACTGAATACTGGCCCATGTTAGCTGTCAGTACCAAAAGCATGTTCCACACATTTCTTATTACACATTTCAGCAAGTCAGAAGCATTACTATTGGGCCTGAATTTTACTTTTAAGTTACATACATGACAAAAAATAAGTTTAGCAAATTTTAAGAAATAACTGGGATGTTCCTCTCCTTGCCTCTTCCACTTTGCCCCATGCTGCAGCAGCGGGTCATCCAGGGTAAACAAGCTGGGGAAGCAGTTTTCCAAAAGAATGCACCCAATGCAAGGCATGTCTGGCAGCAGGGTGAGGATGTCAGTGTTGTGGGCATTTTGGTAATGTGATAGTTGGCTCCATCAACTTGTATTAAGGAAATTATGGCTTAGCTATGCAAGGAAGAGGGAAAACAGATGCTACAAAGTCTGTCACAAGGCTGTAACAAGATAAAGAAGAAAACTTATTTTAGATCATCACCAGTCTCACAGGTCTAGCTTAAAGGAATTTGATAACTTAATCCTCACTAGAAATCACAAACATGTGCACAAGGTGTACTGCAGGATTCCCTGTGCAGGGGAAACCAAGTCTGACCCCCTAACATCTGATTCATCTGTAAATCGTAGCCCACAAATGAGAACCTTGGAAACCTTTCATTGTCATACACACATGGGATCTGTCTGGAAGCTTTATGGAGTAGATCTGATGCTCTTCTACACATGTTTTGAGAGACCAGTCCTTAAGTGCAGATTTTAAGCAGGGAGAAGTACATAGCACTCTGAGAACTGTTATACAGGAACAACATATGGTGTTCATTTTTTCCTCTGAGAATGTTCCTATACCTGTCACTCTGCTCTATTAGCACTTCTTTCATATTTTTGATTATCTTGGGAATGTGGAACTATTAAAACTAGAAATACAATAGATAATTCACACCTCTGTGTCAGAGCCAATATCCCATTTGTGCCAATATAGTTTCTGTAGTTCATTTTCCATTGCTTTTTATCAGCATTTCTCTGTCCCTCATGAAAGTTGACCCCATTACCCAGTTAGCAGCTACACAGAAATAACATTGAGAAAGTTTTATCTTCCTGAAATTTACACTTTTCCTTTCCTTATGCTTTTATTCACTTACCTGACTGTTTTAATACCTGTGGACATCCTAATTAATTCCTTCTCTATTCAGTGTTTCCCTGTTTAGTTCTGAATATTTATAGTCTGTCATATGCCCCCCATTGGTCACAGAAGAGTAGCATCTCTACCTCTTGCACTTCTGCTTGAGAACTCTGGCTTTCAGCCCTATCCCTGTGGCATAGTCAGTGACTATCAGAGACAATAAACCTGTTGGGTATAGGTTTGGTGCCAAGTGGTTACATGCAGAATGGAGGGAGTTAGCAGGCTGTGAATTGGTAGTGATGTTTCTAGATATACTGAGCAAAAAGCCCTGCATTTTTCTGTCCAGCCTCTGAACATACTGGAAAAGCATTGTTTTGCTCTAAAAGAAATTTTGCCACATTAAATTACTTAAATGCCCAGAAGGACACAACTAACACAGCACATCAGTGTCAGAGCTTGTGCAATCAATAGGCAACACTGGAGCTTGTATCTCCTTACATCCACCTGTGAAAATGGGTCTTGTTTCTGTATATGTAGATGTGTAATTTACCACAATTCATGATTTTAAATGTTGTGTATTTAGGAAGGCAGATATCTAGGAAGGCATGTAACTCTTGCTGTTGATGTGTCCATGATGTGCTGAGAGGCAGCCTCAGACAGGACAAAGCAGGAGCCATACCCCTGCAGAGGGTAGCTGTTCAAATAGTGTCTAATCACAGAGGAGCGGGGCTGGATCAGCGGCTCTCAGTGCTGTGTTTGGGCCCTTCGGACTCAGCTCTGCGCTCCGCTGCTCCGGGCGGCCGCGCGGTGTCGCCGGCGCCGCGGCTGCGGCTCAGCCCGGCGGCTCCGGGGCAGCTTCGGGCCGGCTCCGGCTCAGCCCGGCGGCTCCGGGGCAGCTTCGGGCCGGCTCCGGCCCAGCTCCGGCGGCTCCGGGCAGCTTCGGGCCAGCTCCGGCGGCTCCCGGCCAGCTCCGAGCCAGCTCCGGCTCAGGCCGGCAGCTCCCGGGCAGCTTCGGGCCAGCTCCGGGGCAGCTCCGGCTCAGCCCGACAGCTCCGGGGCAGCTCCGCGCCGGCTCAGGCCGGCAGCTCCGGGGCTGCTTCGGGCCAGCTCCGGCTCAGGCCGGCAGCTCCGGGGCTGCTTCGGGCCAGCTCCGGGGCAGCTCCGGCTCAGCCGGGCAGCTTCAGGGCAGCTCCGCGCCCGCCTGGCTCTGCTGCCAACCCCGCTTTACCTTGAGGCAGTGTTCCTCGGTGACCGAAGGTTATTTAGCGATACAACAAACCTCATTCGCCCATCTTCTCTGTAGCCAAAAGGCCAAAAGATTGATATGCACACTGATGTCCAACATAGCAGCTTTTTCCAGGCAGGAGCAGAGATGGCAGCTTTGTTGCAGATACAGGCATTCTGTTGCACAGGTATTATTTTACTCTTTGCTCTCTGCTGGCACTACCATTCACATAATGATTTGTTATTTTTTCCTCTCTTAAGTTTAAAAACTGTAGTTGCCCTTTTCTAATGGTAGGAGGCATTTGGTTTGCAATTCAGTTTGAGCCTGTTGCTCCCTGTTTAAGTACATTCAGTGCTTTGAATTTTTTTTTTCCATCATGACAGTGATTCACTGGCCTACCCTTACTCCTTTAGCTTTTCATCCATGCTCAGTGCTGCACTTTCTGTGCCCTGGATGAAATACTCCTTCAGTGCTCAAGCCCTACCTGGGCTGTCTTTCCTCTTTGCTGAGTACTGACACAGTGAAACTCCCAGTGATCCCATTTCTTCTTGCCTTGTTCTCTTTTTATTTGGATAGCTGGAGAAACTTTTGCTATTTGTTTTAATATCATTTTCAGTGTTTAACTCAGCTTGACTTCTGGCAGTTTTCAGTTTATCTCAGCACATTTTGAGGTCTCTGCTGATCCATCTTTTGCTTTTTCTTTCTGCATGCCTATTCCTAATAATTTCCTTAGGGTATTTATTAATCCAGTGGGGTCTGGATTCCTCTTTGGACAGAGACTGCTAACAATTTTGACAGAAAGAAGTATTGTACATTCAGTTCTTTGAGCCATCTGACTTCTGTAACTCTTTGCACCAGTTTTACATAATGTCCTATACTGGAGTCAGGAATGTTTATTACACATGTATTTGTTATTCTATTGTTTAACTTTTAAACTTTCTTATTAGAGTCTTAATACTAAAATTAAGTCGTTTCAGTTGTCTCATGATGACCACACTCAGTTTCATCACTGTATTAATCATTTATTCACCACTTTGCCAGTTTTCTCCATCTTAAAACTTTCTTTCACTTGGGTGTATATACTCTGGCTGATTTACTTTATCCACCGCTGTATCTTCATTTTTGCATTTTTCCAAGAGATGTTTTACAGGAAAAAAAAAAGTTTTTATTTTTTTAAGTAAGTGGTAGGGTATCAACCCATGTTTTTTAAGAAACGAAACCATAACCCAGACCTCATATAGCACATTCAGAAGTGATGATCTAAATCCCTTTAATCCCAATTTCAAGTTATGATTTACCACCAATCTGGAAGGCAGAGATTTCACAATCTCTCAAATCACAAGCTTTGCATCATGTAGGTGCATGAGGCTTCCATAATGTGAGCCCCACAACTCCCTCCACATTGTGCCCTGGCCTGCTGCTGTTTCTAGATATTGCTACACATGTTCATGTGCATGAAATATGGAGAAAAGATGAGCATAGGTCAGTTATATCTCATCTCATTGATAGAATATTTGCATTGATCTTGTAATTGCTGTTTCTGGATGTTTTCTTGGATTCCCTGTTTTAGTAGGCTGTGAAAGATTTAGCTGTATATTATGTCTTTTACAGGATTTCCATATTCTAAGTCTGCTTCTCTACCTGGCTATGGAAAGAATGGCTTACATCAGGTAGGTGCACATTTAAATCCATTCTCCAGGGAATAAGGTCTCATAAACAGACAACTCAGTAACTAGTTAAAAACATACACAGCAATAACACTTCAAAGGTGTTTTGGCTGCCAGCCCTGTCTGACAGAGTCATTCCCTAAGTGGGTTACAGTTTGTCTCTCTGCAAGAGTGAGACTGACTGAGGCTTCTCCTTTTAATTGTGTGCATTGTGAGCATTGGGAATCTTGATTCTCCTCCCAAAGCAAATAAAGATCTAAAATGTACAGGCTGCACACATTAGTCATAGGATAGCTTGAATTAATGATAGAGACAGGGCTATAATTAGACAAGTAATGATCTTAGAGCAAAGGTGGAACAGCCCACATCCACTGCATTCCTTGAACCATCTGTTCTGTTTTTTCTAGTATGAATGTGTGTCTGTGTGGGGTGTGTGTATTCACACACAGCCATTGTACTTTTAAGGCAGGGAGGGATCAATGAAGACTGAATGACAAGCAGCAATCTAGAAAGAAAATGGTCTAACAAAATTATAATCAGAACAGACGAGGAATGCTTTTTTAAATCCTTTTTTGCAACTTTTGTTAGTCTTTAATAAAGAGGAAGCTTTGAAAATGTGGCCTCTCTGGCATCTAGCATTAAGGATTCTCAGGTCATGGCTTACACTATTAGGTGAAAAACCACTATGGTTTATAGTAATGAGCAATACATAGATGCATGTGCACCTACATTTTGAAGAATTGATTTGTGTCCAAATTGCATGGAGAGGACCTTGTTCAAGTTCCTTTCTTTCTCCAAAGGAAGATGTGAAACCTTCAGAAGCACAGGTTTTGAGGAGGATTAAACTTCCCCAGTGACAAGAGTCAAACTGAGAGTCACTTGGAAGGAGCTACAAGAAAGAAATTATCAAGGAGTAGCTAAATGGATTTTTCAGTAGCTGCTGAAATGTCCATCCCTTTGAGTTAATATTACAGGACTAATTATGTCTGTGTTGCTTCAATACCTCGTTTCTTGAATTCTTCTCTGAAGAAAGGAATGACACTGAAATTTTGTCAAATAATATTTAGAAATTTAAAAGGGTGCATATAAAACTAATCCCACCTATGAGTCAAGAGGTTTTTCTGACTGTTCAGAATAGGTGTTGCCAGTAACCTGAAGTGAACAAGACACTGACTTGTGCCCAGCCACTGCCCTGGTGGTGAGGCACCAAAGCCTTCCCAAGCCTTCCCGAGGCCAGAACACTCAGGATGCCTTGCAGTGTGATGGGAAAGCAGCAGATGGCAGCATCTGTCCCTTTTAAAGAATCCCAAACCTGGATGAGAGTTGAAAAGTTGCTCATGGTCAAATCCTTGAGGCCAAAATTCCTCTCAGAATGGATGTCCTCTGTTTGGATTGTAGGTTCATTCATACCAGCTTTTTTGGTTCGTTATTTTTAATCAGCCATCCTAGTGCTGCATAAATAAAACTCCAAAAGCAAACAAGGAGCCTTGCAGGTTATTGTGGGCATAGCTGTGCACACCATTGATACCCTAGCAGGCAAAAATGAGACTTGGGGGAAAAAAATCACATAATAGTGCTTTTCTGCTTTCCTGTACTGTTTTTATCATAGCATTTGTCAGCAAAGGAAGAAGACAGTGATTCAAACAAAGCACATATATGGCACATGTAGAGTTCTCCCTGGTCAGTGGCACCAGCAGTGTGAAGCAGAAGGAGAAAAGTTGCAGTGCAGCAGAAGTGATTTGGGATGATGTCAGTAACACATCAGCATGTGACACTTTCAGTGTGTTTACCTTGCTTACTTGAGCAATTAGGTCAAATTTGATTGAGACTTATTTCTCTTTCTCTCACACAAGGATCTGTATTTGGGTTCTATGTGTTTCCTTTTTTCTCTCAGCAATATTCAGAGTGGGGTTTTTGTGTATTTTGCTGTTACATTGCTTCTTTCTTTCTGTGTCAGCCTGAAACTATGGGCCAATATGAAACGGACCAGGATGCAAGCTGGGGGATGAAAGGTACATTTTTTTTGCAATATCATTTCCCCTTGTGTTTTCACCCTTTGAGGATTTTAATTAACATATTGCCATAAAGGTTACTATGCTGAGCTCTTCCTGTAGTTCACATAATAATGACTAGCCAGAGGCCCAGCTCAGTGTCATGTTTATCACAGAGAATATTATTTTTTACTTACCCCAAGTTAAAGGCTTGACAGAAGTCTTGCATCATAGGGTGGTGCAACCAGGCTGAGTCAACAGCAGGATCCTTGATATGTGGCAACAGCTTTGTGGTGTTAGTCTCATATCAAAGACAGGAGGAAATTTAAGATAATCTTTCCTTCAAGTCTAGTTGGAAAAAGTCCATTGTGCTTCAGTGTGGTTAAAAAGTGCAGAGTTCAAAATGCAGAATTTATTTGCAGTATTTTCTTTTTTTACAGTTTTAAGTGGACTGTGCACTTAATATGGAACTTGGGTTGGAATTTTCTAAGGAGCTGAAAAATTTTATTTCCAAGACACCTTATCTCAGTTTTAAAATCTTACTCTAATGCTTCAGTTCATGACTCTGTGCTGATAAAAATCTTTGTCGCTGTGTTTGAATAGGTTAAAGTACAAGTTTGGAAAAGTAGACTCAATCTCTGATTTTATTTCAGACCATAAAGAGGTCTGGGAAAACCTTTTGGCTCTCCTGGTTGTGTTTAATCACCATTGTGAATAGATAACATTGTGTAGTTATATCATACATAGTCATACACTGACCTAAGTAGAATTCCCTTGTGCTAGTGTAGATCCAGGAGTCACTGTTACCACATCCCCAAATCATCTTTTCTTCCCTATTGTTATTCCCACTGCAGTCAGCCCAAGTGCAGGGTGTCAGCATCTTGTAATATGGTATTATCTCAGTGGTTTTCATCTATGCTTCCAAACTGACATGCCTTTAATAATCCATATATTTTAACTATTTTCAGTAAAGAACAATAAGGGCAGGAGTTTTGGATGACAGACTGACTTAACTCTGCACATAAGCCTCCTGTAAAAAGAGATACCAAATTTTGCCAGACATACTCACCGTGTAACCCAATGGCATCGGGAGATGGATTTTCTGTAAAAAGCCTTTGATTTCCAGGACAATTGCTTTGGTAATAGACAGTGTTATAGGCATTCAGGGCATGGGGGTCAAATTCTTACTATGCATGCAGTTATCCAACAGCTATTGAGAAGAGAGAAATGTAGTAGCATAGCACATTTGTGATGTACCTAAATGTTCATTGTGGCGACACCAGAAAATGGCTATAAATTCTAAACTGTGAACCTGTTCTCATTCTTTTGCAGAATACAAGGTAAGAAGGGCTTTTCCAGCACTGGAAGAACAATCAGATTCAGCACTTCCTAGCAAGGTTACATGGGTTCCTTTCTTTTATTTCATTTTGTTAATTTTTGTCCCAGTGAAATATTTGTCAAATCAGGATGCAAGTATGTACCATTTTTTAGTAAGTTCCTCATACCACCATTTCCTTGCCTCAGAACTGGATTCAGCTGGAGTTCATATGCTCTTGTCTTTTTAACAGATTTACCCCTATGAAACACTTATTGTAACAAACCGAGTTCGTGTGAAATTGCCCAAGGATGTGGACAGGACCAGGCTGGAGGTAGGAATGTTTGCTCAGCAGTTTTGCAAGCACTTCTCCTGTTTGCCTACTATCCTGCATACCCCTGTGTCTCAGTAATAGCAACAAAGAAGAGTAAGGGAGAAGAATGACATTATGTATTGTATTTTTTTCTCAAAAAAGGCAGTACGTAGGCAATTTAACTAAAAAATTGCCTAAAACCTGGCAAATGTCTGACCAAATGGTGCTTTACAAAGATACTGATAAAACCCATCAGTTTTGGATGATTTTACAGGGTATTGGAAGTTCAGGTGGGGACTGGGAAAATGTGGAGTTTGTTTTGGTTTGAATTCATATAAAAAACATCCTCATAGAATAACCTAAATATTACAAAAAGGCTCAATTCATCCTGAAAACACATGGATCTCTGTTTGGTCTGTTGTCTTATTCAGCCTCTCCTTTGGCTGTGTGATCTGTGTTCACTCTACTCCAGCTTTGCTCTACCATCCACATCTTGCTTAAGATAGAGAAATGTAGATATAATTTATCATAACAGAAAGCTGAGTACCCAAAGATCAAATCCTGAAATTGATGTTCAAACAAAATTCCCAAAGTTGATTTTTTTGACTGATCAATGACAGGACTGAGTAAAAACTCACCTTAAGTAACCTATCTTTCAATGAACTACTATAAAGAAGAAGAGATAGCTCAATAAAAAATATGTGATAACAGTACTTTTAGGAACATTTATATTTTAATAAATTTACTGTATTTTGAACTTGATAATATGACAAGAAAAGAAGAAAGAAAAATTACTTTTAGAAGAAGAAAAGAAGAAAAACTTTGAAGGAGCAGAAAATTCCTCTGATTAAAATCAGTTTTTAAAAACAATAATTTACCAGACTTGCATTCATGTACTATGTTTTGAAATTGGTGTTATGCTCTTGAATACTTGAATGTGCTTGTCACTTGATTTCCTTGCATCAATCAGTGTTGATTTGATTGTAAGGAAAAGAGAGCCTCAGTTATGTGCTGTTTTAAGTCTGGTTTATAGCAGGGCAGGATAGCAATACTGAAAAGCATGATGAGTCTGGAAAAAGGAGCAGGGAGTTGGAGGGATGCTCCTCTGGACACATCCAGTGAAGGATTCTTTCATACATATATATTTACCCACATGTGTAAATATGTATGTGTGTGTTAAAGAATAGAGTCTCTGTTTAAACACAGCAGACTGGTCTGAATAGCAAATGCAGCTCTAAATTGCTTTGTTAAGACAACACAGAGTTTGCTTTGGATGGATCATGCCTGCCCTGGCTGCCATTATCTGTAACTCATACACCATCCTCAGCTGGGATTGCTGTTTGTTTAACTTTGGAGCTGTTCAGTCTGCCTCACACCAGGTGCAGCACAGGGCCTGTTGGCTCAAGGAGCCCAACCACTTCAAAGATCTCACAGAGGTTTGCAAAAAAGAACAATAAACAAGATCTGCTTCAAACCTGCACCAGAAAAGCAGTGAGGGGACCAGGCCAATCCTGCTGATTGCTGCACTATGCTAAACACATGTGTCTGCAGGAAGGACTCCTTTGTAGACTGTCTTACATTTAATAGGGATTGGTAGTTTTTTAAACAATTAAATTAGCAGAGTTTGAATAGCACTGTAACAAGTGTAAGAGCAGAGGCAGTTGCTCACCTACACATTCAAACCACGTGCAGAGTTGAGTGACAGGCACAAACCATTACCTTCCCTGTCAGCCTCTTCCCCTCATTCCTGACCCTTTCTTTTGTATTGCAGAATTCCTGGAAATAAGTAGCTTTGCATAGAAAAGCAGCCTATCATTATTTCCCGTTTGTGGCAGAAGTAGAAGATAATAACTTAATTATTGACTTGTGCACTCAGCAGATTTCAGGCTTGGGTAGGACCCAGGACTCAAGGAGCCCAGGACTGTGTGGGTTTTTAGGTTTGCACAGAAGCAGACCAGGCTTAGAAATGGATACAGACTATTGTCTGTTAGCAGAGGGCTCACTTCACATACACTGATACCTTGGTATCTCCAAGTTTTTGAGGACAGCACTGGGAATACTGAAAGCATGCACTAACTAAGGTTATATTTCATCCTTTCTTGAGATCCATTTCACGCTTGCTGGATGGTATGATTCAATGCTTGGCATCTCTAAGAGGCAAGTGCTCTTTCCAATCTGAATTTGTTTCCAGCTGATATTCTGTTTTCATCCTGCACATCCAATGTCACTTGTGAAAGGGCTGGATTTCGCCTACAGAAATGGTAGCAGTGCTAAAATCCATGTATTATCCAAGCTGTAGAGTGATATATCTAGGAAAATCTCCTAAGAAAAAAAATCCATGTTCTAATACACCAGTTTTATTCTGATTATTTGTGTGGGCTGAAACCTCACCTTGCTGTTGCTGCTGCAAAGCAGAGCAAGTTTCTGGTGTGATGGCTGTGTCCAAGGGTACAGGTGGTGTCTGTGAAAGGAGACCTGGAGCTTCTGTGCTTCATATCAGCTGTCAAGCCTGAAAAACAGTCATACTGTGTCTGGTATCAACAAAATATCTCTCTCACTCATGATGTTTCTGATTTCCTGGTCCAGTTTGGAGCAATAAGGTCAACTAAGTTTGCATGAGGTAGATTTATTTAAGAGCTGTCTCACAATTTGACTCGAAGCAGCTCCTCTTTGTGAAACAGTTTGTTGTGAACTTTGAATGATCCATCATAGATGTGATGGAAGGGGCATTATTGTTTGTCTATGAGTCATTCTGCCAAGCAAAGTCTCCTGCACTGAGTGTTCCTATCAGGAGAAGTGAACTCAAGTCAATGATATTAGCTCCTGGGGTCAAATTAAGGGAGGCCACAATGAAACCTTGGCTAATGTTCAAGGACCACAGGAGGGTGGGGGTTTAATGGGTGGTAGTGTTTTCCTAACTTCACTCCCATTGTGAGTATTTTTTAGATTACACTGTTGTGCAAGAAATTTATTTTAAGGATTATAAAAATATTTTCCTGTAAAAATGCATATTTTTCTAAACCCTAGAGGTATCTAGAGATTAGGATGGCTCAACTGGTAATAAATGCATTCAAATAGTCATTCTTTCCTCAAAAGTATGTGTAACTAAGCATAGAAACACACAGCATGTTTTTGTTTGCTTGTCTTAACTCAGCAGTGAGACAGAAGTACCCAGTTCCTTGTGCTCTTCCAAGGAGATGTCTATGCCAACAATGAACTAATACATGCAGCACCAAGAACTGGTTATAATGAGCAGCCTGCTGATTTTTAAATACCTTACTGGCACTTTGGTTTTTGAATAAATAGTCTGGATCTCACTTTTGTATAAGCTGATTAGAAATGCAAGGAATTCACAGTAGATAAGGATTTGGCCAAGGAATATTTTAGGAGTTTCTCTCTACCACGGTGCTGTTTATTGTAATGTTAGATGAACAGAGCAGCATTCCCATGAGCTATTCTAACAGGAAATGGTGAAGAACAAGTTCATTCAGGTAACATTGCAAGTTATATGAACAACCAAGCAGTAACACCGGGTGGATTATCCATCCTGGGTGGAGAAGAGGAATTGCACCCTCCCCATGTCTGCAGATGAACTTGAGGGAACTGCAGCTGATGCTTAGGTGAGCAGAGCCTCTGTTCAGAGGGACCTGGCCAGGCTGCAGGAGTGATTGACAGACACTTCATGGAATTCAGTGGAGATAAATCCACATCCTTGCACTTGTGACCAAGTAACACAATTCATCAGGACAAGATGGGGGGGAACAGCTCTGAGGAAAAGTACCTGATGATGCTGATGGAGAGCAAGCTGAAAATGAATCAGCAGCTTGCCTTTGTAGTATGAGGTGTTACAGGGCAGATCCTACCCTTCCCAGAGAGTGGCACTGGAAAGCCAAGAGGCAACAGTCACAATCTGCAGGAAAGGAAATTACAATTGGATATGAGGGGAATGTTCCTCACTGTAAGAGCAGTGCAGTGAACAGGTTGCCCAAGAGGCTGTGGAATCTTTACCCCTGAAGGCATGCAGAGCACAGCTGGAGAAGACCTTGAGGAACATGGTCTGTTTTGTCTCTATAGTCTTCATGGTCTTTAAAGTTGACCCTGCTTTGGAGACCTCTCTAAGTCTCTAATTTGCCTAGACTGGTATATTCTGTGAAGAAATAGTATAATTACAAAACAGGATTATTTGGTGAGTTTGTTGCAAAAGCATTTGAAAAAAATAGACAATTTGGTCTATCTCAGAACTTTTTCCCTTTTTATTTTTTTTAATGCAACAGTTAAAATATAAGTGTTCTAAACCAAACTTCCCCATTTTGGACAACTTAAGTCCTGAGTTTTCAGGTCTAAGACATCCCCTTTGGATGGTACACATTGGCACATTCCTTACCTGATGCTTCTCAAAGGAAATTGAGAATATTTACACTTCATATACACTTTCATACACAACATATACACTTTCAAATATTTTGCAACCTCTTTTAAGTACTTGAATACCTTTATCATTTGAGCCTTGTGCTCCTAAAAGCATGCATTTGATGCTTTTCTCTTAGCTTGGATATTGTTTGCCTGTTCTTCAGTCAGAACAGTGTGGTTCAGTGCACACATTGCACATTGATATTGGTAGTTCATGCCCAACTGCATGGATTTATTTTTTTTTTCCTTCTGCAGTTGCTTTTATCACAGAGTATAAGATTTCTTTTGTGGTCACAGGCTGGTAGTTTTGAAAGCCAAAATAGTTAGGATCTTCCATTTGGAAACCATGTTTTAGTGTTTTCATTTGATTTCCTTATCTTAATGTAGCTTAGGTTTTTTTAGCTGTTTCTTTTGAATGCCAAGGCTTAAAAGCATTATCCATTTGTGCCTATCAAATGCTGTAGAAAGTAAATTATTACACTTTTTGTTTGAGCCTGTTCATTCTTTGTTTAACTGAGACAATTGCTAAGGAAAAAGTACCCTGGAATGTCAAGTAGCAAAGTTTCATTTGCCACCTTGTTCTCCTGTAAACAGAAATGAGAGATTTAAACATGGGTGTGGTCTTATTTGAACAGAGCACTCACTTTAAATCAAACATGCTTTTCCTCCTGGAACTGCTTGTCTGGATTTGCTTTAGGGATAACATTTTTTCCACTATTCATTCAACAACAACCCTGGGTTCCAGCCATTTGGGCTTCAACAATTTTAGGACTTGTTTCCAGTAACTGAGGCTGAATGTTTAAGAGCCCAGGCTCCTGGATGTCATTCATACAAGTAGCATTGTGTGTCTCACCTCCTCTGGAGCTCAGATGGGGAAAATGAGAGCAAGACTGGACTGCTGTGTGTTCTAGAGTTTGCAGTTTGGGGCTGGGTTTGAGGTTACAGGCTGACTTGTAACCAAGTTAAAATAACTTTTAACTTATAAAATAAAGCTGATAACCTGGGGTGAAAGTGTGGGTCACTGCCTTCAGCAGAAGTATTTCGCACTGTTAAACTTGAAAAATACATGGGTGGTGTTTCTCATTCTAGGCATGTGCTTGTGTTGTGATCAGTGATGCATGTTTATATCAGATTTCAAAGCCTTTTACAAAAGGAGCCATTATAAGATGAAAATACGCATTAGAATTGATGGGATATAATGTGGAAAGTAATTTCTGCGTGAATGGAAACACTGTAGGAATGAACAGAGATTAGATGTGGAACACTTCCATTACAGGTGCATTGAAGTCCAAACTAAGGGAAGCTGGAAAAGCTGCTTTAAGAATAAGATATTTTATGCCTAAAACAAATGAATTTTTTTAAATTTGTCTTCTTTATATTTTCAGAACTTATTATGGATGCCAAGTTTTTTTTTATTTATGAATTATTTTCTTAATTATACAGAATTTTTTAGCAGCCATCAGCTGGAGGCAATGACTTATGTCAATGTCAGTAATGAAAAAGCTCATTTGAATGACAGGATGGTGGCACAGATTATCATCAGAGATATTCTGTGTATGCTATTTAGATAATATGTTCATATACCTGAGAGAAATACATACAAGTCCCAGCTTTCTGTACCTTTAGGGATGACTCAGCTGGGCAAAATCCTGGCTGTGCAGTGCTCCTACAGAAGATGTTCTGTGTGCTTTGTGATGCTTCCCAGGAGGTTAGATTGGCAGCACTCTGCAGTGGTAGTGCTGAGTGGAATGCAGCCTCTCTAGGAGACTTCATGGTACCCTGAAGTACTGAATGAGATGAAGCCCCAGACCCAGGAGCCTTGTAGAGGTGCTTGGGGTGATATGGGCATGGGGAAGGGGCTCAGACTCCTTTCCTCACTGCTCATATTTCACTGCTTTCCCTGGAAACCCCTCTGGGCACCCACATTGCTGCTTGGAGGGGGATCTGCAGCTCCTGCAAGGCTTGCCTGCACAAGGGCTCTCTTTGTGCTGCCAATAATTGCCCTTGTCTGGGGTAACTGCAGGTGCCTGCTGCCTTATCCTCTGATCAGCAGAGCTGCCCTAGTCATCCTTTGATACCTTTTAAAGTTCATTAGGTGCAATTCATGCCATTTCTTAACTTTCCCTCCCCAATCACATAATTACTTAATAGTTTCAAATATTTATTGAGCATGAAGCTTAATTAGGCTGTAGATGAGCATAACATTCAATACTCCCTTGGGAATGTGGCACATGGCTAATTACAGCTTTGTAATTAGCCATGCAGCAGTCTTAGAAGAAACCTCTGAAAAGCCTGCTGAGCCCCAGCAGTGAAACAGAAAGAGGGGTGAAGAGTGCAAACCTTGTGAAAGCAAAACGAGGTTTCACAAGTCAACAGAAAAAAAATTCCAGCAAATTTTGATTGGCCATCTGAGAGTTTTATTTGGGCTAACCTTGAGAAGCATGAGAGAAGAGAGTGGAAGGGCAGTGAAGAAGAGAAAAACTGGAGAGGGGAAGAAGCTATTATTTTCTAAGTGTTGAAACACTTCTATAATCCTGAGTCTTACTATAGGAAAAGTTTGTGCACCAACTTGAAGAGCTGAGGCTTGGTTATTTACATGAATGCTCACTTACCTGTGAATAAAACTTTCTCAATAAATCCCTGTTTATTTTGAGTATTTCTCATACTGAAATCTCTGGAGAAGATCCTGTAGCTTTTACTTTTGGATTATGTGAATCAGAAGTTGGAAGTGTGGCAAGGATTTTGAATAAAAACAAATTGAAGTAGACAGCTACTAAAATTCACTCTGTAAAACAGAGTGCACAGAAGTGCCTCAGAGAGGCTGAAAGAGTCACCACAGATTCAAGCAAAGGCAGTGTGGTGCTCAGCTGTCCTTTCCCATGAATACAGCAAAACAAAGAGCAAAAGAGAAACAAACCTGAGGTTTTAAATTCCTCTAGGAACTAGGACCTTGATTTTTCTGGTCTTCAACTCATCACCTGCTGCCATCCACTGAGTTCTTTCATTGGCTCAATTTTTTTTTTACTTTATGAGGAAGTAGGATATCCTCTGAGCTTCCTACATCAGCAGGTTTGCACATGAGGACTCCCATCCAGTTACTGACACAGAACAGGGATGCCTGTGAAGCACCCCTTGGTCACCAGGTACTGCAGGTTGGCTGCAGGTGAGCTGCAATTTTATCTTCCTGTGACTTATGCATAACAATGCCACATTCCTACGTGCTGGGGTCATTTTCTTCACAGTGGCAGGTGTGGGGCTGTGGTGTGGATTTGTGCTGAACACAGGGTTGATAATATGGAGACGTTTTTGTTATTGCTGAGCAGAGCTTACACAGAGCCAAGGTCTCTGCTTGTCACACCCCACTCTGGCAGGGGAGTTGGAGGTGAAGGGAGGCTGGGAGGAGACACCGCCAGGACAGGTGACCCAAACTGACCAAAGGGATAATGCAGACCATGTGACACCATGCTCAGTGTATAAGTGGGGAGTGGAAGGAAGGGGGAACATTTGGAGTTTTTGTCTTCCTAAGTAGCTGCTATGCATGATGGGCCCTGCTCTCCTGGATATGGCTGAGCACCCGCCTGCCCATGGGAAGCAGTGAATTAATTCCTTGTTTTGCTTTGCTTGTGTGTGTGGCTTTTTCTTTCCCTATTAAACTGTCTTTATCTCAACACATGAGTTTTCCAGCTTTCACCCTTCCAATTCTTTCCTTGATCCCACTATTGGGGGAGTGAGTGAATGGCTGTGTGGGTTGCCAGCTGCAGTGAAACCATGACATTATGTATTGGTTTTAAGCATCTCTGAATTTCATTAAGAGCTAAATCATTCTTGGGGAAAAGAAATCTCATTGAATTAAATAAAAATTATTTCTATTTAGAATTATTACTGGCTTTTTAGCAGACCACAGAAATAGAGACAAGCCTCATTGATTTATAGTGAAAAGCACCACTTCTTTCTGAGATAACACTGTGGAGCAAGCATTTGAATGTGCAATTAATTACTTTTGTTCTGAGAGAGTAAAAAATGAGGTCATGTCTGTACTGCTCATTTTCATATTTGCGTTTCACAGAGAATGAGGATTTTCTGTTCTAGTGGTTGCAATGCAGCACAGAGGTTTAGCTCAGCCCTTGCTTAGTTCTGTGTATCCTAATAAAAGGCTCAGATTAATACAATGTTATCAAAACAACATGATGCCATAGTCCTTTCTATTGTAGCAATATCACACTTAACTATATCACAAAAGCTGATATTCTGATGCTGTGAGTATAGCAGTCATCATAGTGAAGAATCATCTTTAAATTGCTTACCTTATCTTTTAGCAAGGTTTTCAGGTAGCATCATGTTAACATCATTATGTAGCTTCCAAAATGACCTCACTGACATAGAGTGAGTTCAGAGTGTGGGCAGAACAGGTCCTTGGTAAGTCCTCTCTTCTCTCCTCAGTGTCTGCAACGTGCCCAGCCTTGCTGTTGATGCAGAGCAGAGAAGGAGATTGAGTTAAGCTGCCTGAATATGGCCAAACTGTCACAAAGGGAATTAGGAATCACTTACTAGCACACTGTAAAACACCCAGACTTCCTATGTAAACAAGGCCAACTGTAGTAAAAAAAAAAAAGGAATGAGTGTTGCTTTTACTAGTAAGTTTGGCCATTCCTTCCTTTAATAGCCCAGTGATGCATTATTAACATAGCTGGATATTTTAAGCTGATCCATTACTGAAAAAAGAAAAAGGAAATTATGTTCTTGGCCTTGTAAAGCATAGCTTCACCCATATTCTCTCATACCTCAAGATGAGTATCTTTCATATTCCCTGCTCATAGTTTTCAATTTCCCTTCTTTTGTTTCCCTAATGAGAGAAGGTAACGCTTCAGTTAAGGCAAATTAATATTCCAATAGCTGAGAAGAAAGATTAATCAGCCCAGGATTTCTTACTGGTGCATTTTTTCTGCCTTTAGGTTTGAGAAGAGCTCTAGGTTTTAAAGCTTTGAGGAAAGCTGTTAGGAAAGTCCCAACAACAGTGCAGGCAAAATTTAGCATCACATATACATAGAAAAGTGTGACCATAAACTTCTGACACTGGTGTATTCCCCTGGTGTTTAGACCCTTCAAATATTTGTAGATATTACCATATTTTACCTTAGTCATCATTTGGCTGAGCTTAGCCATACTTAGGCCTTTTAGTGTTTCCTCATAAATCAAACTGCAACCCGTGATTACTTTCGTTGCTTTTATCCGAAGCTTTGCCAGTTTGATGACATCTTTCTGGGACCAAGGTTTTATTCCAAATTTGAAGACAGAACTTAAGTCATTGCTGCTTCTAGGGTCAGTCCCAAATCTAGAGCCTGTGGTGCTAAAGAAGGGTATGGTGAAAGCTTCTAAGATGCAGGGACAGCAGCAGGGAATATGTTACACTGGGGATAGACTGGCATTCTCACAGAGGGTTCAGACTAAAGGGAAAATGTTCCCTTCTACCAGAATTATTTTTGCATGTGAAAAATGCCTTGATGGAATAAGAAACTGCTAATGTGGAAGTCAGTTTGTTAGTCCTTGAGGTGAGGGTATATGGGGAAGAAAATTAAAAGCAAAGAGACTCTCTACTTGAATGGATGTGGAAATAAGTGAGTTTATGCTTTCCCCATCTCAGTCACTTTGTCCCTGGGCTGGAAGCTGTCACCTGCTTTTGGACCAGGCAGCACCAAATGAGACCTTCTGTGAGGAGGAAAAAAATGGTGCTGTTATAAAACAAAACTGAGGTACAGGAAATAGAAAATGAGTGTATGCAAAGAATGAAGGTGGTGTCATCTGCACACAGGCAGAGGAGCACAGTGCACAGCTAATTAATTCTGCCTTGGATAGCTGCATATGGATGGGAAGCTCACTAAGCCTGAGGGCAAAGCAAAAGGATAAATGGCAAAGTACAACATTGAAGGGGGAATTGCACAGCTTGTGCTGAGATGGGTGGCAGCTTCATTAGGAGGGGAAGATGTAGCAAATGTTTGTCACTCTGGAGGAAAGAGGTGATTTTGGGCTTCTTGAATTTTCCTCCACTGACCTTCAGTACTGGAACAGATCTGAGACCACAGCAGTTTCTCATAATACATGGTGTAAATTACCTCAGGAAAAGAAAAATGGTGAAAACATAGTCCTTTTAAAGTTTTATGTGATTTTCTATGGTTTTGGAAGATTGGCAAGGTAGCTTTACCTGCAAGGGTATATAGGCTTTCTCATTTTCTGAGTTAGAACTACAGTTTGCCACTGCTTTCTCCTGAGTGAGGAGATGTCTTAAGTCTTATCCACAACCTAGAAAGTAAAATAAAATAAAATATTTCACATCCAGACTTCCTTTTCAGCCTACAGACATGTTCCTTGCTGTGGGAAGTTGCTAAAGTTAAACTTACTTGCATTTGTCCACTGGATTACCAGAAAAATATTCTAAAAAAAACAATGCAGAGACTTTCATTCTGTCAGTGAGAGATTGTTTCTAGAATACATTGTCAGATGTTGCTCATTTCCATGTGAAAAATGATCTCCTTTGCTAAATATGCATGGTGTGTTTGTTCCATGCTATGAGCAGTGCTTATGGTGGGTTGCTGTCATTTGTCAAATGAAAAGTGAAGGCTCAGTTCCAAGATCTTAGTCACTGTTGTTCTGAATATGTGGAATCTCAAGGGAAAAAAACAAGTCCTGTTTAAAAAAACCAAGTCTGTCCTTTCTTAAGAAACAAGAACCCCTGATAACCACTCAAAGCAATTATATATAATGACTTCTTACAAACAATTTCTTTCGTTTTCTTGAGTAAATTACATTACAAATGAAATCTTTGTTAATAAATGGAAAGTGATATTTTGCTTCCAAATTCATTCACATATTTACTTTTTCTACCTTTTCAGTGTGGATGCTAATAATTTCTAGGGAATTGTTATCCTACCTCCTTCCGATTCTTTATGTTGGATTTCTTTCCCATCTCTTTTTAATTTTTTTTTACTATTAAAGCATCAAAACATCAAATAGGAGCATATTTCCTGACATTTAAAAACCCCCTACTTTATCCAGCCTGAACGTCTGACTAGAGTCTCTCCCCATGGATAAGCGCATTTTGGATTTCAGAATTTAGCAGTATGCTCTCTCCTTTGTTACAAGGTTGCTATTAGTGGACCAGTGTGGTGTCCAGTGCTCTCATTAAAGATCAAGGCAAAACAAATCCAGCTCCAAAATTACATTGTTATCAATCTCTTTAAAGTCCTGGAATAACTTGAATTTGTCTCAGTGTGCTCTGTCATCAGGCACCCTGGATAAACATACTTTTTCCCAAAAAACATAGCTTCTGTTCAGTTAGAACTATATTAAAAAGATCACTTTTTTTCAAAAGTCACTACTGCCATCAATAATTTCATTTCCCAGCTACTCTGAGCTCATTTGGTTTCAATGCAGTCTTTTCCAGAAACAATTTTGGAATTTAAATGCAAACCCTAATGCATTATTTTGTGGTGTGTTTTAAAACTTAGGGCAGAAATATTCCTGTGCACAGACAAGCTTAATGATATCTTTTGTATTTTCATTTTCAAGAGGCATTTGTCCCCTGAAGAGTTCCAGGAAGTCTTCAAAATGAGTATTGAGGAATTTGATCGTCTGGCACTTTGGAAGCGGAATGACCTGAAGAAAAAGGCCCTGCTTTTCTAAACCCTCCCGGATCAAATATGTGCTTAATCAAAACAAAAATAGTCTTGCCAGAACTATCACATGCACTTGCTGTTGAACCATTGTCCAGCTTCATTGTGTTAGTATGTGTCGGGGAAACAAGACAGATTAGATGGTAATGTGTTGGGATACAGAGAATTTGCTAATCTTGCATTTCCAGCTGGTTTTGTCAGTAACTCCTGGTCCTACCCAGTTTACAATGTGCAAAAAAATCTAGCTTTAAATTTATTGTTGCTTGCATTTGTTGCTTGATGCAAATGGAAATTCTGAAAGGAAGAGAAAAAAGTGTAGCTGTACACAGGAAATGCATCCAACATTTTATTCCATTCAGTTTTATAATGCAATTTTTACAAAACCAAGTAAGTAATTATTATAGAAATTTGCCAGCGGGGGATCAGATGCTATTAAAATAAGGTAAAAGCCAAAGAAAAGCATATCTGCAAGCAATTACTGCAATTGTTTATCTGTGGTACTTTTTAAGAATGAAAGCAGAAATATGGAAGCACCTTAATTCTACTTCTTATATTTAAACACAGTGTACTCTTTAAAAGATCATATTTCTCTAGAAGGTAACTAGCTATCTTTAATTACAACACCAGAGTTTTTATTTTATTAAGAATATATTGTGACATAAAACGGTTATAATTACTAAAATGTATACAGACCTACTAAGATTTAGTTCCATTCATCAGGAAAACTGAAGCCTTATACAAAACTGGTTGAAGAGTGTATTGTGCCAGTTGACTGTGTTTTCCTGTTAGCCTGGGGTGTTTGAAGAATGGTTTTTTTACATTTCATGCTGATAAAATACCATGTAATCTTAATTACTATGTAGATAGATATATCTATCTATAAAAGAATTATTTTCATTAATATATGTCCTAAGTGAAGGCATTCTTACTTTCTCAACTTTCCATCTTTATACAGTAAGCCATGAGAACTGTGATGGCATTTGGTAATGGAAATGGAACAGTTCAGCATAAAATGTAACAAAAAAAAAGCTTGGTGTGCTCTATCAGTAATACAGACAATTAGAATCAAATCCATAAAACCCTCATGCATTAATATTTGCATGTTTCTGTACAAGTCAATTTGAGAAAAAAACAAACTATGTGATACTGGTGCAGTACCTTGAAACTATCTTAAATAACAAGCAAAGCTAACAAAATCTAAGCATTTGATATAAGTGTTAGACCTTAATATCTCTTCCAGCTGAAAGACTGTATTAAATTTAATAGTTTCATTTGGTCAGAGGTATGGTTGCTGACAAAGAATGTTTTAAAGTGAGTTGCTAGTTTTTTGTGATACTAAATGAGCATTACAAAAAGTACATTTTTCAGCCATGTGTCAGTATTCTGCATTTTTACTGCCTTGGATGTTTGTACTCACCTCCTAGTTCACTATGTCTTTTCGCATTTCCTTAAGGTAACTGGTTAATATATGCACTACAACACACTATTTCAACTGACCCAGCATTGGAACAATCATAGCATTGAACATGCCTTCTTCCAACTAACTTTCAAAGTCCATGCTGTTGGAAATAAATATTTTCTCATTACCTAAATGTTTTGTCTGATGATACAAATGTTTAAAAAAATTCATTAAAACAAAGACATAACGGAATGACTTTGCTAATGTGTGTATAATTTTTTAGATGATATTGCTGCTCTGGATAGGGTCTTCCCCTTATATTAATGTAAATAATATCTAATTTGCATTGTTTGCTCACCGAGGAGAGCATTGAGGGTACCTCTGAATGTCAAGTTACTGTAAAGTTGGTCTTGATTTAAACAATCAAGGAGCTGTCACAGCTCAGCAAGCAGAAGTTGCTTCACTGGTGATATACAGAACCACCAGCCTGTGTAGGGAATCATTAGCCAGTTTCAATTGAGAGCTCCCAGTCACATCTAGACCACATCCATAATGCTCTTCAACCTCGAGTAGCTCGTTGCATTATTTTGTGAAAACTGGCAGCCCATTGAAATGGGCCAATGCAAAATGTGAGCAGCAGGGTCCATTGCAACTATGAAAAACTAAATCCAGGAGAACAATTGGTTGGAGAACTATTATGAGGAAGTTTGACACTGGCAATGACCACTCTTCTCATCCACACGTTCCTGGGACATCATATGGATTACAGGCATTTTCTGAGTGATTAAGAAAATCTCAGGTTGATCAAAGAAATCCATGTATCAGTGCAGATCAGGTTCAGTATGGATTTTCATAAATAATTTGAAAATTTCTTAACCACAGCAGCTTTTGTACTAGTGTAGGATTCTATCTATGCTGTAAGGAAAAAGTGCATTACTGAGCACCACAGGCAGCTCTGTGCTGCTCTGTTGTTGTATTCACCAGCAGATGTATGGCTGATGACAAGTGAGGATGGTGAGCTCATGTGAGCTGTTGGACGCATTTTCACTGTTTTAAGACAGTTCATGTTTTATAATGTCAAGCCTTTAAAGTGTCTCTTGAAGGTCCTTGTCCTACCTGAGCTAAATCAGGTACAACTCTTGCTTTACATACCCCCATCTAGAGTTTTTAGCTCATGAGCATCCGTTCTTACCACAATGCCCAACTCTATTAGGAGTTGTACCCCTTCCTCTTTCTATATTTTCGGACAAATTCCTTTATCCTTCTGTGCTTCCTTTTATGATTTGCCCCTATCATATTCCTGTCCACTGAATATAAGAAGGCAATGCCTCTGCAGAAGTACACATTGCAGGCTACCTAATCTTGGATGAAATTAATTCTATTAATTAATTAATAGAATTAATTGAGGGAAATAAGCCAATTTTTACCAATTGGTAGAGTACCAGTCTTAAAACCACTGGCAGTTCCTAGACCATGTTACCAAATCATTCTCCAGCAATCAGGAAAATACTTTGAGTTGCACAGATCTCACAAAACTCCCTAACACAGTAATTTTTTGTGCTCATTATACTATTCACTAAACAGGCATGCATTCAATGCCAAACACACAAAAATGTTTTAGAAGACAGTCAGTTTATCAACTTACGTTCCTAATACCAGCCAAAACCAAAAAGGAATTTTGGCTTCCATACACAAAACCTTTGCTGACTTTAGATGAACAAGTACTCTTGTGTGTCCTTGTTTCATTTCCATGAAGTTTGAAATGGTCTGTAGATGTCTGTTTTGTGCAAAGGTGGCACAGCTCGGTAAGCTGTTCATTTTTTCACGTGATACATGCCAGTGTATCACCCTATATTTAAAGCATCTACTGTCATATGGTGCAGTGACCTATTCAGTTAGGCTCTCCAGCCTAACTAAATTCACATTTACAGTATGATATTGTGTGCTGGATTTGGCACCAGCTAAATGTACCAGTGTGAAAGGACCATAAAGTGAGTAGCATTGTAATTTACTTCACTGCTAAGTTGTCTATACATCACCTAAATTCCATAAACCATAGTATTCCAGAGAATACAAGATTCCTGTTTCTAAAATCTTATTATGTTTTCCCTGTTTAAAAATTGCAAATTGGAACTTCAGGCATGTTGTTTTCTTTCAGGAACTTTGAGTGTTTAATTAAATGTGGATAGACTGACGTGGGAAGTAAATATTCAGGTTTATTTTAATAGGGTTCCATATGCTAATCTTATGTAGGATTATGAAATTGAAAAGGCATTCAGAGTAATGAGATAAGACTTTGCCAGAATGTTCCATCTGATAGTGTGGTCTGGTGTTGGCAGTAAAAAACTGAGTCTCAACAAATCATAGGCTGTTTTTCAGATAATGCTCTTTAGAGTTATTAAGTCACTGTTCTTTAGTCTTATTTTCAAGGACATGCTGCCTTTCGGCATTTTTGTAAGTATGGATGTGGATATGCAGCTCCAAAGGATCAATATAGCTCTTGGAGCAACTTATTTTGGTATGTATACAAGAAGCAGGGGAATTCTGTCAGAGACTTCATTTTCATTCTTGGATCTGAGCTGTGTGTCTCAGCTGCTCATGTCAGCCCTATGTATGACCTAATTCTCACCTCATGTATTTTAAAGAAGACATGTCTCAAACTCAGCAATGAAAGAGACAGCATTTCATCATCACAGTCTTTGAGACAAAGGAATATGTGGGGTTTTGTGGTTGCTGAAGGAATATCTTACCAACAATTCCAGCTAGGAATGCCTAGGCATGCTGTCTGAGAAGAACTTGACATTTTTGTCTGACCTTCTGCTATTTCTTCTCCTTATGGTTCAGGGGAAAACTCTGAAACCTGTAATTGCAGTAACAAGAAAATGCATAGTTGTGAGATAGTACCTGGAATCTAATAACCCTCTGAGGCAAGGCTAATTTTACATAGGGAAAAAGATATGGTTCAGACCAAGAGAGATGCCTGGTCTTACATTCCACATTTTGATTTTGAGAAGCCATCTATTTGACATTTCCCGTGTGTGACTAAGACCAAATTATTTTACTAACCTTTTCACATATCTACAGGAAAATGCTGTTCTGTTATTTGCAGATGAGCTGGATGAGATCCCAGGCACTTCTGTCTGGCACTCAACTCTGGTGCATAAGTTTCAGAGTATCCTTATATTTGTATTCGCCTGCCCCTTTGATTTGTGTGTGAGAAAAAGGACAGGATCATTTTATAAGCTTCCTAAGACCTCAACTGACCTTTGACCAATGTGATTACTTGATAGGTCACAGTTGTGGCTACCATTTTTCATATATCTTGAGTATCTCAAAAAAAAAAAAAAAAAAGATGTCTGTTATTAATTTTAGAATGACAGATGTGACTCTCTTGCACATGTAAATTTATACTGAGGCTTGCATCCCCTCATCATATCCAAGCTGCCTCTGAGGTATGGGTAAATCCTTAAAGGCTCATAGGAGGAGCTGGCTCAGGCTTTTTGAGTCTTTGCATCCCTTCTCACTTTTTCTAGACTGTGAAAAGCCATGTTAGAAAAGGTGGTACTCAATCAAAGTACATGGCCATGAAAAGCGAGATCTCAGTAGTTTAACTCCCAGGTGATGAAGCACCCCCAGCAAATTGCAATTTGTTGTGCTATTGCAGCAGCTTGTTACTCCCTCCTCACAACCACCATCTCTGTGAGTTACACTCAGAGAAGTTAGTTCTAAATGCTGCTACTTTTCATGATTTAGGACATTTTTCTTCCTTCCCCTCGGTGTTTGACATCTGTGCCCACAGGTAAGCAGGTAGGTTCCATGTCTGTAATGCTTGGACAGATGTCTGCAGCACCCAGGCTGTTGGGACCTGCCAGTCCTTCCCTGCCAGTCTGGACAAGCAGCAGCTCCAGAGGGGTCAGGAGGAAACAAAACCAGGCAAAAGCATCCTGTCCCACACAGGTAAATGTATCCCAAGTTGGGCATTAGTGTCCCAGCTATTATGTATTTACCTTTTGTTACAAGTCTGGAGTCCGTTGATTTCTGGTTTTCAGTCTAGTTACATTTGTGTCATGGATGATTTGCTGTTGATCTGTTTTTTCCATTTGCTATCATCCATTCTTTTATTACATCCTCTACCTTGTCTCTCCACTAAAAATTGCAGTATGTTTTATTTCTTTTGAGACTAAAACCTTTCTTTGCCAGTGATAGTAGTTCTTCTGCAAATCTTCTGCAAATGTCTCTCAGCCCATTGTGTTCAGGAATGGTCTGACAAGATAAAGGCTTCCTATTTGCCATGTTATGTCAAGCACTCTATATATATATATATATGGTTTGTTTGTTTGTTGGTTTGGTTTGGTTGTTTTTTGGGGTTTTTTTTGGTTGTTTTTTTTTTTGTTTTGGTTTTTTGGGTTTTTGTTTTTGTTTTTGGTTTTTTTTGTGGTTTTTTTGGGTTTTTTGGGGGTGGAGGGGGAGGTAGGGAAGAAGAAAACTGAGAATGACTTTTTTTATTTACAAACCTACAAAACCTACATTATGCTGATTCCTTGCTTGACCTAACCTCACTCTTGCAAATTGCTGGAGGTTTTTTTTCCATACAAGTGGACACGATTCTGAACTCTGACATGAGTCATTGTTATTTCTACGGCTATAAATTTTTTTCTATTAACTGATAATTAAGAAAGCACCATGATTGATAGCAAATTAAACAACTGAGGTTGTTAATGGTCTGTCTGAACTTCCTTTCAGTGCTCTGACCTGGAATAATTCATTTGAGGAACAGGGTTAAAAACCTTCATGTCACTTGACAATTTTGCTAGTCAGACTTTAAAAAAAAATTCTCTCAAGTTATGGATGTGGAACACTTTGAGCTCCACAATTTTTCCCAATTTTATACTAGACATTTTTCATCTGACAGTTTTTGACAGATGGAAGTGCCAGGAGGACTGTATGAGTTGCTGCTGTATAAGGATCAAATTATTCAAATTGCATTTTTTTTGTCTTAATACCTTTTTTCAGTATGATAACTGATTATTTTTATAGTGCAATAAAAATAATATAATAATCAAAAATACTGAAATAATTTACTCCATTTTAAATGGCACAGGAGACAAATACAGAATAGAAGCTAAAATTTATCTTTCAATAAGATTCCAGTTTTGGCCCAATGTTGATTGAATTCAAAGAAAGCAGGGGCAAGAAAGCAAGACTTAGAGGAAATCTTCCCCTATTATATTCATCTTTAATATAAAATTTAAATTTATAAGTGAAATTACAAGAATAAGGTTTTTTTTTCAAGTTAGTAATACCCAAAGACAGAGCTACTTTTCAGTGATTCTGAGGGTTTAATATGCATTTAATAAAAGGATGTTAGCATAGTATTTTGAAAATGTCAGTAACTAAATGCTAATCCCACTGAAATCACTGGCGTTCGTACCTGCACCAGAGCGCAAAGGTCAGGTTATACAGAATTTCTTCCAAAACTGAAATCACAGGGAAGGATTGTTTGCCTATGTTTAGTTCAAACAGAAGAATGTAAGTGGAAAGTAACTATTTTTACCTGCACATTAAGGTTCTATAAAATGTATGTTCTCCTTTTTTACATATTCCTTCTTTAGCCCTGATTCAAAATCAAGAACCTAATTTGAGGTATTTACATCTCTGTGAATTTATTTGCAGATAGTTTTGTTACACAGATGACCTCCCTGTGTGGAGAGTAAGGAGAGGCCTGTGCATTGCAGAAAAGCAGCACAATCCCTGCTCTTGAAGTTTCTATAATGCACACTTTTTCAGATTTGCTTTTTGCACAAGGGTGAATGGCATTTCTGCTGTATAAGTCCTTTTGGGACATGTATCTACTCAGCTTATAGATCCCTGAAACAAAAACAAATTTTTCACGTGTATCTAAAATATAATTGCTTTTTCCCCCAGTGGACCTGGAAATTATGTGGGGCCCAAGAAGAAATAACTCATGATACTCTTTTAAAAAAATTAAAAAGATGCTATTAGGTTCTTAATAACAATGGATTCTGCTGTAACAGGATCACAGTATATGATAAGCAAGGGCAAAAGACCCTATCTTTATCAAGAACTTTTTTTCTATTTGTAAAATACATTTTTTCCTAGTCTGTAAATGCCTTGAGTATCTGAGACAACTTCAAAAACAGTGATGTTTTCCTTACTGAAAAATTATGGTTTCAAAGTAACAGAAGAAGATTTCTGTTCTAAAAAGGCATAACTTGCCTCCTGCTTTTGAAATCCTGCCATCAATATGTTTTACTGAAGAGAGTGGCAATTGCTGCAATGTCACTCCATCTCTTGACAGCCCAGACTGCACAGGATTTTTGCCTGCTTTTCACTCTTCCCTGAGACCATCCATTCCCCCCTGGCAGTACAATATGAGGGCAGGAGTTTGGACACATCAGGAGGCAGCTGATGCTTGCTCCAGGAGCCTGCCCTGCCCTGCCTGACACACCAGTGGCACAGGGCAGTGTGGGGTCTCACATGAAGTCAACATTTTGCCCATTCTAGGTTTTTGGGTTTTTTGTCTGCTCAGCCCCCCTTCCAAGAAAAAGGAAAAAAACAATCCAAAGAGGCAAGTTATTTTACAGTCTGATACCAAGTATCACACAGGCTTTCCCCCACAGCTTTGATTTCACTTTAAGGTACTGAAAATAATGAACATAACCTTGTACAGTCACCCTGAAAGGTCTTACTGAAAAGTATTGAGCAGACTTTCAGGGAACACCAGTCATCACTTAGAGCATGCAATAGGTTTTCTTACACTTGTTTTCTCAACAGGATGTTGCTGAGTTTTTGGGGCCTCTTAGACAAGTGAGTTGTCAGGTTATGGACTCAGTCCAAGGCAGATTTGAAGTGGAATTGAGTGTATCTTTAAAAACTGACCCATACTTCCAAATGCCTAAACTACTGTTTTCCTGCCTTTTTACATTACTTAAGTGAGCCAAATCCAAATTGCTTGGAGTACCTTGCAAGACATAAATCACAAAAAAAAATGGTTGGAGATTTTTTTTTCTCATGACTGTGTTTCTCAGATTTTATCCAATGTTGATTTTCCAAGGGGAAAAAAAAACTTAAAATATGCATAAATGACTCTTTTAAGCACATCCTAAAGATAACAAATATGTTCTGTCATTGTCATGACTTCTCTGTTTCAACACACTACAGATTATCTGATGGTTCAAGTCCCAGTTTTGTAAACAAGTCTATTTGGATACCTTACTGCGGGACTACTTGATTGTTTTATTTTTCTTTGTTCTGATTATTTTCTTTTCTTTTGTGATAACCAGTGCTAAGAAGATTATAGAAAGACTGGGGATCCCTATGACTAGGCTTCACCGAGTCCTGCCTAAAGCTTGTGAAGATTATTTCTACAGTAATGAAGTTACCCTTGATAGAGTAGAACTTTATAATGAATTATTGAGAATAAAGACAGTTTGAAACACTGCATGAATATTTGGTCTTAAAGCTAAAAAGTACTTTTTCAAGCTAGAGGACATGTATTTCAAATAGGGACGTTTCCACAGATTTGCTTTCTGCTGCTTTGTGTTAAAAGATGATTAGTTTAAGAAGTTTATTGGGTGCAAAGTATGACGTACAGTTACTGTGGACCTCAGATTTCCTATTAATGATGTGACTTCAGTTTCCCTGCAAGCAATTCCTTAGCAATCACTTGATTTATTTTGATGATATTGTGTTCTAGGTGAATTATATGCTGTTCTTTTAATTCTATAAAATAGAATTTGTATTTAAGTATCGTCATTAAAGATTCATGGGGAAGAAATTCAATGAATCACTAAGTTGTATTTTGCAGCTGAAGCAGCTTATAGAATGCATATGTCCAAATGAAAAAGTGGGGGAGTAATGCCATTTTGAAGTGTAGCATTGTGAAAACTAAAAATTCAAATAAGAAAAAAGTTCTTTTGAGCCCTTCTGCCTGAGAGAGAGCTTGTCCATGAGGAACAGCTTGTGCTGTCTGATGATTGTCTTTATGACAGATAGCCCATTATTTAGTCCCTATGGAATTACCACCACAAGACATGAAGTCTTTACCACTCTCTCCAACAGCCTAAGGACAAACCCTTAAGTTATCTCACTTTTATATCTGACAGAGGGCACAAAGTGCCTATTTTCTTGCTGGTCTTGTGATGACTTTCTCTGATCTGTGTTTCTCTGCTGATCAGCTTCCTAACTTCTTCGGGACATTTCTGTGGAAGAAATACTCTGAAGTGTTGCTAGAACCAAGTGCCCTGTTTACAGACCAGAGTGTCTTATGGCAGGCAGAGGCTGAAGTGTTACTTCATGTGATGTGCGCATTAAAATTAAAAAAAAACCCAAACAATAAAACTAGAGTCAGTAAAGCCAGCAAATAATGGAAGTGCTCAGTGCAAGCATACAAATCAATGGTACTGCATGTGCCACAGCAGCCAAGGGCTGTGCTTTTACAACGAAGTACTGGATTGTTCTCCCTAGAGATCATATTTTACAGGTCATGATACAAATTAAATAGCTCAAAGAGAGCAATAGCTGCAAGCAATTGAACCGTGGAGAAGAGAAGTTGTGGTTTAATTTTTTCAAGACCAGCTAAGCATTTACTATTGCCTGAAAAATCTCTACTTCTAAGTACTCCAAGGCTCCTCCCTGCCAACTCTCAACAATTAGAATACAAAAAGGCAGGTAGGAGCAGGCTGCTGCTGGAATAGCTCAGCCAGTAGGCAAGTCCTTCCCTGCCCATACCCAAAGGCATACAAGAAAGAGAACAGCTGAAAGTGAGCTTTTAGGCTAAGTAATAGCCTAAAAATTGTTGGAAACATTGGGCTCTGAATTTAGCTCTCCTGTTTTGGGCTACAGAGATCTCATGCATATCCTAAGTGGCCACACAGTGTACATGCTGACTAAATAGAATTTTCCCTGGTCAAACCTGTTACCTTTGGTATGACCTTCTTGGAATGACTGAGGATGATGAAACAGGACAGAAGAGCACATTAAACCTGGCCAGAACAACCCAAATTTTATTAATCAAAATTTAAGGTGCTTAACAAGTTGCATACACTGTGATACAAAGTAAGCTACAAGCTTGTACAGAATTATGCACTTGCATGTCCAATGCTTCCCAAATATTTCTCACAAGAGCACACTTGTGCATCTAGCTGAAGTTAAAGGAGTTCTGACACCCAGCTGGACTAAAGACAGAGTTGCCTTAACTAATGTTCTTCCTTGAGTGACATTCTTCTGTGACCTCAGATTTTCAGTTTCTGTATGGACAGGGAGGAAAAGAAATACATATAAATGTAGAATAATAAATATATATATGTATTTATATATAAAAATATATATATTTGGATATCTCAAAGTTGGAACATGTTTACTCAGGTTGCCCCTCTATAAGTTTGCCCAGGTTCAGCAATTTTGTTACAAACTGAAGCCTGCAGGTTTAATCAATATAAGTCTCAGTTTAATCAAAAAGTCTCACTTTGATTTAGATCTGGTTTATATTAAGCTAAACTAAAATGACAGAACCAGGTGTTGGGTTCGTACATGATTTTACACCATTTCAACAGAAGAGCTTAAATTTTAGATAAATGCAGACATGCTAGTTATGCCCCAAATCCATGTTATTCCTCCTCTGCTCAGTGCTCAGGTCACAGCATCTCCTGGGCAGGAATGGGGAGGGCATGGGCTGCACTGAGGCTCCCGCTGTGGCATCTCAGTATTCCAGCTTTTACTCGGGGAAAAAACCTCCGGCTCCAGGGAGGCTTTACTCTGGGGCAAGAACCCAGCTTTGATCTGCCAGCATCTGCCTCGCAAGGAGCACTTGGGCTCACCTACCCCGCACCCGGGGGCTGCTGCGCACCCCTGCCCCATCCTGCCCGGGGGCTGCTGCGCACACCTGCCCCATCCTGCCCGGGGGCTGCTGCGCACACCTGCCCCATCCTGCCCCGTACCCGGGGGCTGCTGCGCACACCTGCCCCATCCTGCCCCGTACCCGGGGGCTGCTGCGCACACCTGCCCCATCCTGCCCCGTACCCGGGGGCTGCTGCACACACCTGCCCCATCCTGCCCGCACCGGGGGCTGCTGCGCACACCTGCCCCATCCTGCCCCGTACCCGGGGCTGCTGCGCACACCTGACCCATCCTGCCCGGGGGCTACTGTGCACACCTGCCCCATCCTGCCCCGCACCCGGGGCTGCTGCACGCCCCCCCCGCCTTTGTTCCGCTGGCTCCGCCTCGGCGCTGTCCCCTCCCCGCGGGGCGGGCCCGGCCCGGGGGCGGTGGGAGCGGGCTGCTGCTCCCGCCCCGCTCGTCCCCTCCCCGCTGTCCCCTCCCCGCTGTCCCCTGCCGGCGCGGCGCTGGCTGCGCTCCGCGGCAGAGCGGGGCTGCGGGAGGAGCCGCGGGAGGAGCCGCGCTCGGCCGCTTTGTGCCGGCAGCCGCCGCAGGACGGCCGCAAAGGTAGGAGGGCTCCGGCCCCGCTCGCCGCCGCCCGCCCCGGGCAGCATCCCTGCCGAGCTCCGCGGGCGGAGAGGGAGCACGGCAGGGAAGAAGAGGGAGGGAAAGGGCTGGATCCAGAAATGGGCTTTTTCAGCCGCTGCTCCGTTGCTGCTCCCGGCAGCCCCGTGCTAGGAAAGCTGTGGGTTTACTGGGGAAAAAAAAGCTGAAGAAAATAGAAAAAAAAAAAAAAAAAGTCTCGCTCGTTTTCTCGTCCGGGAGCAGCACATGGAAAGAGCTGGAGGGAACCCGGTTATCGGGCGGTGGCGGCCCCTGCCCGGGCTGTGGAAGGGCAGGAGCCCGGCCGAGATCCTCCGGAACGCAGCCCTCTGTCTGTCCGCCATCCCGAAACTCGCATCCCTTCCCGGGAAAGGCACCGGCCCCGCAGCCGCGCTGCTGCTTTGTACCGCTGCGAGCTTCCTTATTTTCTGCCTTGCGGGGTGGGCTGAGGTGGTCTCTCCGCAGGCTGGGCCATTTGATCTGTTTCATCATAGCCGAGAGATTGCATCATGTTACAGTCCTGGAGTCAGTCAGGGCACAGGCGAACAGAACCATCTTTCCAGATCCATCCCCTCGGCTTCCCGGGCCGACCCCCTCCTTGATTTCCTGTTGAGCTGAGGAGCAGCCTGCCATTGGAGGCTGGGGGGGACCGGGCACAGCGACGTGGTTCGATTTCTTCCACTGAGAGGTTTTTTGGAAACTCGAGTTTCTCGGTCCTACGCGCGGTATATGTCTTGTGTAGAGGGCTTAGAGGAAACTTGCCAAAGATTTAGGCGGTAGGAAAATAATGGGCGGCAAAAGAGGCAGATAAACTGCCAAAAGCAGGAGTCGCTCCATAAGCTAAAAGCTCTGGAGTGGCAGGAGGTGAGTGGGTTCAGGCAGGCATCCCTCGGCAACCCAGGTATTCACCTGCCCTAAAGGATAGTGCAGCTGAGTAAATGCACACTCTGAAAGGCAAGACAAGGCACATGTGAGAAACAGAGAAGCATTTAGCTCATTTCCTCTCTGGAGGATCTCCTTTATGATCATTTTGATGCAAACACTTGGTGTGCCTGTGCCTGTTCTGTTTATTGTATAACTGAAGTTTGCAGCTGAGGTCCAACTATGAAATGATAAATCTCAAAAGCAGAGAGATCCAATTAAATCATGTACTTCAGTCTAAGGCTTCTTAAGGCGACAGATTCTGCTGTCCTTTGTGCAGCTCTTTGTTTTGTTCCATAGGGGAAAAAAATGTTGTGGCAGGGCTTGGTTCAGTTCTCAGAGGTATCCATAACAATTAATGATTATTCCATAACTACTGTTTCGCCCTTGCAGGTGCTCTGCTACTGTTTGCTCCGAGTGTTACAGGGCCACTCTTTTCCTTTCATGAAAATCATAGTATTGTGAACCTTTTTTTGTGTGCCTTTCTGAGAATGGTCGGTGCAGGGGCACAAGGGAGCAGCTTGGCAGCCAGATGGATCAATCCATCAGTGCTCTCGGATATGGGCGCTTGGTGCCTTTCCGTCATCCCTTATGCCTCCTGGTGGTTTCCATGGGAAGAACTGCACAATTACTTTCTTGTTTTGAACGAACCATTTTTCCTTTTAGAACTGGTGTAAAAGAAGAGCAAATGCTACATGAGAGCAAGAGGGAGAGTATCCCATCTTTCTGGGGCTATAGGGCCCCACATGGGTTTAAGAAGAATTTGAAATGGATTTGAAAAAGAAGGATCTACAGTTTTCTTTGTGTGTTAGCCAGTGATTGCAGTGACAAGCCGGCAAACAGAACAATGAGCAGATACTCACTGCCTTTGGTGATATGTGGCACTGTTTGGTGTTTCCTAGGAAATTTGTCATCAAAAGTCAAAGTGTTATATTGTGTTCCTGTGGCTTGGGTAGATTTTTAGTTGAAGGGATTTGGAAGGTCTGTGGGGTTAAATCTGAAGTATTGAAGCAGTGCCAACGAGGACAGTGTAAAATGCAAGACTTCAATAGATCAACCACTTATATAATTTCAAAATTTTACAATCTTAGTGAAGGATGATTTTCCTTTTTCTCTCCTGAAGTTCTCAGAGTTGAAGAGATACTGTCTGACACATAAAACCCAAAAGCAAATATTGAAGTCTCAGTGGGACAGACTGTGTTTGGTACATGTATGACAAATTCCTTACAGTGGTGCAAAGACAACTTGCTGTAAGACCAGGAATTGTATTGCCCTGCTGCTTGCTGCAGTCTCCCTTGTGACACTGCCTCAGGACAAAGAGCCAGCGGTTCAGGGCTGGTTGATGCTATCTGGAGTCGACTGATTTAATTTCCATGCATTTTCAAAAGTTTTGTGTCTGATAGGTCAGTCAGGGGGAGTGTGGTATCCAGGAGCCCTCCTGGTTAAGTGCTTTGTTCAAAGCTGTGCTCTTTGTTTCCTGAGGAGGGGTTGAGGAGGAAGAGGAGGAGGAGGAAGAGATGTACTTTATATTCATTTGCAGATCTCCAGCTGAGGTGGGAGGGTGGGATGCAAGGACTTGCACCTCCAAACTCCTGTATAGCTTAGTCTACTCTGTTCTGTTATGGGTTAGTCATAGTAAAGCATACTGTGGCAATTTTCCAAAAAAATTATGCATCCCTTCCAGCTGTGCAGTTCAACTGGTTTTAGGTGTGAATGACACCTAGCTACTGGTATGGTTCTAACTTCCCTTACTCATCACTTCATTGACTAATAGTGTTTCATCTGGTATAGAAAAAATGTCTGTCTGGGCTGGGCAGGTGACTGGGTTACACACTCAGTATGTGTTATTCCAGATCACTGTACTTCTAATGTAAAGTGTTTTTAGGCTCACAGTTGAACTCCTAATAGTCAAACCCATCAAGATTAATAGAAGTGTTCAAGTCAGCCTGCAGGTACTGTGAACTCTGAGCTTTCAGTGAAGGACTGAAAAAAAACAGATCTTGAATGTACTCCTCCATCTGTAAGGGTTGTCTAGGAGGGATTAGTTTTAGGAATTAGTTTTCCTACTATGAAGCACCCCAAGCTGACCTTAGAGCAATTTAAGTTTCCAAGACCATACCAGGTGTCTTTTTGGGGAGTGTCTGCATGGAGCCATACCAGAGCAGTCTGTCAGCACAGAATGAGCAGGTAGGAATGCATGTGGCTGCAGTGGCACAGGGATGAGCCTGAGCTCAGAGTGCAGGGGTTGCACCAGCACAGCTGTCTCACTGCACCAACCTGTCCATGCACACATGAAGGTCTGCCTTTTGTAGTGCATCACTGCTCTAAAACATTTTGTGTCTATTCAATTGCTCTTTCTCTACTATCTGATTATCTTTAGGGCCCCTCCAAACCCAAACTATTCTGTGATACTCTGTGATCAGAAGTTAATTCTTGACTCTCCAGGTCATGAAAGACATGCTGCTGTGAGTAATGGTAATGAATAATGTTGCAGGCACATAGCTTGGGTATGTGCAGTGGGGGATATCTCATAGCAGGTAACAGTCTTTTGGGACATCATCTCTATTTTCCAGAGATATGGCAAGTAATTAAAACCTGAATGGCAAAACTGCCATCAATTTCCCCTTTGCCATCCTAGCAAAAAGTCAGCAATGGCTCAGTGTGCATAGAAAGGTTTGACTGCCAAAGGTGCTGAGCACCCTTAACACAGCAATGCCCAAATGAGCTGCTGGTGGTTACCTCTCCAAGTATGCCTTGGAGAATACAGGAGGCTGTGGAAAGGATAAATCAATAGCTCTTTTATATTTTGCCAGTGTTCATCAAGAAATCTAGGAAAGAAACTCCTAAGAGGATTTTTTTAATCAGCTGGATCTTGTATAGATACTGCTCTTTACATGTATTGGTATTTTAAAAATCGATTGTGTATGTTTGGCAGTAAAAGGAGCAAACTGATAGACGTGTCTTTTCTAAATCTCTTTCTTAAACTGGAACAGGAAAAAAAGAAATCAATGTATTATTCCTTTTATGGTGACATAGTGGTGGGATTTTTTAACTATCTAGGGGATGCCTGCTGCCAAGATCTCTCTGCCATTATGTAGTTTTGAGCTGAGTGATAAAGACTCTTTCTCTAAGACAGATGTTCGTAATGGCCTTACTGTGCCAAAATCTTTGTGAGTACAAAATGCTGTATAAAAATATTTCCATCCATTAATGGTGAGTGCCAGAAAAGAGTACACAAGTGGTTTCAAATTTAATCTGTAATGTAGCTGATGTCTCAAAGGTAACAACATCTTACCCCCAAGAAATCCAACACTGTATGTGAGGTAATTGCTATGACTTACACTGAATATATATAATTCATTAGGGGACTGTCATTATATCATGCTTGTGAATTCCCCAAAGTCTCTTATCAGTGTCCTCATGACATCTCAACATCTATGGAAAAGATGATTTTGGTGTCCCACTTGAGTGGCTGATGCTCTGGCTTGCCAGTAGCCACTTCCAGTGAGCATGCTTGCCTTGTTCATTTAAAATGAATAGACTTTGAGAAAGGAGCTTAGTTCATATATTCACATCATCAGAGATAGCACTCTCTCACAGGGAATATGTAGTGGTATGTTATCTCAGTCTTGCAGAAGAGCAAATAGTAAAAGCTCTTTTATGTGCAGCTTTCATGCTAAACTACTCTGCACTGTCTTCAAAGTATAAATGCTCAATATTTGGCCAGTTGCTGTGGATAGATTTTTTTTTTTTTTTTGGTCCAAATAATGATCTTTAAGTATGTCTTGGAAGCTTATCTGGTCTTTCATGGGTTACACATGCTTATGGCATTCCTGTTAGAAACTGGAAGAGAGGAGAAGGGGAGGTAAGGACGGAATTTCCCTGTTATTAGCAATTAGCGGATCCAGATTTTATTCTCCTGTACCATTTTTTGCCAGGAGCAGCTGCAAAGGGAGAATTACACTGTGACCTTCACAGCACTTCCTAGTGCCATCATCAATCAGATCTGGCAGGAGCTTTATCACATCTATCAGTGTGGCTCATAAGCCACATGCTGTCTAGTCTGGGGGGAAAAACAAACAAACAATGGGAGCTACTGTAGGGTTTGTTTAAAATAAAACAGCCAGGAGTGAGCTTTTCCCATATGTGCCAGCTTTGTAGGCAGATTTCTGTTTTTGCCTGTGCTGTTGGGCTGATTAATAAAAGATGATGGTTGTAAAGCAGTGGAAGAGATTTTCACTACATTTCAATGGCACTGGCAACTCATTCACAAGTATGTAAATTGCAGCTTCAACATTTCTCAGGCAATGCTCTTCAGTCCCATTCTAACCCTCAGCATTATTTTTACTAAGGCATTTATGCAGTTAGATTAATTCAGGTGTTTTCTACACAGGTAAATGTTACAGAATAAATAAGTGTTTTCAGACCTCTCTGATTCTTATATGAAATAACAAAGCTTTCTCAGATTAAGTGGTTTGCTATTTTTTTTTTTTTTTTTGGTAGGATCATGTGTGCCTTTGTGGGCTACTCTAGGTCTCTTCCAGAGGCAAGTTCATAATGTAGCAGCCAAGGGCAGCTGATCAGTTGCAGCATCTCCCTTTTCAGCATGCAAAACATTTTTAACACCTTGTAAATGGCTGGTTTGTTTTCTGCTTGGTTGGTTGGTTTCCCCTATTTACCTTGGTCTGATTATGGAGTTTTACTAAAATTTAAAACATTTTGTGTTCTTACAATTTTTCATTGTTACACCAAGTTCATTGCCGTTTTCAAATTCCTTTGCTCTCCTTTTCTTGCTATCTGCACTAGATAAAACTTTCTTGCTTTCCTTGCCTGTGCTCAATACAGTGACAGGTTGTCACCTCATGCCTGACTTGCTGGCAGGCACAGTCCTTGCTGACAGGGAGATGGGAGAGCAAGAAGCAATGGGGACAGGCAGAATTGCTACTGAATGTGGAATTCTAGCTGCCTTCATGGTGGTGATATATTTGTATGGGATATATACAAATGAAGATGTACATGTATATAGATAAATAAAGATGTGTAGGTGATATGTTAGAGCTGCCTTTGTCACACAGGTTTTTTGAGAAAAAAGGCTAATAGATAAATAAATGTAGTGTTATACTTTTGAGTAAAAGATTAAGGCCTTGAGCTTCAAACTGCTAGTGTTAATGGCCAACAGCAGGGTGTGATTTATAATTTCTGGGGTTTTTAACCAGCCAGTTCTTGGCAGAAGCCATCTTGGTACCAGATCTGGACAAGGAAGTTTGAAATGCCATATGAAATGAGCAGGTGCAAGGAAAAGGCACATAAAATGTGAAATACACTTAGCAAAAGGTTATCTATTCTGTCAGGAAAAAAGAAATCACGTGAACTGGCTAGCTGGTTATGGAAATAATGACTTTTGTGTTTTTCCTCAGTGTGTGCTGTGTCATTTTGACAGGTTTTACTGCCCCAGCTGCTGCACTGGGCAGGGCAGTGGCTGCAGTGCTCGGTCCCTGCCCCACAGACCAGCAAACCTGAGGGGCAAGGAGCCTGCCCAAAACTGTACTGCCTGTTCTCCATCTTCTGGTTCCTGCAGCCAGGCACCTTGCACAAACACTTGGTAGAGAGGTTTGAGGAGTCCACAGCCATGAGCAGTCCCATTTCTGCAGCAGGATGAGGAGGAGAGGGAAAGCTGCCCGCAGGAATTGGTCTGAGATGCTGAGTCCTGTGCCATTGCCTGGGGGCTCCTGCTTCAGGAGGATGCAGCAAACCAGCTGCAGGTCAGGCCAAACAAAAAGACATGGTTTCAACCCTGAAACCATGGAGTTGAAAACAGGACAGATCATGCAAAAGGCAGAGGGATGAGTTAAGGAGCAGGGCTGCTCAATGTCACCATGGCAGTGGTGGTTGGGAGCTGAGCTGCAGAGGGGCCACTCTGATGCTGCTGCATCTCAGCATAGATCAAACAGAAGGAAATTGCCCCTTGGAGAGTGGGGTTTATTCATGTAATGCAGCCCATGCTAGGGAATGGAGTGAAATACTGGATTTGTCACTGGCTGTAAGAGATCAGGCTGAAGAAAGTAAATACCTGAAAATGTTAGGAAGCTCAGTGATTCTAAGCTCTCTTAATACACACATTATCAAAAGAATACCTGTTGGAAAATGAAAAGATCTGGTTCTTGGAAGGGGAAAAAAGGTATTCAGACTGAAGAACTTCTGAGAATATTCAGAACTCTTCTCCTTGCCTGAGCCCTGTGTCTGCACCATGTGTTTGTCATTAGCACCATGAACAGCTGAGAGTCTCCTTAGAGGGGCAATGATGGGTGCATGGTGCGTCCTTCAGGAAGAACCAGGAGAGCTGAGAGGAGGTGAGGGGCTAGGTCAGGCCACAGCATTTTGTTTTGAGCTTAACAGGAATGAAATCCACCCTGAAGAGTCTTGGGGAAAATTCTGGATGAGGGCCAGTATGAATAATGCTGAGTGCAGATGGGTGGGACCCCACCTGGTTACAAAAACAATCCCATTTCCAAGGTTAGCTATTTCTGCTGAAAAAAGGGATATTTAACAAGTAAGGTTTCACTTAAAAGGAAAAAAAAAACAGTTGAGACCTTAAAAAAACAAACCGAAGTCAAAATATCTGAAAGTCTCTCACTTCAGAAATTAATGAAAACAAGCCCCCAAACATGCAGACAGCTGAAAGCACACAGCAAAAACCTCAGATAAACAAAACAAGTGTCCTCTGGGGAAAGGAAGAGTTGTTCCCTCTCTGGGAAAATTTGCCTGTTCCTGTGGCTTGTGAACTTTTCATCTTCTCTGGGACTTTCTGCTGTCCTTGGTTTGCTTTTTTCAGCTTCTTGGTCTTTCCCTGGAGCCTAGAAAAGTGTTTATGCAAGCACTGGACTTTAAGTAAATGAATGACGAGTGCTGTTCCTCAGGGCTTGGTTTTGGGAGCAGTGTTGTTTAACTTTTTGTCAGTGACAAGGGCAGTGGGATTGAGTGCAGCTCAGCATGCACTTGCCTCTACCCCTGCAGCTTGTGGCCACCAAGACACCCTCACCTTGTGACAGCCACATCCTGAGCATTATTCCAGAGCTAATCTGGAGCAAACTGTATTCAACAAGCGCCAAAAATGCAACAGTTAATTGTAGTCTGACTCAAGTTTCCATTAGTCTCCACTTGACTACTGTTCCTGTCTGACTGAGCCTCACAGCCTCTCAACACAGCAATTTCCTTCGCATCCCTTTGGATCTTCCTCTTTATTGTTGTTTGCAAAACACTTGAGTCTCGATTTTGAATATGTGGAAAATCTTGCTGAGAGCTGTCCCCCCTTTGACCTCATTCTTTTCAGATCTCTCATTTTTCTGTCTTCCTGCCTATAGTCCAACTATGTAACTTTTAAAAGTGGTTTGAGTGTAAAAAATAAATTGCAGTGAAGGCTTGTCTGTAAACAGTAGCTGTCTCTACAACCCAAGGGCTCGTAGATGTGTGTGGAAAGCCCAAATGACTGACTGTCCCAAAGAAGTGACTAAAATATTAATTAGATTCAGGGGAAAGCAAAAGTTGCCTCAAAGAGGTATGATGTTTGGGGATTTCTAGACTTCCTCAACCCCTTTTTAAATCCTTCAAAAAATTTTTTTTTCTACCACAATAACATCTTTTAAAGCATTATGGAACTAGCTCTGCTGTTCTTGCACTTGGGATTCCAGTCTGGTTTATGGTCAGCACACCCACAGGCTCTTAAATGCAAACTCAGATTGCCCTGAAGTTTATTGTACTTTATGGGAGCAAAGGGTGAAATCCATCTTCAAGATTTGGGGTCATTTTTTCATTTTCTAGGTTTCTTGACAAACCAACTCTTACAAACAACCCAGCTGTTCTGGGGTTTTCTACCAGCTTTAAAGAAAAACAACCAAATAAAGGAAAAGTACTCTGGCAAATAGGGATCAAAGCTTAGCTTGGTTTGAGTGTGCTTTAAGTAGTCTCAGTCTTTGCACTGACACCAGTTAAGTTCTTCTGCTTCAGGGAGGTAACTTGGAAGCAGCACTTGTGAGCGAGTCCAGGCCTTTCCCTGCACATTGCTGTAGGGAAGGGCTGTTTCCTGCTAAGGTCTGAGTGTTTCCCTCTGTGAGATAGGATCTGAACAACCCAGAGCAAGACCTACATGTAAATAATGTGAAAATAGAGATGCATGAAACAATGCTGCTTTCCAAGGTGTGATTGATGAGCAGTTCTTGGCCAGGAGGCATCACTTGGATGGCCCATCCTTGGCCAGGAGCAAAGGAGACAGCACAGAAGGAATGTGCCCTTTCCCAAGCTGTAGTTGGAACCATGTGGAGAGAGCAAAAGAAGCAAGGCCCTTCTAGCAAGTGTCATCAGTGACTTATAAAGCAGTTGGTACCTTAGAACAGCTCTTTATATGTTAATAACTCATTAAAATCTAATGACTTCATGAAATTGGACAGTAGGAACTGGAAATGGCAGATGTTCAGGGTGCAAAGGGAAGGGAGAGAAGCATGTAAGAATCCTTCAGCATCTTTTCCATTTCTTTGTGTTGCCACCCCTGCTTTTTAAGCATAATAAAATTGTAAGGGTTTTGGTGCACTGGTCACCTCTCATCAGCCCTGCTAGTGCCTCAGCACTCCTGAGGTTTCAGTACAAACCCACAATCTTCTCTAATGAAGTGCAAGGAAGGGAGAGAAGCATGTAAGAATCCTTCAGCATCTTTTCCATTTATTTGTGTTGCCACCCCTGCTTTTTAAGCTTTCTTTTTAACTCTTGCAATGCTAATGAGTTCAGGAACACTCCTAAATTCTGGGATAAACAAGCTTTTATCTACTTTACCTGGAAACCTTTCTGACATTAGTGCCAGGTGTTACATCCCTAAGACCTTTTGTCACTCCTAAATTCTGGGATAAACAAGCTTTTACCTACTTCACCTGGGAACCTTTCTGACATAATGCCAGGTGTTACATCCCTGAGACCTTTTGCCACAGCACCTTTGAACTGTGCTTTGCAGGGGTTACCTCACCTGCCCCTTGTGCCAAGCAGCCTGCAGCAAACATCTCACCTGATGTTTTACACTGTTGGCATGAGTGGTGCCACTCAATGCTCTGCTCTTTGCTATTGAAATTACAGCCTGTGCCCTTCTCCCAGTGAGCCTGCAGAGAAAAGCTGTGCAGGCTTTCTCACTGACTTGGGACATGCTGAGACCTCCACATGTGCCTGCACTTCTCTTTGATTGCCTTCTCCAGGGTCAGCTGTAAGAGCTGACCAGCCTGGATCAATTCAGTTCGTGCCAAGATAATCCTTCCCCTGTTCAGTTCAGCTGCATGCAGAACAAAAAGTATGTGTATAATTCCAGAGGGCTCTTACCAGCTCTAGGATGGGTGGAATGAGGCATGGCTCTGTGTGTACCATAGTACTTCATGGGGCTGCTTTGTTTTAATCAGGCATAAAGAGCATTTTTGTATAGTTCAGTAATATAAAAGTAATATTGAGCAACTGCACCTTGTGCTGAGAGTTGCCAGGGTGTAACTACATAAAAGCAGACAAAGGGCATGGCAAGAAGGCTTTTGCTTGGATTGAAGAAATTGTTATTAGAGGCATAATTCTCCAAAATTGTGGTTGTTGGACCATCTGAAGTAAGCCTGCCTAGGAAAATGTTTAACTCCTTTTGCCACTGTTTCTTTATTAAAGTGAGAATTTCTTCCTGGTGAGAATTTTGTAAGGAGGAAACTTCACATACACCAGTGGAAGTTGTCCAAAGCAGAAGGGAAAATGCCATTTCAAACTGTTAAGTACAGAATTAATAAAGGCCACCTGGAAAAATAAATGTTCATTGGTTGCTGATTTCACATGTAAAGTGCATTTTCTTCTGGAATTATTATTTATATTGTAGTAAACCCAATACAGAATGAAATAATTTTATTCAGTTTTTAATTTGGCATTATAACCAGCTGATGCCTCTTCCTTCCTGTGCTTCAGAATTAACATTCTTGTCTACAATAACTCTTTGTCTGCCTGTAGGCAAGTGAATTTCTGTCATTGACTAATACCAGAAACTTCAGGGACTTGGGACCCTAATACTGGGACTGCTGGGACACACTGAACACCAGCAGAGTGGCCTTTGAGTGGAGAGAATTGAGAATTTTCATTGTCTGCTGCCATTATCTTGTTTTACATTCTGCTTGTCTGCCAGCTTGTTGCTAGTAAAAGATTACTAGAATCTGGGCTTTTGAAAATCCCATTATTTTCCTTTCTTTATCTGATCACACCATGGAATTATGTCACTGAATTAAAATTCTGAGAGTGGTAGACTTTGTGTCCTGGATGATTAAACATTTTGTCAGCATGAAGTTGCATGGTTTCTAATTTAAGGATCAGAGGGCTGCATCCCTTCTGCTCAGTGTGAGGGCTAAGAAATAGCATTACCAACCTAGCAAAACAGCTGCAAAATGTGTATTAAGACTGGCAAGTGGATTCGTTGGGGTACTTTCCTGTTGTCCTAGCTTCTTTGTCTTCCCAGATGGTTTTTTCCTACCTTCTTCATGCCTGAATCATTTTCAGAATCTCTCAAAGCAAGAACTGTATATTCTGGATAAAAAATGTGCCACTGCTCTTTTGCCATATAGTCATTATATATTATATTATATATTATAGTTATTATAGGATTTTTTACTTGTTAGGTCAGATTGGTGTCATTTTCCAGATTAAAAATAGTCACTTCTGAAGGGAAGATATAGAATGATGTATTGATTGTGACTGATAGCTGCTTTTCCAAATGATCACCTATCAGCATCTACTCATACAGGGCACTTAGCAACATAGAATGACTTTAATCTAACTGCAAGCCCAAAGATGGCAATATATCTGCTGGACTTGAAAAACATTAAACTGGTTTGTCTGCACACTTCACTTGAAAATATCCTACCCCAAAACAACCATATTAGTTATTGTTTGTGCTTATGTTTGCTTTTAAGCAGCAATCTGCCCCACACTAGAGGTATTTTGGGTCCACATCTGAATGGTACCCTATCCTCTATATATGACTTTTGCCATCCTTTTTATTAGCCTTGCCTTGCTCTTTGATTGAATACCTGTGTCTGTTGTTAATTTTCATTTGTGATGAGTTTCGGATAGGGTCGGCATCCTGACAAATTGCTTTAGAAGACAAATGGTGAGCAAGTGTCCCCATTGTAAGAAGTGAGACCAAGGTGCTCCATCATGGAGATTTTCAGTCCCTCAATACAGAATGTTGCTGATGGGAACTTGTTTGGGTCTCCTTTCTTATCAGAAGACCATGGGTAGAAGTTATGTACGGGATTTAATTTCAAATTACTTTCAATCACTGTCCCTCAAATACAGAATGCAACTGGACACGTGCAACCAAAGGTAAAGTGAAACAGAATACAACCAACTTAGAATTTTATTTCATAAAAAGATATAAAATCATCAATTTTATATCACTGATTAAAGATATGAATGATTGCAAATAGTTATAAAATTTTTGAAATAAGATGCTTATCAGTTGTATAAGAGCAGTAGTGGGATCCAGAGGGGTACTAAAGGGATATTTAGCTGCATTATTCAGTGTACTCTGGGGCTGGAACTAAATTGCTACAGCTGAACTGGCGTTGGTAGGTTAGGAAAAGCAAAGGTACTGAGTGTACTGCAAGCCCTGCTTATCTGTGGGACTTGTGGGAATAGGCTTGCTGTTTGTTAAAACCATTTTCACTGTGTTTGTGGTGGCCTGTCACATTTGCTATTCTTGATAGATGGGTGTCAGCTATGAGCCAAAAGTGCTTTCTTTCCATCCTCCCTTTTCTTAGGACAGTGGGATGAAATCTTTCATTTATACATCACATCTGTTAAGTTTTTCATGTTTTGAGGCATGGAGAAAAAGACCATGATGAGTCTGTGACAGGAGAAAGCCAAAGTTAAAGTAGAATGAGAATGTATTTTTATGAAGTTATGTTGCATTTACCAATTGTGAAGATTAGCATTTGTAAATGTGCTTCTTAGCTGAGGATAAACAGTTTGTTTTAATCTACTCACATCTAAATTAGGACTCAGCTATTGGTACTTGCAAGGGACTAAGAAAAGCACTCACTCAGGCCATCTGTTGAGAAAATGGGAATATGAAACTGTCATTGTATGTTCACAAATCCTTCCTGTCCCTGGTGCTTTAAGAGCAGCCTCATGTGAATGCTGAGTGAGTCTGAAAGTGAGGAGGCTCTGTGGGATCTCCACTGTGGCTCTCTGTGGTGCCAGTTAATAGGTTCTTCAGAAAATGCAAGTCTAGATATTTCTCTCACTCCTGCTCTCAGCAAAACTGGTTAAGTACTGTTAAAAGATGACCTGAAAATAATAAATAATAATAGCACAAGTAAATATATGTGAGTATAACATATCACTAAACAACTTTCTACCTATGTATCAATATGTTACTGTAATGAAAAAGCTCTTTTTCACTTTCATTTTAGTAAACATGGGATCAGATTTCCAAATGAAAGGCATGTGAAATCTGATAGGCACTTAGAGTGGGGTGCATTGTGCCTGACTGCAGAGCAGGTCTGAGCTCCTTCCCAGCAGACCTTCTGTACAATCAGGGGATGCAAATTGGCTTCTCCAGGATGTGATTCATCTGATCTATTCTAGACATCTGTTTTAGGAAGACTGAATTTCTCCACTGGCTGTGCATTGAGCCTAGGGCAGCTAGCTGAGATACAGATGACTGCTTTGTGAGCACTGGCATTTAGTCAGAGCAGTGGCACTGCTAAAGCTCAAATGGCCTGCCTCACCTTTCAACCCTACAAAATGAGTAATTCTTCTGAATTAAAGGAATTTATTCTGGAGGCTTAAAACAAGACAATCATTCTTTGCATTTGCATGTAAACTCTGGGTTTAGTTAGTACTTACAAAAAGGTCTGTCACAACATCTTTGCATGGCTGCTACAGAGTTTTGATGGCTTATGGTATTCAGGAAAAACATCTTTGGAAAGAGAATGGAAATGCAAGAAAGATGACATTCTCAGTAAATGAGGTTTATGATATAAAATTCTTAGTGATGTTCTTCTGGGCATTGCTGTATAATTTTAGTTTTCTGATTTATGAGTACTTTGCCATATTGGTCACATAGAAAATTATTTGCATACCAAATATGAATTCATTCAGCTGTGAGATTTTCATTTAGGCTGCTGCTCTCCATGCCTAACTAATTAAGATATCATGCATTTGAGTAACTGAGGTTCTTAATCTTCAAGAAACTAAAAATAATTCGTTTTATTGCCACTGTTTAAAATTTTAAAACAACAAATAAAAGTGCCATCAAAATAAAATGTTCTCAAGACAGGAAAAGAAACTGTGTAGTGGCTTGGAAGTCATCACATGGGAAACTACAGATGAAATTTGGGAAATTTTTTTTCCTTGTGTCTTTAAAAAAGGTGCATGCTAAAGATTGTAATTTCTGGGAAGTGGGAGTGTCTGGGTTTAACTGATAATTTACTAATCTGTTTAAAGATGAATCTTACATTTAAACAATATCAGGAATTTGGGATTTTGATAGGAATCCCAGGGAGGACCAGTGGCTTGGATTTATTTCCAAGACCTGATTATTTTATAAGTATATTTCAGGTTTGGTATAGATATGGATAATTGAGAAATATGACTTTCTTTAGGAGAAATGTCTGTATGAAATGTTGTATTGTAAGGTGATTTTCCTTAAAGGCTGCTCTTTAATCAAACTCAGTTGTTTGGTTTTTTATTATATACTCTATCATATTACATATTGAATACATTTTATATCTTTATCATTCTGAGGTAGTGTGATAGAGCAATAATTTCCATAGAATATAGAAGAAATTTAAATAGCGATGACTGGAAACTGTAAACCTGCAACAGCACTCAAGTGACTCCAGTGGGAAATGAACACCTGTAAAAATGGGTTTGCCCATGAGATGCAATCAGGCAGAGTTTGCTGCACACGTGTGCTTGCATTGAATCCCATGGAAAAGTTCAGAGAGTTAAATATATGTATTTCCATGCCAAAAGTCCCAGTGGAGCTGCAGACCTCTGAAGATGCAGCACCTTGTGGAGCTCCTTCATTTTCCCCTGAGGCAGACAGTGCACACAGCCCGTGTTCTCTATTTCTTGTTGATATTTGTTTACTGGTATCAGCCTTTGTCTGACTTCTTGTTGCTGTTTAAGTCTTAAAAATAGTTCAAAGACTTAATAATAAGCTTAAGCTATTTTTGTAAGGAATGTAGTTCTTCATCACTGCTGCAGGCTGAATAATTGCTGGGTTCCTTGTATAGTAGGTGACCTCCCAGAAAGATTCATTAGTGTTTGGAACAGGATGATTATTCCTGTATTGTTTTACCTAAATAGTTTTGGTTGAAAGAAAGAGATAAGTTAAATATTATTAGAAGTTGGAGAGGTAGAGTGTATTTTAGAAAGTGCTGTTCATAAACACATCACATTCACTCTGTGCAGACCACCACGTGGTTGCTGTTTAATTTAGGCAAGTGTCCATTTATGTGTTCTTTACAAGGGCTTGTGATACATTGAGCAGCTGGAGTTTTTGTTAGCTTTTTATATTAACCAGAGAGGCAAGGTGGAACTAAATGAGAGCCTTGGTAAGTACTTCTCTGCTTTCTTCAAAACTGTATCCAAGATCTCTAGCAAAATACCACAATGTGCTGCAGGTGTTGGTAGGAAGAGATGAGTTGTAAATATATTTACACAGCTCTCCTTACCTTTCTGTCCAGAGAATTGCTGATTTCTTTGACAATTAAAGACCTTAAATGCAACAAAATGTAAAGGACTGGGCAGGGATAAAGGATTTTTAAGTGCAAGGAGCTCTGGAGCTGCCTCCCTTTCACTGTTGACCTTGATTTAGAAGAAATTGGTTTCTACTAGCAACCATATAGCACATAGGTGCTTATACCTCTTTACTTCGACATTGGATAGGACTTCTTGATGTAAAACTGATTTGTAACTAGTCTTGTCCCCTGCAAAGTAGTGAGGTCTGACCTAATCTAGTGAAATGTATTGCAAGTGTAGTTCTGGAATAAAACTACATATTATTCAACAAGCCTACAATTGAGAGAGTCTCTCAGTTGCAAAATGGTGGAATTTTCTAAATTTTTAAATTCAAGCAGCCTCATTTGCTGATCACAGACAGATCTGGGGAGAATTGACCCCAGCCTTTTTAAATATGGCTAGCTGGTGCCCATCACTCCTTTTGTTGCTATTCTGATATTCTGCAGAATGTGCTTTTATTTATCTCTCTCCCTATGTATGTATGTATACATACATATATACATATATATATATACACACACACATGTATATAAGTATGCACTGGTTGTTGTTCTAGTGTCAGTGGAGGGTGTCTGAGAGAAGCCATGCTGTGAAAAAGGACACCCCAGTCTCTGTCTCCCTGTACTGCCTCATCCCTGGCACTGAGATTCCTGTGTGACACATGTCCCTGGGTCTCATCAGGGCACCTGAGGCTTCTCTGCTTAATTTAGGGAAGCTTGCCCACTTTTCCTGAACCCTGGTGAGGATTTTCAGCTTTAACCTGAGCTGTAGGATTTTGATGTGGAAACAGAAGCACAAGTAAACTAGATAGTGCTTCCAATTGCTGAATTGGTTTAGCTGAGTGTGAGTTGTGGGGTAGAAAAGATACAGGAACTTAAACTGTGTTATGGAGAGCAGGTCATATATAAATACAATACATGCATTTATACATGTATTATATATACAAGATATAGAAATACTAACCCATTGCAGGGGAATTGTAAAAGCTTTCAGGAGAGATTTCTTCCTATTGCTTCAGATGCATTTCCATTTTTCTCATAAACTGGAAACACCAACTACCTTTCCATACTCCATCCTTAAAGGGTATGGGTTCTTTGTGTTTGTTTGAGTGTTGGGGTTTATTGTTTTGGGTTTTTTGTGGTGATGGTGGGGGTTTGGTTTTGTTTTTTTGTTTAATGCTTTCATTTGCCATGCTTCTTGTGGATTTCAAAACCTTGCCAGAAGGTATTTTTAAAATTGGTCACTCCTCTTGGTTGTCACACGTCAGCACAGATCAAAATACTTGTCAACTATTTTTCCAATAAATATCTTTATTAAATTCATCTTACAGTGTGAGTGTATATATGTAATCTGTTTCTGTAAAGGTTGAATAATATGCTTGAATCTACTTTCTAGGAAAAGAGACTGTAGTAGGAATTGTAATGTATTCAATTTCACCTGGAGAACAATGTCCTGAGGGTTAAAATACATCAAAAAATTAAATATTTGCCTTTGGAATGTGAGATGTGGATGACTGTGTGCATTCCTCTGTTAAAACCTTTGCTTATCCAGTTGCACTCTCTTCTATTTAATTATCAGGTAGGAGCACAAATCAAAAAATATAAAAAGGAAATGGTAATTATGATAGCCCATTGGATCATTATTTATGTAAGCAAATACAGTCTCTACTGATGTTGTATTTATTGACCTTAAACCAAATTTCAGAAGGCAAAATAAACAATGTCTCTAATGTAACACATGAAAGACTACAGGACTGTTTAATTCTTGCAGAATTATTCAGAATGAACTTTCCCACTCTTTGCATGGTTGCCTTGTAGTTTTTAAAAGCACTGTTACCAGAGAAGATAATGCTTTCCACAGAGCTGCAGGATAACACCCCTGCTAGGGCTGCACTGCCTCAGGGAGGAGAAAGCCACAGGTGAGCCTGCTTGCAGCTTTTGCTTTCATTTGAAAATAATTATGACATTTAGGCTGTTGGTGACTGTGCCTCTGATAATTCCAGCAGGTTAGAGCATCTGAGTCTGTTTCACATGTAATACACAGAAGTATTTTGCATATGTTTTTAATAATTACCATTTTTTCCTTCAGGTGTTTTTCCTTCAGGTGTTCCTATGCAGCCCCAAATTTCTCTGTCAGAATCACGCATGCTCCAAGAAGCTGTGCTCGCTGATGATAAAACCAGCCTTGTTTCTGCTCCCACATAGCTACTGAGTGCTTCAGATAAACAAGGGAAACCCCTCAGGAGCAGGGGCTGCTCTCTGAGGAGCTGGGAGGGAGCTGCAGCCTGAGTGCCTGACCCTGAGTGCCTGACCCCGGAGACAGAGATGTTTTCTCCCACCACTTGTCCTCTGGTAGCTGTCATGCTTCTACCCACAGCTACATGGGGATAGTCACCTATGGACATGTATAGCTGTGTGGAAATAGATAAATAGATAAATATATATATATTTATATATGTACATTTTTATACACACACATATATAGGACTACACCATATGCAGTGTTACCATTGTGTGGCATCTACAGCATGGACTGCTGTTTCACAGTGACTTTAAATTTAAATGTAGAATGCTGTTACAAGATACGATCCAGCTCATGCTCCCTTCCTTGCTCTTGCCCTGCAGAGACTCTCACTGGCACGTGCTGAGCTGGCTTCATGCCCTCCTCTGGCTCACCCATGACCCAAAAATGCTAATTTTGGCCCAAAGGAAGTAATGGAAATGAAGGATCAGGGATGACATCAGTCCCTCTCAGCAGCAGCCTGGGTTAACTTTAACTTTTTGTAAAACCACAGCTTTCAGGAAAGGCAGGGATGAAAAAAGTAACCCAGAAATAACCATCTGATTTGAAATACCTACTTGCACACTTGAGTGTGCTTCTTTTACTTGTGCAGACTGCACTGAGAGTCATCTCAGTGTCTCAGAAAGTGACTCTCCAGTTATTGTTTTCTCAGTGTTTATGACCCATTTCAAGGAGAACATCCAGCCTGGCCTGAGGGACAGCAAGTTCCCTAATCAGGGAATAGTTAAGATGAAAGCACCCTGCAAGCATCTTGGAAGGGGGAAGTAGAGAGGGCATCAGCAGGAGTTTTTTATTTACATTTAATTGAACATCTTGTCCTCTCACAGAATATATGGTTTTAGCTCCTGCCAGTCTAAAAAGAGAAGTAGGAGAAATACCTTTGGAATTTAAACTCTTAGCGATGTCAGAATTACCTTTTGTCCTGACTTTTCCAGGTTTTTTATTATTTGGATGGTATGTCACAGCTACTCTCTAAATTAAACTGCTACTCCTTGACATGCATCAAAGAGATTACTTAAGAACTTGATTTTTTTCCACTTAAATTTAAGATATTATTAGATCTAAGTCTTTAATGAGGATCACTAATTTCCCGTGAAAATTGCATTTTGTTTATATTGAAAATTGTATTGTATAATTGTATATTTTATCACATTTTCTGTGAAAAGTAAGAAGAAAGAAAAGGAAGATCTTAGGACAAGCTCTGCACAGACTTCTTTATTGCTAAGCCTGTCAAACCCTTGGTTAAGAGCTCTGGTGTACCCTTCTTGGCCAGCTGAAGTTAATTCTACTCATGCATGGCTGAGCTACTTAGGATTCAGCTGCTGAACTGCTTGGCATTCAAATACTAACAAGAAACAGGGATCTTTTGCATTAGCATGACTCTTCCAGGCACAGTGGCTCAGCAGATGAAATAAGACTGGATGGGGAGGAGGGAGAGGGATATCCTTGGCAACTGTGCCAAGGTCTGTCCAAACCCTGGGAGATCTGTGCCATTCTGTTGAGATGAGCTGATGGTGAAGGGCCTGTATAGTGTCTCTTCCTTCTCTCTTTTTTCCTCCTGCCTGAACTTATGTAACAATTCAGGACTGACAGAAAGGAGCCAATGACCCATTATTGCTTCTCCATAATTAAGCTTTGTCTTGGCCACTTCTTTCCAACCTCCTAGTTTGTCATGTTAGCAGAGCTGTGTTTCCTCATCACAACTTTTTTTAATCATGAAGGGATAAGGTCAGCTAAACTATGTATGTATATATTGTCACTACTAATACTTCAGGCAGACACAGAGCTTTTTCTCTGATTAAAGTGATGTGCAGTAATATCAGGAGGTGTTGGATTATGTCATGTTTTTCCCCCGTTACTCAAACAGAGCTTGAGCAACTGAAGGTTGTTCCTGGACTCCCAAGCACATCATTTGTATCATCTTGCAAATCCTTCCCTTTCCATCATTCTGCTTTTCATAAAAATGACTGCTAGAACATGAGGGAGAGTTGGCAAGCCTTCTGCAATATTTTGGCATGTGGGAAGGGGTCTCTCAACCTGCAGCAAAGCAGTTCCTTCAGACTGCCACCAGCTGGGATGTTTGCAGCTTTTTTGTCATCTTGTCTCATGCCCAGATGACAGAAAGGTTTATTATTCTGGGCAATTAGGGTGAATGTTCCTCACTTGTTTTTCATCTTTGGCATGATAAATTTGGTGATGAAACCCCGAAGAGTGTTTTAATGCTGTTTTTTTGCTTATGCAGAGGCTGAAGGCCAGTAACATTATAAAATGTCATGCCTGGCCTCCCTTACCCGTGTTTAATAGAAGTAATTCAAAGTGTTACCATGTTGTTGCATTACCTACAGCAATAATCAAATAACTGTACACAATAATCAATTAGCTGTAAACACTCCCAGAGTGTGAGAAGTGGTGGCCACATCTTGGCCAAGGCTGAAGGACTGATGGGAAGCCTTTGCCAGGGTAACAGGCAAACACTGTACTGGGAGTGTTGTCTGCAAGAGATGTCAAATAATCCTCAGGGCCCAAATAACCTTGAGAGGGCCTCATCTAGAGCAGGGTCTCATGTGGGGCACTGTGCTTGAGGGATAATTTGGACTATGACTTATAAAAGAGATTTCAGTACAAAAGCAAAAGGAATATTCAGAAGTTCTGAGGATGCAACCTGTGGGAGGTTGGGAAGGGATTTCAGTTGTTTAGCAGAGAGGAAAATGAGGAGAGGCATCACAATAGTCTTCAGGTATGTTAAGGCTGCAATAAAAACAGTGTGTTCCCCCTATATTCTGTGGGTAGAACCAGTGTAGATGGGCTTAAGACTCAAAAAAGAAGATTGATAATACATGTTAGAACCACTTTTTCTTAGGTTAATAGTTTGAAGGTTGGGTTTGATTGCCAGGTAAAAGGTTGGACTGATTTCCCTGAGGAGTGAGATAGCTGGTCTCACCTAGTATGAGAATGATCTTCCTCAATGTTGCTTTCAGCCATAATCTTGGAATGAACACAAACTATTTGTGTTGTGTGCATTCTCCTGGTTTTTTTAAGCCTTTCCCATGCAAAAGATTGATCTTTCCTCATGCTAATGCATAATGATGTCTAAACAAAGTAAACTTAAACAATAGTAAAGGACATTTTTCATGAGGGTAGCTTGGATTTTCTGGCTGCTCTCTTCAGTGGCCTGACAGCTTGTTTACTCATCATAGAGTATGATGGTCATACATTAAATAAGTAATGAAAAATATTTTTGACCTCTTGGAAGCTTTAAATGCTAAAATACCATTGCTTCACTTATCATATTCATAGTTCTTCTCAAATCACAGTTCCATGTTCACCCAAAGCTGCTTTTCCATAGAACTTTATATTTGAAATTATTCTGTTTTTCTTCTTTTCTTCTTTTACTGTGTTGAAATTCAGTTCTACAGTCATAGCAAAATTGACATGTCCTTCACCCATTCGCCCTTGGAAGCAGCTGCAGGATTGGCTGCTTTGTCACCTCTTCTCAACAGCAATACCTTCCCTTTCTCTCCCTCCCCTTTGCCTCTCAAATGGCCAGAATTTGAAAACCATCTGCTGTCAGGCTGGGACGTGCTTTCTGTTTCCTTTCAGTTTTTGGTTGCTGGCACCTCTCAGTTGCTGATGAGAGCGCATCCCTGTCCTGATCAGCTCCGCTCTGCCGAGAGCCAGCCCGCCAGGGACACGGCTGGCAAAAGGCGGGGTGGTGCAGTGTACAACTCTGTCTTACTAAAGTCTCCAGGAGGAAAATGTCCAGCTGAGTGTTTAAAGGAGGGAATGCTGGAGAGGCTCTGACAGAGCAGACATCTTCTGGCACTGCGGTCTGTCCTTCCTTCCGCCTGCTTCTGCTGTCTCATCCTGCTTCCTCTGATGGCTGCTGCTTTAGAAGTGGCTTTAGTACAAAAAGGGTTTTCTTTGAAGTATTGTGGAAATGCCATTTCTAAGAAAATATGACCAGCAAAATCCCAGCTTTCTTTTTCAGCTATCTGGTTAGAGCACAGCACACAGTATCTGTGTTTCTCCTCTTCTGGTGTAATATTAAATCTTTCAGTGACTTTTACGGTTCAATTGCTTTTGGCAAACTTCAGTTCTCCATCTTAAACCCACGCACTTGTATAAACATAACTGGCTTCAAGCTGTGTCAAATATAATCACTTAGCTACAAACACAAAAACACCCAGATATAATTGCTAAGATTCCACTTTTTATAAACATTTTAGACTGAAAATGAGAATTTGGAGTGACAATCACACCCCGCTTCCTAGAACCTTTTTGGTTCTTCCATTCATTTTTCCCTGTTGTCATCCTTTTCTATTCACTAAAAGCACATTTTTGCTGCTCTGATCCCCACAGAAATATATTCTGCCTAAATTGTGTCTTAAAAAATACACAGAGACACATGACAATGGGAAATACAAAGCAAAAGCTGAAATATGACACCAGCATTCCCTAAGGAGAGGAATACTGAATATTAAGTGAAATCCTGAAGTTTCTTGTGCTGCTGCCTAAAAGCAGCTTGATATGGGTGGTGAGCATTAAAAACTAAACTATGTTGAGGAAGGAGTGGAGTCAGCAAAACAATTCAAAGAATGCATTGGCTTTATGTTTCTGTTTGAGAGTAAATATTTGTTCTACATTAGTCAAATAGGAAAAAAAGAAACTAAAAAATCATTTTAAAAAAGTCAGTATGCTGGCAAAAACAAACCCACAAGTGGTGGGGCAGAAGAGATTGCAGGGTTTATTTTGAGGAGGCTCTTAGGATATTTTTGAGCAATTCCTCCCTCCCACACAGTGCTCCAAAGCAATGGATCACTTTCGGCTTTGTTTGAAAGTTAAAAATACTAACCAGAAAAAAAAAAACAAAACCCAAACAACAAACAACCACCCCATGCTTTTTTAAAAAATTGCCAGTAAAAGCGTGGAAGTCTTGTTCTGTGCAAATGGTGTCAAAACAGCTTTCAGTCCCCCAGCACTACCCAAACTTGAACTTTCTGAAAGGCTCTTCCTGCGATTCAGAAAATGTAGTTGCACTTTGCATGAACATCACAAGCTGTAATAAGAAATCAGCTTGTTTCATACTTGTCTGTAATTCTATCCTTTGGTTTAAAAAAAAAGCCAAACCAAAAAAAAAAAAACCAAGAAAAACCAACTGTGCCACACAAATATTAAGCCATGTGTTACCTTCAATTAAGCTGCAGCTCTGGGACTGCTGAGACTCCAGGAAGGGTAGATGAACATGAATTAGCTGCTGATCCTTTTGCAGGCTTCACTCCTACACTTGCCCAGGTATTGTCTAATTCACTCCCCAAACACACTTCCCAAAACCCTCTGAACAGAGCTTGGAGCTGCTTTCAGGGTAGGCAAGGATGGTGGTTGCTTGTGTTGATTATGTGGAAGGTATTAACTACTGAACAGCCTGTAAATATTTACTGAGCTGTAAAAGTCACAGAAAACTGAAAAATTTTGGATAATATTAAAAAAACCCTTGAGAATCTTTTCTAGCTCTTCATACAACCTAGGTATAAATTAAATTGTAAGTTACATTATTGTCTTCTCAAATGATAAAAATACTCCAAATTTCATAGTAAAATAGCTGAATTGTTGAGAATTCCAAAGGTTTGTTTTCTCTGTGGTCCAATTTGTTCCATTGACAAAAGCATATGGTTAATATTACTAGAGAAAGTACACACTTTTATTGATGGAACTGCCTTCATTCACTTGGTTTTGGAATACATGGGTTTACTTAGGGAAAACCCAGATGTAGATGATTAGATGAAAGGGAAAACCACCAAAAACAATAGGATGAGACTAAATCTGTGGAGCCACCATAATGGATCTGCATATCTGGATTGCTATTTTCTCATAATGAGTAACAGGACCCGGAAACCCTTTAACATATGTTACGTTCACAATGAATCAACTCACAGTTTTACTCATATCCTTTTTATACTTTTATAAAACAAAATTTGGATCTGGTTCCAGCAATTTAGAAATGTTTTATGGCAACTGAGTCAAAGAATTTGGCAGGTTTTGCAGTTTGGAAGGCCACTGGAATGTTTTGAAAAAGCCATACTAATGTCTTAGTAATAATGAGGTAAAAGTGATAAAGATTTCTTTGTTGCAAAATGTAGGATTCTAATTTTTATTTGAATAGTTAGAGGATATTCACTCTAGGAGATTCCTGTAGGTTTTGTCTTTCAGATGATATATTCTCTGTAAGGAAGGAGTCATCCATGGGGAACCTTCTGACTTTTTTCTATATTTGCATGGAGATGGATGGTTTGATTTGATATGAAGAAATGGACTGCCCTGTTTTGTTAATAGATTTGTTTAGATAAACTTGTTAAAAAATAATTGCAAAAATTTCTGGTCTCTACCTATAAATTGCAAAAACCAGTTACAAATACATATTGGTTTTCTAATATCAAGCTTAGGTTTTCAGGGAAGTAACAGATAGACAATGTAGGATAGAGTTTTTGTGTTTAACATAAGGGCCAAGAAGGTACCAGGTGCTCCCTGGAAATTATGAGAGTGTAATAAGAAAAAAAATCTCACCCCTCTTTCTTAAATATTTAAATGTCAATGAATCACCATGTCAAAATGTTTAATGTGGGCAACATGATTGGCATAAATAACATGATCTGGCATAAATAACTGATGTTTTTTCTGTTAAGTTTGCTGCCTAGCAAAATACGTGTGCGGTTTTTGGCAGTAAGCATTAACAATTCCTAACAAATAGAATCTTGTCACTGATGCTGCACTTTTCCAGAAGGACTGGGATGAGGAATAAGTGCAAAGGGTTAAGGAACTGGTTTCTGGCTGCCACAGTATTAAGTATTTTAGGAATATAGCTGGATCTTCTTGTAAATCAGAGTAAAGTAAGGAGTAAATGCATGAAAGTTAACAGAACACTACACAGTTAAAGTCAGGGTCTGATTGTGTTGTGTTTTTACTCCATTATGGTGTATTTATTCCATTATGTCAGCTAGCATGGCACATGAGGGCCTGTTTGTACAGGAATTGTTGGATCATTTTGTTTGTGGAGAAGTTACATTGTCAGTGGTTTGACTCTGGTGTCCTTCCTGAGCATCGTGCTGTGTTAGGTGTTTGATGTCACGGTGGGAAGAGGCATGTTGGGAGTCTGATCACTTCCATCTGTAATCAGAAGACTTCAGGATATTGCAACATTTGTGAAAAGAAGCGTGTTAGTGTGTCACAGTGGTGAGAGATCTTAAATAAAGTCAACATAGGCTGTACTAGAAGAACGTGAAGAACCTGAGACTAAAATGTTGCAATCTAAATTTCCAGCCTCCCCTATCTGATCATTGAAGCCACTGATTTACAGAGTAATGAAGCTTGAAAGCCACCAGGAGCTCAGCAGGGTTATCCATCTTTGGATCAGCTTACAGAGCTGGAGTTACACTGAGTTCTTGACACTGAAGGTCACTCCTTGGCTGCCAGCAGAGGAATAATCCTGCTTTGGCTGTCTTAGACCTTGAGACTGAACAAAGACCTTGAGATTTTGATTTTCTTGTTAAATGGTGTCTGTCTGATATGTGTGCCACTGGGACACATACAGGGTGCCTTTGGGGTTTGATATACCTTCCCATGTGCGACTGGGATTAAAATACACTTGTAGCACTGGTCTGCAGAGCAGGTGTCCCATCTGCCAGGGACAGCAGGGGCAGCAGGGACCTGGGCTTCATGGGCACTGAATGCATAGGGGCACAATTGTGCACTACAGAGATGTTGTTTCTCATTTGTGTTTTTTTAAAGTAACAGAACTCTAGGGAAAAACAATGTTTGCTCATTGTTTTGAGGGACAGCAGGAACAGCATATTTGTATTTTGTCATAAATTGTTAATGCCTTCAGTCCAGTTATGATGATAAATTATTAATTATTCACCATTTTGTACTCTTCTGTATCTTAACATGGGATAGGTGGCTTGTTTCTCACTGGAGCATTAGGAAGGGAATGCATCTGGTAATAGCAAGACTCATGAATTTGAAACAAATTAGGTTAGGGAAAACAGAAGAGTGAACAATCTTAGACTATCTGTTAGTGTTTGAACAAAGTTGTATTTCACTCAAGATTTTTCATTTAAAATATATATTAGTAGATCATAATTCTTCATTTTTTGTTGTATTTTTAGGTTTGATTTCTCCACTTTCAGTGCCAGTAGTTATTATATAAAATCAGTAGTTATTTTAACTAGCAGTCACATCATTAACAATCTGTGCAGGTTTTTTGTTGTTGCAGTTCATATTTACCAAATGCTTTTATTTTTTCTCTTAAAAGCTGTTTACTCATAAATTATTTCCCTGTTTCAATACAGAATGTGAAATAGTTTGTGTACTTTTTCAGTAGATGCTGAAGCAAAAGAAAGGAAATTTGGGCCCCACAGTCATCATTGGCATTTGTTAGGATTATTATGCTGTATAACAGTTTGCTTTTACTAAATATCTTTTGATTGGCCACCAAGCCTTTCCTGGACTTTTAAAATTTGACAGTTGAGTCATGCATGTAATTTCAAAGATTATAGTAGACATCTGGAATTGGATTACAAGTTTATGGGTGTTTGACTTCATGACAATCCTAATTTTTAGACTATTCTTTAAACAAATAAATCTACTATTTAGTTCAGACAGATGCCAAATAAATGGCTTCTGCCAACCTGGCTAATTTTTTTCCCCTTTTTCTCTCTGAATACAAAGATAAGTGTTCTGTTAGTGTTCATTTGAAGGGACACAGTAGTTGGATATGTACCTCTATTAATCTTTAGGCTATTAGTTGAAATTTGGCCAACCTCAAAGTCATTAGCATGATTGAGGCTGTTTCTAGCTAGTGTGAAATGAGCTGGAAGTCTTATCTAACTATTGATAGGCATCTATAATAAAATGCTTTTGCTGCAACTGATGTAGAAAATATATATGTAGTGGACATAATTAAGTATATAAATAACAAATTTTGCATTCCTAGGATGTAAAAAAGTTTTTTTACATAGAAAAAAAGTTGTCTGAATCATTCTTTGAGGTCTTCTAGTGGAGAGTGTCTTTTTGAGTTTTCCCTTACATTATTGTGCTATGCCTGCTGGGCTCTTGGAAATAAGACTTCAGTTTTCATGACTGAGATGTATTTCAGACACAGTGGAATAACCTTCAGTATAATTACAATGTCTGTGTGTGGATGAAACTTTGAGATGAATGTAGTTTTGATCCAGAATGGAAGGGATGTAAGAACTGTGTCTCTCCTAACATTAAGATAAGTACTAGAGGCAGATGAGATTAAATGTGAATAAGCCAACCTGAACATCTAGTCCTGCAAGTAGTGGTACTGTCTATAGCTATAGTAAAGCCTTAGTTCATTTCACACTGTTTTGCAATCTTCTGGGTATTACTGTAATAAAAATAGTAAAAGTATTGTCAATATTTTGTAGCTGTCATCAAAAGACTTGTTCTGCAGACATGTGTCTTCTGCAGAAAGTTCTCTGTTCATAATTCAGTTAAATGAACTTAAATGTATTAAACTTAGAAACACCCCACACATTTGCCATTGTAGATGCAAAAATAATGTAGAATTAAATGTCTTAGAAATTTCAGTCATTTAACAGGCTGGGATCTATTACAGCCATAGATCATCTCCCTGGAACATGGAGTATTTCCCTTTTGGGAAAGGCTGAGGGAGCTGGGCCTGTTCAGCCTTGAGGATACTGAAGGGAATCTTAAAGGTGCATACAAATACCTTAAGGGCAGGTGTCATAATGGTGGGGTCAGGCTCTTTTCAGTGCTGCCCAGAGACAGGGTAGGGGCAACAGGCACAGACTGAGCACAGGAAGTTCCATCTAAATATGTGGGAAATCTTCTTTACATTGAGGCTGAAAGAGGATTGCAACAGGGAAATAGTTTTGTGGTCTCTTCTCTGGAGATAGGTGCAGCCCTGTATAACCTGCTCTAGGTGAAGCTCCTTGAGTTGGGCTAGGTGATCTCCACAGGTCTCTTCCAACCCCAAGCATTCTATAACTCTGTGACAGAAGGATGTCAGAGTCTCATGTCACTTTGACCACTAAGACTGAAGGAGATGGGGAAAACCTTCATGCAGAGCATCAAGCTCTGCCTGCCTTTGTGGGGAGGAGCAGACAGGGTGATTAGAGAAAAGAATGGTAATGAATCTGTCAGTATGTGTCCTCCTGTTTGGATGAAATGACACCTTCCTGCCTGAGCATGTACCAGCCTTCTGAGGACCCCAGAGAAGGTCTGAATCTCTGAGTAGCTGGGTGCAGAAGGAGCATCTTCTGAAATGACTAGTCACATGAATTCAGATTATTATGGCTGTGACTGGTGTATTTTGCTTAATGTCTTGTAGGAGCAAACCTTAACAGCTGATAAGGATGAAGGTTCCCCAGGTGTCATCTACCCTGCAGCAAGTCTCCCCCAATACCTCTCAGGTCTAATTCTATTATGATGCTTTTCACTTTGAGAAATCTTTTTTTTTTCCTTTATTTTCTTTAGCAACTTCATTACTATCAGAAAAAAGCCAGCACTGGTCCTGCAGCACAAAGGGTGGTTCCAAGGCATGGCTGTGCCTTTGTGCATGAAGTGCTCAGAAGGGTCTGTAGGAGAGAGGCTCAGCTGCCAGCAGAGTTGTTTTGTGCCTCAGGAAATGTGACCTTGTGCCATCATCAGGTCTGTAGTGCCAAGAGACAATGACCTAATATAAAAGCACTAGCAGGAAGTATTTAATGAAAATCTAGAAGTCACTTTCATGGAGACAGCTCCAAATTTTCTATATCTTAATGTTAGCAAAGCATTCTCTTGAAATAGGAGTGACTTGTTGAACATATAAATGGATTTTGTGATTAAACTCAACTATTGAAAGATTGCATTTTCAACCTCAGAGTAAGGCATTAAAAAGAAGAACAAAAATCAGTTGCTCCAGAGTAATTTTAAAATGAAAGTCAGCAGCCCTGAGGACAGCACCTGGCTGGATTGTTTTACCAGGGACTTGGTTGGATTCATGATGAATGCACCAGATCTAGCAGTTGTGCAGCTACAGGGTGAGATGGCTCTTCCTCAAGGAGAAGGAATCCTTCCTTTTGCACTCAGCTGAGGTGCACTGCACTGCTGAGTCCAGTTCTTGATGGGGGGAAAAGCCAGAAACCCACAGCAGAAAGTGGGGACAGAGCAGCTCCACCCCTTCCCAACCATCAACAGTCACACTGGGTTAGGAGCAAGGAATTGCATTTTCTAGCCAGATGTGCCAGAGGGAAAGAATCTAAGTTAACTTTTGTGTTTGCTATAGGTTCTGCAGGTCTGTTTAGAATGACATTTCCCACATGCCTGAAAGCAAGAAGGTGTTTTAGGACTGTTTCTTTTATTACAATTGTCTCTGATATAACGGGGATTTTTCTTTCATATGAAACTATATAAAAGTAGTACATTATGGCATTGACACTGTGTCCAAATTGATGTTTTTGTATTATTTAGAAAATGTTCCAAGCCAAAGGCAAATGACCCAAATTAGCTTAGAAACAATATAACTCAAAGAAAAAATCGTCCCCTGGATAAAATCCAGCTCTGGAAAAAGGGAGAATTAGATTGTCATCCTAACTGGCACCAGCTCCTGCACAGCATTTGGCAGATTACTTAGGTCAGATTTAGGTGTGGTGTTTATGATTAAGTGAAGAGGCTCTGGTTTCCAGGCAGGTTGATATTTAATGATATTTTAACTGATAATAAGGGCCAGTTCTCTCAAAAGTGCTGAAATTTGAGCTTTTGGGGATTTTAGAAATGAATCAACTAAATGCACGTTTAGAAAAGTATGTAAAATAATTATGTAAGGACACAGACTTAAGTGTCCTTTTATTAACAAAATTACTTTAAGGAATTCTAATGCCAAAAATTAATAGGCATTTGAAAAGAATGAAATGCATGGCTGTTAAAAAGGTACGAAACAGACTAAAATAATAGCAGTTCATTTTTTCCCTCCAAAAATAAATACTACAATTGAGAAGATAGTGCAAGTTACAAAAGCTTTTATTTACCTCATTTTGAATAGAATTGGAATTTATTTCTGCTTCAGAACAAAAGTTTAGAGGAGAAAAAAAGAAGTTTCCTATTACAGATGATTTTAATTTACTTCTAATAAATCTGACTTGTATTATACTCATTCTTCTGAGCTCTTATTGGAAACTGCCTGAGCAGAAAGTTCATTTTTCCTGAAAAGTCACACTTCCTCCTGGATGTGAGTAATAACGTGTATGTTTATTTAGTAATTTATTTTTTTTAAAACTAAATAAAAGACCTCTCCAAATACACAGGACTGCCAAGAAGTGGATATTTGCCGGTAATTTTCATGGTAAGTTTCCAGAACATCTTTTTCTAACATAAAACACTGTGTTATTCTGAGGTGTAATAAAATGTTCTTGTGCTTTTAAAGCATTAAAAAATGGCTCTGAAGCACTGGCTGTAAATGAGAGGATCTTATCTCAGTACCTCAGGTTGGTGGGACACTTACATTTCTTCTTGATAGAAGACTTCTGAACAGGTCTCTGGCTCTCAGAAGGGATCTCTCACTACCCCACATGGTGTTTGTGCTTGGCACATTGCAAATCTCACCTCTTGGTGTGGCAGTTTCTCATGGTCTTGAGGAGAAGAGAGAAGAATGGTTGAGGGGGTGCAAAAAGCACTGGATCATTACAGCATTTGGTTCTTGCTGAGGAAATGGCCATTTAACCCTCCACTACCTCCTCCTTCTAGCAAGAGTACACCAAGACATAACCCCATCAGAGCTGACCCTTGGCAGTGATCTGTGTGTTCCATAAACCTCCTTTCACTGGAGGCTCTCACAAGTGCTCAGTTAACAGCAGTGTGATGTTACAAACAGAGAAACTTCATAATTCTGGGATGGGAGCTCCTTTGCTTCCCCCTCTCTTGCTGCCATGGTGAAGCTGGTGGCTCTGGCACACCATGCAGCATCTTTTTGTGAAAAGCACAGCTGGACAGCTGTATTCCCACCAGACTATTACATTAATGTTCATCAAAATTATACTTTACCTGCTTTAATGGACCTAAATCCTGCTATAAAGCAGACTTCTGTTTTCAGGAATTCAGCATATTCTTGTACAATGCCAAAATAAATAGGGGGTAGGAGACAGGGATGAAACAGAGCTAATGAGGGTTTTATGCTGAGTGAATGTTTGGACTGTAAACTCTACAGTGGTTTGGGCTGTGTATACACACTTGTGTTCTAAGGAGGCTGATCTCAACACCAGTGTCCAACAATAAATAAGATTTTGCAAAGAGAATAAATAAAATTTTGAGAAGACAGATAAGGCTGCAGCCTGTCCAAAGCTGAAAGGCAGTAGAGAGGCTCATTATGAGGTGCTGAACCTATAAGAAAACATTAGGATTCAATGCCCTTGAAAAACATGTATAAATTAGAAAATAATTTCATACAATTAAGTGAAACCCAAAATAATAAGCAAATAAACTATGACCCAGACTATTCCTTGAACTCCACTTTGCCCTTGACTTTTCTGCTGATTTACTGGCACCAAGACATGCTCCAGTGTAGGGGCAGAAACAGGGACAAATTGTGATGATGGAATCAAATACTGCTAAGATCCTGCCAAAGCAGATGCAGCCCTTTTCTCCTCTCTGTCCATGTCTGAGGGCACTGTTGCCAGAGATCCAGCTTTCTAGCAAAGGCACAAAAAGAGCGTGCTCCATCCCATCATTTTGGTCACCTTGGCATAACCAGACTTCTGGGAAGTTTCTTATTAACCCCTGAGAAACAGATCACCCTGTCTGGTCTGTGCCCTACCCTGTGGACAGAATCATTAGCAAAAGATACATTCTTTGCATCCTTGCTGATATTTTGTATTTTTACTTTTCAGTTGCATTTTTCAAGTTTCTACCATACATATTATATCAGTTGTTTTCTTTGAATTGTGTTCACTCTCTTCGAAGTTCTTATGTTATTTAGCTTCCTGTTGTTTAAGTGGGAAAGACTATAGAAGGTATATGTTTATTTGTTCTTTTGGAAGAACTTCACTATTATTTGGACCACCTAGAAGATTAAATCCTGCCAAAGTATCAATGACCTGTCCTGAGTCCTTTACTCAAAGGTATATACTGTAAATAAGGATAAATAACAATTCCTTATTGTCTTATGCAGGGAAAGTTAGAAATGACTGAAGAAATCAGACAGAAGGGCTGGATTGCTTGCTGGCAGACCTTTGGGATCATACTCTGCTTTTTACTTACATACATTTTACTTCTTGTCATGCTTTCATATTTCTATAGCTGAAAAACCACCTCTTTTATAACACATATATGAAAGCAACATAAGAATTCTTGTGTATGCCATCCAAGCATACACAAGAATTCTTATGTTGCTTTCATATATGTGTTATAAAAGACATAAACAATATTATTTGTATCTCCAATGGCAAGGCCATAAAAAGCCCCAGAGGAGGTATTGTTTGCTTCAGTGCACCTCATGGGTGCATCAAGAGCCAGAAGCATGTCTGCTTAGTCCTCTGGTATCTTTTATCTAGCCCTCTCATTCTGGAGGAGCAGAGGTGTTGGGGCACAGCTATTATCTGTCTGCTTCCTAGGCTTTCCATACAGCCTTTGTAGCCAGGATTGTTTATTCTCTAAATAGGTTTCTGAGATGGTGTTGAAGCTTCTTGAGGCAAAACTGTTGCCCTGGTGTGTGGCTGAGGCTTCTGTAGCTTACCCCTGCATAGGTGCCTGTGTCTAACTTAGTGCCAGGAGGTGTTTGCTGTGCTGGTCCTCAGCTGCAAATTCTGCAAATCAGAACATACAGGCCTTGCAAGACACTCCCTGACAAAATGTTTTCCAAAGTTGATATATATTCTGAAAAATGCCATCTGACTGTGATGATTGCCAAAGAGCAGTGTTTTTAAGGCACCACTGCTGAACCTAAAATTTATGTCAAGAGCTCAATGAACCCTTTTCTTTTAGCTTTTAATTTGAAGGCCTGCTGACAGCACTGCTCCATTGATCTGCTCCATGGATCACTGAGCTGTGGCCTCGCAGAGCAAGCTTTGGGAAACTGTTACCAGAGCTCCAAAGAGTGATATTATTAGCTCACGATTTGCTACACTTAAGTAGTGCTCCCAAAGGAGCAAGGTACTGGACTGAGTGTGCAGAGTTCTGAATTCACCTCTGTTTTTGCCATTTATTTTTGTAGTGGTCTTGGGCAATTGCTTTTCTTTACAGTCGCTTAGTTGTTGCTCTTTTAACCTTAGAGAATGATAATTGTTAAAAGACTTGATGAGACTATGGAGAAAGAGCAATCCTCAAGTTCCACGAAGATGTTTGAGACTGAGCTTTTATGCTTTGTTTTTTTTCTCCATAAAGGGAAGATACCAACACTCAAACCTGAAGCCTCCTAAGCTGGGAGGCTTAATGAATATTCATGCAGTGCTCTGAAGAGTAAGTGCCTAAGAATTTTCCAAATAATAATTACACCTGCTGACTTGTATTCTAAGCCCCCTTCCACCCTTGCTCTTTCATTATTTCAACATAGTCTCTCAGGGCTGTGGAGCTGAGACCATTGGAATTTAATAATGAACATTTCAGAGTTGTGCATATGCGGTGTGCTTGCATATGACGATAATTTTCACCTATAGATTTTATTTCTCCATTTTCTTCTTGTTTCAGGCATTTAGGATGAGCTGTTACAGTGGGATACAGTTTCACTGTAGCCTGTGATAGAATTTTTTGCTAATGTCATTGTGTCAGAGGGTGACACAAGACTGTGCCCTGGCAGCCACCAGTGGGGGTGATGTGTTGGCATGGTTGAGTATTTTTATTCTGAAGCATTTATTCTTTCTCAGTATGAGGGCTTAAAAAAGGAATCCGAGTAGTTCTAATTAATCCATGCTGCAAATAATCTCTGGCTTGGCTTGCAATCCAGTCCTCTTCCTCCCTACTCCTGGACCTAGGTAATGCATTTGCCTGCAGGCTACTGCAAGCCAGGAATGTGAGTCTGGGGCCCAGGGTGACCTGTGATTGTCCTTCCAGGCCAGACTCCTTGGGCTGGGGAGACTGGGCGTCCCTCTGAGCCTGCACCTCCTCCTTGGCAGTGGCTCAGCATCCTTCAGCTCCATGTCAGGATAATGAGGTGAGGGGCCCCGGGGGCCGCGAGCGCTGCCAGGATGGATCTCAGCCCCTGACTCCTCGCCAGCCTTCTGAGCAACTTTGGCATTGGAGATGGAGGAGAGGCTGGAAACTAGAAAGTCATGAATGCTTACATGGTTCTGCCATCATCATCATCATCATCATCGTCATCGTTATTATTATTTATTAACATTTGCACATCTGGTCAGGCCATGCTGTGGCTTGTGCAGAGGCGGCTCCTGCCAGTGGGATCTGCCTCCATTCACAGTCCTGCAAAGTCAGGGAAACCTGCACAGTTGTGTTGAAACTTCTTAATAAAATTTAATGTTATAAAAGTTTATATAATAGTAAATTCTGTATGGTTTTAACAATTTATTTAACAATTTTTAATGCAAATATTTAATGATTTACTTTATAGGAGTTTGGGCTTTTTTAGGATTACCAAAAATTTCTCTTCTTCAATAAGAACTTTCCACTGCATTCAGGTCACATTATTTAGATCCACATTTTCATTACAAAGCCAAAGACAAAAATAAACAACACTGTCAAAAAAGGATAAAATTAGTCACATTATCTGGAGAGGGCCACAGCTTGATTTGAATTTTCTGATGTGCTAAGAGTTAGATTATCTCAGCAGCCGTTGACACTGGGAGAACTTTACCATTAATGGGAATCATTAGAAAAGGCTTTTTGGATCTGAGATTCCATCTCAAACATTCAGTGTATGTACACATTCAACATGTATGTATATATATTTGGTCTGTAGGGCTAATTTGGTGTTGCAGCACAGCAGCTACATTGACACCAAATTTGTGGATTTAGAGAACTGCAGAACACAAAATTTCCCCATTTTTCACTGGTCTCCCCATGAGGGAAATGCCAGGGTGTGCACAGAGCTGCCCTTGCATGCGGAGTGGTTGGGACACCAGCTCTCAATGTGTCCTGTCACTCCTTGTTGTGGAAGAAGGACACAGAGGACAATGTGATTCTTTCATCACCCCAGTATTGTCTGATTGTAGGATAAAATGAAGTTCAAAACAGCCTGAGTTTGTGCCTACAGCCCTACGAGCTTCATGGAGCATTAATTTAGGTACAAGTATGTCTGTGGTCGTGTTTCACCATAAAGTTTCTCCAGCATGACTGGGCATTGCTCTTAAAAGCTTTATCAGAGCCCTGCTTCAGACCATCCTGTGGCTGCACAAGCACACATGCCAGCCCAGAGAAGAGGCAGAAATGACAGCCTGGGCTTGGGAAAAGCTGTGGTTTGGGAAAGGTGCCCATGGCTGCTTCTTCTGGTGGCAGTGCCAAGTTGTGCTCTGTGACAGTCTTTGTGGTACTAAGCCTGCCTCAGTTTCCCATCTGTGAACCACAGAGTGCTGCTTTGTAATCCAAAAGGATGGTAGGAAAATGGAGTAGTCTCCAGTGCCTTGAGAATGAGCATTGCTTTCTAAAACTTAGGAGATATTTACTCTCCTGTTTCTCTGACTTGAAAAATTGCAAAGGCTTTTTTTAGAATCCATGCCTTCCTCATAATGATTTCTTGATTTAGCTGTTAGTCAGTTTTCATCACTTTGCCATCTGGAATGAAAAGGAAGTGTAAGCAGATTCTGCCTTTCTTCATATTTCTCTTAAGGAAAACTGTGGTAAAAAAAAAGTGTAATCAGGAGAAAACAGATTAAATAAGCAAAGAAGACAAAAAGCCTTACCCCAAGCACACATTTGCATTTTTCCTATAAACAAGCTATTTAACTGAGTTAAACCTTTCTGTTTTTCTTCAAAGAATGCTGTAAAGGTTCATGGGTTGTGAATGACCCATCTTCCTCTTGTTTTTCTTCTCATGTTCCTTCCATTTCATCAGGACCACCTGGCCTTTTTTGAAGCACCTTTCTGCCATTCTCAAATGCTCCTTATTTAAATAGTTTATCTTTTTCTCCTGGTCTTTTCTGCCTTTTGCCAATTGTCTGTCCATTTCTTGCTTTGAGGAGGTGAACAAGGTTGCCCAGCATTATTTTATTTCTAATGTATCTATCTGTCCTGAGCTCCTACAAATATGGGGACAGATCTAGAAGGGACTAGGACATGATGGAACATTTTATCCTTTCTAATGGTGTTTGGGTTTGGGTTTTTGGGGTTTTTCATTTTAGAACTTTATTAGCTATAGCCACGGTTCTCAAACTGTAGCTTAAGAAAGAAATGGTTGCAAACATTCATCTTAGCAGTTTCTTCACTTCATTTTCAAAGTTATTTAAACAGAAGGGAAATGGTTTGGGCTTTGTTTTTTTGTAGATACGTACATTTTACTAGAATTCCCCTAAAACCTGCTAAAGTGGATCTGACTGCTTGCTTTCTTATTGTAAATAATTTCTAAATTGAATGATGAAAAATACATGTAGGGTAAAATATATTTTACTAGGAGGCTTTTAAAATGCTCAATTTGATGATGTTCCCAGAAGAAGTTTCTAGTGTGTCTTCCATGGAAAAGAAGAGAGCAGATGGCTATCTCAGATTATTGCCCTTGAAGCCTGTGAAATTAGTTCTTCTCTAAAATCAGTGTGTTGCAATTTATATATAGGGAATGCCTCTTTGAGACTTTCTCTGGATAAAAGGCCACAGAACTAAGACTGTATGAGAACTATAACCTCAATAATATGCTTGATTCTTCTCACATTTTGTTTTTCTTCATGCAGTGCAAATCAGATGCAAATAGGAAACTATTAGGAATAAATGATCAAGATGATAAAATGCAATTTCACTTGTTTCCTTAACAGCCATGAACAGCCCCTACAGGGAAATGTAATTTATACAAGCAAGACCAGTCCTGAGTTTTCTGTACTTTAGCTTGGAAAAGACCTTCTTGTGTTCTTTGAAAGAGATGTACACTTTATTAATTTACTTTTAAACTCTGATGAAAATGTATAGGGGAAGGAGAAGGGGAAAGTACAATAGCACAGACTGGGAGGAAGATTCAGACCAATTTGTTTCAGGGTCTACAATTTGGTCTCTCTTGATGGAGGACAGATGCTGTCAGATTAGAGGCCACTGTCAGCCCATTTGAGTTGCAAAGAGGGTTGCATGTGTGGTCTAATAATGATCTAAGGAGGACAGATGTAACATCAGCTTCTGGTTCAAGCAGCCACTGTATTAATTTTCAAGTGAGCAGCAGCAGCAGCAGCAGATGGTGAGATGAGGCAAGGATGCAAATGCTTGCCATGGCCAGCTTTTGTGTTTGTGCAGGGCAGGGCTCAGCCCCTGCCTGGCCAGCCCAGCTGGTCAGTGCCAGCCTGGCTGGGAGGGCTCCTCAGGGGCTCAGAGCCTGACCCTGCCTCTTTGTGCTGTGATGCAATGGGATAACTTTTATACAGAGTCAGCACATTTTTGGTAATAACCGAGACCAGCAGATGCATCAGGCTGTGGTTTCCTAGTTAGGTTATGAGTCTGGGAAAAACAAAGCATATAAACTCAGGAAAATGTGCAAACTTGCTACAAACTCTGATCGTTGCTGTTTTGCTTTTTTTTCTTGAGGGAGGGTGCTGAGTTTTTGCCTTTGAGATCTCAGTGGGAGGACATTTGGCAGTGCATCTTCTTTGTTACTCAGGAATATGGGAAAAGCTGGGGAGCACCTTTTGGCAAATGTGGCTAAGCAAACCATGCAGGATCTCATCCAGACAAACAAGGCATTGAATTGATGGCACACTCAGCCCTTGGTGAAGCTCATGTTGGTCAGGGCATTCCCTGAGCTGTGACAGAAGTTTGGTGAGGACAAATGGACATGCAGTGAACCTCTGAGTCATAAAATGTGACTTCCCTGCCCAAGTGATACTGCTGAAGTGTGCTCAGAGGTTATTTGTGCTTGCTGTGTAGTTTGAATATAGGGTTTTGTTCTAAACCCAATGGTCCATTTTTATCTTTATGGTATCCATCAGCTGATACAAGTGGGCAGTCACAGAGAGAATATGCTAAGGATGTAGGTAAAGTGCTTTTCTTCTTCTGCCATGTGGCCTGATAGGAAGTTTTTAAATGCTGTAACAGTGAGCAGCTGATGTTGCTTGTGCTGTTCCATCCCAGCACTTTTTACAAACAATAAATTATCTCCTTGACCTGAAGAAACACAGCCAGACTCTAAGTGAGTGAGAGCCACTGGTCACATTTTGGACACACGTCCTCAGAGCTTAGAAATATTCTTGGAATATGGAACAATGGTTTTATTTTTTGCAAATACCACCTCTGTGTTGGAAAGGGCCAGGTGTGAGGGGGAGGATGGAGCTGGCACAGCTGGCCAGGCAGTGCCCATGCTGGTGCCAGGATGTGTTCTGGCAGCTGCCCTGGTCTCCCATCCTCAGAGCTGTATTTTCCCACTGCTGGCAGGAGGAACAGACATCTCACTGTTTGTCTGCTTTGCTCCTTTTGCATTGGGATGAACTTAGTGCCTTTTAGATGTTAATAACTAAAACGCTTTTTTTGTTCCCCTCTCTCTGAACCCATCCTGCTGCTTTGGTTAGTGTAACTGATCAGAAGGATTGGGAGGTTTTTTTACCATGGGAAAACATTGGCAGGGTCTGACCCAAAGGTAGATAAAAACCCAGCTGCATGACGAGACGTGGTGCAACTGTTGGTCAGGGGGAATGTGAGGATTGCTGCTGAAGGGCATGCTGAAAGAAAGAGGGATTTCATGGGAGAGAGGGAGCCTGCCTGGCAGGGAAAAGGGAGGCTGTTCCAAACATGTGGGGCAGTCTGACCAGATGTAAAAAAAAAATAACAGATAATGTACAGAAAACAGAAAATGATGCAAGGGGAGTGCAAGTCGTGGAGGTAAATTTTCCCTGGGATCTTGTAGGTAAGGCTGTCTAGCACAGTCTGTATTCCAAAGAGGTGCAGGGCTGATTGAATGGAAGAGGAAAGGTGGCTGGAGCAGCCTGAGAGAAAGGTGTTGACAGGAGTTTATTACTGTTTCTCAAACATATGTTTTCTGGTTTCATGATAAATTTAGAGCATGGCCATAATACAAGTATTTGCTGCATGTCCAGGGTTGCAGTGAATTAATTGGGCTTTAGTGAAACTGCATGAAGTACACCAGATAAAGACCCAAAGTTTTGAATAAAGGGGTTTTTTTCTTTCTTTTTTTTGTTATGAAGATAATTTTTTGTTTCTTTGTTTTCTGAATATGTCTTGTTTTCTGGCTAAACAGTACCAGAGATAAAAATTCCCATCTATCAATACTATGGATGTTGAAAATAATTCAGCTTTCCAATTAGTCTATCTCACATGGTATGTTGGTGACACAGTGACAACTTCTTACATGAGATTTGTGGGGTCTAAATCTAAACACAAAAACTGCCAGAGTATTTGTGCTGATCTCTTCAGCATGCTCAGTTTCAGGTCCCATAAATACAGTATTATTGCCCATGTCCTGCAGGGCAATGAGCCTCTCATGTACTGCTGCCACTATTTAAAACTCCCACTGTCACTTCCAGCATTCCATGCTAGAATATTGAAATGATGAGGTTTCTGTGTATTTGTAAAAGTGGGAAAATGAGATTTTGTGACAAAATAGCATTTTGAATTCCAGTACAGTCCTTCAAGTGGCAACATTTCAGTTGACTTATTGGACCCACTTATTATTAGTATATTCTTTAGCACCTCTTCCTTTCTAACAAATACATGAAAGGGCACTTGTTTGAATTCTGATTCTCCTATTGTAAGAAAATATTTTCAGGGACCTAGGTTTTCATAGTTTCCTGAAATGTATTTTCTGACTTTATCTTCTTTTAGAGAGTAACCTTGCATCAGTTGTAACAAATGTTGACAAAGAAGGGGCATTGAAGGTTGCTCCATTAGCAGGTGTGGGTCCCACTGCTGGCTGATCCCTTCCTGTGCTCAGGGTCTTTGCTGTCTTTGCTGTTGCCCTCCCTTGTAGCAGCCTCAGTCCAAGCCCAGAGGCACCTGGATCAAACCCAGGCTCCCAGCACTCTCTGTGCTGGCCATGGCAGGGTTCCATAGGGAGCCTTGCTCTGTCTCATTGGCATGCTGCAGAGCTGTGCTGAGGGCAGCAGCTGAAAGGAGTAATTTGCCTCAGGCTGGCTGAGCTCAATTTTTTTCAAATTTATTTTTTTATTTATTTTCAGAAACTATAAAATTAAAAGTTTATTTAATTTTCTTGTCTTCCTAGTAACCATGAAGGAGAACCAGAAGGAGGAAAAATCAGAGAGACATTGGTGTATTACAGAGAATTAACCTGAGGGGTAGAGGGAATTGAATTTCCCCATTTTAGAATTACAGCTTTCCTAGTTTATCACAGCTAGCTGAATCCACTGTTGAAAGGCATATGTTGCTGGTTTCAATAGAGAATATATTTCATGCATTTATGGATCATGTGTGTCATCTGTATCAATGTGTACATATATTAATAGAAATTTTCAAAAGCCTGACAGAAAAAGCAGAACATGCTTCTCTCCTTGGGGAGAGCATCAGACAATAATCAATATATGGCAGAAGTTACTCACTGCATAATGAACCCAGCAATGAGAACTGTCATATAAAAAGTGTTGTAGGACAGAAAAAAAGGAGTTCTTTTCCATCTTCGCATCCAAATGTGAGAGCTTATGGATCTATTCTTATAAAATGCAATATTATCTCATTTCTGGCTCTAATTTAGCTGCACACTGGAAGTCTGGACTCCAGATTCACAAAGTGAAAACTGTTCTTCAGCTGTCCTGCTCACATGGATGACATGATCAGACTCTGGACTTGAACAATTTTAAAGTTTGCTATTTGGCATGGATAATAAAATTGTGTTGCTCAATACAGAAATACCAAATTATAATGTGCAGTTCCTACCATTGCCATATTTGTATTTCTTTGTCATTGTTTTGCTATTCTGTTGCTCCATTCCATTAACTTCCTTAATTTACTGTCTCACATTTCTTCTGGATATGTAATTATTCATAACTTTGAAAGAAGTTCTACCCTAAGAAGGGATCTGTGTTCAGCATTGGGACACGAGTGAAGAGCTCACAGGGGGTGCTGCAGTGCTTCTCTTTGTTTTTACTGCCACAGGTCATTGGTTTCTGTGGTCTCAGCCTTATCTGAGCCCGGTTTCCCCTGGGATCTGGAGACAGGCACAGACTTTCACCTCCTACCGCAGATTTTCTGTCCTCTTCATCAGAGGGAAGTGCTTTTCTTTTGTGGATTTGGAGCCTGTTCACTAATTCTGTAGTGGCTGCTTGTCTTTGGTGGTTTGGAGGGAGGGAGGAGGTGAGATAATGCAGGAGCCAGCAGACAGGACCTGGAATGCCTTGTCCTGATGGGATGATGGCAGCTGATACTTTTGGAGGTGGTTAAATGCAAGAAATTCCAGTTTCCTGCTGCAGAGGGATAATGGGAGTCCAAAATGAGAGCTGAACCTGGGTGCCCACAGAGGCAGGGGGTGAGACTTTCTCAGCCTGCTGGGCATCCAGCGAGGGTGAAATCCATGTTCATGTGCTTTACAAAGTGTGTTACATTTATTTTGGGAACAATAGAAATCTCTGATGGAAAACATACTTTTAGATAAAGTCTTGAACAACTTTATAAAAGTCCACTGTAAGTTTAGTTAGTTAGTTATCAGCATTTTTTTTCTTTTTGGCTAACATATTATGAGTTCCACGTAGTTCTATGTGAAATAAAAAGAAATACCTTGAACACTAATTATTTTTTTCTTCTTTTTTTGGTTCTTCCTTTGTTTCTTATTTTTTATTTTCTTTTTTTTTTCCTTTTTTATTTCTCCTTTTTTCATTTTTCCTTCTCTGTTTTATTTTTAGTTCTTTTTTTTTTCTATGAGTCTGTGAATTTGCTTACAAGCAGGCGTTCCCCTCCAAAGTCTGTGACATTGCTTAAACATTGGTTTGCACCTTAAAAAATAAATGCTTTATCCATCCCCCCTGCTAATGGATTACACCCCAGCACTGCTGTCACTCATTGCATGGCTGTAGGATTTTTGGCATGGCTCTAGGATTCAGTGATGGAGCAGGATTTTTGGCAGCTTGTTTCTTGTCCAGACATTCCTTAATGCCTTCCCACCTCTTGTTTTATCACCCAGGTATTGAAGCAGTAGCACTTGGAGCTCTGATAGCTTTTTTGGAAAGCTGGTTTTGTAAAAGCCAGTTCCTTGAGATCTGAAGCAGAGGAGAGAAGGAGAAAGAGGAATACATGTGCATTGTGGGTGAAGTGATCCCTTGAGGTTGATCATGAATATGCATAAGACAGGAGGAGTTTTTAGTAGATTTGTTTTGCCTCTCTTACCCAAAGCTGTCTGGAGAGAATCTTTGTGACAGGCTGGGGAATGCCAAATTTTAAACAATAAATGGTTTTTTTGCCATTTTTAGAGGGGTGTAATTATTTTTATGCTAAAACACTCTAATGGAAATCCTTGTTTATGTTTTACTTGCATCATACTGGTTCTTCATCTCTAGGGCTTCATTTACTGTTTAGGGTTCACCCCTTTTTAACACACTACTATTCTTTGCTCCAATGCCATGTATCCCCAAGCTGATCATCTGCACTTTCTGATGCAGGATTTAGCATATTTATCAGGTAGAATCCATCACACTTGTACATTATGGTTCTCATTATGTACATTATGAGCAGCAGAGAAGGGTGAGTGCAACCAAGAGGAAACTCATCAAGTGAGAAGTCTTGTCTCCTCATAGGGTGTTCCTCAAGCAACAAGACCTTTTATTTCTTGAGGGCAGGGGATTCTAATACAATTTTCAAATATATCAGCTAGTTTTTGGTAGCATATTGAAAAAATTAAAAAACTTTTCCTGCTGCTAAATATGCTCTCACTGCTTGCTTTCAGATTTTGTGTGCTTCTGTGTGAAAATATTTTCCTGGATAATGATAAAATAGTCATGAAAGGAGCTTTTTTATTAATTGCTGGGTACAGGATATTTATAACTGCATTATAGGATTGAGTGAAAGTGCATCAAAGTGATTTTGTATTTTTCTTCGTAAAGATTTTTGTCTCCTTGTGGCTCTGCATTCATTGTAGTGTCCCTGATATTTATAGCTTTATAAAAAACAGCCATGGTTTCCTCAGCAGTAGTCTGTTATGAGCTTTTTAATAAAATATTCAAATTACAGCATCCAAAACTAAGGATAGTGACACTATTTCAAGAGAAATGGATTTAAGCATGAAGTTCACATTCTGCTTTTTATTTTATATGAGAACGCATGTCTGGTTTCTACAGTGTTGCTTGGTACCCAAATACCAGTGAGGTTTTTTTGAAGGATTGGGAGAGTCACTATGTCTCAAGAAGATTTTATATATAGGTTGAAGATTGGCCTCAATGTTACCCATTAATCCAATCAAATTTGTTTGGGGAAGTCAAGTGGGATCACCCCCCATGAAACCAGGGCTCAAGATTCTGACATAGATTTTTTGCTTTCCTGGAAGATGCACTCCCCAAAAATACACCTCTCTCCACAAACAGAGAGGTAGCAAGGTGAAAATCTCTGGCCTGTATTGTATACAAAGTCAGATTAGGTGATTTCTTGTAGTGACTCTGTTCTAGCCTTCAACTTCTGCAAATGACAAACCAAACAGAGAACAAAAACCACAAGCACAGAGAAATTTGATTCAGCAATGTTCAAGGAACTGATCAATAGGATCTTCTAAAAAACTGAAGCTGAATTAAAATTTATTTTGCTGTGATAGATTTGTATACTTATGTATTTTCATAAATGCATTTATAACAGACATGCAAGCCTGGAAGTGTGGGAGGTTTGTGCTGTATGGACAAGACAATAATTAATAAACATACTTCCTGTCCTCCTTCCTGGACTTGCATTTCTTTTTCTTTAAAAGTTCACTAGTGTATATTAGTCAACTGAAAAACACTTTCAGGTCATTTATGCTATGGCAAGGTTAAGAAATACTGTAATTGCTAGGACTGACCAAAAACAATCTGACCATTTTTCTAATGAGCTCATTCTTGTCATTTCTTCTGGTTTAAGCAACCTTGAAATCATGTGTGTGATACAGAACTGTCCCTACAATTTTTTTCAAACCAACTGGAAGTGAAAACTATATCCTTTTAAAAAATGGTTATAAGCTAGTTATCTGTAAACATAGATTTGGAATAATTGCATCATTATGCATTTTTATTCCCATTTGGTTTTAGTTCTGGTTTGGAACAAAATCTGCAGTGTGATGTAATTGGCTTCTTCTGATTATTTTTGCCTTAGTGTATTCTGTTGCTGGCTGGTGTATATAGTTTTTATGTGCTGCCATTTGAAAAACTTTAAAACTCTTGAGAGCTGGTCTTGGAAACCCTTCTGGATTTATCATTGTTTTTTTATTTGTGCATGGCAATTACAGCAGCCCATTAGGGGCCTATAATTCCTATTGAGCATAGAATGGACTTCTCATCATTTAATATGGAATGTGATTTTGTTCCTCAGTCCAGCTAAAAGCAGCTTACTGTTGTGATTACCATCCCTGGGCTCCACCCTGCCTTTCACCACCTGCCACTTACCAGTAATTCCTTTGGCAATGAGAATACAGCCAAAACTGTCAAATAAATTGGCCCCTTTTTTGAGAACCTTCTTCTGATTATTATTCTTTCTTTGTGGTGATGTCAGATTTCCAAGGGTAATCTCTCACTGGAGGAGTATGTTTTTCTTTGGTGCTTGCATCACCCGCACTTTTTCAGTCTCCATTTAAGAAATAATGATTGCTTACTGAAAATATGTAGATTTTCTGTTACTCAGTTCCATTTTTTTTTGCGAGTACATCTTCACATTTCTAGGAAGGAGAAAATAAGATTTTTTAATCCAGAAAATCAGCCAAGGACTGACAACAGGGAAACTTGTTTCTTCCTCTGAACATACAAGTTCATCTTGGAAAAAAGAGTTTTCAGTACTTTATTTCAGTACACTCCATGGCAGTATTCCTGCTCTTTCCTTAAGCAGCAAAAGTACTAACAGAGGAAAGTATGCTTTAGGATATGTGGAAAGAGTGTTCCTTGCTAGCTGGGAACAATGTTTCCCTTCTTTCTTTTCAGATGTTTGACTTCGGTGCATATATGAAGTGAAATTCAGAACTTTCTTCCTTCACCCTTTGGTATTTATGATACTATTAACTCCCACAAAAGAAAATACATCCCTCATTTAGTCCTGGTAGAAACAATGTCTAAGTGTTCACGTCTCGATTTTTTTAGCAGCTGCCAAGAATTTCATTCTGTTGTCACACTAGAATTGTGAATTAGCATTTTTGGCTGCCTGCCTGAAGTCAGTGTGACACACCTGTGAGCCTGGCCAGGCAGGAGCAGCAGTTTGTCCTTGCTCTGTGTTCCTGGGTGAGGCACTGCTCCACCTCCGAGCCCCTGGACAGCTGGCCCAGGGCACATGCAGTGAGTGCCACTGTGCTGCCAGGGCAGAGCTTTGGTGTGGTTGTGTTTTCAAGGATTGCCTCAACTGGTATCAGGTTCATCTTCCCATCCTTTTATCCATCCTAACCAAAACTTTGTGTTTAAATCCTCTGCTGGGGCAGTTCAATTGTTGAAAATCCTCTTACCTTTACTGTTTCCCACACCAGTACCTTTGGTGGGCTGCTCACTGTAGGTCGATGGGAAGGGGTCACCAGGGACTGCAATGCAGATTTCCTCCAAGATACAGAGAAAAGCCACATATTTGGTACCACATGTGGTACAGTCAGGAGAGATTTGGGCTGGTGCAGCTCCCAGAAGTCTCTCCAGTTGTGGTTTCCTATCCCTTGTCCTCTTGCTCCCCTGTCTCTTTCCCTGGTAACTCCCTCTTGCTCTGTTTTCATTTCTCATTGTGCAATCCATCTGTTTATATTAGATTATAAGATCCTAAGAAGGAGGATCTGATAAGTTTTAATAACACGGTTGTGTACACTTTGCATATCAAAGGTATCTGATGCTTTCATCCTTTTTTCCCTTCCTAGAAGTTCTCAGCAAAGAAGTGAGGTGACTGTGGCATACAGTATTCTTTGGTGAAGAGGTGAAGGCAGAGCTCCCTTTCAGCCTATTTACAGTCCCCTGCCTTAAAGAAATCAGGAAACATGGCATTGCAAAGAAATATTAGTGCACTAATATATGCAATTACTAACAGTAATTGCAGTTACTAACAATAAATATGTCTGTAGAACTACATGAAAAATACACATTTCTTGTACTGCATACTGATCAGGTTTCACAATGATTGCCTAGATAGTATGATAATGATAGCTTTTGAAAGCATGTATCATATCAAGTAACTATTAAAATACTCATATATTCTCTAACTAAAATGAACAATATTAATGCATTTTATATTCAAAGCATACTTAAAAGGTGGAGACCAGTATACACAGAATGGACTATACATCTTATCTCTAAAGTTTATAATTTGAGAAAAATATAAGAGCTGATTATTTGGATATTACTTTTTTGTTGTTGTTGGTCATATGGACTTTTTATTTCTCCTAGAGTCTCGTGATCACTTTGCTAATCTGAACCTATGCCTTTGTGCTTCAGAAAGCTGTATGCTGTAAATATTTGTTTCATAATTTGAACAACTCTGGAAGTAATAGGGTTGTTGTGAAATACTTTGGATTTCTGACAGATTTCTAGAGAGCTTAGACAGCTACAAATATGATGGCAAAAAAATTACCATTGTAGCCATGGGATGTTTTTAATGAGCTACATTGTGAAGCCACACAGACAGTTTTCCTGTCATTTTAAAAACCATTTTCTTGCCAATATATTGTGAGAATCTTGGGGAAACAGTTCCTGAAAATGTTTATGGACAGTTTATGTCCACTACTGCTCAGTTGAATAAAAGAGTATCATCACCAAGAAAAACTTGGGCAGGGTGGAGTTAAATGTACAAATGAATAGTGTCTGAGAAAATTAAAGGTTAAGGGTCTGGAGCACAAGTCTTAAGAGCAGTATCTAAAGGAGCTGAGAGTGTTTAGATTAGAGAAAATGGGATCCAGGTTGGCCATTGTCTACAACTGCCTGAAAGGAAGTTGTAGGGAGGTGGGTGCCAGTGTTTTACCCCAGGCCAAAAGGAAATGGCCTCAGTTTGCACCAGGGGATGTTTAGGTTGGATATTATGAAAAATGTCTTCTGTGAAAAGATGGTTAAACATTGGAGTAGACTGCTCAAGAAGGTGGTGAAGTCACTGTCCTTGATAACCACGTGGATGTGGGGCTTCGGGACATGGTTTAGTGGTGACCTTGGCAGTGCTGTGGTTGGACTTGATGATCTTAAAAGTCTTTTTCAGCCTAAATGATTCTATGAAAATACTTGCCCAAGCCTATTTCTTCAGGGATTTCTTTGTTAAGATGTTTTCATGCCCTGGTATTGCTGACTGGCACATCTTCTGTGCTTGCCAGGAGTTTGTTGGCTTTGCCAGAGCAGTCAGAGCATAGGTACAGTCTCCAAATGCATGGGAGAATCTGCATTTCTTGGAGACAAAAATAGGCCAGGAGTCCCTTGCAGGAGTGTAGCTGACATCTGTGGGGTAAAGCAAATGCACCTCAAACAAGGGTTGTTTAAACATCCTGACATGTTCTCAGAAATGGAAGAAAGGATTCCAGGTTCACTTGGGTAAACAATTGTATCAGAAAGGTTTCAGGAGTAGGGAAGAGCTGGTAAGGGAGTAAGCAGCAAAGAATGTACCTTTTAGAGGTCTGAAGGGGCTTAGCAGCAGTTGCCCAGTTAGGCCTGGAAAAGACTGTAAAAACAAATGTGATTAAGTAGAGAAAAATTTAAGTGGAGGCATTTCGGAATGAGGATACAAAACTATAAATAGTACATCCCCTTAAGCAAAGGGACCAGAGAATCTCAGAATTATGAGAGAACTGAAGCATGAAAGTGGGGTTCAATATCATGGGTTTCCTCAGAAATCTGCTGAAGAGATCATATGATCAGGCTAACAAAAGTGTTTCTATGTATGGTCTGAGCTACTGCAGTTCTCAGGATGATGCAAGACTTTGGGGATAACTTGAAAGGAAAAAAGTAGAACTGTGCTTATGAAATTCATTGATAAAAAAATTGAGAAGCACTGGGAATAGAGAGAAGGAAAGTAATTTTTTCTAGAGTTGGAAAGCTTTGAGATCTGGAATAATAGAATAGGATGAAATGTGAAATGCATCATGTAGAATCTGGGGAGGGATAAGAAAACGTGAGAGATTGGAAGCTTGTCTTTGGAGATCATAAAAAAGAAAAATCAGTACCTGCTCTTACCACAGCAAACAGAAGAAAAAAGATGAAGGAAAGATTCATTAAAATACCAGTGGTGTCTGGAAGCTTTACCAAGCCTTACATTTGTTCTGCTGTTAGAAATTTTGCAGTTTGTTAATGGGAGGGGAACCAGAGAGGCAGAAATAGAAAAGCCAGGGGCCACCATTCCTGCACATAACTTGTCTGGTGCTGGCTTCATTGTGTGGCATGTGAAAAGCTATGTCTTCCAGTTAGGAAATAAATGTTATAAATGCCAGCAGTGCTCACTAATGGATTATTCTGTTGGTTCTTTAATGCATAATAATGTTAAAGTCTCTTTTCATCAGGGAGGACCATACATTTTTAAGAAATACTAGAAAATATCCATGAATGTAGATAAATGAGAACTAACTTTTTTTTCCAATGGGACTTTTCAGAAAAAGTAATTCTATTCTTTTGTCTTTCAGCCATGGAAGAGTTAATAGTTGAGCTGCGCCTGTTTCTTGAACTTCTGGACCATGAATATCTAACTTCCACTGTCAGGGAGAAGAAGGCAGTAATAACTAACATTCTCCTGAGGATACAGTCATCAAAAGGTCAGTGCTGGGGTGTGTTTTCTCGCTTGCAGAATGCACAGAATAAGTCTGTACTCAGTGAAATAACTTTTAAGAGCTGAAGACAAGCCCTAAATTGAAGCAAGACAGAAAGACAGGGTGAAGCCAAAGTGTAACTTTCCTGAATGCTTTGCTTTGTGTCCAGCAGTGAAATACAGCAACAGGCACACCTAGGAATTATTGCCTAGGTAGAAAGTTTTCACTTCTGCTGGTAGAGTGGCTGCTTCATTTAATTTGTGCCAGTAATGCTGTTTGTGAGTTTTGATGCCAGGGAGTGAGTGCTGGCCACAGCACCGTTTCATCTGTGTCAAATCACCCAAATCCATCAAAAGGCCTGATACTGAGGTGGAGTCTGGTGCATAACTGATACAGGAGTGCCAAGCCAGAGATAGGAAATTGTTGCCAGAATGTTTGGATTGCATTTTGCAGTTAGACTCACTTTCTTGTTTTCTTCCTATCTAAAACCATTTTTATTGCACAACTTCTTGTCTTCATCACGATTATGGAACTGAGTGCAACATAAGTGATTCACTGTGTACAGGAACTTTTCCACAGAGCTTTGGTGAAGAACATTCCTCACTAATTTTTCTAACAGTACCCTTATATTTTTTACCACACTTTTCTGTATACAGTGACATCTGGGCCCTAAGACCTCTGTCTGCACTACATCTGACAGAAGTACTGCCAGTGTAAACCCCCAGTTTAGATTTTTGAAAAATAACAGAGTTTGTTGAAGAAAAATGCCACATTATGAGCAGCTGTATTTCTCTTGATTTGTTTCTTCTCTGGTGCTAGAAAAATGTGGTCATGTTTGATGCAGTGTTGCCCCTGCTTATTAAAGAAATAGTCTTTGCTGTGGGATTCAAGTCCAAGGAGATCTTTAAAGTCATGATTGTCCTCTTCTCCATTTCGACATTCTTTAAGACTCACCACTATTTTTACCTTACACTGAGAGAACAAGGTAGATACCAGTTTCTCATATTGTGGAAGGAGTCTTCATGCTCCAAAAGCTCATCAAAATACACCAAACTCCCCAAAAATCTGTAGGGGTGAACCTGCAATTTATGTTTAGAAACAGTTGTATTTTACTGGCATGCAAAATAACCTCAGCAATGCTGAGCTGAGGCTGCATGTTCTTCTTGCAATCTTTACAACTAGATTTACTACGAAAAACATTTGACTTGTTCTGGAAGTCAGGTGTCATTCTTTTGCCAGCTTTGAAAACATGAGGAAAGATTGTCACATTCTTTCTTTTGGGATTGTGGATGGTGTTCCAGGAGGAAAAACCCTCCATTTCACAGTGCTGAGTACGTTTCTGGACTCTAGAGCTCAATTATTTATGCTGTTAAATTGAGGAGTGATGCTTGCATTAGTTTGGCCTGAGCAGACTCGTGTCCTCCATCAGTTCCTAGGCATGATGTGGGAGTTAGCTTGGGCAAAGATCTGCTCCCTATACACAGATCAAAATCACTTTGAGAGTGAGAGGTCTTAACTGTGTGAATATCAATTTCTGTGTGCCAGGGCACCTTCCTAGGTGTGTCCAGTCTATGTCTCTGCACGTGGTGACAGATAAGAAGACCCCAGAACCATAGCTTTCCACTAATCAGCACCTACCATTTAGGTTTTAAAGCCTATTGCAGGCTCTGTAACAAGATCCATTTCATCCAATTACAGGATCCACCCATCACCAAGATCCCTGTGAGATCCATGTATTAAGTGGTAGGGCTTTGCTCAGCACTTGCTAGTGCAGTTGTTACTGGAACATTTTACTCACCTCTAGTGCCTTCCTTCAAGGAGATCAAATGTAGACATTTCAAAGAAAAGTTGTAAAAGTGATTAAAGGATCCAGGAATATGCCTTCAAATTAACCAAAATGAGGTGCCATAATTAATCTTTATGTAGAAAAGGAGTGACTGAGAACAAGCTCCTAGACTTACACAAGAGTAAGTGCAATGCTGAATGCTTGTTTCAAAATGGAAATAAAGCACCTTTGAGCATTGAAGCTGTGAACTAATGGAAGAACTTAGCAAGTTCTGCATGCCATTGCTGGCATCTTATCAAGATGGAATATTTTGCTAAAAGATATGCTCTAGTACAAACCAGAGTTAAGGAAACCCCATAGTTCAGTTAAATAAGAGATCATAGGACTATGCTTTATATATCTATAAACTTTAGTTTATGTAGTTGAGTGGAATTTAAGCCAGCATGGCCTCTAAAAAAGCATCCAGTTTCTCTCTCCAGGCTACTCATGCATTGCCTCTTCCTTTCTGCTAGCACAAACATTATTTGCTTTTTTTTGCTGGTTTAGTCCTAACCAGTGTCACTTCCCTGGTCTGGTTCATCCTAAGGCCACACACATGCTTATGCTGGCTCAAAGGAGAGGTTGGTGCAGGGACAGGAACAAGGCAGGGAAGGAGAGGAACTGCCTCCTTGGGAGCTCTGCCATCACATCCTGGCCTTGAGTGTGTGTGAAGCTACCCAGGGAGTCATGTACTTTACTGGAGCCGACCCTGCTGCTTTTTTTATCGGTCATAACATTCAGTACTCCCATCCCTTTGAAACTATTCATCTCTTCATTAAAATTAAAAGCAATAAAAGACGCATAAACCCACAGTACTCTGTAACTAAGATGAGCTATCATTTGGAGTCTGTTTTTCAGATTGTTGTTTTACTCCACCCACACAACTCCACGAGAGCTCTTGGGCTGCTGGCACAGTTTAAGAGGCTTGAGGACTGTGCTGAGTTCAAGCTCTTTAGCTGCATTTGCAAAAATCAACAGGGTGAATCCAACAGGATTGTTTGATTGCTGGAGAAAACCATGTAAGATCAATGGGGATTGGTGATGATGGATCTGGGAAACTGGGAACTGGCTGGCTTTGTTAGAATGTCTGGAAATGAAGAATTATGTTTTTCTTTGTAAAGGTGTGGAAATTACATTGATGGGCCGGTTGGGTTTCAGTAAAACACTTCAAACTGAGTGAGTTCTTACTTGGGGAATTCTTTAGAAATCTTTTGCCTTGTTTTGTTCCATCTCCCCTAAATGCACACTGTTCTCTTCATCTAATATCTATCAAGCAGAGAGAACTGGGCCAGGCAGATGTGTTCTTCACATCGTAGCTGCTTGGCCTCAACTTGCCCTGCATCCAAACTAGTGGTTACTCTGAAGAGCTGGCAAAACTATAAACCTTATTTTTCTTCCTGAGCCTTGGCATGCCCAGTGGAGTGTAAGTCTGAAGAAAACACTTGGCATTTCATTCTAAAACTCAGACTTTTTTCTAAAAAACAAAGACACAAAGAGTTTATTTTGGAGTAAGAACTGTTGCTGGATTTAGGCATTTAATATGACTATCAACACTGCCTGTTTTCTTTAACAGGACCTGATGCCCTAAACTTGTTGTACTCCTTTTGCAGTATAAATTGGTAGAAGAAATTAAATGATAGAGCAGGTTCCTGTTAACATACACATAGATTGAAAACTGGGGAAAATAGTTTTATGGAGTCCATAGTATTTACTTGGAATTGTTTGGGTTTTTTTCAGTAAAAACACCTTCATATATGACTTCTGGTTGTTATGGAAAGCATGGGAGACTTGGATATGGCTGGCAGTCATAATATGGACTCATCACTCATCCTATGTAAAGAGCAATGAGTGAAAGTTACATTGGAAAAAAAAGAAAAAAGGAATGTTTCCCAAGATTAATCACTCTCTCGATTTGTAGGAAGAAAGAAGAATCTGTAGTCTTTGGAGACAGTTTAATAAATCAGTGTTGTTTTTCAGCCCATGATTTCACAGCCAGTGGGTCTGGGATATTATGACAAGAAACATTTCATCATTGATTACATTTTTGAGAATTACATGATCTTGACCGAAAGGCATCCATTTGACTGTGTAAATATGTATTTTAAAAATGCAACTAAACACTAGGAACTAAATTCCATCTGGGGTTAAGCAGGGTAGAATCCATGGACTGAATGTTTGCCAGAACATTGAGGAGATGCACCCTAATCTTCTTTTGATATTTAGAAGAATAAACAATATCCTGTTTCTATGAAGGGAATTCAACTGTGATTTAAATTATTGTGCCAAAAACAGAGTGAGTTAGTCCTTCCTCTTTTCTCCTGTGAGGGAGATGCAACAATGGCACAAAGGACCCTCAAAGCAGCTTTTACATTCATTCTTTTCCCTTATCAAATTCACCTGGAAAACTATGAGGTTATTAAAATAAAAAATTAGTGAGAAGGAAATGGTGGGAAAATACTCTCAGTGTGCATTTCTGTTAATGGTGAATTGGTTAGGGCAGTGTCCCTCCACAGTGCTCCAGGCTGGGGTGTCTCAGCATCCTGCCTCCCCTGGGACTTTGACTGACACCACAGCTCCCTGATCAGAGAGGGTGGTAGCAGCAGGGTCCCAGGGAACATGGGCACTGTGGGCTTGGCCAAAGAGCTGTCACCATCACTTCCAGGAAAAACAGGCAGGTAGGGGCTCTTCTTCCACCCTCTTCTCCATTCCTTTGGCATGGAAGATGGTTTGGGGCTTGTTTCTCCATGCTGGCCTTGCCCATCCAAAATGTGCCATGGAAACAGGTGTTGATCATCTCCATTGAAGAAAGGCAGCTGGTCATGTACTGCCCACAGGCTGTGTTTTATTCACTGTATGGTGCCACTGGGATGTTTTCAAATGTGGCATATTCCCCCAATGAATGTTTTTATCTGGCAGGCACCTGGCAGCGTGTTTGAAAGTTGTTTAAGTCTTTGAGTTTGAGATGGATGGGCAGTTCAGAATGATTTCCTGTAATTTTTTTTCAATGTCTGGTATTTGTTGATCCAAACAGCATATATGTCATTATCATATAGAGCAAGTATGTGTTTGTTCTGCTTGATTAAATTCCTGAATTCCCAGCATTCTTCCAGTCCTGCCTCAGTAACTGCACTTGGGAGGTGGGCTGTGATCAGAACTGCATGCCAGATTTCACTGTGTGACAGTCAGACATGGGAGCCACATGTGGAAAAAATACCCCATTTGCATCCACCAAGGTATTAAGTGATGTTTGTTGCTCTTCCACAGGTTTAGAAATAAAAGAACATGTCCAGAAGCAAGAAGTTGCCAACAGTTTGCCGGCGCCTCCTCAAATGCCTCTGCCAGAAATACCTCAGCAGTGGCTGGTGAGTGTTATATTTAATTGTATAAATATATACAAGAGAGAATGTATTTATGGTAAGTCCTAAAAGAAATGGTTACAAGGGAGAAGAGCCTGCAGGTCCAGGGAAATAATTATTCCTCTCACCTCTGCTTTGGTTGAGGGAATTCGGTTCGGCCTGCAGAAGAGACATCAAAAAATTCCCTGTGGTGAGATAAGCCTGGGAATAGGTCACCTGCAAAGGCTGTGGAATGGCACTCCTTGGAGATTTTCAGAATTCAGACAGAAGTCTGAGCAACATAGCCTTCATTTCAAAGGTTGACCTGTCCTGTGTTGGAGGTTGGCCTAGCCAAGCCCACAGGGCCCAGACAGTTTCTTACACTTTTATTGGTAAAATTTCCTGGAGCAAGCCCTAACGAGAAGACTCCTTTCAGCAGCTGAAAAATGAAGATGCAGAGTTTTAAAGTTAAGGAAGTATTCTTCTTTCATTTCATGGTGTTGCCTTTCCTGCCCAATCTCTGGGTAGGAAATTCCCTTCAGATCAAGCAGATGCACTGATTCTTAAAGGTGTTTATAACAAAGATATTGATTGAGATCTGTAATTCAATCCTCCAGCTGGGAGCAGCTGTCTTGTTATAGAAAAAAACTGTAAACAAGTTTCAGGCCTTCTCTCATAGTGACTTTACAGAAAGAAGAAAACATTTTCAACATTTTTTAGAGAAGTATAAGCATATCGTGGTTTAGCCTGTTGAAGGTTGAACTGATACTCTTAAAGTATCCATCTCTTTATTCTTGGGTGGAAAATTTTGTGCACAGAGATAAGGACCATCCATGGAGACCCAGGTTCATTGAATCAGGAAGCACAGATGCAGCTTACAGGGCCAGAGGAACTGGATGGCTGATATTCTGCCTCATTTTAGTGTGGTATTTTATGCCTGGGCCTGAGGGAAATATAGCCAGTAGCATCTTATGAACATAAGAAGTAATGTATGAAATGGAACTCCTGGCCAGCCTTTTGTAAAATGCTGTGGACTGCAGAAAAAAAAAAGAAAAAACACAGCAAACATTTATTGTATGGAATACCTTAATCTTACTTTCTTTCTAAGCAATGCCAGCTTTAGGTTTGTGACAGTAGATTAATTATGCATTTATTTAATGGATGCAAAACAAGTGTTATTAATATTCAGTGAAACTTAGAGAATTCATTTCACGGTTAACAGTGCCAGAAACTGATTATTTTTATTTAATTCAAAATACGTGCAGCATAAATTACAAGGGAAAGAGTTCAGAAGAGGCAGGAAAATTATGCAAAATGAACATGCCTTTGAAATGTAGACTTCAGGTACTTCAGGTTTCATAAACTGAAACCAACTAAGATCCTCATTCTTTTATATTTGTGTGGGTTCAGTTTGGCTCTGAGTATTCAAGTTGTTTTTCTTAGAACAACCCATCTCCTTTTCCTTTCTCATACACTAATGTGTAAATTCCCCTAAAGTTGGTACAGCTGCAGCAAGTTAAATGGTGTGAAGTATGAATTAGGTCCAGGAGGTCAGCTCTGGTTTTTGCAGTAGTTAATTTTGGATTTTTAATAACAAAAATATTTCTCTGAGATACTGTGGGAATTACCATGGAAGTTGACACAGTTAGAGCTGGCTGGTCTGCAGTGTGGTCTTCCCATGTTGAGCCTGGCAAAGTGGAGCTTGAACATGGCCCTCCCTTGTGATCTGCCTGTAACACTGTGGATGTTTTCACCTCAATTCATCAAGTTTTTCTGTAGTGTTAGAAGCTGATTTTTGCCAGTGTTTCTGCAATTCTGTTGCTGCTGTCAGGCAGTGGTGGATTCACCTCCCTTTCAGTGCCACTATGAGATGAGCCAGGAGGTGTCCCAAGCCTCTCACTGTCTTGCAGTACCCAAATACAGGTTACAAGTGGTGATATTTTAATATGGCAGCACACTGTAATTTGTGAAAAAGATCACAGACTGCTGCTGTCCTGCAAAAGACCAGGAGGAATCTGAACAAAAAGACAAAACCATCAGCTTTTTGTGCTTTGAACACTATGGTAAGCTCAGAGCCCAGTCTTACTTTGAATTCTGCTCCTGAAGTCACATTGATATAATGGAATTGATCATTATATCATTGATCATTTCTTGGAAACCTTTCACTATTAGGTGTCTCTTTATTAAACCCTTGTTATTATTGATATGTTCAGAGACTGTCATCTCTCTTTTCATACACAGGACATTTGTGCCAGTGGCCAAGATCTAATTCTCTTATCCATTACTGCTCTTGCATGGTGATTTTCAATGCACCCTGAATCAATGGAGTTCTAAAAATTCAAAGCTGATGCCAAGCTCTATGAACACTTTACATAAGTGCAGTGATATAAATACTGAGCTACCTTTCCTAGCCACTTTTCATAGACTGTGTTTTCATAGCTGAGTGGGAAAAATTCCCTGGGCTCACCAGAGGCTGGAATATCCTGCTGCTGGTTGCCCTTCTTCACATGGCAAGTTGGAAGTCATTCTCTATGGCACCTCTTTTTGACAGCTATTCAGGACAGAAAGTTTTTTTTCCACTTGCTAAGTAACATCTAGTGATGGTCTCAGCTTCCAATGAAAGCACATTGTGCTGATGGAGCATAGGAATTTACTGGAGGTGGGAATCAATAACTTCAAATAAACTGCACACTGTTTTAAAATCTCTGGGTTTAGCCCATCAGTTATTGAATGTGATGAAAATTAAAGGTTCATTTACACCACTGTTTCTCTCTATGTCACTCAAGGATTTCTGCATTCAAAAATGTTTAGTCTGAATTGGTGTTTAAGTTTCTACTTATGTAAAGATGTGTGGGTGGAAAGGAATTTAATACTCCTTAAAGTAGTGCCAGGAGCCAGAAGTATGTGTGGGCAGGTGCTGTGCAAGGCTTCCTTTGTAAATCTGTAAATAGACCTGCATATTTGCTCAGGCCAAATCTTTTATCGCTTTTGTTATTCATCAGCCCATGAACTAAGAGTATAAAATTCATTTTATTGAGACATACTGTTAATAGTTTAAGCAAAGTCTCAAGTTATTAAAACACATTAGAGCCTGCAGAGTTTTCCTGGACTCAGTGGGCTTTGAAGGAACAAAGTTGAGGGACAAAGCTGGGCCTTAGGTATACTTGAATTAAGAAAATCACTAAGCACAGTCTCTTAGTAATTCTCTTTTGCATACATTTCCTTGGCTGCATCTGGTCTAGCAGCCTTTCTGTCAGGCGTGGAAAGCCCAAATCCCCTCTTGCTTTAGTCTGTGTGTGCAGCTCCTTTAGGCTGGCAAATGAAATGCTGCAGATAAAGGATGTGAGGCTTAAGGGCAGCTCTGAGTCCCTCTGCAGAGCTGAGACACCATTTGTCTGGGTGCCTTACTCTGAGCTTGCCAGCAGGAATTCAGTGCCAGCTCTGAAGCTTTCTTTGGGTCACTGTGTTTGAAATGGAGTCCTATTTGATCTTAGTCCTTCTGGATGAGCCTACAGAGAATTAACAGGAAGGAAACTTGGACATGATGGGTGCCCACATGCCTGCTTGCCCTTCATGCACCAGGTCCTAGAGGTCTGTCCATCTCCTCTCCATCCCAAGGTGCAGCTGCTGCACAGCCCAGGCCATGGGCTGGACATGTGCAGGGATCTGGGGAGACACCCCATACAGAGAGCTAGTCAAAATTCTGGTTCCAGCATCTGCTTCACCCTTAGAAGGGACTTCATCAGGAAGGCAGATCAGTGAAAAAGCAGGAAGTAGTTCAGATATGCTGGATTTGACTTTGCTGTCCAGAAGGGGTAGCTGCAAGTGCCGCCTTAGGTGGGACTGCAAGTGGAAATCCCATTCCTTCAACAGAGATCCTAGGTAAAAGCTCCTCTAAGTTCTAAGGAGACTTTGAAAACTATTTTTTTATCTCACAGGCTGCTCCAATTGCATAACCTGATCCAAAGCCTACCTGAAAGCCCAGCAGAAAACTTCCACTAGATTACTTTGTGGGTTCCAGGAGCTGGACTTGATGATCCTGGTGGATCCCTTCTAGCTCAGCATATTCTATGGTTCCTTCCTGAGCCTGCTCACTGCCAGGGCTTGTATTCAGCCTGCCTCACTCACCTCTTCATCAGCAGCTGCTTTTTTGGCTTTCCCCTGCTCCTCACAGGCACAAAGCTGTGCTCAATGATGGGTTTGGAGGAATAACAGAGCCAAGGCTCTGTGCATGCTTCAAAGTGCTGCTGGTGGTTTAACACCTGGGATCCCATCATTGCACCATCACCAAGCTGTCTTGAAGTGCATTTTCCACTGGGGGAGTGGGATAATATCCGGCGTGTCCCGCTGCTCAGAGGATTCCTGGCATCAATTATCCACAGCATGACAGTGACAGAACACTTCTAGCCTCCAAGCATTTGGTTGTCATATTACATCTGACAGTTGGTGATTTCATTGCACTGTGCTGTCCAACAAAATCAAACACAAACAGCACACTTAGCTATTTTGCATGATTTTCACAGGGAAATCGAGTGTGTGTTTTGTTTTTCTTGGAATATTGACAATTTAATAATTATTTAAGCACAGCAAATGTTCAGCAGAATTCCAGAACCCTGCAGATATGAATCAAAAGAATGGGTCATCTTCCTCCAACCCACTCCTGCACAATACACATTCACTCTGTAGGAGTTCTTCGTATAAATGGGTTTCCTGTTGTGGGGAAATCATTTGACAGCCTCCCTTTATCTGGTTGCCCGTCAGGTAAACTCCTAGATATTTATTAGAAAATGCTGAAATGAGACAGTGTCCTTGGAGAAGAAGAAAAATCACCTGGAAATTGAAAGGATTCTTGAGGTGATATATCACTAATTATATTAATCATTCTTTGCATAGCAAACAAAAAAGTGCCAGTTTTTAAGCTTTTTCTAAAGTGTGCCTTGAGAAAAGTGCCATAACAGAAGCAAGGGGTCCATGTGTCAGGTGGGTATTTGGGAATCTGTTTCATCTACGTTTTTTTTCTAACACTGAAAAACAATTATTGTTCTCCATTTCTCTTTAAAGATGATCTTAAGGCAGTATTAATTTTCAGGTTCTTTCCTTCCTGGAGCAGAGTCAAAAGAAGAGTTGAAAGCCACAAAAATAAATTTAAAAAATATTTATTTGTTTCATTCAGAGCTGGCTATGCTTTCAGCTTGAACAGGTCTGAGCAAGTTCTTCCATAATGAAGAAACAAGTAAAGAGGCCTTTTTAAATTATCAGTGCAGTTAAAATCTATTCACTAGCTTTTAGGTTTCTTTAACCCACTATTTCAATTTTAAAGTTGTTCCACACTGTTTCTTTGACCCACTATTTCATTTTTAAAGTTGTTCCACTGGCAACTGTTCATTGTCAGTCTTTGTGTGTTTAAGTAGGTCTTTTCCCCTCACCATGGTATATGTGCTTCAGATACCCTTTGTAATCCCAATCGTATTCCCCTCAGGTTTCATTTCATTCCACTGTGTATAAGAAAAGCTCTGTCAGTTTTCATTCTGAGCTATGGTTCAGTGCTAGTGAATGATATCAGTGTTTCTCCCAAGCACCTGCTATAAGGATCATGTACTTTGATCCTAAGTGACCAGAACAGCAGTCAGTCAAAACAGCAGTCAGTCAGTCAGTCAGTCTTCTGGACATAGAATCAGAATCATTTATGTTGGAAAGGACCCTTAAGATCATTGAGTCCAGCTGTTTGCCTAAAGCTCCCCCTAAACCGTGTCCCCACATGCCACATCTACCTGACTCTAAATAGCTCCAGTGGTGGTGACTTCACAGCTTCCCTGGGCAGCCTGTTCAGTGCTCTACCACCCCTCTGGTGAACACATCTCTCCTAATATCTGAGCCTCCCCTGGCATGACTTGGGAGTGTGATATTTGTCCTGTTGCTTGTTACTTGGGAGGAGAGCCTGACCCCACCTGCCTACAGCCTCCTTTCAGGTGAGGGATGGGGAAGGATAGGGTCTCTCCTGAGCCTCCTTTTCTCCAGGCCAAACACCCCCAGCTCCCTCAGCCTCTAAGACTTGTGTTCCAGACCCTTTCCCAGCTCTGTTGCCCTTCTCTGGACTCACTCCAGCACCTCAGAGTCCTTCTTGTTGTGAGGGGCCCAAAAGGATTTGAGGTATGACCTCACCAGTGGCGAGTACAGGGTGACAATCCCTGCCCTGGTCCTGTTGGCCACACTATTGCTGATCCAGACCAGGTGCCATTGGCCTTCTTGGCCACCTGGGCACACTGGGATTGTGGAATATAATATGTCATTGCAGAAGGAATAAGGATGAAGAAATGTATGCCCCCCTCTTTTTTGTGTTAGCAATGTCTTGCAGGGCACTTCAGTTGCCATTTCTGTTTTCCACGTCTGAGGTTGGTGAATTATTGTTGATGATTTATTTCACATTTGCAAATGGTACCACAGAAAAGTTTTAGTTAAAGCAATTACCTTCTCAGTTAATTTATAGTATACCTTTATAGCAATACATATCACCATATTTCAAAACTTTCCTCATGTCTAAGCTGCCAGAATGAGCTGTTCTCAGCTGCCTTTAGTTGGAATTTACATTTAAACTGCATGAGTTAGAGTAGAATTGAACTCCTTTACCAAGTTATTTCTGTGATCATTGTGAAGCTATTTGCCTTTTTGTCTTTTTTTTTAACTAGATACTGATGATCTTTGACCTTCTTACAAGAAAATTATTAAATTACTAATGGCACAGATTTTGTAGGATATTGTCCCACCATTTACTGTAGAATGCTCACACTTCTGACCTCAGGTTTTTCATTTCTTATTTCTATGCTATACCTGTTCATAAAACCCCATCTCTGTGTTGATAGTTAGGGACCAAATTTTTTTGCTTTCTTTATCATGCTCATTAATGTTCTGTGCACAAATACATGGGGAAGGAATTAGGCCAGTAAGGACCAAGTCTCCTCTTGTCTTAATTTGATGCAGTGCTCAGGCTCTTATACAATATAGTTCCAGTGGAAATGGCATTGCCTACACTTTTATCACTGTACTGCCTTGTCCTCACTGTCATGTCACACACTTGGATGAGTTTATTTACTTCTGGAAGAGAAAGGTGATTTTGTCTTTTCTGGGGAGTACAGACACTTCTTTGAGCACAGTCAGAATAAACAACTCTGACTGAGAGCCCCATGCTGCTTAAAATTCAGATTAATCCTTCTCATGTAATATGTATGAAAGCGTTCCCTAGCATTAATTAAAGCCCATTTTATTTCTTGGTACACACAGACCCTTTGCTTGACTTGAGTCAAGTCTATTGTTTTGTCTGAGTGATGCTTCCAACTGGCTGTGTAATAACCTTTTATTTTAAATTATGAATGATACAGAAATACCTTGTTTTTGTTTCTGGCTCATTCGCTTTCACTTTTAATTATTTTGTTAGATCTTCTGTTCCTTCCATTGAGTCAGGAGTTTATTTTCACTACAGTTGTCCGCAGAGTTTGAGTGTAACTCTTTCCAGCTACCTGTCCTTTCAATGGTGCATTCCATGCTCCAGTCTTTTTGGTTTTATTTACTATCTCAAATAATATGTATGTAATGATATACAGTAGCAAGAACTGAGACAATTTGTGTCTGGACACAGACTGACAGTGTCATCAGAGGTGCAAGAACCAACTGGGTTTTCTACTCAGTCAATATACTATGTTGTTCTGTTTCTGTTCCAATTCGTCCTCTTCATTGTCATCTTTGTCTTCCTGTCTCTTAGGTGAAGGGGTTATTCAGGTATCTGAGCAGATGTGTTGTACCTTGTGAACCAGTAACTCAGCTCCTGGTGAGGTACAGCTGTAAATGCTCCCCAGACAATCTTCAGATCAAACTGTGGAGCCATAGGACGCCCTGATTCATTCTTTAATGCGAGCAAGCCTGTTCAGATCTCTTTCCCATCATCAGGCTGTGCTCTCTGAGGCTGTGATCTGTTTGTAGTCACTGTCTAAGCACTTTTCCAGTGATACCTTTAATTAGGCATTCACCCCCGAGTCAGCAGACACGCTCTCAGGCTGTGTCAGATGTTCCTCCACTCCCTGGAGGACAGGGTGCCAAGTGTGTGTGCCTTCTGTTCCTAACCTGAAACCTGCTCAAATCCCTGTTCAGGATCACCCCCTAAGGAGAAGCTCCACTTGAGCTTATACTCATCCTCTGCCTGGTGATCACTTGCACTTCTTTCCCCCTTGCCCTATCTGTCCAGCACTGCAGGAGCTGGTGAGTTGTCGGAATTCAGGACATCCCTCTGGCTGTCCTGGATGGCTCGAGCCCCTGCCAGGGGGCTTAAGAGACCATGGCACAGAGCCCAAGATACCTGTGACTTTGATTATGACCCATGGAAAAAATTACCAACCTTATATGAGGATCTGCAAGCCATGAAAGTCTAAGTAGAATAATAGTTAGTTTGTCACGGGGTGAAAAATAGATTTGTGGTGTTTTTAGAATGGGGGTTCAGGAGGCAAGATGGAGGAATCTGGGCATGTCCAGCTTTCTCCTTCTTCTTCTTCTTCTTGACTTCCATCTTCTGCTGTGATGCTGGCACTTTTAGATTGGTTTAAGGTAGAAACTCACTGTCTAACATAGGTGATTGGTATTGGGAAGTTATTGTAAATATTGTACACATAGTTTTTAGTATAAAAAGATAACACTTCCCCAAGGCGGTCAGTGTGCCTCTGTCTGACCTGCTGAACAGACCTTGGCAGGACAGGAGAAAGAATTTTATAGTTAAGAAACAATAAACAACCTTGAGAACGAGAACTAAAGAGTTCTGACTCCTTGTTCGACTGCTGGGCTGGGAAAAGAGACTTGTACATGTCTTGGGGTCACTCTGACCAGCAAAATTCCCGAGAGTGGTGACCAGTTCTGCTGTTATAGGATTCATATTGCTGGGCCTCCCATCATGTCAAACTGGTTGTTGGCTTTTCAGGGAATTCCTTCTGTTTTTTCCTGATAGCACTGGCATTGTAGAGGTGTGTGCTGTAACTGCATGTGCAGTCAGAGATGGTCAGGTGGGATTACACCCACAGCCCATCATGTGCTCCTGTAACCCCCCTTCTGGTGGGACTGACAGGGTTACTCCATTCCAAAAAGTTGAACTTTGTAGCTGTCTGTCTGGTTTTGCTGCTTTTGTGCTCAGAAGCTGGGAAGATAAGTTGTTAGACTTCCTTCACATTATTTGGCTCCCGGTTTTGTGGTCTCCAACTGACAAGCTCAGAAATAATAAACTTAGAATAAGAAGCAGAGGTCAAATGAAGAATATTTCTCAGCTTTTCCTTGTGTACTCTCAGGCTAATATTGCACAGCTTAAAGTGATCTTAATGTCCCACAGTCAGCACTTTTGTCCTGAATAAATCCAAGGTCCATCCAGGTCCTCAACTGCTGAGAATTAATAGTGAATTATCTTTAGCAGAATTTTGAATTTATTTAAGGGCTGTCATACCAAGCACATGGCAAGTACTAATGCCCAGTTTCCAACCCTTACAGTGTTACAAAAAAAGCCTGATTGAAATGTATGCTCAGGAATTTTGTGAATTGCCTTTTACCCAGTTTGTTGGTTCATCTTGCTTTGTGGACATCCATTTCTGCACATGTGGAGTTAGAGATCATAGATGTGTGCATACTCTTCCCCCTGCCTCCAGGCTGAAGATGCAGTGGGGTTGTGCAGAGGTCAGGTCTAAGCTTGCTCCAGAGCAACGTGCCTGTCTCAAAATTTGTTCTTGACAGCCTGGATTTGCCTGCTGGCTCCTGAACAGCTTTCTTGGACATCCCCAGTGTGTGACCCCTTTTCTGTTTTCATGCTGCTGCCTTCAGCACTGAGGGGCTGTGTGTGAGCTGGATCCAAACTGGTGGTTGCTATAATAACACAGCTCTAAGTGTGGCACTTGAGTTGCTGGCAGGGTTTGCCTGCAGCACAGGTTACTGACAGGCTCTGCTGAACTCACAGCTTTGCACTGCAATCTCCACATCCTAAATCATTGCATAAAGGAAGGCATTGCTTTCTATTTTCTACAGAGTGTAAGTCTTCATTGGGATATGAAGTGATTTTATATCCTCAGGCCTCTGTACATTGACATTTATTTTCCTTTGTCACTCAGACTGCTTTCCATACTGTCACCAGATTATCAGATGGACCATCTGTAAGATAAAAGTTACTGTCTATCTTGCTCAGTACCCTTGGGCAGAAGGGGGAAAATAAAGTAGTCTATCTCTTAGGATAAAGAGTTTATTTGTGATCTGTGGAATACAGGTGGGCAGGTGGAGGGGAAGATCATAATATGCCATTAATTTAAAATGTCCATACAAGTCTGTTTCAGAGTCCAGTAGGATAACAAATTTTACCATTTTGTTTCTCTTAACAATCAATCCTGTGACCTGGAATTGGGGATCCTGTGCACAATCCAGTCTCTAATTTCATCAGAGATCTCAACTCTGTAGTGTAATGATCACCTCATCTGCTTCTTGGTTTCAATTAAAGCAGCTCTCAGTTGTTCTCAAACCCAGGACCTGACAAACATCTTCATGAGTACTGTTTCATTCTTGCTGTTACTGTTCTGGACAATAACATATTCCATTTTTGTCCCTTTTCCTCCAAGGAGATAAAAGTAATGTCAATTTCTTTTCTCAGTTCTTATTCCTGTGACTGAGAGAGGTGGTTTATCTTAAGAGGCAACATTTTCTAGGCTTTTTCTCTGTTGCCTCTTACTAAAACAGGAGAAAACAAAACAAATAAAAAAGGAGGAATTCATGCTGATGCCTTCCTTGCAGGTTGCCACGTCTTTCCTCCTGATACCACTCAAGCTACACATGTTCTGGTCTTTTTTTTAATTTAATCCTTTTACAGAATATGTAAATAATTTTGTGGAGTTTATGGCCTTTTTATATTTTCAGGTAAACTATAGAAAAGTTACTGAATAAAGACTTAACTCATAATTCATAACTTCATCAAAATTCTTCCACTAAAAGTTGCTAAGTGGAAAGAATGAAACAATACAACAAGCAATAGTAAAAACATTAACGAACTATAATATTAGTAATTAATACCAGAATGCACACATATATGTTTTTGCATCTCTTGGTGGTCAAATTCATAAACTTCATAGCTGTCAAAAGATGTAGTTGTTTATGGTACAGATTTGAAGTTTTATTTTGTATTTAATCAATTTTGGTTTTTTTTTAATATTAAAGCAGCCCCACTTTTATCAGAAAGTATTTAATTTTGGATGTTTCTGTTTCTCCCTTTAAAAAAAATATTTTTTATAATTGTTTTCAACTTTGTTATGGCAAGCACTGCAAAATGCATTTCAGAGAGGAGGGCCCAGTTAATTCAGCAATGGATTCCATCTGTGTTGACCTTGGCTGCACAGCCCAGCCCGCCCCAGCTGTATGAAGTAACTGGTGCTCCAGCAGGGTCAGAATCAGACAAGCACCATTTGTGTTTCATTTCCTTTTTTCTTTCTTTCTGAATAACATTTTGTCTAAAAACAAGGATTTTTTTTTCTCCTGATCTTTATTGGGATTTTTCATTTGTCCCAGGATAAAATACAGCTTTGAAACCTTGGTGCTGTGTCAAGTCAAAATTGGAATGACTCAGGACATGTATTTCCTGGGTGAATGAGGTTCAATAATGATAGGAATTTCATGTATTGTATGCAGCTGATGGAAAAAATGGTTTAAGGCTAGACCAAGAAATTAAATTTGTCTAATGAAAAGGGTGGTATGAATGTATACTGCCCCAGGAACAAGCTGTGACCCCAGTTAACGAGAACAAGGTTCTGCCCACTGTGTGAAGGGGGAAAATCAACTCTTTGGAGGCAGTCCTGCCTCTTGTGTTTAGCACTTCAGGCTACACAGAGGTGATATGTGTAGAGCAATTAATAATTGCTGTCAATTTTCCAACAGTAATGAACATGTAATAATTTTTAATGTCCCTTATGGCTGTTGTACAGCAGCAGCTAACCTTGAAAGATTTATTTTGTCATGATGCACAGGTTGTCAATTTGATTTTTTTTCCCAGCAAAATTACGGGATCACTACACTAAAAGTCATATTTTTTTCTTTATTCTGCTCCTTTGACAGATAATTTCTCTAGCACATCTGGTATGTGAGGAAATCTCATTTGGTTCACATAATAAGTAACAGTAATTGCCAACTGTAATTTGTAATTGATTGTGACATAAGAAGTTGGCTGTATCATTTGATAATAGAAGTAATATTAGTGTAAATTTCAGTCTGACCAGGAATTTCTGTGCTCAGTCGTGAATCAGTTCATTGTTTGTGAAAAAGTTTCTCCTTTTACTTGGTGTGCAAAGGTGAGTGCATGCTGGATGAGCTGAAGGGCAGGGTCAGTCACTAGCTCCTTGCATCCTGCACTTTGGGAATGCACAAGCACTTACCTGCAAGGTGGAGCAACCTCCTTGATGGGAATTGGACTACAGAGCCCTCTGAGGGTGGGACTCATTAGTGATGGTGTCAAGAATTGGGTGACTGGTGTAGATGTGTAATCAGCTATGAGATTTGGAGATGTCTAGCTCTGAAATATTCAAAGATGAATCCAGCCCTGGAAGTGCCCACAGAAGTAATTTCACTGCAGTTAATGGCACATGTTATTAAAGCTCAGGCTCCTCCCAGGTAACTTCAGGTCTGTAGCAAAAGAGGAGCCCAGTCCCTGTGGCCTCATCTGTGTGATGTGGAAGAAGGCTCTGCTAGACTGGTCAGCCCACCTGAGGTACAGCCCAAAAGTGTCTGTATCTCTGTATCTGACCAGGTTCTCACTTCAGTATCTTCCTTTATTCCCTTAGTTTACACTGCATCAGTCCAGTGCAGGCAAACACCGTTGCATCTCTGTCATTCTGTTAAAAAAAAAAAAAAATCTTGAAAAACTGTTACTGCAGAAATGCGACTCTGCTTGCAAGTTAATTTTTTGTAATAATTGGTGCTGAAAAAAGGCTTCAATATTTTCTCTAAAACATAAATATGAAACTAAAAACCTGGGGCAAATATGAATAGGTTCCATAAAATACAGTTGTTTAGGTACTTGTTCTATTTCCTTACTTAAGGAAATAGAACAGTAAAGTCATATGGAAGAAGTCACAGAGTACTACATTTACTTTGTTATTATATCTACATACCACCAGTTGGTCAGTTTTAAATTAAAAACAGGTTTATATTTAAAAGAAGCATTTTGGAATTTGACCTATTATTTGACATAGTTATTTTATCATGTAATAGTTTATTGATTTTTCAAACTTTTCCTTGTTTGTAGATCACTTTTCACTATGTAGAAATAGCATTATAAACATTAAAATGTATATTAAGAGTTGATTTGCCATTGAAGAAACACCTATCATGAAAATATGGTTAAATTTTCTGTCCTTAGTCTCTGCCAGCCCAGGCTATTTAACTTTTCTACAGTGTGCAGCCAAACTGCTGTTTGCTTCTCTAATGTGAATTATTTTAGGTGTAAAATGCTAATAAATTAGCCTTAACACTGTAAAGTGGTCTGTGCATAGAAATCTGTTTCTTACATTGACCCATTAGATTTAAATGGAGAACTGTATCTTTTCAGCATTTTTACCACTTAATGCTGTTGTAGAGAAAAAATCTTTTAATGTAGCTGTAGTATTGATCTTGTCATCCTTAGCAATGACAAGTAGGATTCTACAGTGTTTATCATCTCCAAAGAACTCAGTTGGAGGACCTGTAAAAAAGTTTTGTTTCCTTATCATGGTAGAGGTGAAAGTCTGGACAATAATGATACATTTAAACATGTATCAGTGTGTTACGAAGCATAATTAAGTTGCTTCAGTGCTTCAAGTCTCAACCTTTCCTTATTATTGTTTATTTATAATAATATATGGGGAACTTGAGATTTGGGCTTTCTTCTCATCTGAAAGATGCTACCTTGCAGAGCATCTAATTGAGCCCTCCAGAGCCTTGCCTTTAGAGATAGTCAACATAAGAAATAGTCACAAGAGCAGGGTTTATGAAGCTGGTGGCATTGGCACTGATCATGAGCAGATGTTCTGTCCATGTTTAATTTAACACCTTGTTGGTCTGTAATCACTTTTTCTCTTTTTGTTCATTTAGCCACCAGACAATGGGCCTCCACCACTGCCAACATCCTCCCTTCCTGAAGGCTATTATGAAGAGGCAGTGCCACTTAGTCCTGGGAAGGCTCCTGAGTACATCACTTCCAGTGAGTAAGACATTTCCAGGCAGTTTCTGAGCAGTTGGTAATTCCAGTGTCCTTCAGCTTTTTTATTGTTGGAGAACTTAATCTCTTTTGGTGCTGTGGTGTTGTGTTGTGAGTCACTTTGACAGTTTGGGCCATTTCTGGTTATCCTTGCTGGCCATGTATTGGATTGGTTTGCAGAACTGATTTGGTGTGCATTGGACTGGTTTGCAGAACTGATTTGGTCTGCATTGGGTTGGTTTGCAGAACTGTTTTGGTGTGCTCAAACCAGGCTCCTTTTACAGAAAACTAAATTTGGTTCTCAAGTGAGGAGCACATAAACAGGTTTCAGCAGCTATTGCAGACTGAGGGTCCAAATTAGCCATTAATCTTTTAGACTTCTTTGAACCACAGATAATGGGGGCCCTGGATGAGGAGTCCAGAGCTAGATATTGCCCAGATCCCTCTAAATTGATCACACTGTGAATGTGGAGGTCTCAGAAACTGGTACTGACCTGCACATCTGCCCTGCTGTGCCTCTACTGCATGAATTGCTTGCTAAAATAGACAAATAAAATTAAAAAAAAAAAAAAGGAACTGTTGGAAAGATGTATTTGCAGCATTTCTGATGACACATTGTGGAAAGGGATGAATTGGTCACAGCAGCTCCCACAAGCCATGTGTGATGCCCATGGCAGTACTTTGTGCCCACCTGTTCAGGGCAGTAGGCAGAGGGCTGCCTCTGGCTGTCTACCAGAATGTCCTTCTGCAACACCCAAATGTTCTTTTTCACACCCAAACGCTTCCCCAAAGAGCTGTGCACTTCAGGGGAGCTGTGCTGAGAGCACCCTGATGAAACACTGCAATGACTGCTGTGACCTTTATACAGGGTCATTTGTGTACCATCTTTATGCTGCTTTTTTATTGGCTGGAGTAATTTATTGCTTGTGTAGGGCTGATTTATCACTAATCATTATTTTCTATGGTCCAAAGATTAAAGGCATATCTTCCCCTATTTTATAGCCATTTTAATTATTTTAAATTATCTCTCTGTTCTTAAAACATGCACAGGAGTCACCTTAAAACTAAAATACTATTCATCTGTATACTGCACAAACTGATGTTATCTAGCAGCTTTTAATTAACCTAAGAAATTCAAGGTAAGAAAGAGTTTGATGTGCTGGAAAGCAAATGAAAGAACATATGGACTTAGAAGAGCAGCAGAATCACTCTTCATTTCCTCCCTTGAAATGCTGCAGGGTGGTCCTGCTGCACCCTGTAACCCAGTGAGCTTCTGACTTGGGTTTTGTTGTTAAACAAGGGCCATGCTCAGGCAGAAAAATATTAATGGTGCAAATATTAATAACACTGCTAAAAAATCACCTAGGGAAAAACAAGGCAAAGTATGAAGCTGATTTCTTATTGTACTTAACCATTTCCATGCATAAAAATAGTTAGGGTATCAGCCTTAAAAGTTCATTAATAATTTCATAATTTAAGTATAGTATATCTATATCTCCAGACATTTAAAGTTCTGTTAGTGTAACTTAGCATCTCACTTGTTGAGGTTTTGTTGTATTTTTTTATGTTCTGAACTTCATAATATCTTAAAAATTGTTTTAAAAGAATTCCTCTCTTTACTGGCAATAAATTTGTTTTTAAATTCAATTGTGCAATTAATGATACATCTTCACTCATGCAAAATGTCCACTAAATCCAGTTGTGTGGTAATTAAAATCAGCTACCAAAGTATATTAAAATATATAACCATAGCTGTTTGGAGTATTTTAGATGGAGAAGACAATAGAAAAAAGTACTTGAAGTAAAAGAAGTCCAAGAATGCATCTATTGGGATAGATATAATTATTTTAAATAAACATTCCCATGGAATATTTTTGTAATGTCATTAATAGCAAGGAGACTTACATACCATGTGTCTTACCTGTAAAAGTAAACAAGCACTGAAGAAAATTGCAGAACAAAGTCATGAAAATTAAATACCCATAACTTTCCCAAGTCCCTCTGATTGGTTTGTAAATAAGTGCTTGCATGTAGATGAAAAGAAGAGCGTGTATGACTTACTTGTCTGTATTTGGGAATTCTATGAAATGTTGTGGTGGGTAGATCCTGCCCTATAACCTATTCCTATGATCTTTGCCATATGGGGGGCTTGTTTCTTGATGTGATGCACTAAAGCAAGATGAAGATGTCTCTCTGTGAAAGAATTACAGAAAATGAAGCTATCTGTCAAAGAATATTTTGAAGATAATGAAACACTACCTAAAATTCTAGCTATGTATTCCCAGCTTACTGTTTCATTAAAATTCACACGGTGTCTGTATGGGTCTTGGCAAAGTATCTTGTTTTAATTAATGTAATGCATTGATATTACTGAGCACTGAAACAGTAACTTGTTCTTGGCTGATTTTCAAAAGCTTTCACTTAAAATGAACCTTCTTGAGGTTTTCAGTTATTACAGTGTGCTTCATGGCTAAGTGTTTTAACCTAACACTTTTACACTTTTATTAAAGATTATGACTCAGATGCCATGAGCAGCTCTTACGAATCCTATGATGAAGAGGAGGAGGATGGAAAGGGGAAGAAAATGAGACATCAGTGGCCTTCTGAGGAAGCCTCTATGGATCTGGTGAAGGATGCCAAAATCTGTGCCTTCCTTCTTAGGAAAAAAAGATTTGGGCAATGGACCAAACTACTGTGTGTTATCAAAGAAAACAAACTACTGGTAATTCTTATTTTTAGCTAGCTATATTTTCATTGTACCTTTTAAATAATGTATTTATTTTTACAGGAATCTGATTTTTGGAATATGTTCTGCAAACAGTGGCCAAGTCTGCAGTAACCTTACCAAAGAGTTCGGTCATGATTTACCCAAGAAGCAGAAAAGCACTGAAATTATAAGTGTATCATTTCACCACTTAAAACTTTGATTTTTATTTCACTTCAGCTTGAACCCCAGCAGTTCTCTGATATTGGAAAGAACATCTGGCCCATTATCTTCTAAAATATTTAATTTGGAAAAAAATAGTTGCTGAAACTGTAAATCCAGTCTTTCATTCCCTGCGGACAAAAAATCTCATAGGGAGCTCTGTGTGTGAACTGTTGGATCAGACTGCTGGAGAGAAAAGTCCCTTGTTGGACTGAGAATTCACTTGGCAGCATATGCTGTGGTAATGTACACACTTTAGACTAAACCTTTGCCATCTGTTCTGCAGTAATTATGATGCAGTATTCACATGATGCACAGCTGCATTATAAAAGGGACAGAAACAAGTGGATGTATTTATTCCTTAAGCAAATCTGTTATGCTTCTTTCTGATTGGAGGCACCAGTGAAAGATTCCATGAATTATCTGCTCACAGATGTAGTTTTGTTTTCTGAAAATAGACCTTAATTGAGGGAAGCATTTACTGTGTGTTATTATGAGCAAACTAATGCTTATATTAATCCATAAGTTGGGGTCCTCGGTGCTCCTGCCTTCTGATATGGTGCTTCCAGCCATTGCACCTAATTACATAACAATTACTGCACTACCCCAAGTGTTAAAAGCTGATTAACAAGTCATAGAACATTTTCTGTAGAACCTCTCTATTCTACAGTGGTACAATATGGTTTAGGTGTGTTCACTTTCCAAGTACATTTGTGCTTATGGCAGTATAGAAAATAGCAGGATATGACATGGAGGTAGGAGATTTCTGAAAATACAGTTGGAATGAATTTGCTAGTTTTCAGTAGCTTTAATTTTTGTACCCTCCTGTATTTAAATGTCGAAAAAAGTTTATTCTGATTCAGCTTTTATTCTATTCTTATAATGCCATCATCCTTAATGCACATTTTTATCACCATATATCAGTATCATATCAGATTTCAGGACCATCTGATAACAGCTTGAAGAAGGGAAAGAAAGAGATGGAGAAACAGATTTTTCCCTGAAGTCATACAGTATTTGTTCTGCAATTACATTTATTGTTCCATATAAAAATATGTTATTTTTTATATTTTCATTTCCTTTACCCACATGTGTGGTCCGAAAAGCTTTTTTTTTCCTTATAGAGATTGTCTTTCAGTAATTCTATAATGGGGATTAAGAAAATAAAAGTCACAATAGGAGTCTAAAGACCAAGTTACACAAGATTGGTTTATTGTTTGAAGGAGGACTTGGACAGTTAGCTTATGAGATATGCAAGTAAAACAAATATGTGTTCTTAGGGATTAGTAATTGCTTGTGTCATAAATGCAGCTGTCATCATAAAACAAAAATATTTTAATTAGGATTAGACATTAGAAATAACTTTTAGTAGGGAATTACTTTTCACTTAAAGTCCGTTAGGGACTCATTTTTCACCTAAAGTCTTTTAATATATACATACTTCAGTTTTAGCAATGTATAATTTTAAATAAAATATTTAGATGAATATAAAAGGAATTACAAGCTGTTTATTGGTTCTTAAAGTGAAAATGTTGTATTTCTTCAAGACTTCATAGCTTGAAAACTTAGTATTTTTTAAATGTTGCAAATTAAAATCTGTGACCAAACTGGAGAAACTTTAGGGTCATGGGCTTTAGAGAGGGAAAGCTTTTCAGTGATCTGCAGAGGCTGGTTTAGAATTGGCTGTATTTGCTCAGCCTAACTTCTGGTGTTTATAACATATTTCTATTAATTGTCTTCCAGACAATTGCATCCTGGCATGAATACTGCTGCAGACAGGCAGAACTTCATGTGCTTTTCTCTATTCACATAAATGCTCAGCTGTCCTTTGTATGCAGATACTGGTTAGTCCTATTGATTGTCAGAGACCCCTTTTTTATCAGATGTCTTTTCAGCCTTAGTGCTTATTTGTATGAGGGAAAGCCCAGTTTACATGAGTATATAAAATAACTGGACATTTGTATAGAGAGTTAAACATTGTTCTGCAGTCTTTGGGAGCCTCAGCTGTACTTGATGGGTTGGAAGGGGGGAATGGAGGCTGGGTCTGTAGGACAGGTGATGTAAAGAGGGAGCCCTCTGTCTTCAGATCACCAGTTCCAGCAGAGAGCAGGCCATCAGTGACCCAGCAGGAAATGGCTGTTCACTGACAGCATTTACTGATGAGGGAAGATGAATTTACTGATGAGGGAAGAAATGTAAGTACATTATTGTAGCCAGGAGCTTACAAAATGAAGTAACATGGAAATTTGTGCAGGGACTATTTGACTGTATTAACTGGAAAAGTGTGATTTTACCCACTTTCCATGAAGTTTTTTTTTAACTTATCTCAAGAAAATGAACAGGTGAGTAAGGCTGTGCCAGTGTCTTTGCAGTTGCAGTGTGTAGGCACTGATGTAGATTTGCCTTCATATGCTGGTCTGTCACTGGAGGGCAAGGTAAACATCTGGGCTTTAAAGTTGTTAAGTTACAAGTTTATTCTGCTGCTACATGTGAACAGATATCCTAAATCACCCTCTTCCTACCTGATCAAGGTCAAGGTTGAGTCATAAGGATAATGCAGAGACACTTAATGCTCTCCACATGTTGTACCTGTCCTGCAATAAAAGACATCTTTTATTGTCAGTCTGGAAGTAATTTTGCTTTATAGAGTGGATGAGTTTGCTCTGGCTGAACTCTGTGGTATGTGGTAAAGGGATGTGTAAAAAACATTCAAAATTTTATGAATTAAAAATACAGCATTTCTACAATTTCCCCCAAGGTTCAGAAAGATAATATCTAACTCTGGAACTTCCCTTATGTTTATTTAGTGTTACAAAAGCTCCAAGGACCAGCAGCCCCAGATGGAGCTGTTCCTGAATGACTGCAGTATCACCTATATTCCCAAAGACAGCAAAAAGAAGAAGCATGAGCTGAAAATCTCTCACCAAGGAGCAGATGCCCTGGTTCTGGCAGTGCAGAGCAAGGAGCAGGCAGAACAGTGGCTAAAGGTAAGGGGGGATTTCTGACCAGGAGTTTTTCTACCCACAGAGTGTTCACATTGCTCAGTTGCTGTTACAAACTGAGACACAGACAACAACTTCCAGACAAATCCAGACCACCTAATTTGGTACTGCAGAAATACAGACTTCAGGTTCAGGCATCAAAGCAATTCCTCAGGGTTAACCCAGTGCTGCTGCTGTGATGGTTTTCACTGCTAATAGCACAATAATCTGGCACAGAGAGGAGAGGTGGCAAATTCCCTTCCATCTTCTTCTCCAGATCATTTTCCAGAAAGATTTGGTGGTTAGGGTGGAAGATTCAAATTCCCTCAGGTGGAGGCAGCTGGCACCAATACTATTTTTGGCATGGTGTCACCTTTTTAAAAGAAGATTCTCTGAGGAGATACCTGTTTGAACTGCTCTGGATGGAGAAAAATCCTTCAGCTTCCTGTAGGCTGTTCAAGTTTCCTAATTCTGGTTTAGCAAAGTATCATCTGTTATGGTTTGTCCTGCAAATGCAGACTTCAGAGAAAACGGGATTTTGTCATCTTCCATTCCTCTCTGTTCAATGTCTGCAAACATGGAAAATCCCAAGGCAAGGGCTGCAGTTACAGATCCTAACCAGATTACTGGTATTTATATTGGATTTGCCAGTCTCAAAGGTGGAGGTCAGTGAGTAGTGTGGGAAACTATTACTGCAGTTGCAGTAGCAACTGTTTTAAGACCTTGAAATCCAGCCTTTTAAATACATGTATAAGTCTGAAGGCATCAGACTCATCAGGCATTCTCCATGCTGTGCTCTGATCTAACCTTATATGGTACTTATTTTTCTAAGAATAAATTGTATTTCCCCAAATACAATTGAATTAAACACATAGGAATTTCCTGATGGCAGATAGTTTTTCTGCAGAAGAGGGAGATATAAAATGCAGCTTAAGCGGTATAAATTCTGCTGTGGGCTAATGTACTAAATGGAAAATTAATCTGTAATTTCCTATTTTGCAATATTTGAATATACCTTTTGGGGGTTTGAGGTTTATGTGTGTTTGGTTTTGACTCTGGCTTTGTATCCTAGCTTAGAAAATGCTCTATTGTCATTTTAATGGCAATTAATCCCAGCCATGTATTTGTTAGGCTTCTTCTAACATCAATATCTTGTCCTAAGTTTTAAAGTCATGCAAGTGTCCCACTAGTTCAGCTAGCAGTTCAAAATCACTGTTTGGAATGAAGAGAAGTTCATCAGTCATGTTCCCTTCCAAGGGAATTCTGCTGTAATTAGATCATAGAAACTGCACCCTTATTTCCTCTGTTGTTCTCAATTTAGTAATACTGAATTCACTGGCATCTATCAGACGTTCTTTCATAAAAATTCTTTTATTTTTTTAAATTGTATATAAAGGATCCCCACACAGGCAGACAGAGCAGTACTAGATTTTTCCATATCCCAGATGCATTCCTGCTGCTTCAAACTGAGAAGAAAAAGAGGGATTTTGTGCAGTTGCATGTTCACACAGTTGTGTATTCTGTGTCTGCAGAGCATTTGGAGAGAGTCTGACAGCACTTTATTTAGCTCCTTCATGCTGCACAGCTCTCTATTCATGAAATCTTTCATGTACATGGCAGCGTTACTGTACTCAACTTCCAAGTCCTCAGTGCTGCTTCAGCCCTTTGCTTCTGCAGAAATTGCCTTTCCCACAGCTAACCAGAAAAGATTTGTGCAGCTCTTGCAACAGCTCCAGTGTTTTCCAAAAGTACAGCCTTGGGAGAAATAAAATAAGCATTGCTTTCTGTATTTTTTTAAATACATCAAAATTTAAGGATTTTTTTTTTTTATTATATAAGCAATTATGTTTGAATCATTCAAGCCTTACTCAAAATTAGCTTCTGAAATCACGTGTGGCTTTGTGTAGGACATCCTTACACTATGAAAGAGGTCACTGCTTCATCTTGGGTGATTTTTGCTTTCCCAGCCTCTCAGTCAGAGGGCCAAGATCCTTCCCAGTGCTCTGTCCCTTACATGTGATTTCTGTAGTTAATAAAATGGGCAGATCCAGAGACTGCCAATGAGAAAGAACTCTGCAACCACATTTTTAGAGCATAAGAGGAAGATGCCTTCTTGGTCAAAGGTACTGCACAGTGTTTGCCACTTGAGGCAGATTATCACCCAGGAGCAATGAGTTCTCATGAATTCAAATGTTAAGTGTCACATTAAAGCTTTACAGTTGATCCCAAAAACCTCAAAATGTTTTGGAGACTAGATTGTCCTTTGAAAGCTAAACCAAATTTTTTTTTTTCCAATTCATGTATATAATCAGTATAGAATATGCTTATCAAGTAAATAATTTTAAAATACCTATTGGAAGACAAATTCTAAATCTGAAGTAGAATACTTCAGACCTTTTTTTTTTGTAAAGATGACACCAAAAAAGCCCCAACTGATAAACATAGTGCGAATTGAAGTCTAGACTGGAAACCACAAAGGGAGTTTCAGATTTACCAGCTAACAAATGCTTGATGAAAACAGATAGCTGATGTCACCAAAGAGCCTGTCAAGATTTCAGAGGAAGGAGCAAAGCTAGTATAAATTCAGGCTAGAGCTGAGATCATCTCAGTAATATGGTGGGCAACAAAAAGTGGTGGAATTTTCCAGACTTGAGTCCTAAAATGTTCCCACAAAAATGTACATGAAAAAATGTGTGCAGTTACACACTCTGACCCAAAAATGATCTTTTTCCATGCGTGCTTGAGTATATGTGCATCTGTGCATTTTGTGGTCAAGTAAGGGCTGAAATTTTCCTGTTTGTCTCAGCACATCCAACAGACTGCTAAAACTACACTTATTTGTCAGCATCCCTGGGAAATGCTGCTTTAAAAAAAAGGACCAGTAAGACCATGATCTTACAAGAAGCTGCTTATTCAGTGGCTTCGTTTGTACAGCTGAATGTGCTCTGTGTGCAGAACCCTCAGACTAGGCCACAGAAAACTGCACTCAATATTAGAAATACATGGATGCCAAAGAAATTGAGGTAACTTGTTGTAGAAGACTGGCAGAAGAAGGAAATGGTCACAGTGACTGGTCCCAAGGCCTTCTCTTCCTCCTGACATTCCTCCTACAAAAATGTATTTCTGGTTTATCATGCATGAGGTGTAATCTGTCATTCTGGAGTACTGGCCTTGATTTTCATTTTTCCCTAACATTAGGCACCCTTAGTTAACTTCTCTTCATTTTCTGGTGCTCTGGCACTGTGCAGCAATCTCTCCAGCTGAGGGTCTGTAATTGAGCAGTGAATCTTCCAGCCATACAGAGACATTGCTTCATCTGTCATTTTGACAATGCTCAGCCAGTTCTGAACTTGTCAAAATAAGGAGGATATTTTGCCCTGAAGAGAGAATAAAATCATGGTTGGGACTGTATCCAGTCATCCAAAGGCTCTGCAGCATTGCTTTGTAGGGCTGTTTAGCTGGTTCACCTACCCAGTTTTTCTCTCTGATTAACTGCATGTTATCTCTTATGAAAGTCTATGAAAACATCTCTTTTTTTTTTCACTCTCCTGAGTTTAGTGAAGGTAATCAAGTAACTTCTGGCCTCCAGTCTTTATGTGGACAGTTTTACTGAAGAGTAAACTACTGACAGAGCTGTTCTTTAGCCCGTTTATATCAGCATAAAATTGAGCTTGTAACTGTAAACATTGTGTGGCTGCTTTTGCTTTCTATGGGGATTTCCAGCTAGAGATCTTCAACACTTCAAGCATTTCTTTCTTGGCTTATGTAATAACTCCCCAAAGAGGTTATTAGCTGCATTTTGTAACTGAGTAGAATCAAGTGCTGAATGGTCAAGCCCTAAAATTGACTTTAAAAAGTGGTTTTGGGGATGCACACCTGGTACTAGTGGTTTCCATGCAGTGTTTGTTAATTTGTAATTAACTTAAAGAATGTACTGTGACCCAAGGCAGTCGGGCCAGGTTCTTTCTCCACTGCCCATCATCACCAGCAGCAAAGGCTGTGCAAACTAAATGAAACCTCCCAGGAATTGCACCCCTGTTGTCTCAATCAGATGGTTTAAAATACCTCAGTTCAAGCCACAGCAAGGTCAGTGAGTTTGCATAAGAGCTCTTTAGGGCCTCGCCTGCAGAGGGGACAGACCAAACTGCACGTGGGAGTTTAGACCAGTCTGCAGGACTCTGCCAGTGGGCAGAGCCAGAGGATCCCAGCTTGGCTGTGAGCCAGAGTCTCTGTGTGTGTGTGTGTGTGTGACCAGCACCATGGAAAACAATACATAATTTAAAAGAACCAGATGTATATGTAAATTAAAGAAAAAACCAGCCAAACCACCCACGAATACAGAACCACAAACATCCTATTTCCTTGTCTTCTCAGTGATAATTTTTCTCTGGGTTTCCTGACTAAAATCACAAATGCAAGCTGTCACAGTCAGAGCAGAACCCAGGAGGGCTGGGATTTTCACCACTAGATACTATTCCTCCTCTCTCCTACTCACAGCTTTGGATGGAGAATCATTTAAATCACACCTAGCTGAGACTCACAGCCTAAAGTGCCATGTGCATCTCTGTGGCACCCAGGCTGGGGATGCAGCTGCCCTGGCACAGGGCACCTCTGCTTCCTGCCACCCTCCCCAGCCTCTGGGGTTTGCCTCCTCCCTGGGCTCTGCCTGATCCAGCAGCCATAAATGGCAATGGACTTCATGGTAATAATGCAGGAGAAATGATACAGGGCTTGTCTTGGTTGGGTAAGTCAGAGGAGTATTCCTAAGGGGATGCACAGGCACTAAGGACAGGCTTACTGACTGCTAGGCTGCCAGAATCTCTTCCTCACTTTGCTCAGACAAATGGCAGTAAGGCAGGAAGATTAATCTTTCCAGGCTAAGGGATAAATACTTACCAGTCCAGAAGGTAAAGGGGGTTTCTTTTTGAGACTTAAAACATAGGCTGTGATGGGAATAATTTTTGCATTTCCTGCCTAAGATTTTCCTCTAGGTGAACTCCTCAGGGCATTTCTGCTCTGCAAAACACTAACAGGAGTTCTGCTGCTCTCCTAAGGAGGAGGGTATTGACACTAGCATATGAAACAGTCCACAAGAAGGAGAAAATGAGGATTTAGTCATGCCAAAATGACAGAGTCCCAGAAAGGCAGTACTCTTCCAGCAGTGAAAAAGGAGTGTTTCAGGAATGGGAAATACTGACTTACAGCTGGAGCCAAACCCTTTTCCCTGTGCTGTGTTGTACTTCAGCAGATTTCAGCTTTGCCATATTCCGGTTTCCAGAGTTAAGTGGCAGAGCCAAGGGACACAGCCCATCCCATTCCCAGCAATTCCAGTATTTGTGAACCATGTGGGCAGAGTGGGACAAGTGGGTGGGTGGCTGGCTGGATTTCTGGCCTGATTACATAAAGTGAAGCAAATGTGCAGTCAGGCTGTGAGCTTTCTGTCTTGAACTCGATCATATTAAAAGTGTGAGCTCCTCATGGGAGTTCCCTGAGAACACAAGATGATACAAAATGCTGTAATCACATCCTTGTGGTAGGGAGGCTGTAGCTTGAGCCCATCCATGGTATCTACCAGGAGAGAGGTCTGCAAGCTCCTCGAGCTCCTCTTATTCCTTAACAGGTCCCAGAGAGATCAGCCATAAGGAACTATCTACAAATGTACTTTTACTCAGAATTTGTTTGGTTTCTGTGTGGCAGGGGCTGGCTGGCAAGCAGCTGGCTTTCTGGTTTTACTACAGAGCCAGTGCTTTTTATTTGGAGCTTGGAACTTTAAAGTAGCCAGAAGAATCTAATTTACTTTTTTTGACTTCACATGTAGAATAAATGTTGAGCAAGTATTTTACTTCTAGTCCTGGTGTGTCTTTTAAAATAAGATACAAGAATTAAGAAATTTGTGGGTGTATGCAGATATGAAGTTTTTTATAGTAAATATTAGTGCTTCTGTAGTAAGATAGTTTTAAAGAAAGAAATATTCCAGACACGCCATGTGGCAGAAATTCCACTGACTTCACCCATGGCTCAGGGCAGGGGATCTTTCCAGCTTCCTACCTACAAATATTTCTCCTCTGTGCCTTATGTCACTGCACTCAATGCTGTACTCTGACTTATATCCTGATCCACCTGGGCATTCAAGGTCTGAAGCCCAAGTCTGATGAGGAGCAGCTAAGGGAGCTAGGGCTGTTTAACCTAGAGAAAAGGAGGTTCAGGGAGGACCTTTGTGTTCTCTGCAGCTGTAGCCAGGTGGGGATCAGTCTCCTCTCCCAAGTAACATGTGACAGGAAAAGAGAAAATGATCTCAAGTCTCACCAGAGCAGGTTTAGATTGGATATTAGGAAAAATTTCTTCACTGAAAGGAACAGGCTGCCAAGGAAAGTGGTGGAGTCAGTCCCTGGAGATATTTAAATACTGTGTAGATGTGGCACTTAGGGACATGGTTTAGTGGTGCATTTGGCGCTGATGGATTAACAGCTGGACTCTGTCTTAGGGGTCTTTTCCAACTAAATGATTCTCTAATTCTATAAATAAGAAATAATGATACAGTTCAGGTTGCAGAAGCTTTTTCCAGGTCTGCTAATCGTAACATGGTAATGGTAATTGTGGTACTTCAGATTCTTGCAATGGAATAACAAAAGATTATTTTAAATGCATTTGGTTTTGAGGCTATTCAAAGAAATACTGGGTCTTCACTTTTCTGATTACATTTGCTCACAGATTTTAAATATTTGAGTAGATAGTCTGTTTATGATGTCAGTTTGATTTTCCTGGCAGATCACACTGTGTGTGTGTGTGTACATGTAATGTACAAAGGTATTTGTGTTGAGAAAAAGGGAGTTATTTCCTTTCCCTAATGTGTGAGAAAACTTAAGCTAATAATGGACTATTTGCCATTACAAAGTGTTCTCGGTGCACCCTTCCACATGATGCCATTTTATTAAAAATAACACTTTTGGGGATTCCTTTATTTTCCCTTTCTGTTCTTGCAGCTACTGAGATACATTTATTGATATTTTTAGGCATTTCATTGCAATGGATAAAAGTTAGCTGAACTCCATTCCTCGCTCTCACTGACAATTACTTTTTAATGAAAATAGTAATCTTTTGTTTTCATATGGCTCCAGAAGATGGAACATAGAAGAAACTGACAAGAACTTTTGAGTCTTGTGATTGAAATTATGCAAGTTGGCAATACTGGTGGAATGTTTTATCCTTAAAATTTTGAGCTGAAGCTATATGCATGTGAAAACCAGATTTTTAATGGCAGCTGTCTGCAAACATAATTACAGAGAGTGCATCCAGGCAACCATTATATATTAAAGACATTTCATCCTGGTGAGGTGGAGGAGAATGAATTTTGTGCTGTGCATTAAACACAATTATAGTGCACATAGAAGGTGATGAGCAAGTCTTTGCCAGTGAACCTTTTGAACCCAAATGAAGTGTTCGACTCTTGAGTATGCATTTACTTTAGATCCTGCCACCAACTCCCTTTTGACAATGTGTCGTTTGTTAAATCAAAATTTAATTACAACCCAATTAAGCACTTCATCTTCTCCTTAAATATGTGGGGTATGATAAGAACCGGATTTACTTGAGTGCATGACTTAGCACATACTGTTGAGTTAGTGCTGCCAAATCATTTCCCTCTGTTCTGTCTGTAACTCCCATTACAATCTGCCTTTGCCAAAATTAACTAACTGTGTGGTGTGAGCAGATGCTGAAAACATAAGCCATTGAATCAGGGTCATGCAGGAGACAGAAATGAATGTTCCCAGAAACTGTACAGTCACATTTCCCTAGGAAGAAAACGACAGTGTATTTACACCATACTGATGACCAGTGGTTGAAAAAAAAAAACAAACAGACACATGAAAAATCTTACAATTTTGGAGAGTTGAGGGCTTTTCTTAACTCTGAGGTGCTCTGCTGCAGATACATCTACATTTTGTGTTACAAAGGACACCAAGTGCCATGAAATGCTGCTCTTGTCTCTGGAACAAAATATAGGGTAGTCAGACAGTCAGGAAAGGATGCTGAAGTGATGAAGTTTTGAGATTTTAGCTCAGAAATAAAAATGTAGGTTCATCTCCCAGCTTTGGTTAGTTTTTTTTTGTGTGTGTCATTGACATCATTCTTTTGTTCCTGGGTTCTTCCTCTGTAAAATGGGGTTGCTGCTCTTCCTTTCTCTAAGGTGTATAATGCCTGTAATGTATGATGTGCTCCTGAGTTAGCATAAGGGTCTTTGTAGGCCCATAAACATTTGATTTGTTTTAGCTTCACCCTTAAAGGGAGCTTAAGTGCTGGGAAAGGACTGTTTGGTGCCATCCTTTGCTTTTTAGTATTTCCTCATCAAAATTGTTCAGTTTGAAACTCAGCATGAGCTTGGATTGAGAGCCTGTTCTCATCAGCACAAGCAGTTTCAGGATGATAATGGGCTGGTGATAGCTTCACAAGATATAAAACCCTTAGCTATGGCCATGGGGAATCATCAAGCATCTTTACTCATTGTGTATTTTTACATTTTTGTAATTTCAGGTTTTTAAGTTCTTCATACTCCATCAAAATATCAGCAAATTCCCACTTCAAGATTTTTCTTTAACTTTTTAGAACAGAAAGTGTCATTTCTGTTTGCTACAAACATATTTACGATTACTTTGACCTTTAACTCTTGAGTTAATGTGCAATTATAATACAAAAATGCCCCAAAATACCTCTGTGCAATATTAACTCTAAGCTAACCAGCACTTCACTAGTTTCTGATAGCAAAAAAAGGCATCTGTGAAGTGTGTTATATAAAACTCTTGTCTATTGGCTTGAGGTACCTTGGATCCCATTTTCTCATCACTGTAATTAAATTACTTTGCTTGTGTCAGCTGAGTTCATATAGCAAAATTAGCTCATGGAAATCAGCAGTGCTATTGGTTTCTTCACTTAGGAGAGCCTTGGAGTTTAGTCTGCTTAGAAACTGAAACCTTCCACCTCCAGACTTTATGTCTCCTTCAGGTCATATATGAAATGACTTAGGGAGGGAGCATGGAGAGGTTGTTGTAGTGTCAGCCTGCCTGACACCTGCCAACCTAGTAAAAGTCTGTGTGGTTCTCCTTCCCATCTCCTTTCACATCCAAATATAATTTCTAATCTCTCTGATTTGTATTTTATGAATTATTAATAAGTTTTGCCTTATCTCCTAAGGTTATAAAAGATGTGTGCAGCAACTGCACAGGAGCTGTAGACTCTGATGGGCCATTGTCTAGTTCTCCAGTACACAAAGTGGAGCTGGAAAAGGTAAAGTTATCAAAATGGTGAATGCAAAATGCCTTATGATTACTCAAAGAGACACTGGATGTAAATCCTTGCTGCCTTGTGCTGCTGTTTCAGGCACACAGTGCCTGTGTTGTGTTGGTCTGTTTGGATATGTGCACACATCCTGCAGAGCTGAGGTTTCTGCCATGTCAGTTTGTTTGGCCATGAACAAGGAGCAGCCTGGCTTGGGTCCAGCTTCTCCTCAGCCATAGCAGGGTGCAGATTAATGGGTCTGGTACACGTGCTGAGATGCAGAGATGGTCTGCAACAAATGCAAACACTGAGCAGGGGTGTCACTCTTGAGGAAGAAAAGATGAAGATTATACCAGGGTTTTAAGGGAAACTCTCTTATTTTGGGGAATTGAGTCCTTGAAGAGCTCCCTGGGCATGCTGAGCTCACTGTTTTGGCAGGCCGTTCCAAGCATTTGTGTCTCAGTAGAGAAACTTGGCTACTCACACGTGGTACTTGGCTACTCCACTGCCTTGACTCAGCAGGATGTGAGAGCAGGAATTAGGGAAGTGAGCAGCTTTGCAGTGAATGATTGGTGCATTACCAGCACCGGGTTAAGCCCCTGCTCCATTAAGGCATCCAGGTGAGCAAATCTCTCTCCAGCCCCCGCTTAAAAATCCCTCTGACAGTCTTCATCACCCAGTTCCTGATGGCAAGTGCCACCCCTGTGGTGGAAGTGCCTCACTGCCTCTGGTGTTGTTGCTTTGGTCCTGGGAACAGTTCCAGGACAGCCAGAAGCTGTTGTCTTTGCATGTTTGCACACACCTGCACAGTATTGACAAAGCAACTTAAAGTGCTGAAAAATAGGGTTTTTTTTTCTAAAATACATGCCATGAAAAGGTGTAGTTTATGTGGTCATCCATTCTTTTTTGTGATAATCTGCACATCTGCTTCATGGCTTCACCACTTCTGAGTAATGTGGCCATCAAAACTGTGCTGTCATAAGCTCTACCTACATCAACCCAGACCTCACACATAACCATTACAAAATAGTCAGTGCTAAAAATTGCTTTCAAAAGCCTTTCTTGCACATATTGAAAGCACTGAAGGACCTTGTAGGATTACACTATTTTCTGATAAGTTGTAATTGCAAATGCATCTGTGAAGCATTTTTGAAGATAAGACTTTTACTCTGCTCATATCTGATACATGTAATTCTTTATTGGAACATTTAGAGCCTAGAAATACATATGGTGAATTATGAATATTTCACTGATTTTAATACACTTTCAAATATATACTATTTTATTGTTTCTGCGATTTTCTAAAGGCTCTAAAACTGAATTTTTTACTATCTCCTACTTCTCTTCCAAGTGGATGAGAGCTTGAAAGTGTGTTTTATTTCATAGTAAGTCTATTTGTGAAGGGACTCATGACATTTGGTTTTATGAAGGTGCAAACATTGTATGTCAGCTGATCTCTTTGCCCCTGCAGAAGCTGTCATCTGAGAGGCCAAGCTCAGATGGGGAAGGTGCTGTGGAAAATGGCATCACTACCGTGTGCAATGGTAAAGAACAAGGTATGTCTGGTGTGAGTGATGTGTGCTGAGAGAAAGGGGAATACCTCACTTTCATCTTCCCAATAAAATAAAGTTTCTGAATGGTTTTATTAGGATTCAGTTTAACTTGAAAGCTGAGCTATGTCAAGAAGGATTCCTTCAATTTTGGCGGCTACATTTGATGTTATTGGGCAGGTAAAATCTGTATAATTAGTATAAGGAAACAGAATATAGAAATTTTGATTTGGCCCTTTCTGTGTTCAAAAGTATAGGTTTTCAGAGCAATAGGCAAATAACAGGTTTTTTAGTAACTGTATAGTGACAATATAAATAGTGGTGTAAAGCTACTAAACAAAAAAACAATCATTAAATACTAGAAGGAGAGAACAATGCATATTTATATATATTAATATGTGTGTGTGTGTGCACAGACACCTTCATATATAAACTATCATATTACATATGATTATTTATCTTAAAAATATATAGTCATGCAATATCAGTGAGTTTTGAGTACCTATGTGTATAATTTTGCAAATGCTACTTTGGAGCCGTGCATTTTCTGTAGTCCTTATATTCTAACAAAGGTAAACCCCAAATCCAGAGGGAGTTCTGGCCAAGTTATTTCTAATACACTCAACCCTTGTGCTCTCTTCCCCATCCTCTTCCCTCCTCCACAAAGCAGAAGAAATTCTGTGCCTTCCTTAGCTTGCTGTTAGATAAAGCATTTCCCTGCTGCTGTTAGTGAAGGGTAACATGAGCTGCAGAGAGCACAATGTCAATACTGGCCTTGGTGCCAACGCTGTCTCACCTTTTGATCTTGTCCCTTATCTCCTGCCTGGCTCATTTTCCAGCATTTCCTGGCCATACAGATCTCTGAACAGTATGGGACAATGTCATGGTTTCTGGTTTCCTGAAAGCCGTGGTACATTTTCGCTTTTTTTTATTTTCACATTTTAAAATCTTCTATTAAGCTTTCATAAAACTCTGAAACATGTGGAGAATCATCTGTGACCCAAAACCTGTGTTGGCCACGAGGTCCAGAAATACCAGGTGGCCCAGGTACCCTGCAGAAGGTGTGATGATGCAGCTGGAAAAGCAGCCCAGCTTAGATGCCTCAAGGAGGGTCATTTAAAATACCAAAATTTGGTATTTTGAAAATGAACTTTCAGTACATAGTAGGAGAAATTATGGGCATTAATGAGTGCAAGAAGACTGAAGTGTGCTTGGTGAAGTTATGCTATGCCTTTGTAAAATGGATAGGGAGTGTTTGAGGGAGTACATGGGAAGGAGGCTTCAGTGAATGATCATCTCCAGCTGGCACAGCCACAGCCCTGCTCTGCTCTAAACCAGCTGCTTGCTTTGCTGTGGGGAAGGAAATGAGAATAAAAGGCTTTTGTGAAAAAAAATCACTGGCAATTGGGCAATTAGTATATCCTTTGACTCAAAAAGATTAAGTCATGAAGGCCTTATTTCTGCTGCCTCCCAGTTCTGCAGGGAAAAAAACCCAGCAATGTAAAGGGAAGACGGGACAGGAAAACAAGCACTAGAAGGGCTTATTCCACTGTCTGTTCATGCTTGTGGGAATGATTCCTTTTAGCTTCTGTCTCAGAGAAATGAGGTTTTCTGTCTCTGGCTTCTTTCAGTGCTTTTCATCTGCCCCTCAATAGCCTCAGTCAGCTTTTGGCTGCTGCTGTGTGGGATGGAAACCTGTGTGAGGGCAGGTGCTGTGCCCCCAGGCAGGGGTTCCTGAGCTGATGGGATGGGTGGCCTTCCTCCCTCCTACATTGCATGTTTAGAGAGAACAGTGTAAGTTGTGAGCACCCTTCCCTTGAAACAGATAATTAGACCTGGATGTGTTGGGGTTGGCTGGGGGGCAGCACTTGCAGAGCTGCCTTTCCCCTCAGCACTGGCAGATTTGTACAGTCTTGGCTACAGATACAATTTCTAAATAACGTTCCATGATTGCTAACAATTAAACTAAGTGATAAATTATCCCATGGTGAGTCCCAAACTGCTTCTCTATTTGCTGTGCATTCTTCTTCCCAGCTCATCAGTTCATGCACTCATTTCTCATGTGAACATTTTGTCCAATTTTTTCTTCAGTTTGTGCAAACCACTATGGACAAACTCAGTTTGTCCATTACCACTAAGTGTTCCCTAATGCAAAAGGAATTGATATGTTGGGGATAAAGATAGAGAAGCTCAATTAGTAACTATTTAAAATTAATTGTTCATTAAAATCACATATCAGGGCAAGTTGATGGAATTTTTGATGCCCTGTCAGTTAGCAGAGACTTTTGCTCTCTTGCCAGAATCCAGCCTCTGAATGCAGTTTTTGAAGTTTATTTTGTTTGTTCTGTTTTTGCAAAGAAATTCTTGTTTTATTTTTTCTGAATCTGTTTAGTCTTAGAAACTCTTCTTTAAAAAAAAATATTAGGATTTTAATCAGGTAGGCACTTCTAAACACCATATCCATAGTTCTTGCCATATTTCATTCAGCAGCTGAACCTGCTTCAGTTCTCAGAGTGGTAATATTCCTAGTATCAAATGAAGTTAGTGGAAGCATAGACTGGATGTTAGCAAAATACCTCTTTTCAGCACAGCTTTTTCTTTCCAATGGTCACAAAAATGGCCAACTATAGCTATTGAATGTTCATACTGATCCCACTGATTTCTTATCAGTTAGTTCATAAATCTTGTCTTTCTAAAATGTCCATTGTGATAAGATCTCTTAACCTAACTGTACACAGAAAAAGTCATTTTGCTAAGCAAGCATATTCTGTCTTTTTTGTGTACTTAATTATTGAAGTATTTTGAGAAAAATGCTTAGGAACACTGAAGAAAACACTGAAGAAGTGTATGACTGGATTTTTATTGCTGTGTATATGATCTAAATTTATATACAGGTACTTCAGTCATACTCCTAAATTAGGTGATGACTGCTGTGGAAAGAGACTTGAAGCTTGATTAGATTAAATAAAGTTGGAAGATTGATTTTTGTTTGTATTATCCTTCAGAATGCCATGATTCTTATCAGACAGAGGTTATTGGGTAATATAGTGTTTGTCTCATTGAAATCTGCAACTTTTGTACAATTGTTTGTTTTTGCTCTTCCTTACGTCTTGCATAGGATATTTTTGTCTGAACTTCTGTTTTTATTCAGGTTCTCTCTGTTGGTTGGGGTACACACACTACTAAATACACACTTCTGCTTTCTTAATAGTGAAGAGGAAAAAAAGTTCGAAAACGGAAGCCAAGGGCACTGTGACTAAAGTAACAGGGAAAAAAATAACAAAGATCATTGGTTTAGGAAAGAAAAAGCCATCGACAGATGAACAGACCTCATCAGCTGAAGAAGATGTTCCAACATGTGGTAAGTGGTTTTTTCCTTGAGTCTTAAATGCACATTGCTATTAAAATTTTATAGCATTCTAGCCTAGGAATTTCTCTAAGATTGCTTTTACTGCAATAATTCTTCCCCATCATTGGAAGGATGCACCCAGACTGCAAGAGGAGTAATCAGGAGTTTGTCATTTGCAAAGAGACTGAAATAATTTGACTTTTTAAATAAAACGGTAACACAGGCTCAGGAATCACTGCTCTTTGCAGAAGTGAGGAAGAGGAGGGAGAAAATTGTGAAAAAGAAGCATAAAGAAACAAGTGCTGTTCTCAGACAGATGGTTATAAAATGAATATAGGCTGAACTGTGAAATAAATTGAGGCTACAAAGTAGAAGGTTCTTGGAAAGTGATCAGGTCTTTTATAGTAGATTGTGGTTAAGGTTTTATGAAATAGCAGACAGCAGTCAACTAGCCTCAACCAAAATGATTTGAGTTTAATTATGGGTTCCTAAAGTGGTACATATTGGACAAAATGAAGTAACAAATTTCTAGTAAGCTATTTTAACTCTTAATTTTGACCATTCCATATGACAGCTGTAGTGCACAGGGAAGTGTATAAAAGGGCATGCAGAAAATACTTGTGTTTTGTATTGTAGCTGCTAAGATGTGCTCACAGTTTAAGACATCATGCAGTGCACTTAGCTGATGTCCTCACAGCTCTGCTTTTTTAAAACAATGCAGTGTAGTTACATTCTCCAGTTTATGTTTTGGTGCTCCAGTATTAGGTCACACTTACACATGAATAAGATTGAACTCACCCTTCACCCAATCCCTTCAAAAGACAAATTTCCTTGGAAAGCTTTGAAGCAGTTGCACCAGATTCTTGAGTTTGGATTTTACCCTTTAATTGACTAGAAAAACTTAGGGAAACCCAGAAGTCTGTGATTAGGGAGCAGCTGGCAGAAAACTGATTGGGGCATGAAGTGTGTTAGATGCCTGCCCAAGGTGATGGCAGCAGCTCCATGGACCACCAGAGAGAACTTCATCAATTACAGGTGGCTTTCGAACCACACTTTGGGCATCATTCACATCAGCAAACTTTGATTAAATAAGTGCATGTATATGTGTCTATATACATCAGCTAAGTACAGATGTGATTTATTGACCAAAAGAGCAACTGGGGAAAGCTGTGTCCAGCCAGATGCATTGTCCAGAGCATCTGGCCTCCGTAAGGACTCAAACTTCCGGGCTCTCATACTCCCTTGATAATTCTGCATTATGTGAGAAGTTAACCACTGCTGTACAATCTAATTCTTCATATTTCTATCATTAGTTTGGATATGGACATAAATACAGATTCAGCCTTTGCTATTTGCCTCCATTTGGCTCTACTCAACACCACTTGCAGATTTTAAAGGAAAATATATAAAAGTCTAGGCTTTGGTCATTGCAGGAAGTCTTGGCTTGAAGGAGTTTCTCACCACCAGCAGTTTGGCTCAGTTCAGTGCCCTCTGGGAGGCTGCTCCATAGTTGAAGGTTTTTACACTTCAGAAGGCTCTCCCTCCCGTGAAGAAAGGGAAAATCCCAGCAGGGCTGCAGGCGTCACCCAGCTGGTGTAGAAACTAAAACCCACCTGCACTTGCAGTCATGGCAGAGCCTTGCCTCCAACACCACCGCTCCTGGAGTGCCTGCACTAAGCTGAAGTGCTCATGCCACAAAGGGGAGCACACTCAAGGCGTTTTGGTCATGTCAGCTTGTGAAGGTTTAAGCAGAGATGCGGGGGGTAGAAAGTGGGATCCTGTGTAGTTCAACTCTGGAGCAGGAAGTGTTGCAGGAGCTTTTCTGAGAGGTGCCCTGGGAGCAGAGGGGAAAAACTGTCTGAAAAAAAGGACTCTCACTCCAAAACAAGCTGTATCTGGCTTGTATGGGAAGGTTTTTTTCATTTCTAGGGATTGTAATGTAATGCACAGTGATACAGGGTTTTGTTACAGGAGGAGGGAGGAGAGCTGAAGAGTGTGATTATCACAAGGAGCCAAAACCAGAGGATTAAGCACATCCTCATTTTTTGTAGCACCTTCCAAGATGTGCACAATTCTGATCTGCTATATCCTGTTGGATCACACTTTGACATTGGAACCATAATGTTGGAAGGAAAACCTAGAAAAATGAATAATAAGTCATAGTTTTAATGAAAACCAAAGAGAGAGCTCTCCAACAGGATTAAATGAAAATCATGTCTGAGATAGAAGACAGCTTTTTAACCTCACTTCTGGCTTTTGCAAGATATCATTTATTTCCTTCCTCCTAGCCTGTTTGGAAGCAGCAACATGCTGAATTCATGTACCATTTGTAATGTGGAAGCAAAAGTAAAAGGTTTTTGGGTTTTTTTGGGGGTTTTTTTTGGGTTTTTTTTTCTATTTCCCAACTCTAGTAAGGCAGGAAAAAAGGGCATTGCTTTGATTGTAAGGTTTGAGTCTGGAATGATTGTTGCTATGGCACAGAGAAGGAAAACCACAAAACTCTGCCTGTTTAATGATATTATATGCCACTATATTGATATAGAGCATGGTAAGAAAACTGGGTGGTTTTAAAAGAAAATTTTTAATGCATTTTAATATGTAAGGATTCTGTATCATAATTACTTCCTGAATTTTAAATCAACATGAATTTTATTTCTATTTGTAAAGGTAACAATCTTTTAAGTTCTGATTTGCAAGTGCGGCAATCCAGATGTGCATTCTTCTTTCTAAATGTAATTAGAACATAGAACATCAACACTTCCTAGGTCATTTAAACACTGCTTTTGGATGTTACACAAGGTAGCTCAAAACATACCTACATAATATGAGCTGTGATTTTCCCAGAAAAAGTTGGTCAGACACAGTTACCAAAGTCATTACCCACGGAGAGGCAGAGTGAGCACATTGGCTGTGTATGTTACTCTTTTCATAAGTGTCCCTCTCCCGTTCTTACTGAAGTCCTGGGGACCTGTGTGCTCCTACACGTGCAGCTGCTGCAGGCACTGACACAGAACAGCCATTTGGATCACATATTTATATGCTTTTTCTTGGTTATTGGCACAGTGAGAGTTTTCATTAAAAGAAGTGGGGCAGGGTCATTTACTTGTCTTCCTAAAATCCATCTGGACTTTCTATTAGAAGAGGAACAAGTTACTTAAAGGCTAGCATTACACTGAGAAGTGAGTTTCTTTTTTTCCTCCTTTTCAGAAAAAGCGAGGAGTAAAATATCTCACATTTCATTTTACTGCAGGATATCTCAACGTGCTCTCTAATAACCGCTGGCGCGAGCGCTGGTGCAGAGTGAAGGACAATAAACTCATTTTCCACAAGGACAGGACAGACCTGAAGACACACATTGTTTCCATCCCACTCCGTGGCTGTGAAGTCATCCTGGGGCTGGATTCGAAGCATCCCCTGACCTTCCGCCTGCTGCGGAACGGGCAGGAGGTTGCTGTGCTTGAGGTACAGTGGCTGTGACTTTTAGCAGCTCCCACAAGGTGAATCAGAGAGGCACTTTCATACAGCCTGTGCTTGCCCATTAACAAAAAAAAATCTTCAGAATAATACTATTACAAAGCTGAACTATAAATGTTGGAAGGAGGAAAGAAGTAGTAAATGATGCAGACAAAGAAAGAACTGAGATTAAATGTAGTTCAGAAATCTTCTCAGTAAAATACTTTTCTCTGCACTGACCTCCCCTTGACCTGGTGCTAGAATATCCCTGCTCCTTCTCTAGGCATACTTTTATATCAGGATTATAATTACTTAGGGTAAATAACTTAGCAATAATTAAATAATGGATCACTGTTGATGAGAGCTCTAAAACTCCTAACTTTCATTTGTTGCTATTTATGGGAACTCCTTTTGTTTAGTCTGTGTCTGTATTAATACAGTTATGCATTTCAGAAAATGCAGTGTGACATCAGCCTGGGGTATCTCCTGACTCTCCTCACATATACACACCTTTGTCTGTGTTAGGTGGGTCAGGCTTTCTATAGGGGCTTTATTCATCATCTTGTAAAACCTAAAATAAGAAGACATTTAAAGCCAAGTATAATGAGCAGGAGGCAACCTTCTACTTTCGTGGCAGGACAGGGACTTTGACTACTTTGGGTTTCTGACTACACATCAAGTCTCCTGTCCTTGCAACCAGGCCTGTTATATGACAGCAGTTCAGAGAATTTCAAAATAGAAAACAGCTCAAGGAACTGTGAAAAGCAATGAAATACGTAAAAATAAGAAATTTAGAAACCACTATATTTGTTAAGGAAAAATTGTTGCCTTTCCCTGCTACTTCTATCCAATATTTGTTTTGCTAGTGTTTAACTTCTGAATTGGTGACTTGAAGCAAAATATAAAAAAAACTTCAATTATTTTAATAGTATTAATGCTTTTACTTGTGTTATCAGGAAGATGAATGCTATCATTTAGACAAATGTAGCAAAATTTTTCAAAAAGTAACATTAAAATCTCTTCACTATTTTGTTCCCTCTTCCCTTTTGTTTCTGTTTAACAGTAACACTTTCTTCTCAGGAGTCTTGCTGTCCAAAAATCCTCCAGCCTAACATAAGAAAATAATTATGTTAAAGCTTTCAGTATTCTGAAGTCTAAAATAAGCATTACTTGAATCTAAATCCACCGGCCTTAAATGATTATTTTTTCGTCTTTTTAGTGGATTGCCCACTTTGTATTACATCATAAATGATGAGCACATAGCTTAGTTAAAGTGCCCTCCTTCTAGCAAAGCAGATTTAATATGAAATCCTGGGGTTTTTAAGAGTTCAGCAGAATGAAACCAGAGCCTCCTATACCATGTGGTAGCAATTTGTCAGCCGAGAAGAATGTGCATTTTGCAATCATGCTCAGCCCAGTGGCAGAGCCAAGACCTGACCTGTGTTCTTGCCCTCTCCTCACAGGCCTCCTCCTCAGAAGACATGGGCAGATGGATTGGAATTCTGCTGGCAGAAACGGGGTCTACAACAGACCCTGGAGCTCTGCACTACGACTACATCGACGTGGAAATGACGGCAAGCGTGATCCAGGCTGCCAAGCAAACCTTCTGGTGAGGGCGTTCCCAGTGCTGCTCCCAGGGCTCTGGGCATGCACAGCCGTGTGTCAGCTCCACTGCCAGCACTGCTTATCAGAATCCACCTCCCCCCTTGCACATACTGAACTCCTGAAGTGGTTCAGCATTGCAGCATGTTAGATGTGTTTATGATTATTCTGTTGGAATCCTGCTAAGTTCTGTAAAAGATGCAAGGTGGTATGCAACTTTACTCAAATCTTTACTGATTTTTTTTCAGTAGGTCCCCTTATCAAATGCTATATTTTAATCTTCTGTTTTACCTAAAGTCTTAGAGCTGTTCCTGAAAGAGAACAAATATTCTGAAATATGCAGCTACGTAATTCACATTTATTGGCTGTATTTGCTGTACATACAGGGAAATATACAGCATATTATTGATCAATATATGCTGCACACTCGCAGTATATAGCAAATTTAAATCTTGGACAGTCACATAATCAGTGTTTCCTTCTCAAGTTCTTTCTGATTAATTAAAAACTTTATCAAATCCACCCAGTTCAATTAATTTCTGGGGTTCAGTATAGGAGGTGGAAATTGAGAAAGTGCCTAGAGAGTGCAGCATGGAAACTGTTTAAATTGCAAATCAATAGAGTGAATTCACCATTACTGATCCTATGCTAAAAGGAGAAATGCATACTTAGCAGATACAGTGATTTACATGTTCAAATCATTTGAGGCACTAAAGCAGTCCTTGGTGGGAAAACCCATCATTTTTCCTTGGCTAGATGAGGTTTTTATAAACAGGAGTGAAGAAACAGTGGGGACAGGGGGATGCCCTGCTGGAGTTGTTCCCTGTGGTCAGGAAGTGGGTGGCCTGAGAAGACAGCTGGCAAAGGCATCATCCCTCATCCTACTGCAAGATGACACTCCCCAGACTAATTTGGAATTTGTGTGACTTAATACATTAGAGAATCACACCCCATCTGCCCATCATGACTTTGAACAGATAGAAAATGAAGGGGGAAAAAAAAAGGAAAAAAGTTTTGGAGTTTTCCAAAAGATGATCCTATTGCCATTAGCAAGCTTCCAAGAGAATTTAACAAGGGAAAATGCCCAGCTTCAATGAGAGTCCAGTTTCTGATGGAAATCAAAGTGACTCAGTGTTAACACAAGCCCAGTTTTTCACAGAAAACAGAATAATTTTGATAGAATTAAAATGCTTTTAGCATTCAGACTTATGTTAATATTTGTTTAGAAGTTAATAGGGCCCAAAAAGTTTCTCCTGTGTTGACATGTATTTTTGCTTCAGTCAGCATCTAGCAATAACCACATTTAAGAGAAATAGAATGGTAACCTTTTCCCCCTGAATTCTGCATGGCTTTCCTTTTCTGTACAAATGTGGTACTAATTGGAGCCAAGTGAAAAACCATATGCAACTAGACCACATGTTAGAAAGCAATGTCAAACAACTTGCAAAATAGCAGAATTTCCCTTTTAAGAATTAATTAAAATTCATTGGGTGTCTTAAAGAGCCTGTGAGGGCTTGCTGATAAGCAATAGAGTAGCTGTCTGCTGATTTTCAACTACTGCTAGAAAATGAGGAGAAATTACAATGGTACTTAAATGTTAATGAACTACTACATTTGCCCTTTATAGAATGAATATCAGTATTCCAAATTAAAGGAAGTTATCATTAAAGCTTAGTTTATCACTCAGTCACTTTAGATTATTGGTTATTCACTTATTAAGACTGATGCTTTGCAAAACTATCAGCTCCTCATTAACAGTCCCATCAATTTCCTTCACCTAAGTCATTAGGTATGGAGGAAAAGCTAAGGAAACTTGCTTCCAGGCAAATTTCTCCATTTTCCTTCTAGCAGTTTCTGAATACAATTAACTTGCATGGATGCACCTGAAAACATGATTAATGAAGATTATTGAAATAATGATTATGAATTGTTTGCAATTACTGAGATAAATCCTGCCTTCCTTTGGTGGTGGAAATAGTTCCTACAAGTGCATCAGATGCCACTAATGAATATCCCAGTTTTCAGACATGGTTATTGTATATTGCTGTAATTGAAGCCTCTTAACTAGAAAGAAATAGAGCAACAACTCCAAACTCAGTTCTTCACACCAAACAGAAACATTTGTGTAATGCTCTTCCTCAAGAACAGTAAACAAATGCAGCCCTCTAATAATGTCTAACAAGGCATGAGTTATGATAAGGTTAAAAACATTTTTATCATGGGCTTTTCCTGGGCTTTTTGCCGTCAGTTTGCTTGAAGTAAGAAAAGCTTCTGTCTAATGTTTTTTCCATCCCCACACTGCCCTGAAGGGTTCACATGGAGCTGGGCAGGTTCATCCCTCCTCCCTGTGAGCCCAGGGTTCCTGTGGCTCAGGTGAGCCCCAGTTCTCCCTCTGAATGAGAAACTCAACGGACTCCATGTTATTCCAGAGCCAAAAGAAAGCAACTGTTGAAACCACAGCATTCCTGAGCTCCTGCCAGCACCACAGAAGACCCTCTCTGCTTTAGCAGTGCTTTATCATATTTTATGAATGTCAGCACAGACTCTGAATAGTTCCATTGTTTGGGATGGAAAACATTGTTTTCCCATTTATGTACACCTGAAACTGTAGGAACGGAATTATTTTGGATCTCACTCTATACCTTATTCAATTCCAGCAGTTGCTACAAAGGAAGACTCACCCTTGGAGTCATTATTAAGCAACAGTGTTGATTGGAATAGGCTAAGGGGAAAAAATTAAAATATATTATATAAATGTATATCCCTTTTGAAGTTTCCAGAGGATCAGGTCCACCATGTGTAACAGATCAAGAACGAACATATAGAGTATTTGCATGTAAAATTACCCATAGAAGGTTGGGGAGCATAGTGCCATAGCCAGCCAAAAGTCCTGATACAGAAAAGAAGAATTCCCAGGTTTTGAGGAAGTAATTATTCAGGAAATTTTTATAGATATGGTTACTTGGATTTCATCGAAATTATGTGGGGTTTTTTTGAATTTTTGCTGGATTTTATTCTTAGTTCTCTTATTTCCTAAGTTTGCAGCCCCTTGGGCATGCATGCACACAGAAACACCTGCTTCTCCCCAGTGCAGACAACAAGGGAATGTTTCTGGGACCCTGTCAGGCTGGTGTGTAACAGAGACCAGCAGGTTCCTATGTAAACATGCCACTGAGCAATTACAGCTGTTGCCCTCCTGGCCTTCACACAGCCATATCCCCACTGCAAGAATGGAGAACAGGAACATATGTTGTGTTGCTGGCTGTGGCAGCAACGTGAGAGTAGCGAAGAAAGAAAAAACCACCCTGCGGAAAGTGAGAAGCTGCGTGATTCCAGGCTGCACAATCAGGCACAGGGAATTTACCACTGTATCATCACTTAGGCTTAGCTTTGAGTGCTGGTTCTTATTATTTTCTCCTTGCATTGTTCAGCTTCATGAACAGGCGGGTGATATCCACGAGCCCGTACCGGGGGAGCGCTGCCAACGGCTACGCCTGCCCCAGCGGGATGGCGCTCCATTACGACGATGTTCCCTGCATCAACGGATCGGTAAGAGCTCAGCCTGCACACAGCAAATGCTTTGCATGTGTTCATTGCCATGTGGACATCTGAAAATTGTATTATCTAAAGATCCTCACTGGGCAGGTTCCAGATGAACTCATGTTTTTTTTTGATTGGGGGTTGCAGACTCCTCTCACACCTATAGAATATAAGGGCATGGGACATATTGTTTACATTAACCTGCTTGTGAGCCAATGTGCATTTAGAAAGCAGTTGCCTGTTGATGATTTGTTGCCAAGTCCTTAAATATAATACTCACTTGAGGAGGTATTTTTTTAGATCAGAATGGAAAGGGCAAAATTAAGGACTCAGTTACACCAGGCACGTTTTGATGTCTGTTGAAAAAAAACACCAACACCCAAACACTTCTCAGTCTCTGTGGCTGCATTCCTGAGGATTGCAGGTGCTGCTTGTCCCAAAGGAGAACCACAGTGGTCACTTCCATCTTCATAAATTGCAGAGCTGATCATAGGCAGATGTGTAAGAGGATTTAACATCTAGTGGATGCTCACCAATAGCAATATGGGGTCCTCAGGAAGGTTGAAGATTTGCAGGGAAGCTACAGCCTATGTCAGCTCTTAATTTGGTCTGTTGAATTGAGGCCCCACTAAGGGCGAACTCAAGAGAAATTAATGGTTTCAAAGTGTGAAATTAACTGGACATTCAGTCCTCCAATATGTCAGTACTGTCCAAAAGATGTTAGAAATCCCCTCTTGGGAACAGTGCATGATCACTTGTGTGGGGAGCAGTCTTTGAGTAGTTCTTGGATGTGCTCATGCCTTTGTTTGAGTAGTGTACTGCCATGGCCAGGATGGGTTAATGAAGGTTATTTAGCAGTCAGGTTGGTTTCTTTTAAGGTTAATCAGATGAATCCTGGAGTACTGTTGTTGACATTTCCATTTTTCTAAAAATTAACAAAAAAAGGAACTATTTTAGTTCTTGTAGCTCAGAGTAATAAATCTCCATCAAATAAAATGTGCTAGCATACCAGCAGCTGATATTCATGGGAAAGACATGTAGCCTGAAGAAATTAAAAAAACAAGCTAGAAAAAACTTGGCTTCTGATAACTGCTAGGCTGTATTACTTTTAACAAGTCAAGTACCAGATGTAATCCTGTGGACTCATCTGTGTAAAACTGAGCATCCCCCTGCTAACACAGTCTGCCCCTGCCCCCTGGGTGCTGAAGGCATAGTCAGGGTGCTAGGTTTGCTTGCACTCAGGGCTGAGGCTGTGAGCCATGGAATGCAATGCTTGCTTTCCACACAATGTCGCTGTCCCCACTT